>NC_084487.1:63877485-64564985 GCF_030035675.1 Rhineura floridana | reverse complement strand
TACCTTGGCATTGTATTTCTTTTAATTCCCTCAGTTTTTTCATTAATGCTTCCTTTTTATTATAACGACCAAAACATATGATTAAGTCTCGTGATGTATTTCTTTTCTTTGGCCCCAATGCACGATGGGCTCTTTCAAAAACATCAGAATCAATGGGGAAATCAGGCAGTAATGAAGTCAACCATTTTGCCACGAAAGTTTTTGCATCATTTCCTTCCAGATCCTCAGCTATTCCATGAAGGCGCATGTTACAACGTCGATTTCGGTTTTCTTGGTCAATCAGTTTGAATTTAATTTCAGATATTTGCTTCTTTAATATTTTATATTTCTCCTCTTGTGCTGATACCTTTTCCATTGCACTCGCAGCAGTTTTTTCCACTTCCACCACTTTCTGCTTCAAATCCCCTAGTTTAGCATCCAAAATTTGTGTCCAGGTATCCTTAAGTTCTAGTTTAAATTGTTTTAAGTATTGTAAAATTTGTTCCTTCATTTCTATATTTGTAATCTCCGGAGGAGTTGAAGACTCACCCCTCCCTTGCTCGTCTCTATAACGCTGAGACACTCCGGATGCCATTTCCTCTACAGAGCTGCCATGTATCGCTCATCGTCCTTGTGTCTTATCTTGCAGCTTGAAATAAGCAGTGATAACTTTCTTTTGCTTTTTAGTCAGGTCTGTTGACATTCCCCTCTCATTCCTTCAGAGTTTCACTTTTAACTCAAGCTGCTTTTTCTCTGGTTTGGAATTGTTTTGTTAATTGGGCTATGGAGCTCCTCTCTCACGCCGCCATACAATTGGCGTCCAAGCTCCGCCCCCAAGACTTTCCTCTTCTCCCACGCATTTTAGCATGTGTTTTTAAATTGCTTTTTAAAAATGTGTTTTTAAATTTGTATCTTTGTTTTTAATGTTTTAATTGTTGTAAACCACCCAGAGAGCTTTGGCTATGGGGCGGTATACAAATGCAATAAATAAATAAATAAATCCTGGCAGTTTTGCTTGAGTGCACATGGGACTGAAACGGCCTTGGTTGCCTTGGTGGATGATATGAGGAGGGCATTGGATAGGGGCGAATGCACCTTCCTTGTCCTCCTGGATCTCTCAGCAGCTTTTGATACCGTTGACCACAGTATCCTTCTGGACCACCTGAAGAGGTTAGGAATAGGGGGCACTGTATTGCAGTGGTTCCGTTCCTTCCTCTCTGGTAGGTACCAGAGAGTGGCATTGGGGGAATGAGGTTTCAGATCCTTGGCCTCTCACTTGTGGGGTGCCACAGAGCTCCATCCTCTCCCTGATGCTGTTCAACATCTATATAAAGCCGCTGGGGGCTATCATCAGAAGATTTGGGCTGCACTGTCACCAGTATGCTGATGACACGCAGCTCTATCTCTCATTCAAATCTTCACCGAGGTTGGCTGTAGAAAACCTATCCAAGTGCCTGGAGTCGGTGAGTGGCTGGATGGGAAGGAATAAGCTGAAGCTGAACCCTGACAAAACCGAGGTACTGTTTGTGGGAGACAAGGGAAGATTGGGGGATGTTGACCTGGTGCTCAATGGGATACAATTGCCCCTGAAAGACCAGGTCCGCAGCCTGGGGGTCATTCTTGACTCCCAACCGTCCATGGAGGCTCAGGTCTTGGCTATGAGCAGGGCAGCGCTGTATCAACTCCATCTGATATGGAGGCTGCTCCCCTACCTTCCCAACCATCTGCTCCCATCGGTGGTACATGCCCTGGTCTCCTCTCGCCTAGACTACTGTAATGTGCTCTACGTGGGGTTACCCTTGAAAACAGTCCGGAAGCTGCAACTGGTACAGAATGTGGCGGCTTGCCTGATTAAAGGCAGCTGCCGGTGAGATCACATCACTCCAGTGCTGAAGGAGTTGCACTGGTTACTGGTTGTTTTCCGGGCCTAATTCAAGGTGTTGGTTTTGACCTTTAAAACCCTATATGGTTTCGGCCCAGTCTATCTGAAGGAGTGCCTCCAACATCATCAGGGATGCCGCTCAACAAAATCAGCCTCAAAAGGCCTTCTTTCTATCCCACCAGTTAAAACAGCTAGACTGGTGAGAACTAGGGAGAGGGCTTTTTCAATTGTGGCCCACACTTTGTGGAATTCCCTCCCAAATGATCTCCGCCATGCCCCCTCTATGATGAGCTTCCGCTGGGCCTTAAAGACCTGGCTCTTCAGGCAGGCTTTTGGGGTGGGTTAGGTTTTATTATTATTGTTGAGATTTTTAATGTTTTAATGTATTTGTATGTTTTTATTTTGTATATCGCCCAGAGTGGCTGGACAGCCAAGCAGATGGGCGACTAATAAATTTAATAAATAAATAATAATGTATGCTGTCCACATTATTGCTCTTTCTCCATGGAAAACAGTTGCCTCCCTCCATTCCTTCAAAGTTCCTAAAATATTTCTTTTCTTTGTATCCTGCTGTTCAAATGAAGTCATCAAAGCTGCTCAGAACATTAACTTTTTAAAAGAACAAGCCAGCTGAGACGGAGAAAGAGCAGGCACCCGGAGTATCCTTTACTTGTCTCTTTCTCTCTCCTATTCCTTCCCACTAAGCAGCAGGCAGAAAGTGGCCCTGTAATAGGGAAGGGGACCTATCAGACCAGAGGCCCACCTAGTCTAACCTTCTCTTCTCACAGTGGCCAACCAGATGCCCATTGGAAGCCCTCAAGCAGAATCTGAGTGCAAGAGCATTATTCCCAGGAACTGGTATTCATAGTGTGAGAAGAGCCAAAGTTACCCCATATCTCTGAGACCATGTGATTGATAGACATAGGCTCAAGGCGAGCAAGACATGTACACAGTGAAATCTGCCCAGAGACTTTAGGAGTAGCAGAACACCACATCCTGTTCTTTCAGCTTATTCTATACTGCATCCTGTTCAGTAACCACAAAGTTTGTTCCAGCCTGCTTTAGCCTGCTTTGTTCTACCTAGCGTGTCTATGTGGTTAGCAAAGGTACAAAGAACATACGCAAAGTACAACATGTACTGTGTCTAGTTTGCTGTTATCAGAAAAGTATAAAAGCCACCTTTATCCTTTGTTCGAGGCTTCAGTTCCTGTTTTTGTGAACTGATGCCTTGGCTGTGAGCTAATAAGCTGCAGTTCCTTTACTCCGTTGTTGTCTGGTATTCAATCGCAGTAGCTAGTCAACAATCCCTATTTCTGGATAAGAGATTTCCTCTTACAACAATAGGCATATTGCCTCCTACAATGGGGACAGAACATAGCCATTGTGGCTAGCACCCATGGATAGCTTTATCCTCCATGAACTTGTCTAATCCTCTTTTAAAGCCATCTAAATAGGTGGCCATCATCACTTCCACTTGTGGGAGCGAAACTCATCATTTTAACTATGCACTGTGTGAAAAAGGACTTTCTTTTGTTAGTCTTGAATCTTCCAACTTTCAGCCGATGGAAAGCCATCAAGAGGACATGAGCACAACAGCCCTCTCTCGCTCAAAATTCCCAGCTGGTATTGAGAACTGGAGGAGAAACAGTCACCTAGATCATCTATGCCTGCTTCCCTCTCTCTTCTCGCTGTCTTGGTGAAATAATAAGGAAAAACTCACCTTTGTTCTCCAATTTTCATTAAGACATCGATCCACATCCTCATGTCCAAGCTGTTCTTAGCAGAAACAGGAATTGGGCCAAGGGCAGGGTGCAAGGATAAACAGGTGGCTGGATCATCCCATGCAAAGCATCAATACACAATTCCTGCCTGTGGCAGAATTTGCAAGCACCATCATGGCTCAGCTGGTACAGTAGTAGCAGGGATGGGTACAATAAGGCTCTGCTATGATCTTTGCAACTAGTTCTTCCTGTGTGCACATCGGTGGATGCAAGATTGCACCTAAAATTACTAAAGGTAAACAATGTTACATTCTTTTCATTGTTCATCATTTAATATTATGTTGAATTTTTTTTAAAAAACATTGTGTTTTTAAACATTGTGTTGTTAACATTGTGTTAACATGCACCCAAAATCCTGCCCTACCCATGATCAGCAAATCATACTGACAGTGTCCCCACTGTATATGAGCCCACTCGACTCAATATTTCAAGGAGCTGAAACACCCCCATATCTCACTGTTGAGATATGGCCCCACATCTCACTGTTTCACACCCCTCTGTAAAGAAAGAAAGAAATCATTTATAAGTAAGTGCACTTTACCAGCTACTATTTTATTGCAGCTAAACCAGCTCCCCTAAAGCAACTGATGCTGAGGATATATTTTTTTTAATTTAATTTAATTTTTATACCGCCCATAGCGAGGCTCTCTGGGCGGTGTACATCAAATATAAATATATAAACAGTCAATTTTAAAACCACCTAATCATCAAGACAACAGTTTATACATACAACAAAGACAAAATTAACATAAAAACCCATATTAAACACAAATCAAAAGTAAAAAATTCAGAAAAGATAAAACATATAATTATCTTTACAACATTAATACAAATACTAAAATACTAAAAGATAGAAATATTAAAATATTAAAATGCCTGGGCAAAGAGGAAGGTTTTCACCTGGCGCCGAAAAGATAATAAAGTAGGCGCCAGGTGTACCTCGTCAGGAAGGGTGTTCCATAGTTCGGGGGCCACTATCGAGAAGGCCTTTTTCTTGTAGTCGCCTTCCGGTCGTCTTTCTGAGTAGGCACCCGGAGGAGGGCCTTCGATGTTGAGCGTAGTGTACGGGTAGGTTCATATCGGGAGAGACGCTCCATCAGGTATTGTGGGCCCGTGCCATGTAAGGCTTTATAGGTTAAAACCAGCACCTTGAATTGGGCCCGGAAACATATAGGCAGCCAGTGCAAGTGGGCCAGAATAGGTGTCACATGTTCTGACCTTTTGGTCCCGGTTATTAATCTGGCCGCCGCATTCTGCACAAGCTGCAGTTTCCGAATCGTCTTCAAGGGCAGCCCCACATAAAGTGCATTGCAGTAGTCCAATCTTGAGGTTACCAGAGCATGAACAACTGAAGCAAGATGTTCCCTGTCCAGATATGGGCGTAGCTGGGCTACCAGCCTAAGTTGGTAAAAAGCACTCTGTGCCACTGAGGCCACCTGCGCCTCAAGTGACAAGGACGGGTCCAGAAGGACTCCCAAGCTGCGCACCTGCTCCTTCAGGGGGAGTGTAACCTCATCCAGAACAGGTAGAACATCCAACTGGTCAAGGGATCCATTTACTAACAGCATCTCAGTCTTGTCTGGATTGAGCTTCAATTTGTTCACTCTCATCCAGTCCATTATTGCGGCCAAGCATCGGTTTAGGACCTTGACAGCCTCACCTGAAGAAGATGAAAAGGAGAAGTAGAGTTGCGTATCATCAGCATACTGATGAGAACACACTCCAAAACTCCTGATGACAGCACCCAGCGGCTTCATATAGATGTTAAAGAGCATGGGGGACAGAACTGATCCCTGCAAAACTCCATATTGGAGCGCCCAGGGTTTCGAGTAGTGCTCCCCAAGCACTACTTTCTGGAGACGACCTGCCAGATAGGAGCGGAACCACTGCCAAGCAGTACCTCCAACTCCCAAATCCGCAAGCCTCCCCAGAAGGATACCATGGTCGATGGTATCAAAAGCCGCTGAGAGATCAAGGAGAATCAACAGAGTTACACTCCCTCTGTCTTTCTCCCGACAGAGGTCATCATACAGGGCGACCAAGGCTGTCTCTGTACCAAAACCGGGCCTGAAACCCAATTGAAATGGATCCAGATAATTGGTTTCATCCAACAGTGCCTGGAGCTGGGATGCAACCACCCTTTCCAGAACCTTGCCCAGGAATGGCACATTTGCTACCGGCCTATAGTTATTCAAATTATCTGGGTCCAGGGAGGATTTTTTCAAAAGCAGTCTCACCACCGCCGCCTTAAGGCAGTGCGGGACCACTCCCTCACATAGTGAGGCATTAATCACTTCCCTGGCCCAACCGGCAGTGCCATCCCTGCTAGCTTTTATTAGCCAAGAGGGGCAAGGGTCTAACACAGAGGTGGTCACACGCACCTGTCCAAGCACCTTGTCAACGTCCTCAAGCTGCACCAACTGAAACTCATCCAACAAAATATGACCAGACTGTGCTCCGGAGACCTCATTTGATTCCACTGCTGTAACATTGGAGTCTAAGTCCTGACAAATGCAAGAGATTTTATTCTGGAAGTGCTTGGCAAATTCGTCACATCGAGCTTTCGAAGATTCCATCACGTCCTTAGGGCCAGAGTGTAAGAGCCCTCTGACAGTTTGAAACAGCTCCGCCGGACGGGAGATAGAGGATTGAATAGAGGCAGTGATATGTTGTTTCTTTGCTGCCCGCACCACCCCAAAATATGTCTTATTATAAGCACTCACCAGTGCAAAGTTGCATTCGTCAGGAGTCCGTCTCCATCTGCACTCAAGCCGTCTCCTATATTGTTTCATCGCCCTCAGCTCCGGAGTATACCATGGAGCTGTATGAGCTCTACAAAGGAGAGGGCGCACAGGAGCGATCATGTCAGCTGCCCGGGTCATTTCCGCATTCCACAGATCGGCCAGGGTGTCGACATGGGCGCCAGCCTTATCAGCCGGAAAACTCCCCAGAGCTTTTTGAAAACCTTCAGGATCCAGCAGTCTCCGGGGGCGGACCATCTTAATCGGTCCCCCACCCTTGCAGAGGTGAAAAGTCGTTGTGAGTCTAAACCTCAACAAGCAGTGATCTGTCCATGACAGAGGAGCTGATGTAAGGCTCCCTATACACAGATCACTATCATCATGTCCCGTAGCAAAAATCAGGTCCAGAGTGTGACCTGCTACATGAGTTGGGCCGGTGGTATATTGGGACAGCCCCATGGTCGTCATGGAGGCCATGAAGTCCTGAGCCGCCCCAGATAGGATGGCCTCGGCATGAATGTTGACATCACCCAGTACCAGTAGTCTAGAGGATCTCAACAGAACCTCCAAGACCACCTCCGACAGCTCAGTCAGGGAGTCTGTTAGGCAGCAGGGTGGGCGGTACACTAACAGAATCCCCAGTCTGTCCCTCTGGCCCAACTCAAGGTACAAACACTCAAGGCCTGTAGTTACATGGACATGGTGCTTGATGAGGGGGATGGAACTCTTATAGATATGTTGCTATCACCAATGTTTGGCCCCACTGTAGCAGTTTTCTGCTTGTGGGTTTTCAAATATCCATAAGAATAGATGTGCAAAATGCAAAATTTGCATGCTATATTTGATTTCAGGTAACGATACCGTAATTCCTAGAGCAACAGATGCTGAGGGTGTGTTGATGTCACCAATATGCCACCCCACTGTAGCAGATTACTCATTGTGAGTTTTCCAACACATATTAGAATAGATATGCCAATGCAAAAGTTGCATGCTATATGTGATTTCAGGTAAATGATATCAGAAATCCTAACAAAGACTTGTTTTGTTGTTGTAAAGATCATCCGGAAACGTGGAAGATTCTGCCTGGACTTTAAAAGGCAGCCTTTGTTTCAATAAGTGTAAGATTCTGTCAAATACAGATAACAGCCTATTAAGTAAATCTGTCTTTTCTCTTTATTCCTATCCTCTATTTAAGCCACCCTATCATCTATTTAGACCTTCTATTCCCTGCAAAAGTTTGCATGGTTTTTTTTGTTAACTATAAAAATGCCATATGCTTCGTTTTTGATATGAGACCAACTTCAAATAAATACATCTTCAGACTCAGAATTAACAAGTAGCATGAAAATTAACACTTGGAATAGAAAAGGATCACTGTCACTTAAGATATGGCGATGTAGATATTTTCTAGCCCACTCTGTTATCTCTGCACAGTATTATTCAAATCTGAAAGGCCCAAAGAGGCTCACCAGGCCCTACAAAAAGCCCACAATGTAATATAATAGTTATAGAATGAAATATCTCAAACCTAATACATGCCTGGGCCTAGCAAGAGGCCGTAAGCCTAATCAAGGAGCCCTGCGCCCCACAATAAGGCCACAATGAAATATAATAACAGACTAAATTACTCAGCCTAATATATGCCTGCAACCTAATATAGGCCTGGACCTAGCAAGAGGTTGTAGGCCCAACCAAAAAGTCCTGCATAATGCCGAATAAAACCTGCCAGGGCCTAACCCATAGGCCTACCCCGTCCTGTGCACCCAACCCAGGCTGAACTCACACCCAGCCCCAGTGACCAAATGGGAAATAGGGCATGCTCTAGCCTTGCCCACAGCCCAGACAATGGACCGACAGGGAAGCTGCTGTCATTAAGCAAATAACTAAGTCGAATTAATATGGGGGGAGGGAAATTGAAAAGCTCAAAAGGTCTGTACTGCCTCCTCCCCTCTAAACCACCCTGGGCGTGGGGGGGGGAGGCTTGAAGCCCCCAAAGTGCTGCCTCCTCCCACATACTCAACCCTACGTGGGGGGGGGGTGGCTTCAAAGGCCCGAAAAACCTGTGCTCAAAGGCCTGGGGGTAGAGTAATGAATGACAAGGCCCCACAAAAACTCAGCCCAAATTTATAAGGCTTACGCAGGCACTTAAAAACCAGCCTAACCTCCTCCTTCAAATCTAAAAGGCATACACAGGTCCCTAAAAAACCAGCATAACCTCCCCCTTTATTGTTGAGGGAACCCCCAGCCACACAATTCACAGTGGCGCCACCACGTGCAGCACCAAACTGGCTACCACCCCTGCCACACTCAAAGAGGGGGCCCTTTAATGCCCTGCAGGGGTGGGGTGAAGGCCCACCTAAGAGTCCACCCTGGCCTGGAGCCCAGCTGCCAATGGGAGGCTGACCTCTGGCCCATCACAGCCTAGGGAGGGAGCAGGGCCAACCCCAGGCATGCGGGGGCCCTTGGACATCAGCTTTTCTCAGGCTCTGGTGTGTGTGTGTGCACGCACGCATGTGCATGTGGCCCCCCCACACCCCCACCTACCTGTTGCCTGTCTTTTAGCATTGCCAGTAACCAAGATGGCGGCCATGGTTTCCCTAAGGGGATGAAGCCTCCGCTGCCATCTTAGTTGATGGCACACATGCGTGCTACATGTGTGCATCTCTGCCATCAACCAAGATGGCGGCAGTGGCTTCAGCACCTTAGGGAAACCTCGGCCGCCATCTTCATTAAGGGCAATGCTAAAAGGCAGGAGACAGGTAGGTGGGGCAAGGGAATGGCCGGCAGGCAGAAGCTCCTGCCCTGTAATTTGACGCTGCTGCAGAAGGTGAGAGGAGGGGCCCCTCAGGGGCTCCTGAAGCTCCAGGGGCCCTTGGGCCAGTGCTCCACCTGACCGCCCTTTAGAACCGGCCCTGGGAGGGAGGCCTAACACGCCTGTTCTGGTGCCTCAAGGGCGAAAATAAAGGCTATGTGCTGCAGGGGTGGGGTGAATGCCCACCCGCGAGTCCACCCTGGCCTGGACAGTAGGGGTAGGGGGAAATACCACTATGTCATGCAATGGCTTAGTATGTAAAACATTTATGGTATGTGAATAGTAATGGGTAGATTTTTGCAATTGTTTTGGATATGGAAGTGTTACCATGAGGTTGCTGTTCATCTGGCAATAGACTCAATCCATACTCTGGATATGGTTCAATATTGTTATCGGATTGGAGGTTGAGTTGAAGAGCCTTTTTGGGTCCCTTCCAATTCAGTGATTGTTGATTCTAAGAGAGAAGACTAATGAGTCTGAAACTGGCCAGGCAGGTGTGGACCAAGCACATCATCTGGTCAACTCACATCCATTGTTAGGCAGATTAGAGGTGATAGAGTGCCATCCAGGGCTGTGGAGTCGGTATGTCAAACCTTCGACTCCCACTCCGACTCCTCTATTTTTCTACTGTCCGACTCCGACTCCTTCATAAATGGCAAATGTATATTAATTTTTCTACTGTCTGTCCCTGACTCTGACTCCTTCATAAATGGCAAATGTATATTAATGTATTAATATTAATAAATTAATATTAATATTAATAAATTATTAATTTTATTTTGAAGTCAGAGTCAGTACATTTCTACCGACTCTGACTCCACCCAAAATTGCTTCTGACTCCGACTCCATGACTCAGACTCAGACTCCACAGCCCTGGTGCCATCAAGACTAAATAGTAGGCTGATTATTCTAATTAGGAGAAACACAGAAGAGATGGAGAGAGAGAATCTCAGAAGGCATGACCATCCCTGCTATTTTCATCCAGTTCTGGCAGAAAATAAAAAAAGTTAAAGACTTTTGAAAAACTTTAAAGATTCCCTGCATGAAAACCAGTGAATGGATCTGCCTGAAATTTGGCATGCTTAATCCACTCCATTCTGGAGGGGCTCATTTGCCTGCAAATTTCACCCACTTATGTGAAAGGGGGGTGAGGCTATAGCCATTTTTTGATTCCCCATGATCATTAATGAAGGTGGAACAGAGCTTCAGATTGGACACAAATAATAATAAATTGAACTGGAATGACACAAAGTGGATCTGAAATAAATTAGGTTGATTCCAAATGCTACAGATACAGATACAAAGTGGTGATGGTTGTGATGATGATGATGATTACCAGCCCTTCACCCAAAGGTCCCAAGATGGGTTGCAATAGTTTTAAAACCCATAACTTAAACAGTTAAATGCAACCTATGGGTTCATGGATGGGTTCCTCGTTGTTCATCTGCTGTGCCCACTGGCCTGTGTGTGTTGCTGTTTAACACCAGATTGGTACACAATAAGACTACTCTCATCCATAACTTGATTGTGGATGAAGGTGCCAATTTGGTGTGCATTACCGAGACCTGGGTGGGTGAGCTTGGAGGAGTTGACATGACCCAACTTTGCCCACCTGGATACTCAGTGCAACACCAGCACAGGCTGCAGGGACGAGGGGGAGGGAGGAGTTGCTGTAGTCTACAGAACTTCCATCTCTGTCACCAGGAAACCACTCTGTCTTGGAGCTGGCTATGAGGGCCTGCACCTGGTGTCGGGCCGAGGAGACAGTAAACTAGGGTTGCTGCTGGTGTATCGTCTAACCGAACTGGTGGAGACCATCTCACCTGTGGTGTTGGAGGAGCCCAGAACAATAGTCCTGGGTGATTTCAATGTCCATGCTGAGGCTGCCTCTAGTGTTCCAGCTCGGGACTTCATGGCCTCCATGACAACCATGGGGCTGTCTCAAGTTGTTACTGGCCCTACACATAGGGCAGAGCACACCCTCAACTTGGTTTTTGCTCCAAATGGAGGAAGGGGTGGTCTGGAGATGGGGTGTGTGGATGTCACCCCATTGTCATGGTCAGATCACTTCCTGGTGAAGTTTAGACTTATGGCTCCGATTCCTGCAAAGAGTAGTGGACAGATTAAGTTGTTCCGTTCTGGAGCCTAATGGAATCCACTGGATTCCTGAATGCCCTGGGGAAGTTCCCAGTAGATAGAGCAGGTGACCCTGTTGATGCCCTTCTCATGCTGTGGAACAGTGAGGCACGTCGGGCTGTTGACATGGTTGCCTCCAAGCACCCTCTCAAGCATTGTGGAGCCCAGCTTGCACCAGTGAGCTAAGGGCAATGAAACAGGCTAGACGACAGCTAGAGCACAAGTGGCGAAAGATGTGCTGTGAGGCTGATCAGGCACGAGTAAAACATCATAACCTTGCTTACTGTGTGGCGGTGTGGGCGGCAAAGAAGGCCCACTTCTCTGCCTCCATCGCATCCTTAACTAGCCATCTAGTGGAGCTTTTCCATATTGTCAGGGGTCTGTTGACGTCAACTCCAGGAAATGGAGTTTTAGACCCTTCGGAGGCCCACTATGAATTGTTTGCAAGGCACTTTGAGGGTAAAGTTGCTTGCCTCTGTAGCTGTCTTGATGCCCCATCTACATCTACTGTAGTCCCCAATGAGGTGTCCAGTGCAACGCCTGCTGCAACTTCTTGGGAATGGTTTCAGTTGATGCAGCCTGATGAAGTAGACAAGGTTCTTGCGATGATGTGGCCAGCAACGTGTCCTCTCGACCCTTGCCCTTCTTGGCTTATTAAAGCTTGCCGAGTGTGTCTGGCTGAGTGGATCCAGGGTATGGTCAATGCATCATTGAGGGAGGGAGTGGTTCCAGCTGCCTTGGAGGCGGTGATCCGACCACTCCTGAAAAGAGGCTGTGATCCGACCACTCCTGAAAAAGCCCATCCTGGACCTATTGGTTTGTGACAACTACCGACCGGTTGCAAATACTCCCTTTTTAGAGAAGGTGATTGAGAGGGTTGTGGTACAGCAATTGCAAGTACTCTTGGATGAAACAGATTATCTTGACCCATCCCAGTCTGGGTTCAGGCCAAGTTATGGGACTGAATTGGCCTTGGTTGCCCTGAGGGATGACCTTTATTGGGAGAAGGACAGGGGGAGTGCGACCCTGTTATTCTTACTTGATCTGTCAGCGGCTTTTGATACCATTGACCATGGTATCCTTCTGGGCCGACTTGGTGAGATGGGTATTGGAGGCACTGTTTTACAGTGGTTCTGATCCTATCTCCAGGGTCATTTTCATAGAATAGCGTTAGGAGATTGTATTTCGGCCCCCTGGCAGTTATGCTATGGGGGTGCCATGGAGTACCATTTTGTCCCCCATGCTGTTTAACATCTATATGAAGCCCTTGGGAGCTGTCATCAGGAGATTTGGGGCAAGGTGTCAGCAGTACGCTGACGATATGCAGCTCTATTTCTCTGTAACATCTGAATCAGGAGATTCTGTGCAAGCCCTTGACTGCTGCCTGGACTTGGTGGAGGGCTGGATGAGGGCCAATAAACTGAGTCTGAATCCTAGCAAGACGGAGGCACTATGGGTTGGTGGTTCCCGAGTTCAGATAATTGGTCAGTTGCCTGCTTTGGATGGGGCCGTACTCCCTCTGCAAGAGCAGGTCCGTAGTCTGGGGGTGCTCCTGGATCCATCTTTGTCGCTAGAGGCCCAGGTGACCTCAGGGGCTAGGAGTGTCTTTTACCAGCTTCGGGTGGTAAGACAGCTGTGGCCGTTTCTGGACCAGGATAGCCTGACCACTGTTTTCCACACACTGGTAACCTCCAGGCTGGATTACTGTAATGTGCTCTATGTGGGGCTGCCCTTGAGGTTGGTCCAGAAGCTGCAGCTGGTGCAAAATGTGG
Source organism: Rhineura floridana (assembly GCF_030035675.1). NCBI lineage: Eukaryota > Metazoa > Chordata > Lepidosauria > Squamata > Rhineuridae > Rhineura > Rhineura floridana. Next base: position 64,551,882 of record NC_084487.1, on the reverse strand, counting down.
TGGTGAGACTGCTCACTAGGTCAAGGTATTGCCAACATGTCACTCCGCTGCTGAAAGAATTGCACTGGCTGCCCATTTGCTACCGGGCCAAGTTCAAGGTTCTAGTTTTGATGTACAAAGTCGTATACAGCTGGGGACCAGGATACCTGAAAGACCGTCTTACTCCTTATATACCCAGTTGATCACTGTGATCTGTAGGTGAGGGCCTCCTGCAGATACCATCTTATCAGGAGGTTCGTTCTGCACAATATAGGAAATGGACCTTTAGTGTGGCGGCACCTACCCTGTGGAATTCCCTCCCTTTGAATATTAGGCAGGCACCATCTCTGCTATCATTTGGGGGCCTTCTGAAGACTTTTTTCTTTCAACAAGCTTTTTAAGTTGAGACCCATCCCAGTCTGCATCTGTGTTAGAATTGCTTGTTAATATTTTTTTAATAATATGTTTTTAACCCTTTTTGAAAAGATGTTTTTAAAGCTTTTTTTAAAAAATGTTTTTAACGTTGTTTTGTTTTAATGTATTTTAAGGTGTATATATATATATAAATTTATAAATTTTATTTGTTGGTCGCCTATCTGTCCAGGTTAGTGGACACTCTAGGCGACTTACAATAATAAAAGCAGTACATAATATACAACATAATATACCAGCAAACATAATCATAATCAATTTAAAACCAATTGCAGTTAAAACCTCATAAAAATTAATCCTCCCCAATTCCATAGGCCCGCCTGAATAGCCAGGTTTTTAAGGCTTGGCGAAAACCTATCAGCGAGGGAGCATGTCGGAGATCAAAAGGAAGGGAATTCCAGAGGGTGGGGGCCACAATCGAGAATGCCCTCTCTCTGGTCCGCACCAGTCTAGCTGTTTTAACCGGTGGGACCGAGAGAAGGTCTTGTGAGGCTGATCTTGTCAGGCGGCATAATTGGTGATTCTGGAGGCGCTCCTTCAGATAAACTGGGCTGAAACCGTATAGGGTTTTAAAGGTCAACACCAACACCCTGAATTGGGCCCGGTAGACAACTGGTAACCAGTGAAGATCTATTAACACTGGCGTGACATGGTCATGGTGACAGCTATGCTTGATCAAGCGCGCCGCCGCATTCTGTACCATCTGTAACTTCCGGACCATTTTCAGGGGTAACCCCACGTAGAGCGCATTACAGTAGTCTAAGCGAGAGGAGAGCAGGGCATGTATCACCTGTGGGAGCAGATGAACAGGAAGGCAGGGTTGCAGCCTCCGTATCAGATGTAATTGATACCAAGCTGCCCGACTCACCGCCGAGACCTGAGCCTCCATGGACAGCCTGGAGTCAAGAATGACCCCGAGGCTGTGGACCTGGTCCTTCAGGGGCAATCTCACCCCATTAAGCATCAGGTCCATAATACCCAACCTTCCTCTGTCTCCCACAAGCAACACCTCGGTCTTGTCGGGATTCAGCTTCAGCCTGTTCTCGCCCATCCATCCACTTACGGACTCCAGGCACTTGGACATGGTATCCACAGCCAACTCTGGTGAGGACTTAAATGAGAGATAGAGCTGAGTGTCATCCGCATATTGGTGACATTTCAGCCCAAAACTCCTGATGATAGCCCCCAGCGGTTTCACATAGATGTTAAACAACATGGGAGAGAGGATAGAACCCTGTGGCACCCCACAATTAAGAGGCCAAGGGTCTGAAACCTCATCTCCCAAAGCCACCCGTTGGTGCCTACCTGAGAGATAGGAATGGAACCACTGTAACACAGTGCCCCCCATTCCCAATCCCTCTAGGCGATCCAAAAGGATACCATGGTCAACGGTATCAAAAGCCGCTGAGAGATCTAGGAGGACGAGGAAGGTATATTCTCCCTTATCCAATGCCCTCCTCATATCATCCACCAGAGCGCCCAAGGCTGTTTCAGTTCCATGCCCAGTCCTGAAGCCTGATTGGAATGGATCTAAATAATCCGTTTCCTCCAAGTGTGTCTGTAACTGTTTGGCCACCACTCGCTCAATCACCTTGCCCAAGAATGGTAAGTTAGAAACTGGGGGGAAGTTATTCAGCTCTTGGGGATCCAAGGAGGGTTTTTTTAAGATGGGCTTTATCACCGCCTCCTTGAGGGCTGATGGCATTGCACCCTCTTTCAAGGATGCATTTACCACTGCCTTGATCCCTTCGCTCAGTCTCTCTTTGCAACTCATAATGAGCCACGAAGGGCAAGGATCCAACAGACAGGTGGTTGGCTTCACTGTAGAGAGCACCTTGTCCACTTCCTCAGAGGGAAGAGGCTGAAACTGATCCCACCGGACCGGAATGCAACTGGCCGACCCTGGCCCACTTCCTGTATCCACGGCAAACGGAATCATGCTCTTTAGGCGCTCAATTTTACCAGCAAAGTGTTTAGCAAAAATGTCACAGGAGATTTTAGATTGCTCCATGGGTTCCTGCGCAACTGGACCGACCAGGCTTCAGACCACCTGGAACAATCTCCTGGGACAACACTCTGCTGATGCAATAGAGGCAGCAAAGAATTCCCTCTTTGTTGCCTTTGTTGCCACTTGGTAGGCAGTTATTGCTGCTCTAACCCGTGTCCGATCATCTTCAGTGCGAGATTTCTGCCACCGGCGCTCAAGTCGTCTCACCTCCTGTCTCAGACCCCGCAACCGTGGTGTATACCAGGGTGCTGTCTGAGTTCTATTCAGGGGGAGAGGACGTTTCGGAGCCACCCGATCCAAAGCCCCAGTGATCTCCCTGTTCCACTCCATCACCAGGGCTTCGACCGGGCGTCCTTCAGCCAGCTCCAAATCACCCAGCGCATTCAGGAATCCCTGAGGTTCCATCAGGCGTCTGGGGCAGACCATCCTAATAGGTCCTTGTTCCCTGCGGAGGGTGTGTGGCATCAAGAGGTCCATATTCACCAGATAGTGATCTGACCATGACACAGGGTTAGAAGAAACAGCCCCCATTTTCAGAGCACTTCCATCCCCTCCCGAGATAAACACAAGGTCAATAACATGACCGGCTACATGGGTGGGCCCTGTATTACTAAGGTGCAGATCCCATGAAGTCATGGTTTCAATGAAATCCCAAGGGGCTCCCGTGAGGGCAGTCTCAGCGTGTACATTGAAATCCCCCCCAACCAGCAGGTTGGGGGAAAGCAACCGCACGTCCGAGACCACCTCGAGCACCTCGGTCAGGGAGTCTGCTGTGCAGCAAGGTGGGCGGTACACAAGCAGAATCCCTAAACTGCCCTTTGGGCCCAACCTCCAGTACATGCAATCAACAAACTTGGTCTCATGGAGAGGGGGTCTGGCGAAAACCAAAGATCCCCGATAGATGACTGCCATTCCCCCTCCCCGCCTACCAATCCTTGGCTGCTGTGCGTATTGGAAACCGGCTGGACACATGGCCTCAAGTATAGGAGCCGAGGCCTCATCCAGCCAGGTCTCCGTAATACATACCAGGGCTGCGTTCTCATCCAAGATCATGTCATGGATGAGCGCTGTTTTTTGTACCACAGACCTGGCGTTACACAACAGCAGTCGAAGATTGGATGGAGTCCTGCATCCCCCAGTTATCTTCTGGTTGTGGACAGGTCCGGAGCAAGGGATGGATATTATGCATATTAGGTCTGTTTTTATGATGTTTTAAAGTGTTTTTAGTGCTTTTGTTTGCTGCCCTGGGCTCCTGCTGGGAGGAAGGGTGGGATATATATCAAATAATACATAAATAAATAAATAAACCTAAACTACATCACAGAAAATAGTGTGGGTCCTAAAAATAGACATCTCAGGTATCAAAGGCCAGGATAAAGAGGTGCATCTTCAACATTCGCTGAAAGTTGTACAATGAAGTTGCCAGAAGAACCTTGGTGGGGAGGGAGTTCCACAGCTTACGGGCTGCCACAAAGAATGCCCTCTCCTGGGCCACCCCCGAACTTCTGAGGGTGATAGAACTACCAAAAGGGCCCCCCTCTGCTGATCTCAATACCTGAGAGGGTCTGTAAGGAAGGAGATAGTCTTCCAGATATTTGGGAACTAAGTCATTTGGGGTTTTAAACATTAACATGAGCACCTTGAACTGGGCCCAGGAAACGAACTAGTAACCAATGCAGCTGTTCTAAAACAGGGGTTATATGAGTTGTAAAGAGAATCCCAGCCAGTAATCTGACTGCTGCATTTTGAACCAGTTGAAGATTCTAAGTTGTCTTCAAGGGCAGCCCCACATAGAGCACATTGCAATAATCCAGTCCAGAAGTTACCAGAGCATGGAGCTCTGTGGCCAAGTCTTCTCTGACCAAAAGGAGCCAAAGGTGGTGAACCAGCCAGAGCTGGAAAAAGGCACTCCTAGCCCCTGAGGCCCCCTGAACCTCCAGTGATAATATTGGATCAAGGAGTACTCTCGGGCTATGGACCTGCTCTTTCAAGGAAAGAGCAACCCCGTCCAGAACAGGCCATCTTCCCACCTCCAAGGCATGGGAACTCTGGACACATAACTCTTCTGTCTTTTCAGGATTCAGCCTCAATGTATTGGCCCACATTCAGTCCACCACTGCCTCCAAGCACCGGTTCAACACCTCAACTGCCTCTCCTGATTCAGGTGGAATAGAGAGGCAGAGCTGGATGTCATCTGCATATTGATAGCACCTCACTCCAAATCTCCTGATGACAGCTCTCAGTGGCTTCATATAGGTGTTAAATAGCATGAGAGACAAGATGGAACCCTGTAGAATACCACAGGATAATTCCACAGACTACCGTGGATATGCCTCCTGAAATTACAATAGGACAGGGATGGCTGGTCTCCAACTGGGGAGGGGCTGATTTGCCCCCCAAACACATTTCTCTCCCCCCTCCATTTTAGTAGCAGTGGTAAAAAAAAATTACATAGCCATTGTGCTGGGATGATAGCTGGGTGACCATCAGTGGCCAGATGGGGATGCAAATTGCTCCTCCCCAGTCATAAGATCAATCACCTGATGAGTAGGGAGAAGATGATTGCCCCCCATCCCCTCCTCAGCTGATCTGCAGGGATTTTTATTTGTTTATTATTATAGTTATTTTTCATTTTCCAAACCTTTGCCTCAAAATGACTTGCAGTGTTTAAAAGTATCTAATATAACATTTAAAATACATCAAAGATTATTGCTCAGCCAGCAATAACATAAAAAGGACACATCCTATCCCACCCAACTAAAAATGAAGACCAGTTATGAGCAAAATGCCTGAGTGAATAAAAACAGCTTCATCTATTGTCTAAATATTGATAGTGATGGCTCTAAGCTGACCTCTCTGGGGAAACGATTTCACAGCCACGGAACCACTGCTGAAAAGGCCTGATTTCATATTGCCTCCCTTGGCGGGAGCACGTGACAACAAGCCTTACATGATAAACACAGGGTCTGAGTAGGTTCATATGGGGAGAGGTGGTCGCTAAGGTATTGGGATCCTAAGCCACATAAGGCTTTATAGGTCAAAACCAGCACTTTGAATTGAGCCCGGAAACTAATTGGCAGCCAGTGCAGTCAGACCAGGATTGATGCTATTTGATCAGACCCTCTACCAATAGTCATCAATCTGGCCTCTGCATTCTGCAGTAGCTGCTGCTTCTGAACTATCTTCAAAGGCAGCCACGTATAACACATTGAAGTAATCTAACCTAGAGTTTACCAGAGCATAGACCATAGACGCTAGGTTATCCCTGTCCCAATAGCATCTCAGCTGAGCCACCAGCCGAAGCTGATGGAAGGCACTTGGTGCCACTGAGAACACTTGTGCCTCCAGTGATACTAATGGACCCAGAAGTACCCCCTAACAAACCCCTCCTTTAGGGGGAGTGCAACATCCATCCAGAACGGTTTAACCCCATCTATCAGTTGAGGAGGGGGCTGTGTGTCTTGTATATGCATATGATGTGTCATTATATGAAAGTTTGGGATTGCCACAGCCTTGGGACAAAAAAGGTTAGCCACCCTGCTATAGGATGTAGAGAAGCATAAAGACAATCAGCCAGAATCTTCAGATTTGAGTCAGAATTCTTTATACTTACTTTATACTTACTAAATTAGTCGTTTATAATTAGTTATGTGTCTTATATGTCTTTTTTCCAGCTTTCTCTTGTAAAAAAATGTGGCACAGAAAGTTTAAACAATCCCTGCATTTTGCTACTGCATGTTCCTAAACTCCTTGTTGATATACCTGACGGTGCTCAGGATGATTGACAGGTATGCGTCTGGGGGTGTCATCTTCCCTATTACTCTGTCCTCACAGGGATCCCCCTATTTAGCTATCCATAAGCACAGCCTACTTACGTCTCCTCACTCCTTCACGTAGCAGTCCACATTGCTAAGGTGATTCAGCTGGCTACAAAAGAGGTTAACCATCAGTGACATGCCAGAGGACACAAAAACACATTTGCTGATACTGGTCTTTCACCTACAGCTAAATCACATCTAGTAAATATCACTGTACTGGCAGTATCGCACAGACATCTGACATATAGAGGGCAGTGCCATTAATCTAGCAAGACTCACATGAAAGTGAAAATCTGAAGCCCTGCAAAGAAACCGTTGCAATGAGCAATGCACAAAGTGCAAACCGTGGAGCAAGTTGTTCTGAAGCCCAGTTTGGCCAAGTAAACTAATTTAATCCCACAGGATTCAATAACAATGAATATAATTTGTAGATTTCCTGAGTTTCTTTTACATTGTGCCCTACTTGAGTGGTTGGTTTCATATAACTTTGTCCTGATTGCATTCCCCTAGGTTTTAAAAAATGAGAATCTACAGTAAAAAAAAAATACCTTAACATGGGAAAAACATCCGTTTGTTAATGGCATAAAGATATACAGTGTTGATTCCCTTCCTTTCTTTAATCCTACAGGGATTATAGAATCTTTCTAGCTGAAGGGAGAAGACCCACAGCACTCTTGCCTATTCTTAGACAACCAAGCAATTCATCCCAACTAACTCAGTGCTGAGATGTATTGATACCTCTAAGCACAGGTAATTCACCTGTAGCTGAATGCATGCCCCAGCATGAAAAACCTGCCCTAGCAGCATCAGGGGCATTTTGTAAATGCAATTGGCATAGCTTCACTGTCTTTATAAGTTCCCAATAGACCATCATATCGGATTGGATGTAAGGTTCCCTAAGTTGTAACAATACCATAATTAATGGCATTGTGCTGGTAACTAGAACGAGCTGTCGATGTTGCTGTATTGCTAGAGATAGCATAAAAGCTGGGCTCACATAAGGGCCATTGCACTGAGACAGTTTTTTGATCAATCACATCTACAGAGGCATGCCTTATGGAAAGAGAACTACAGTGCTGTATTGAACACTAGCGCAACCCAGGATGGCTATTCTTACGTCCAAATTAATGTTTGGTTGTGTCCTGTTAGTATTTCTTCCTTTAAAAGCTAAGCAGAAGTTTGTAAAGTTCCCAAAATTAAACAGCCAAGAATTAAATAAAGCTCAGATTAAATTATTGTACCTGTGGAATGAAGCGTACGTTTCTGTGGCATGGAACCAAGGATAGTATAATGGATAGTGTAAGTGAGTGTCATTATGGGTTCCACTTATTATTTTCCAGCTATCTTTCATGTTCTGCTAAGGGGAGAATTTGAAATAAAGGTTAAGATGGAGGAGAGCTGAGGAAGCTGATGATGGCCTCAGCCTTCGTCCACAAGCAGGAGAACTAAGAGAGAAGCCTGAGATAAGTTTCTGAGAAAAGGTTCCTAGACTGAGACTGACAGCAGGAAAAGAGTTGTTTGTTACAGTGCCAGATAACTTGGTAGAACCAGTTAGTGAAATATTTGGACTTTGGAACAGAAGCTAGAGGGATGCAGGGTCCTCCCATCTCTCTCTCTCTCCCTCTCCCCCCCCTCTCTCCATCTTCAGCACTTTCCCTTACCTTCACTTTTCTGGAATTGCAGTGGGTTCTAGCTATTGTCTGGAGGTCAAGAAACCTCTTGTCAATCACAACCCTGACTTCACTTATTGCCTACAAACCTGAAAAGGCAGGGATAGAGCAGCCAGCTATGAGGTCATTTAACAAAAGTTGTGGGGGAGGGCAGCTAACATTTTTGTGTATATCTCTTGAACCAGACCACCTGGGAATCTAATTTTTTTAAAAATGAAAGCTGAGAGTCCAGAGATTGGGGTGACCCACCCAATGACCCAGAGAGAAACCAAAAAATCAGATGTTTCTGGGTGAAAACTGGAGACCTGGCAACCTAACTGTACATAGATGCACCAGTTATAGTAACTCACTCTAAACTTCTTCCTTCTATTATATATTGCCATCTGATACATATAAAAGACATTTGATTTTTGCACACTTTGGTTGACAAACTGCTTTATGCGCAGCTATGGAAAGGTTTGAATGCACATGTGCACACAGTATATAACCTGCTATTTCACTTTTGTGCAGTTCCTGTGGGAGGCAGGAGAATATAAAACATGTGGTGTGATGTGGACTGATGCACTTATAATGGAGGAGTAACAGGCAGAACTTAGTGAAAAATTGATATAACTTTAAAATTCCATGCCCACTTGTATGGATGCATAATCTCCAGAATTTTTAATATGGCAAACTGATAACAAAGAGCTCAGGTGTGGATTCTCAGGTGACAAATCAAATACTGAAAATGTGGATTTTCGTGGTAGGTATGCCTGGGCCTCAGTCTCACAGAACTAGAATTCCAGTATCTCCTATTCAATTACTAGTGGTATAAATGGAGAATGTCACTGTTCCTCCATGCATTGTTTTACCATTTTTGTTTTACCATGCATTATTTTACCATTATATCACATGTGCCCTTAAATACTGCGGTAGTTATTTGCAAACTAAAATTTTTCATAAAAGTTTCCATAAAATCATAAATCAATAATAAACCATAAATCAATAATAAAACCATAAATACATCATAAATAAATTTACATCAGTAGAAATAAAATTACATCAATAAATTTGATCTTTTATTTGCAAATATTTTGTGTGTGTATACACACACACACACACACACACACACACGAACGCACACATGCATGTATAATATCATACACTTGTATTCCATCCATTGATATTCAATTTCCATTAAGTGGGCCACATTTTAGAAACACATACACCCGGTTTGTTTTGCTAGCCATGGGAGAATGTCATCTATCTCATCTGGCTATTTGGCTATGCCCACACATGAAGAAAAATGAGATCGCTTAATTCGTAATGGTTAAAATAGTTGTGTCATCTCTATGTCCTGTAGAAACGTTTTGAACAACTTGAGACTAATGACATATATTAGAGCAGCTTTCCAAAATGTAACTGAAAAATATTACATTTGGTCCCTTCTGAGTTCCTGTATGGAGAATCCATATTATGGAGGATAGATATTGGGCACAGAATAGATTTTGCATAGTGCCACTCAAATATAGTTCACTTCTCTGCAGATAAACTGACACAATAGCAGGTGATTAGCTAGCTATACAAATATTAATGTACATTGTCAGTAAGCCTCTCAGGCATCAAAGTATAGGGACACGTGGTACTTGGTATATTTTCTTCTATAATTGTTCTTCAGTTCAAAAATGTATTGCATGCATGCTGGTAACATCCAGTGCTATTGGCATATAATGTTACACTGTATTAATAGGACATGTCTATTGTTGAATAAACCATGCCAGGAAGTAAATATTCTTATGGGATAAAACAGCTTTATATACAGTAGGCTGGCAACAAATGGAATCCATTACCTAGAGGGTTTAAGCCTGAATGTTCTGTAAAATATTTTGCACAGAATGCATGATAGGCAGACTTCATCTCTCATGAGTGCACTGGGAATTTATGAAAGCTACTTTCATTAATGTGTGCAATGAGTGCTTGAATAGGCTCTTCCTGTTTTCAAAGTGATCTCTCCTCTATAGGGCAAATGTATAACAGTATAGGATGGTAACATACATATTTGTAGATGTCACTCCAGATTCAAAGGTAAATGTTTACAGCTAACCTGAAAAGCCACAGACCTGAATTTACAAGATCTGAACAGGATGATTTAAAACAGATGTTATTGGAGATCACTGATTCATAGGGTTGCCATAAGTCGTAATCGACTTGAAGGCACATAACAACAATCTGAAAAATCAAGAAAAAAGTTAACAAGTCATTCTGATCAAGATGTGCAGAGACAATCCCATAAAACACTTAAAGCTAGACATGCTAATTAATAATAATTTTAAAAACAATTCAGACAGTTCTCAAATCCTGGTGGCATTTAGTGGAGTCAAAGTTTTAACAGACTCTCTAAAATCTAGGTCATGTAGAAATGAAATTTCTGTAATGACTTCTGTGCTACTTGCCTTTATAATGGTAAATGGCTGCATCTACATTGTAAGTCAGAGGTAAACAAACTAAGGCGTACTGGGAATAAACAAGTGTGCTGGTACACACTGCTCACATTGCACACACACACTTCTTTTGCCATGCTGGGAGGAAACAAACCAGAATGCTGACAGTTTTATATGCAAACCACTGCTCATGGTTTCTCCCCAAACAAACCATGATAGCGAGTCAAGAACAAACCATTTCAAATGGTTTGTTCCTGTGGTTTGTTTGAAACAAAGCACGAGCACTGGTTCACATGGAATACTTAGTCAGTACTCTAGTTCAGTGTTCTTCAACCTTAGGTCCCCAGATGTTGGTGAATTACAACTCCCATCATCACTGACCATTGACCATGCTGTCTGGGGATGATGGGAGTTGTAGTCCAACAACATCTGGGGACAATGCTCTAGCTTGTTTCCTCTGAGTAAAGTAATGGGGGGGGAAGGGGCAGTTGCAATTTGAGCAGTGTGCACTAGTGCACTTGTTCCTTCCTGTTAATTCAAAGTTTGTTTGGCTTACCGTTATGTGTGAAACAGGCCATAGTATTGATATCACTTAGTACTTTCTACACACTAAAAGTACACAGGAAAATTAATTCAACATTTAATTTTTTTATAAGTTTGTCAGTTTTTAAACTGGCCTTCATAGGAGTCTTGGAGTGGAGCACACTTAAATGTACATATTCGCATATACATATTTGCCTGAGATGCCTGCCTACAATGCTGATAGAATCCTGGCAATGAAACAGTAAATAATGTTTAGTAATACCATGTTGAACTCCTAAGCACATGGACGGGAACTACACATTTTGTGGACACTGAGTTTTCAAACCCAGTCCATTTTACTACAAAACATAGTATCAGGGGGGTGCAATTCGTAGCAGAAAAGTGGTTGGCAGGAAGGTGCTTAATCCAGCCCCCCCCGCTACTGCAGATATACATTTCTAAGTCCTAGAGTAGACTGTGGTGTGAGGTAGTGCACAGTAAAATTCCCTTTGGGAGGACTTGATGGATGTGAACATATCCGAAAGTGCCATACGCCAGATCCAGAAATTGTATAAATATGTACAGCCAACTGACACAAAGAGTGCCTCTTTCCCATAATGAAGTTACTATTTTTTCTTAACCGTGTTTAAATGCACACAGTGATTATGAGTTTTAAAGGATAATATTAGTCAAATATTCCTCTTGCTCCCTTTGTTCTCTGTCAATTGCTCTCTGGACTAGATGAAATGACAATTCTGTAATGGGTGAATTGATTTCTGGGTTAATAAAGCATACTGGAATCAATTGGTCTGGAATGTCTTACATAAATATAAGGAGAGAAAATCTGATTCCACCAAAATAATTCGCAAAGGTCCAGTGTTAATTTTAAAATGTGCGTTTGCTTCGACTTTTTTGACACCGTCTAGTAAACAACCACCACCTAGGTACCCAGTTTCATGGAAACCCTATGGGTATCTCTAAAAATCACTAGCTTATTTACCCTTAGATTTTACATCAGATCACAAGCAAGTTGCAAAAGAAAAATACTGATGTCCCAATCCAAGCAGAGAGATCTGTGTACCCAGTAATTGTTGGATCAGGGGCCAAAGGCAGAAATGTGATGTATGGATCAAAATGCAGAATGTGCATCCAATGGAATTGCTTTCAATGGAATACAAGAATGCTTTTTATCAATGCAATTTTATGTTACATAGCAATGGTACTGCTTCTTGCAAGCTACCCCAGAATGCTAGCTTTTATGGGCAGCTCAGGTGACAAAAAGAATTAGAGACAATTCTTTAGGTGGAGTTCATGACAAAATGTTTATGTATCAGCTGGTTGTTACACAAGAGCTACTCACCATGTGTGCAAGCCCAGTCTAGGCCATCACTGTACAAGCCTCCCACAAAAGTCTGTTCCCACCACACTCAATGAGGCAGTGTTCTGCTTCTTGAACAAGGATTGAGAGAACTTGTTTCTGCATCATTGTTTTCTGACGCCATTCCAGTTTAACACAGAGCCACAGGCAGCAGTAAGAAGGGAGCCAAGAGCCAGAATTGTACCATGAAGTCAGTGGTGAGGGACCAAGCAAGGAGTCTGAGTTGAAGAACACAATAAAACATATCATAGCCAGGAAGACCACTGTTGCTCAAGCAAAGTACCAGCTCAAACAGGAAACCTTTGAAGCCTTCCTTATCTAGAGGGTCCAATAGCCAACCTGGGTGGGCAGAACCAATCCAGACACTGAGAATACTGTACTTTACTACCCAGGAAGATAGCTAGAATCATAGATCCATAGATTTGAAAGGTCTCTCGTGGGCCATCTAGTCCAGTCTGCTGATGTAAGAAATTCACTGCTACAGCATCCCTGATAGATGACCAGCCTCTGATTAAAAAACTCTAACAAAGAAGAGCCCACCACCACCTTCTGAGGCAATGTGTTCCACTGTCAAACAGTTTATACCATAAGGATGTTCTTCCTCATTTTTAGTCAAAATTCTTTTTCTTGTTATTTGAACTTGTTGGATCAGGTCCTACCATCTAGAGCAGGGGTAGTGAACATTTGGGCCTTCAGATGTTGCTGAACTACAACTCCCATCAACCCCAGCAACTATGGCCAATGGCCAGGGAAGATGGGAGTTGTAGTAATGGGCCACATTTTCACCACCCTTGACCTAGAGCAACAGAAAACAAATTTGCTCCATCAGCCATGTGACAGGCCTTCAAATATTTGAAGATGGCTATCATATCACTCTCTTCTTCAGGTTAAACATACTCATTTCCTTCAATCTTTCCTAAGAAAGACTGGTCTACAGGCTCCTCACCATCTTTTGTCCCTCTCCTCTGGACAGGTTCATTTTGTTGCTATCCTTCTTAAATTGTGGTACCTAGGACTTGTGGTTCACTGTTTACTCCAGACAAGTTCTGGCAGTTCACACCACACAAGGCAGCTGAATACAAACAAAGGTTCTCACTTTAAGCCTTAGTTGCTGCTGACAATTTCATCTAATTACACCTAATCTAGTCCAGTCAAATACTCCATATAAACTGACTCTGAAATTGGAATGGCTGGTCTTGTAAACTGTAACCCTAGACACATATTCTGGGGTGGAAGTGAAATCTCAGGAAGTGGTGAAAGACCTAAGGCAGAGATTACTGAGGGGGATGATGTGGCAGAAAGCTTACATAGGAACATAGCTGCCTTACACTGAGTCAGGCTATTGGTTCTTGTTGTTGTTATGTGCCTTCAAGGTGATTACAACTTATGGCATCCCTATGAATCAGTGACCTCCAGTAGCATCTGTCATGAACCACCCTGTTCAGATCTTGTAAGTTCAGGTATGTGGCTTCTTTTATGGAATCAATCCATCTCTTCTTTGGTCTTCCTCTTTTTCTACTCCCTTCTGTTTTTCCCAGCATTACTGTCTTTTCTAGTGAATCGTGTCTTCTCATTATGCGTCCAAAGTATGGTAACCTCAGTTTCATCATTTTAGCTTCTAGTGACAGTTCTGGTTTAATTTGTTCTGACACCTTATAGCTCAGTATTGTCTGCATTGACTGGATCCCAGAGTTTCAGACAGGGGTTATCTCCCAGTCCTACCTAGAGATGCGGGGATTGAACCTGGGATCTTCTGCATGTAAATGCTCTACCACTGAGCTATGGCACTTCCCCATGCATATGTGGCAAGGCAAGTTAAAGTAATTTAACATGTGATCCTTCTCACATGTCATATTGCTGAGCCAAGAACTCCCCATCTTATAACTGTGCATTTGGTTTCTTTTTCCTAAGTGTAGAACTTTGCATTTATCCCTGTTGAATTTCATTCTGTTGTTCTCAGCCCAATGCTCCAGCCAATTAAGGTCCCTTTGAATTTTGCTTCTCTCTTCCACGGTACTAGCTGTGCCCCCCAATTTTGTATCATCTGCAAATTTGATAAGCATGCTCTGTACCTCCTCATCCAAGTCGTTAATAAAAATCTTGAAGAGCACTGGGCCCAGGACCAAGCCCTGTGGTACCCCACTTGTTACTTCCGCCCAGTTTGAGAAGGAATCATTAATAAGCACTCTTTGAGCATGATTCTGGAGCCAATTGTGGATCCACTTGATAGTTGTTCCATCTAGCCCACATTTAGCTAGCTTGCTAATCAGAATATCATGGGGCACTTTGTCAAAGGCTTTGCTGAAGTCGAGATATATTATGTCCACAGCATTCCCACAGTCTACAAGGCAGGTTACCCGATCAAAAAGCAAGATAAGATTAGTTTGGCGGGATTTGTTCTTCATAAATCCATGTTGGGTCCTAGTAATCACTGCATGGTTTTCAAGGTGCTTACAGATTGACTGCTTTATAATCTACTCCAGAGTTTTTCCAGGGATTGATGTTAAGCTGACTGGTCTGTAGTTCCATGGTTCCTCCTTTTTGCCCTTTTTGAAGACAGGGACAACGTTAGCTCTCCTGCAGTCATCCGGCACTTCACCAGTCCTCCATGATTTCACAAAGATAATGGACAGTGGTTCTGAGAGTTTTTCAGCCAGTTCCTTCAATACTCTAGGATGCAGTTCATCAGGCCCTGCCGATTTGAACTGGTTCAAACTGATTAGGTATTCCTTGACCATTTGTCTATCAATCTCAAGCTCCAATCCTGCCCCTTCTACTTGATGTTTCCCTGGAGGGTCACAGATCCTTTTTTGGGAGAAGACTGAGCCAAAGTAGGAATTGAGCACTTCTGCCTTTTCTTTGTCATCTGTTATCATTTTGCCATCCTCATTGAGTAGCTGTGCCACCGTTTCTTTTCTCTGTCTTTTACTATGGATGTACCTGAAGAAAGCTTTTTTGTTGCTTTTAGCATCCCTTGCTAACCTCAGCTCATTCTCAGCTTTAGCCTTCCTGACGCCATCCCTACAATTCTGTGATACCTGCCTGTACTCTTCTTTTGTGGCCTGGCCTTCTTTCCACTTCCTATATGTGTCCCTTTGTTTTCAGGTCCTCTCTAAGCTTTTTGTGAAGCCACATTGGCTTCTTCTGCTGTTTCCCCCCTTTTTTTCCTTTTTGGAATTGCTTGCCATTGCGCTTTTAGAACACTGCATGATTCGTGTGGGCTGTTTGTCCCTGTGAAGCTAGAACCCTTAATTTTGTCTTAATTTTGTTTTTAAAAATGTTTTCTATTGTATTGTACTCATACCCACATGTATTTTAATCTGTTTTTACCCTGTTGTACACCGCCCTGAGAGCTTGTTGCTATAGGCGGTCTAAAAATGTAATAAAATAATAATAAAAAAAATAAAACCCTGAGTGCACACTGTTCCAGCTCGGGAAGACAGTCTATGCACATCTGGCAGTCATTTCCCATTTAGACACTTCCCCAACACATCAACAGTATAGGGATGGTACAGGACATGGTGTAGGATTTGAGATCATGTGGAGAGAAACACCTGAAAAGGCTAATAAAGCAAGAGATGGTTTGTGAATTTATGGCTTAAACTGATTTTAAAAAGCATGAACTATGTTCTCATGGTGGTCTCTGAAATGCTTGGGAGTCGATACTTAGGCGCTATTCTAAGTGATTAGTGTAATGCATTTATTTACTTATTTATTTATTTAGACAATTTATATACCGCACATATTTAAATGAAACTGTGTACATCATAAGTTAAACAACAACAGCAACCTACACAGTCTATAAAATACAATTTATAACTGAACAGAACATCCTCTTTAGCATCAGCATTTAGTATAAATACTGCATATAAAAATTAACTACTAGTAAACTGCTGCGCTGGTGGGCAATGTGCCAAGGCAAAACGGGGAAAGTCAGTCATGTAAGAACACAACGAGAACTGCACACTTTGCTTAAGCTTTGTCCTAGCCTTTGTGAATCCTGTCATGGGGAGAGGTTTTCAGTCGTCCTTGAACACACATGGATGGGAGGACTTTTTGCTATAAAAATCCAGATTGCACTGGAGCCAGATCAGGAGAGCTAGGGAAGTGGAAAGGCCAAAGGTAAAAGACCACCCAAGAGCAAGGTGTGACCTTGGCATCTTCTTGGACCAACTCTGAGGAATTAAAAACAGGCATGAGAGTGTGTGGCTTATCCCCTGCCACTAAGGACACTTGTTCCACCTTCACTCCCGGAAAAAAAGAACTGGCCATTTTGACTGTCTCAGGAGCCAGGCATGTTTTGCAAAGGAGAGGTCTGGATAAATGTTCTGTTGGGAGAGGAGGTGATACAGTGAAGGGAGGGTGCTAGGTGTGGGCTAATGTGTGATGACTTCTCTGCATATCTGTGAGTTGCAAACTTTTAAACAACACCTGGAAAGTGCCTTCACACAGTTCATGGATATATGCAATGCTTATATAGAGACATAGCATCACCTCATTGGCAAATATACCAAGGCCAAACTTGTCACAAAACTTACTAAAACCATCTCCTATATTATAACATGATGGCATATCCTTTTGGAAGATG
This sequence comes from Rhineura floridana, assembly GCF_030035675.1. Classification (NCBI taxonomy): domain Eukaryota; kingdom Metazoa; phylum Chordata; class Lepidosauria; order Squamata; family Rhineuridae; genus Rhineura; species Rhineura floridana. The sequence goes on along the minus strand of NC_084487.1, from coordinate 64,535,067 downwards.
CTCAGAGACTGATGTGTGCCTGTGAAAAGGCTATGACCCTGATCCCATTGTGTATCCCCATTAAAAACAACTGGAACAGAGAGTGCCTTAAATATAAATACTGTTATCAGAAGATTGATTAAAACTACCTTTTCTCTAAGGATGATGATGGGGGGGAGGGGAACCACTCAGCAAGGCGAGGTTCTTGTAGTCCTGCCAGATAATTAGCAATTACACTGGTCACAAATTTGATGGCCTGAGGAGCAGGGTGGAGGGACTAAATCACTCCTTTCCCAAATAGCTGAAAATTTGATGGAACTACATATGTAGCAGCTGGAATGGGCTAGGGCAGGTGTAACCAACCTGATTGCCCTCTATATGTTATGCACTATAACTCCCATCATCCCTGACTGTTGGTTATGTTGGCTGGGGCTGATGGGAGTTGTAGTTCAAAAATCTGAAGGGACCATGTTGACTACCCATGGGCTATGGAATTGCGTGCACAGCACCCTTTTGTATACATAGATTGCCATCCAGTTAGCCTCTTCCCCATTCTTCAACCTATATACCTCTACATGCGAGTGATAATGAATTCTGTTAGCATCCTTCCCTATATGAACATGATATTCTGTGTGGCTTTCTGAGCAATGAACTTCCTGTCACAAGCACAATTGATTCCTTCAGTGTTATACTCCAAATACCTGCTGCCTGTTATTCATTCCAAATAACTGCTGCCTTTCAAGCTTGCTGTGAGAGCTCTGAAAGGCTGTGGGGTGGTCTTCTCGAGTGCCTGGAATGAAACTTGCTTATCTTCTAAATATGTAACGCTCCTTCAAAATTCTCTTCCCTACCCCCAAAAAACCCTGTGGTCTTTTCTTTTCTTTTCTTTATGAAATTTTCTTCAGGTTCATCAGTTAAAATATATTTCTTAGCTATTTATGTAATATGGCCATTGCACACGTATATTTGATTTAGCATCAGTGCACATTCATTATGTTCTGGAAAAACATTATTAGCAGAAACTGGAGTGAAAGGCTATTTTTTAAAATCCAGACAGTGGCAGACCCATCCATGAATCTTGTACTGAGGAAGCAAAGTTTAATCTCTATCAAGAGCATTTCATTAAGCATAGAAACACACAGTCAAATCTAATTAGAGCATAACCAATTATTCAGTTTTTATCTGGTTTTATTGGCCCTGATTGCACACTGAACATCTGTAGCATAAAATGGAAAATTGGCACACATGATTTCATTGTTTAAAGGTTGATGGTTGCATTGAAAATAGAGATGAATGAAATCTCAAGTGGGAGAAGTAGCCAGTGAGTGACAACTAAGCTCTCATTTATTTTGAAATCTTTCCACTTTTTGCATTAGTTCTTGAAGGGAATGCCTGGTTATGAGCAATCTCTGTGGCCATTTTTTAATTTTGCAGAACCAGAAAACAATATTTAATATGCTATTTCTGCCAAGATTTCCATATGTGTAGTTATTTGATATGCAAATATGATGTCCGTGATCAAGGATCTGTGTGATTTTGTTACAGCGAGTTAAAAAAACACAGCAGTACAAAGAAGCTCAGCACAAAGCCAAGAAAAATTGAATTGGGCAGAAAATAACATTCCAAACTCTCCTTCCTGCTTCTTCTCCAACTCTTGAGGATAGGAGACATATTTCCTTTGTCTCTGTCCCCTGCAGCATGAGGGCAATGACCACATCTGGTCTTTGCACCTCCAACTTAGCTAGTAAGAACTAGATTGCCTTTCCTACCTGCTATGAATCTTTTCTTATTTTACCAGAATCTGGCCTCAGTGATTCCATCAGAGTAACACTCTGCTTCTGTACAGGTAAAGTCACACAAATACACACACACACTTCCACTGTTGCTGCTGATCCACAGCTTAACTGCTACTTCATAGGAAGTAACCTCCGCAGTGGACCCCTAGATCTTTTTAGTAGGGGGCAGCAGTGCCACTTTTGAACATGAGCTAAGTTCAGCTCCCATCCACATTGGCCACCTGCCATCACAATGATCTCCCATAGATCTATGAAATACATTTATTTCATAGACCTATAGCCTATGGATGAGAGCTGAGCTTAGCTCCCATTTGAAAGCGCTGCTGCCCATCTACCACTGAAGCATATCTGGGGGCCCAGTGGCACTGCCCCCAATGCAGTGGCAGAGAAAGCCACTGCTGTCATCACAAAGCTAGGCCCTGCTGCTGTAGGGGGGAGTGTTGGGGTGGGTATGGAGGACATCACTGGCATCATGCCAAGAGCCCCTGAAATATAGCCCTGGGTCTGGTGACAGGGATGGTTACAAAGGGGCTGGAGTTCCTTGCCTGTTCTGCTTGTATGGCAGCTTTACATACAAGTAGCACATACAAACAGGGCTCATCCTTCACTGTCTCCCATTGAATTCTGAATCAATAACTGCTTTTTAACCTCATAAGCATCCAGATTGGATGATGACTTGGGACTGGTCCTAACCCTTCCCTTCTAGCATCATGGAGAAAATAATGAACTTTCCCCCCCTCAAGTATAGCACAAACTGTTATAGAAATAGTGTCTCAATTAAAATATAAATTTATGTGAAATGTGTGGTGGCTGGAGATTACATAATAGGATGACTGTTGCCATAATTCCCTTAGCTGTTACAGAGATCAATTGATGAAAGGGTTTTCCTTGCACTGGGAATAATGCAACACGCATCTTCAACCAAGTTTATTATCAGCCTTGCTCAGGAATTATTAATATAGCTGCTTACTGCTATGATTTTTGACAATAAATATTCATAAAATTAAAGTCTATATTTTTTCCTTGAATATTTGTGTTTCTGTCAGGACACTTGGGAGTCATTGCCTTGAATTCTTTTGCTCCTGTAGTACAAGTAGGCAGTAGTACATTTCATGTACAATCCAAATTGTATTTGTGCCTTGCTGGGGGCATTTGATGTGGTGCATCCCTGGCTGAGCCAGTAGGCTCCCGTGTCACCAGGCTCCATTGGGCTCCACTGGCAGAAGCCCCTCATCCCAGCTCAGCTGTGGCTGTGCTGGGACCCTGCCGGCTGAGCCAGGGGTCCTCCACTGATGGCCATCCCAGTAGACGGAGAGCTAGCAGAAGCCAGCGGAAGGCTGAAAACAGGGTGTTCCAGGGTGGTGGTGGAGGAGGAGCCAAGGGGGAAGGACTTATATGTCGTCGTCCTCACATTTGGGGCTCTCCCTCAGGTCCTGATCCAGGTAAAATTTCTGCCAGGCAATAGGCTGGTAGAATAAAATAATTTCCATAGTCATCAAGGGGAAGTGCTTAGTCCCCAGTAGGGGAATTTGCAGGAGCTGGCTTTTGCTTTCCCAGTCTCCACATGTGGCTCCTGACTGTGCCGATGTTCAGACGGTCTAGTGGCTTCCGATCTTGATATAACTATAATCCCTGGATTATTTACTTGTTTAGTAAAATGGAAAAAAAACCCTAACTTTTTGGATAATTATTATCTCCCAAAGCTGCTGACATCAATAAAAAAGAGTGACAGGCCCTGCCATAAATCAGGCTTACAATTGTTTTTAAAAAAATATGTTAAAACTTTAAAATTGTTTTAAAGGAGACTAGAGGGAAATGTAGAGGAAGAAGATAGGTTCTTCAAGGACAAAACAGTATGGTGAGTCTTAAGCATTTATATCAGAGATAACGAAACTTTTTTCATTCCAAGGGCCACTTTCCCTTCTAAACAATATTCTGGGGGCCACATGCCAGTGGCAGGTGGGACCAGAGGGGAAAGCAGGTGGGGCAATAAATGTACATTTTACCTTTGTACAGAAAGCTAGCTTCTTTTTAAAATGTTTATTATTTTAATGTTTTTAATGCTTATTCTATGTTTACAGAAAAAGTATGTACATATATATAAAAAAGGAAAAGGAAAAGAAGGAAAAGCAAAATTACATATTATAAACAATTGGGGAGAAGCTGTTGCCTGTCTGTCTGAGGGGAAGACCTGTGTCTACCTGTGGCTCCAGTGTTTGCTTTTACTCCTCCCATCCCAGGTAATGCTACAAAAGGCTGCACCTTGTAGAGGTGGGAGCCAAAGGGCTCTTGTCCTGTAGCTCTTTGCTTATGGATTGGAGCTTATGATACTGCTTCAGCTTTATCAGATAGTTACCTTCCTGATCTATCCTGCTTCTAATAGCTGCCTGTCTCCACAAAAGACTGTTCATTAGAGACAACCACCAAACTGCTACCATCTCCTAACAAAACCAGGAAACAGCTTGTATAGAGGCATTAGCAGTGTTCAAGGATGTATTCCAGCCAGGCAAAAAACTCTCAAGGAAGGTAAAACAGGGCCAATGAGGAGTGTGTGGCCTGGGGAGAGTCCCAAGGGCCAGACTGAGAAGCCTGGAGGGCCACATTTGGCCACATTCTCTACCCTGATTCATATTCAAGTTTGACCCAAGCTGATTTTGCCTTGCTGGTGTTTTGGGTTGTCTAATCTCACTTGAAAACTATCTACACTGCATTTTTAGGACAAATGCATGAAATTTATGAATTTCCTAAATCAATTACACATTGTGTGAAAAATATCTCCTTTCATCTGACATGAATCTGTTGCCTATCAATTACATTGGATAGCCCCAATTTCTAGCATTATGGGGGGCCAATGTCCCTACTCATTTTCTCCACATAAACATAGGCTTATCAACTTCAATCACAATCTTCCTTAGTAATCTTTTTTTCTGAACTGATAAGCTCAAAACACTTAGTCTTTCCTTGTAGTGAAGGAGCACTGGCTTCCTCGTCATTTTTAGTGGTGGTGTGCATGGGGAAGGTAGGGGACCACAGCTCCAAAAGATTTTTCAGAGCACGAGCATGATGATTCATCTGCCACAGTAAATTAATGAACCCTCTTCCTTGCTTTGGCAAATGGATGTGATAATGAGGCTTTCAAGTTTGTTGGTGACAGTTTAGCACAGAAGAAGTCCAAGAATGAGTAACATAAACAAGCTGACACTGGATACTAATTTTCTTTTCTTTTATTGGGTGCTACTTCATGCTAGCAGCTTAAACTCTAACACTTGTTTGCAAGTTGGTTTGCATTTCTAATTGCAAGCTAAAGGTTGCATTTCAGCAGGCTGAAGATCTTTTCTTCAAGTAAGGTGTTTTATGAGCTGAATCAATGCAATCAGAAGGAAGCACCACGGAGGTTGAAGTTTACTTCCAGGAAATTATGCATAGTATTGAAAATATGAACACTGCAGTAAAAACTAATATTTCTAGATATTACTAATACCAAAAGATTCAGTTGCAGCAAGAGTTTCCAGCTACAGGAAGTCTTGAACTATGTTTTTTTTTCCAGCTGTAAAAATATAAATCACTACATGAACAGTTGTAGCCTATAGTACAGGAAGACCAATGCTGTCATTTAAAACACATCTCAATTAACTACTAAACTATTAATGAAAATAAATGCATGGATGATATCCAACTAAATCATACTTAAAGCAGACCTACTGAAATCGATGAACAAATCCATTAATTCCGATGGGTCTATTCTGGGTATGACTATCATTCAATATCACCCATGATAAATTTCCATGTAAAGAAACAGGATCTAATTAAAATGTTGATAAAAATTGCAGATAGAGTCAATTAAAGAAAACACAACACAAAGTCAAGTTTAAAAAGTAATGGCTCACGCAGCAGTTTCATTTGAAATGTGGTGTTGGAGGAGAGCTTTGCGGATACTATGGATTGCAGAAAAGACAAATAATTGGGCATTAGAACAAACTAAACCTGAACTAGCACTAGAAGCTAAAATGATGAAACTGAGGTTATCATACTTTGGACACATAATGAGAAGACATGATTCACTAGAAAAGACAATAATGCTGGGAAAAACAGAAGGGAGTAGAAAAAGAGGAAAGCCAAACAAGGGTTGGATTGATTCCATAAAGAAAGGCACAGACCTGAACTTCAAGATCTGAACAGGGTTGTTTATGACAGATACTCTTGGATGTCGCTGATTCATAGGGTTGCCATAAGTCGTAATTGACTTGAAGTCACAATAAACACACACATGTTACAGAAGGATTAAACAATTTAAGTGGCCAATGAAAAACAAATACAATTATGATTACCTTGGATCATTCCCCAATACTGAGTTCCTCCAAGTGTTTCATAAATGCTTTTTGCAATCTGAATGCCTTAGATTTGTTAATTTTGTGTTAATTTTGTTGTCCACTTAGATTATTTCAATTGCTAGCTATTCTCAATTTGTTTCTGTTTGCATTGTTTCATCTCTGTCAACAGATGGATATTTCACTTGACTAGTTTGCATGTATTGACCATTTGTCCCTTAAATTAAGCCCTAGCATACTACAGGAATGTTTGTCATATGTGTATGACAAGGAAGTGATACTTATCATGTAAAAAGAATATATGATAAGAATATATGCTGCCCTGGGCTCCTACTGGGAGAAAGGGTGGGATATAAATCTAATAAATAAATAAGAATAAGTTCTTTAAAATTCATTCATTAAAGGGGGAAACAACTCTGGATGAAAGCATGCTAATACAATTAGATGTCTTGGGGTTTTTTTAGTTAGTTTAAAAATCATAGAACCACAGAGCTGTAATAGGCCATATGCTCATTTATTTATTTCTGCATTTGTACCCCAGAATGCTCTAATTAAAAGGCTCTTTTAGGGGGCAACCCTTTTTCCACGCTTTCCTTTTCCCATATTGAAGACAAAAATCAAAGTAGAGTCCACTTCAAGAGTTCGTCATCTGTGGAGTGTAATCACAGAAGGGGTGAGTTCACTAGCTCCACCTCCCCTCATGTTGTTCTACCTCCCCTCATGTTGTGCTCCACAAGTGTGCTAATCCCCATGACACCCCCTTTATGTGATTACATTACACATATAACGAACATCTGAAGAGGGCTTAGATGTGGAGTCTTTTTCCTGCAAGTTTTTCCACATCTTCTATGAAATTTATTACCTTTATTAATGCTAGGACAAGGGTGAGGGCCAATGTAGGCTGGTGGCTCCAACATCAGAGGAGCTTGTGGCTCATGTCACTGCCCCACTGACATTGGAGCCATTGGAGAGGGCCTTCTTGGTAATTCTGCCTACGCTGTGGAACATCCTGTCAAAGGAAGCTCACCTTCTTCCTTTTTTACTGTTTTCTGCTGGATGGCAAAGATGTTTCCTTTTTAGGGTGACCTTTGGCCTATCTAATGTGACACATAAACTTATGTCAAACCATTACCTCCCACATCTTTTGTCACCCAGTCCTTATTGTTGGGAGAAGACGGAAGCTTCCACTTACACACCCAAAGTATTTTAGCCACCAGAAACAAGGGGAATAGTGAAATTCTTTGCATGTTCAGTAGATGATCACTATCAATACTCTGCACAAGTTTGAGGCTCTTATCAATTGCATACTTCAGAGAGTCCCTGATGACTGATGCCTTCCAACCTTTGGCTATAGTTTCAACTTTCAAAGCAAAAGATTTACTGATGGAACTGCTTGTCACATACAGTATTCCTCACATTAATTACACCACCAGCAGCAGTAAAATCAAATATATATGAGAAACTTTAAAACTTGGGAGAATTTAACAATTATTTCAGTGGCAAAGACTCAGATGAACCAGACTTCTTCAGTGTGGTGTAGTGGTTAAGGTGTTGGACTACAACCTGGGAGACCACAGTTCGAATCCCCACACAGCCATGAATCTCACTGGGTGACCTTGGGCCAGTCACTGCCTCTCAGCCTCAGAGGAAGGCAATGGTAAACCACCTCTGAATACCGCTTACCATGAAAACCCTATTCATAGGATCTCCATAAGTAGGAATCAACTTGAAGGCAGTCTATTTCCATTTTCATAGTTCAATGGTAGAGCACATGATTTGCCAGCTTCAGTCCTTGGCATCTCCCAGAAGGGCTGGGAAGGCTCTTGCATGAAGCCTGGGAGAGCTGTTGCCAGTCAGTGTAGACAATATTGAACTAGGTAGACCAATAGTTTAATTTGGTATAAGGCAGCTTCTTATGTTCCTATTATCCCATGTGCTTAATGGCTAGTTATTTTCTTTATATATTTTAGCACCGATATTAAGTAACACTGACAGTTAGATATTCACTTGATCATAAGCATGGTTATTCCAAACTAAATCCCATTAATTTCAGAAGTCCTGACTGCCAGGTAAGTGTTCTCAGCACTGCGGCTATTATTGCCAATGACACTGGCTCTTGAATTGTTTGGTGAAATTGATGATAGTAATTAGACCTCCCAATTTGTGCACTCTCACCTCTGTATTTAATCGATAAGTTTCCAGAAGGAGCAGACAATCAACATTTTCATTTGTTTTATTTAAAACCAAGCCTGATTACTTTCTTTACTTCTTAACATTATAACAAAGAGTAATGAGAATTTGTGCAGTTTGCAAAGTGTCTGCTTCCTGTAGCTAATGTTAAACTAGATGTCAAACCCATTTAGAATACACTTACTGCTCTAATTGCAAGATAGTGAGGTTTTTTAACCTTTCTTTAAAAGTAATTTTGTACTTTTTCTTCTAATTAGATTTTTAGTCATTATTGCAAATTAGAGTTTGCTGGGATATATCTTTACATGGGGAGAAATCTTTTGAGTCGTATCCATAAGCTATTTTGTTCAGGAAGGGTACATATTTAGCCACTATGGAAGATCAGGATTGCAGAACTATACTCAGAGCATCTGTGTGTTTGCCTTTACCATAAGCTGTCTTTCTTTAATGAAATAATTAAACATTGTAGATCAATACTAGCACAGCTCAATCTTATTTCCAGCTTTAGTTGCTATGAGGAAACAGAGGTTTGTACCACAATGGACAAACAACCATAGGGAAGTGGGTTATAGCACCCAACTTGGTGTCCTCCAGATGTTTTGGCCTACAGCTTCCACCATCCATGACCATTGGCCAGACTGGCTGGAGCTGATGAGAGTTATAGTTCAGAACCTCTAGAGGGCTCCAAGTTGGAAGCCAGGATTAAAGCAATCTAGTTTAGTAATTCTTGCTTTTCAAACTGTTGTAAAGGAACTGCTCCTGAAATATTCATATCCATATTTGCACTAATTAATATGGGTTAAATAGGCTCTATTATTAAGTTTTCAACTCTCTGAAACAACTAAGAAACACAATATAAAGCCGACATGTCGCACATTTGCTACCCCACGCACATCAAAGCAGTGCCTATTTTCAAAAGTCTCCTTTCACATGTTCCTGTCTCCCACTGAGCTCAAGATATGTATCTTCTCCAGCTTTTCTCCAGACTCTTATATCTTAATTACAACCTGGTGGGAAAGTAAATTTCAGGAGCCTACATGTGATTGATTGACTCCAAGATCTACATAACAGCTGATATTCTGGATTAGCTGTGTGTACCATAATATGGCCACCATTCCTCTGCTCATTTGAGAGAAAGGTCATTTTAAGAATGGACCCCAATCTGATAGTGTTGGCTTTCAGACAGGAAAGTTTTGTTTTCTAGTGGACTGATGCTGCCAGACTATGGGATCAGTAGAGAATAGATTCTAAGTCTGAAATGGTGGAGCTGTCCAAGGTTCTGAGGCTTCCAAGGAAGTTCTTTGTGTCTGTCAGTAATTGCTCCTGAAAACAAATTCTGAAATGCAGTAATTAAGTTTTACCACCTGTCCTATTGAATCAATTGCAGGGTAAGTAATTTAATCTGAAACACAAATTTTGGTTGAGAGTGAAAGTAGAAAAGGATACTCCAAATCTATGTCAGCCTCCGAACTATCCCTGCTTGTGTTTTTCAGATTCTCACAGATCTAGGTAAGTAAGTAATTTAAAGTGTGGTAGATGTGAAGTTAATACGGTTTTCAGTGTAAGTGGTATAGCAGAGAGAAAAAACATACTATATTTCCCTTTCTAATTTGTTTTATTAGTTCTATGTGGAGATACTGAGAAAAAAGTACCTACTTCTTAAGAGCCTCTAAATATGTATTTTTGTTTCCTGATTACATTTGACTGCATTAAGTTAAACGTTAAATGTTGCTAATAACTAATAACCATGATCAAGAATGCACTGTCCTTAAGGATGTTACTGGGGAATATTAACATCCAGTGCTATCTTGTCTGCATTATGTTAAATGCTCCTAATAAATAATAACTATGATCAATGAAGTTGCTAGGGGAAACCAACATTTAGTACCAGTTTTTGGAGGACCTGCTGTCAGTGGGCCCTCTTCTTGAATGGGCCTGCCTCCTCCTCACTTCTGTTCCCACACTGCCCATTCATTTGTTCTTTCTCTCTGGACTCCGTCTGTACAACCACCCACAGGGAGAGCACAAGAGTCATTTTGGTCATTGCTTGCATGTTGAGAGAGAGCAGGTTAACATGTAATGAGAGCAAAGAGGAGGAACAGCATAAACAGGAGGCTGCAGGGGTTGACTGCCAGCCCCCTTTTCTAGTTGATTAACTTTAGATTCTGTTTCTTCCTCTCTTGTAAGCTCCTTGTTATTGTACAGTTTCCACTGTCCATCTGTGTGTGATTCTGCCACATACATTATTTATGGCAGGACCTACGCTTTGGAACTTCCTGCCTATTGACATCAGGCAGGCCCCTTCACTGTACTCTTTTTGGCACCTGCTTAAAACATTTTTGTTTAAGCAAGCCTATCTAGACATGCAGACGTTGACATGTTTTAATCTCTTTTTAGGTTACTGTTAATTTTAATTATCTTTTAAATGCTTTATCTGTTTATTTATTAGATTTATATCCTGTCCTTTCTCCCAGTTACTTGTTTCTGTTTTTAATTGATAGTTTTAATAGTTCCTGTAAACCACTTAATGGTTTTATTACAATCTTAAGTTTGTTAAATTTGGTTAAATATAAATAAATAAACACATACATTATCTCACTGCATCTGATAAAGTGGCTCTGGCTCTCAAAAGCCACAAAAACATTTGGTAACCTCAATAAAGTGTATACTGTGTGTATCCCAGCTCTGTATACTTACTGCCGTGTCTTTGAGGCTCTGTTTAAAGCACCCAAAATACAGCTACTCTAGCTATTATCATGACAGAATGCTGCAAATCTGGATCCAGTGTCCCACTGTGATCTTCTGCTGTGGGCATAATTTTAGCTCCTTTCTTGCCAGGCATCTCTCCAGAATGCAAGATACAAATCTAAATTGTGTGCAAATGTATAATTTGCAGATATGTGTGAGGATTTGCTCACATGTTATTGATTATTTAATGGTCAAATAATCACACATGCAGTTCATGATCTATTTTGAATGCTTTAACTCCAACTCTTAAAGAGTCCCCCGATGTATTCACTTCTGTCTGTTCCAGCTCGTGATGTGCTGGCAGATTAATTTAATTTGAGTCATCTATTTACCCAAGTGCTCTAAAGACAGGAATTTTTCAGAATGAAGCTACTGAGGGTACAAGACAGCACAAAGAGTGAGATAGAACAATAGTTTTGCTTGCTAAATATCCTTCCTAGCTTCAGCAACACTGTTTCAGGGCTACAACAAAAATTATAAGGAAAGCACTTTAAAAACAGATTTTACAGTTTTAACTTTTAAAAACAGATTTTAACAGTTATAATGGCTGGGAATGATGGAAGCTGTAGTCCAGCAACATCTGGTGGTCACCATGTTGGCTACTCTTGATTATGATGATGCCATTTTAAAATTAAGCACTTTCTGCACTGTAAGTATTTAGAGTTTTTTTAAAGTATAGTGTGATATGATGGAGTATTGGTCAGAATTTTTGAAATTTATGAAGTCTAGAGACACCATAGATTAATAGGACTTTTAAAAAAACAGTTCTGGGTTACTTCTATGTTTCTGCCGCTTGTCTGAACTTATTTTGGCAAGTTTTTCCCAGGCCCTTTTTGTTGTGTGATGAGTTTAGGCAACAAGAGCAGATGAGCCAATGTGGCCCAAAGAATGTTCTGTGAGGCTGCAATCTTACAGGGCTGAGTTCATGACCAAACTTAGTCATAGTCTTGAGCAAGTTCATTCTTCACCTCAAGTTTCCATCTTTAAAGTGGAAAAAATAGTGATGTATTTCATCTTGGTACATTGTGAGAATGAATTAGGTAAGATTGTTAACAACTCTCTGTATTAAAAATTTTATATCACTCATTCATAATGAAAACACAGTAAATATTTCAGTGCATACGAAGCATCAACTTTTACAATGAGCTCTTTCTAATCATCCCTACTGGGAGGAAGGGTGGGATATAAATCTAATATATATATATATCAACTTCTGCCCAACACCTAGAGAGCACAATATAGCACAGATGAAATGTGACATCAAAGCATTTGAAAGGAGATGCACATTGGCTGAATTTTTTTATGATGACTCTAAGAACAACATAGACCTCTACAATAGAGATCCTCCGCTACAGTTTCTGTTGGTCAGTGACGCAGGTTGTGAGACTTACAGATAAGGTTTTTAGCAGAGAGAGAGAAACCTGAAGCAGAAGGGTTAAACTGTGAGAACAGAGTTCCAGACAATCAAGGTCAGTGTGTCTAGCTGAGTGTGTGATAAGCTGGGAACTGGCAGGAACTCGGGTGTGGGGGAAGAATTGTCAATGGAGGAAGATGTCTCTAATGTCTTTGCCTAGTAAAGACTCTTACATGAAACTTGCCTGGCCTGTCTTATTCCTGTTCTAAACGGCTCTTGGATTCATACCACGTCTCACCTACACACGCAGTGCGCTACAGGGGTTATGGGCCCAGATTATGAGGCGTTGTAGCGGGTTCGAGAGCTGGTGAAGTGGCGTTGTTGCAGAGAGAAACAAAGCACAAGTGAGAGGCAAGTAAGAGTGGGCAACATGGCTGTAAATCTGTCTTCCGGGATGCCGATGGAGAGACTGAATGCTGTAAATTACTCCAGTTGGAAGTGGAGAATGAGAGCAGTTCTGATTAAAGAGGATTTAAATGATGTCGTGGAAAAACCCCCTCCGGCAGCTCCTTCAGCAGCGTGGCTGAAGAAAGACGAGAAAGCGAAGGCTTTTATTACTCTGGGGCTATCAGATTCACAACTGTTGCTGGTGAGTAATGAGCCGACGGCTAATCAGATGTGGGAAAAGTTAAGAGCTGCACATGTACAGCAAACTGCGGGAAGCAGGCTGTGTTTGGCACGGAAGCTTTATCAGATGCGTTTTACTGATGATGTGACTATGGAAGAGCATTTGGCTGAATTTCGTAGATTAAATGCTGAGCTGCAAGATCGAGGCGATCATCATGATGACTTGCAGATGGTTTATCTCCTGTTATCTTCATTGGATCAAAAATGGGACGTGCTGGTTGCTGGTCTTGAAAGTCAGCCTGACGGGACCCTATCATTGGACTTTGTGGAACAGAAACTTCAACAAGAGTGGTGTAGGAGACAAGAAAACAAGAAAATGGACTTAAAAGAGGCTGGGACTGTGTCTGTACAACAACGGAATCAAAGAAGCAGGGAAGAGACTAAAACATGTTATTTTTGCAGGTCACGTGGGCATATACAGAGACATTGTTTAAAGAAGAGGAATTACAGAGACTTTGAAAGTCAGAGGGCAAGCGTGAACTTTGTTTCTAAAGAGAGCAATAAACTGATTAACTCTAAGTGGCTTCTTGACAGTGGAGCGTCTAATTGCCTAATCACAGACTCTAGTTTATTTTACACTTCAAAGCCGGCGCAGGAGAAGCTTTATCTGGCTGACGGATCAACTCAGAACGCGACAGCAAGAGGAACGCTGAAGATGGGTAATTTGGGAATTTTAACAGATGTATTATTGATTTCTGGTTTAAAATATAACATTCTATCAGTGAGAAAATTGGCTCAAATAGGTTGTAAAGTTACATTTGAAGGGGATAGATGTTTCGTGAGAAAAGATGGTGAAATATGCATGCAAGGGAAATTACAGAACAAAATGTTTATAGTTGAATGCAAGATTGATAAAGACATGTGTGCTTGGATAGCAGTAAATAAAGAGAAACATGAGAATTGTGTCCATGAATGGCACAGAAAATTAGCACACGGACATTTCCAAAAGATACAAAACACCCCAAAACATAGTCAAGATTTGAAGTTAACACACTGTGAGCATGTGGATGAGTGTGAGGTATGTTATAAAACAAAAATGACTGTGAAGCCAGTAAATAAGAGCTGTGAAAGCACGACTTCAGAACCATATCAGCTTATACATGTGGATTTAGCTGGTCCTTTTCAGTGCTCAAAAGGTGGAGCAAGGTTTTATTTAGTGATTGTGGATGATTTTTCCAGATTTACACATGTGTTCTTATTGAAAAAGAAAAGTGATGCAGAAGAGAAATTAAAGACATTCATACAGAAAACAGAGACACAACATGGGGCTGTTATCAAAAATATCAGATCAGATAGAGGAGGAGAATTTACCAGTAATTCATTTCAAACATATTTGGAAAAGAAGGGAATAATTCATAGTCTCACCGCTCCCTTCAGCCCATCCTCCAATGGCACGGCAGAGAGGAGGAACCGGTCATTGCAGGATTCATTGAGAGCAATGCTAGCAGATGCTGATATGAATAACACTTATTGGGGTGAATGTATACTGTACACTGTTTATATTCAGAACCGCCTAATGCACAGAACAATAGGCATGTCTCCCTATGAGAAACTGACTGGGAGAAAACCCAGGGTGAAACACATAGAACGTTTTGGGGCAAAATGCTGGGTACATGTAGTAAAACAAAGAAGACATGGCAAATTAGGCTCAAGAGCTCAAGCAGGACGCATTTTGGGATTTCAGAATTCATATTACAGAGTTTGGTTACCTGAGAAACAACAAGTAGTGTTAAGCAGAAACATAAAGGTGATAGATAAACCTTGGAGACACAGCCAAACAGTGATCTTAGAGAGTGAAAACAAACAGGAAGCTGCAGATGTTCCTTTCGGGCAGCAAATTCCATTAAAACCTGCATTAACAGATTTGATTCAGAGTGGCAAGCGTACTGTTAAAAAGCTGAGAAGTGAAAACATGACAACACATGATACAGAAATGCCAAGTACGAGTGCTGGTCCAACTAAAGTTGAAAGTGAGGAAGAAATGGAAATAGATAATGTCAGGAGATCAGAGAGAAAAATGAAAGGTCAACCTCCTCAGAGATTTGCATTTAATGTTACACAACAGAATAATGAAACAGATGAAATTCCAGAGGAATGGGAAAAAGAGGGGCCTATAGATAAAGAAACAATGGATCTAATGTGGAAGTATTGTGTTGAAGAATGAAATGTAATGTATCATCAAATAAAAGCAAACATGAATCTGTGAAACTTGTGTAAATAAAGAATAAAGAGAAACTGAACTGAACTGAAACTGTAAATAGAAACTGTAAGAATCCATGTACTGAAATGTATTTGTAATGAAGGTTAATGTTGTAGAAATGTAATAATTGTAACTTGATGTTTTGAAGTCTGCAAGTCTCAGGTGGGGGCTGTTGGTCAGTGACGCAGGTTGTGAGACTTACAGATAAGGTTTTTAGCAGAGAGAGAGAAACCTGAAGCAGAAGGGTTAAACTGTGAGAACAGAGTTCCAGACAATCAAGGTCAGTGTGTCTAGCTGAGTGTGTGATAAGCTGGGAACTGGCAGGAACTCGGGTGTGGGGGAAGAATTGTCAATGGAGGAAGATGTCTCTAATGTCTTTGCCTAGTAAAGACTCTTACATGAAACTTGCCTGGCCTGTCTTATTCCTGTTCTAAACGGCTCTTGGATTCATACCACGTCTCACCTACACACGCAGTACGCTACAGTTTCTGCCACCTAAAACTTGGACACCGAACATTAACAGGAATCCAGTCCTAGTAACCTTTCTCTTATCAATAAACAGAGTCATCAACAACCACACACCAACTCCTATTCACGACAACCTTTCAAAAGAAGAAATAATAGCCCTAAGGAACCTCAGATGAGAAGGGATGTTGTCATCAAGCCTGCAGATAAGGGTGGTGCTGTTGTGGTACTTAACACTACAGACTTTATAGCAGAAGGTCAAAGACAACTAAAGGATGAAACAACATATAGATTTCTTGACAAAGACATCACCACAGATCTCAATACTCGTATCATTACATCTATACAAAACCTTACAAGTAGGAAACTTCTTAGGGAGGAAACTGCTGATCTCCTTGTTAATCCAAATCCCACCCCTGGAAGGTTTTACATGCTGCCTAAAGTCCACAAAGCCAACAATCCTGGTCGCCCAATTGTCTCAGGTAGCAACACAGCTACTGAAAGGATTTCTCTGTACATTGACTTAAATTTACAAAACATGGTGCAAAACCTCCCATCATATATCAAAGACACCAAGGACTTCTTGCTTAAAATTGAGTCTTTAAACAAGCAGTATCAATTCCACAACAATACTATACTAGCTACTTTAGATGTCACATCTCTTTTCACCAATATACCACATAATGATGGGATTCAGGCTTTAAATGAGTTCCTTAACACCAGAGATATGAACAGTCCTCCAACAGAGGTTCTCACAACTCTAGCTACACTAGTCCTGACTTGTAACAACTTTACATTCAATATAGAACACTACCTGCAACTACAAGGCACAGCTATGGGGACTTGCATGGCTCCATCTTATGCGAATCTCTTCATGGGTAAACTGGAACAGGAGATCCTCAAAAAGGCCATCAACAAACCACTTATATGGTGACAATACATTGACGACATCTTTATGGTCTGGACGAATGGTAAAGAGAGTTTGGAACAATTTAAAAATTACATCAACTCTATCCATCTATCTATTAAGTTTACATTTAATACTACAAATGGGTTCCGGTTCCGGTTTAAGATGGAGGCAGGTAAAATCTGTTTCATCTCTTCCTTGATACCCAAGCGTGTAATTAGTTTTACTTGACCGTAATTATCTAAATTACTGGTCCTTTTCCCTTCGCTTGCCTTTGAGCTTCCCCCTTCTCTTGAATACAATTCTGCAATAAACGGCTGTAAATCTTGACTCGAAACAGCAGCGAGCAATTCCGGGCAAGGAGCCAAGAAAACTCGAGATTGCTTTGAAAAGGAAAGTTTCCCAACTACTAGAAACTTAAATTACACAAACACTAATACTAACCCAACTGGATATTCTACTGATTTTCAACCTTAAGACCCTCATGGTACTAACAAGGAAAGGATATAAAGAACTAGGCTTGTTACCCCAAGCAGCCGAGGTTTCCTTATCAGGGCAGCAAGTGAAGATTACGAAATTCTTTCAGCCCAGACTGAATACAAACCAGCTTCAAGAGGATGTGTCCCAGGTCTTGCCTATGAACTTGCCTCCAATTATGGACTGGTCTTTAGACCATATAAATGACATCTATGGGTTGAGTGAAGACTTTCCTGCCTCTTTAAATTTAGCTACAGAACTTAAGAACGCAGAGCGTCAATCTTCATGTGGGCTTAAAATGATTGCCTCTCCAGAGGAACAGGCGCAATCAGATATACTAGAATCAGAACCTGACCCAGCTAAAACTCCCAGGAAGTCACCTGTCCTTTCCGCAGATTTGCAAAATAGCATTAGTAACACAAAAGAAAATAATAATTCCCAGATGGGCTGGACTCTATTGATTCTAGAAGAACTTGAGCTCATTAAAACTTTCCTCACCGAATGCAACGCGTTATTGAACACCTTGGTGACAATTGCCAAGAAACCATATCAAGGAAATGATGATAAAGTGGAAGATCACATTCCTAAAAACCCTGGGAAAAAGTCAGCCAACCCGGGAATGCCGACAAATCAGCCCCTCCGGATACGGAAAGGGCCATCCAAGCAAAAATCTACTGTTGGCAGGGGGAAAAATAAAAATCTCCCAAAAAATAAAAAGCCCAAGAATGTTAAAAACTATAAGCTACCACAATATAAGAAGCTAAATTACAAGCCACTTTTCGAGCTGCTCAACTCTCTTTCTAAAGTCTCTCCTAAGCTCCCTCCAGTGACGAACTCAACTGGAAAAATTAAGAAAAGGACCACTCATAAGAACATAAGAACATAAGAAGAGCCTGCTGGATCAGGCCAGTGGCCCATCTAGTCCAGCGTCCTGTTCTCACAGTGGCCAACCAGGTGCCTGGGGGAAGCCCGCAAGCAGGACCCGAGTGCAAGAACACTCTCCCCTCCTGAGGCTTCCGGCAACTGGTTTTCAGAAGCATGCTGCCTCTGACTAGGGTGGCAGAGCACAGCCATCACAGCTAGTAGCCATTGATAGCCCTGTCCTCCATGAATTTGTCTAATCTTCTTTTAAAGCCATCCAAGCTGGTGGCCATTACTGCATCTTGTGGGAGCAAATTCCATAGTTTAACTATGCACTGAGTAAAGAAGTACTTCCTTTTGTCTGTCCTGAATCTTCCAACATTCAGCTTCTTTGAATGTCCACGAGTTCTAGTATTATGAGAGAGGGAGAAGAACTTTTCTCTATCCACTTTCTCAATGCCATGCATAATTTTATACACTTCTATTATGTCTCCTGAGACCGTCCCTCTAAACCCTCCCCTACAAATGATCGGTTCGTCCCTTCTATCGCCTGCACAGCTTCTTTGTGATGAAAGCGAGTCCTGTACTCCATCTTCCTCGAATTTACACAAGAACGAGACACAGTCCTATCTAGCCCAAGCGTCTTGGAACCTGACTCTGATTCAGAATAAACTGGTTCTTCTTCATTACCCTAAGTTTCCACAGATCCAATCGCAATATCAGCGTAAACAGCAGCTCTTGGAAGTATTGAAACCTTTTCTTTCAAGTCAACTCCGCATCTCAGACATCTCCCGTATCAAGTATCTTTTCAACAATTATAAGACAGTGCGAGCTATTATTTCCTTTACAAAGCCATCTTATGCAAAAATGGTCTATGACTCAAGAAACTCGCTAGCCAGGTCTGGAATCTGTATTACGAGGTTTTTTGAGAATACAGCTTCCCCGCAACCTCTTCATTCTACCTATTTATCTCCTTCAGTTTACAGACAAAGGGAGGTTCCTAATACTGCCAGACCTCAGGTTAGCTTAGTATGTTCTCCATCTCTGATCCCTCATACCACGGCTTCGCAGGAAGGATGCGCTCCCGACCAAGATCTCTATACAACTCTCTCAGATGAGCCTCTCAAACCGGAAGATATCCAGTTGTTGGAGTCATTTTGTGATCTCCCCAAGACCGAGCAATTTGCAATAATTCGAAGACTGGACCGACTTAAAGCGCAACTGTCCAACCTCCAAGTCGATAATGTTAACCAAGTTGAGAATGGAGGGTTGGATCTACAGCCTAAGTCAGTGGATCGGACTTCACACTCGCCTAAACTCCTCCATCTCTCCAACTCACCCCATCTGATGCGTACTACTAGACAAGTAATTGCTGAAATAAACCAGATCCCTCCTTTTAATGTAGCTCCATTGGATGGGAGCACAGTAACTGCTAGGAATCTTGATAAACCTAAACCTGTAAATGGTCCAGCTTGGTTAGCCATGTGCCATCTGGAGCCTGAGGAATTAGGTTCTCCACCAAAGCCTACATGTCCAGTCAGCAATCTCCCCTATAACAACAGATCTAGATCTTCTAATGGCTGCATTCAGAACCACAACTTGGATCAAATAACAATTTTGGGAAGCCCTTCAATATGACAAGATAAAAATCTCAAGGACAAAATGTCAACACCACCAGCTTCCCTGGACCCGATGGTATCCCCTAAATCACCAGCAGAGAGGGTCTTAGCAACACCTCCTATTACAAATTTTGTATCCTGGAATATAGCTGGCTGGAAAAACAAACTGGCTGATCTAGAGTTCATTGCCTATCTTCAAACGTTTGACATTGTTTGCCTTCAAGAGACCTGGCTTCTAGATACCAACTCTCTCTCCATTGAGGGTTTTAAGGTCTGGTCTAAGCCTGCAAAGAGAACGGCATTTACGGGCCGCGGCAGCGGGGGCTTAGCAACCCTGATAGCCACTACTTTGGACATTCAAGCTGCTGAGTTATTAGAAGTAACGCTTGATTCATGCTTGGCGCTAAAATTATCATTCCCTAATTCCCTATCCCTTATTTGTATAAATGTGTATTTCCCTCCTCTCTGCCCTAACTTAGCAAAGCAAGTTTGGCTGGATTTTAATGGTTTTATAGATAACTTTATGTGCATTTATCCCTCAAGTCTCTTGCTCATTGGCGGTGATTTTAATGCTAGAATGGGAGTTAGTTATCCCAATATCCACAATAGTCTTTATTTCCCGCTGAGTGATCCAACTATACCATCTGGGACATCGAGGGATAAAACTGTAAACAAAAGTGGCCTTGCCCTTTTCCATCTACTAATCAAATTTCAATTATTTTGTTTTAATGGTACTTATCTAGATTCTTCCAAGGGTTACTTTACTTACATTTCAGATAGGGGATCCAGTGTGGTGGATTACATCCTGGGATCGCCTCTCCTAGCTACTTTTGTTAAGGAGTTTTCAGTGGAAGATAGGGTAGACAGCGACCATCTTCCGCTGAGACTATCCCTACATGGCCTTATCCACCAGGTTAACCCATATATAACAGCACCACTGATTAGCAATCTCCAAGGACATAGACGTCTCAGATGGTCAGAAACCATGGCATCTGATATAAGGCAACTACTGATCTCACCAGTACTGGCTGAACTTTGCCACAAGGCCCTCACATCCCCAGAGAACATACATAGGACTTACGAGGATACCATCAAAGCCCTTAAACCTTTGTTGATATCAACAGTTAAAAATAGATCCTATAAAGGTCATAAACTTTGGTTTGATAAGGACTGTGAAACCAGGAAAAAAGGTCTATGCGCCCAGATTAGAGCTTCTAGATGCGACCACTTGGAAGCAGTTATGCTTCGTTTGCACTCATTAAAAGTACAAAAAGCTCCTAAACGAGAAAAAACATGCTTTTTTCATTAATAGTTGGTGTTCCTTGGGGTTGGCCTTTCTCCAAGGAAATGATGCAGAGTTCTGGAGATTGGTACAGGGTGGACTCATGCAGAATATCTTTGTCCCAATTCCTCCTGTCCTCCCGGAATCCTGGGTTTTACATTTTCATCAAATTTTTGAGAATAAAGACCCTACTCCTCCTTTCGTTAGCGATGTTCCCTCCTCCCTTCCCCCCTGGCCTCCAGTTACTGGTGCAGTTATAAGGGAATTAATATCTACTCTTCGCCCGGGCAAGGCACCTGGGGAAGATATGATACCTCCCGAACTACTACTCACTGACCCCACCTGGTGGTGTCCAATTTTAGCCACACTTTTTTCAAATATAAATGCCACTGGTAACATTCCGCTGAGCTGGCGCACAAGTATTGTGGTGCCCATATTTAAGAAAGGCGACCCTTCTGATCCATCTAACTATAGACCCATCAGCCTGCTAGATGTAGTATCTAAACTATATGGTCGCTTTCTTCTAAACAAACTGCTAGATTGGGATATAAAACACTCCCTTATTCATGTGGAACAGGCTGGTTTTAGAAAAGGCAGAAGTACCCTTGATCATGCCTTTGTTCTACACCATCTAATAAATAAGACCAAATCCGGGTTGTGTAAGTCCCTTTATTTAGCGTTTATAGACTTTTCCTCAGCGTTTGATCTAATTGATAGGGATTTACTGTGGCATAAATTACATCAGGCAGGCATTGATAAGAGATTGTTGTGGTTAATCCAGTCTCTCCATCGAGATACCCGGTTAAGGGTCCGCCTTGGTTTGAACGGAGCCCTCTCTACTGAAATCCCGGTTAGAAGAGGTGTTAAGCAAGGCTGTTTGTTGGCCCCTTTTTTGTTCAACTTTTTTATTAACGATCTTATTCCCACAATGGCCTCCCCTGACTTCTTTCCCCCTTCAGTAGGGAACAGGAAGATAGCATCTTTGCTTTATGCTGACGACCTGGTCCTGCTGTCTCAAAATAAAATCGGGCTAAAAAGAATGTTGCTAAGATTAGAGGAGTATTGTGAGGCCCATCATCTATATGTCAATTATTCTAAAACTAAAATAATGATATGTGGGCAATATAGTAGGTCTAAATCCAGCTGGTCTCTAAATGGCCAACCACTTGAACAGGTCAACACATTTAAATATCTAGGCATATGTTTCAATAACAAACTCCGTTGGAGCCCTCAATTGGAGGCGACTAAGTTACTGGCCACAAGGTCCAGTGGCCAATTAAGGAAATTTTTCTATTCTCGTGGTGGTCAACTTATTAACCCAATGCTAAAAATCTATGTAGCCAAACTCCTCCCTAAAATCCTATATGGTTCAGAGCTCTGGGGTCACTCAGAAAAAGCTAGCCTTGAAGTCCTCCAAAATACATTCTTGAAACAAATAATGGGCCTCCCCAGAAGTACCCCATCAGCCCATATAAGAGCGGAACTTGGTCTACCCTCTCTGTCAGCTCGGATTGATTTAGCTTTCCTACGATATTGGAAAAGAACATCTTCCATGGGTGACTCTCCCCTCACAAAACTTTGTTGGCATGATTCACAGAGTGTGGGAGGGTGGGCCTCAAAATTTACTGAATTACTAACAACCTATGACCTCACCCTAGACAAATTCTCAAACTTTAATCCATCTGAGTTACGCAATTGGATCTTTAATCATGATGCCTATCAAAATAGAGCATCAATTGTGGCAGCCTCTTTTTCCCTCTGGTTCCCTCAAATTAAACTTAACCACGCCCCGGCCGCTTATCTTACCAGTTTGACCTGTGCTCAGTTGCGCAGAGCCTTTACAGAATTGCGGTTTCAAACCATGCCCTCAGGTATTCTAGAGGGCAGATATAAGGGCACCCCGATCACTGAACGCCTCTGTATTTTTGGTTGTAAAGTCCCTGAAGATTTAGCCCATTATATGCTTTTATGTCCCTTATATCAGCACCCCAGAGAAAAAATTTTAGCTTCTTGTTTGAGTTCCACCAGGGGGTCTCCCAATGCAAAATTAGTAATAGAGTTATTAATGGACAATAACAAGCAGGTCACAATTGCAGTGGCTAATTTTGCTTTCGCTGCTAAAAAGCTTAGAGCAGCGTACGTAAACTCCCTATGAAACCAACTTGGTGACGTACTCAAATTTTAAGTCTTCTGATTTTAAAACGTTTTCTTGTAATCCTTTGTGCCAAATCATGTCTGATTGTTTTTATTCTGTTATTTTTATGATGCAATGGCCTATGGCTATATGCAAATAAAGGAAATTGATTGATAGTACAAATGACAATCCGCACATCCCTTTTCTGGATGTCCTTCTCACCATTGAAAACAACAAAATAGCCACTGATCTCTACAGCAAACCCACTGATGCCCACACCTATTTAAACTGGAAATCCTGCCATCCTAGGCATAGCTCTGAGAATCAAACTTATTTGCAACACTGAAGATAAATACCAGAGAAGGATCAGTGAACTTAAAGAACACCTTCTTCGAAGAGGATATTCTCCACATATTATGAATTGCAACATCCACCGAGCCTCCATTCTGTCCAGAGAAAACCTCCTCCATCATACTGAGGTGTCAAAGAGCAGAGAGCAATGGATTCCATTTGTGGTAGATTTCCATCCAGCATGTCCTAACTATCACCGAGCAATCAGGGAGAGCTACCCATTGCTGGCAAACTCTGAACATCTTACTAGAGCCATCAGCAGGCCTCCTGTTATAGGATTTCACCAACCTCCTAATTTGCGCAGACTGTTGGTGAGAGCTGTGCTTAAGCCACCTATCACCAATCCAGGGTCTCATCCTTGTCACTCCAAACGCTGTATCACCTGTGTGTACCTCAGGAGACAGCCACGTTTACAAGCACTAGGACAGGCAGGGCATATTACATTAAACAGAACATCACCTGCAGGTCCTGCAATATAGTTTACATCATCGAGTGCAAAAGACCAGGATGTCATATCCAATACATAGGAAAGACCACAACTGACCTATGCACGCGCTTCAGGAACCACAAGTCGGCAATTTTGACAAAAAAAGTGGAGCAACCAGTTGCAAAGCATTTTAACATCGAGGGTCACAGCCTGTTGGACTTTTCCATTACAGCGATAGAGATGCCAGCAGATCCAGCAGCATTGACTAAAAGGGAGAACTTTTGGATTTACTCCCTGGACACATTAGCACCACATGGCCTGAACCTGGAGGACAGTACCACCACTACTTAGCTTCTGAAAATGAAGCCCCTCTGAGCATTCCATCCTCAAAGCTCTATAACTGCCACCTTGGTAACAGCATTTGTATGTTAGCAGCTGATGAAGGTGGAAGCTGAAACGTTTTGTTAATACAATAAAAACCTCTGTTTGGTCAATCACAATTACGTTCATATATATATTTTAGGTGATTAACGGAATCCTTATAGGGATCCAGAGCAAGCTTGAGTGAAGTTCTGTTTGTTGCTTTCAAAACTGTCTTATCTAATAAATACATAAATCCCCTCACCTACCCATTCACCAATAAGATTGGTTTTTTCATTGTTCCTTCTAGCACCTTGTATTCTGAAGAAAGATGTTTTTCCTTTCTTCCTTCTTTGAAGACTTTTGGTCCTTGATTCCCCCTCCTTTGGATTCTTTTGTACTAGTTAGGCACAATAATAATAATACTAGCTACATTTATAACACAGGCTAACATTTCCTGGGCTCATCATCAGCGTCATGGTTATCATGAACAATGGAGCAAGTAAAGAGGGACTTCGCTATGAATCATACATGTCACTGCAAAATGAATCTTGACAGGAAAACTAGATCTGACCCCACTATATTATTACAAGATTGCCCCGGTATACTAAATCAAATACATTAAGTGGGCTAACCCGAGTGCTAGAAGTGTGGGCTCAGGATTGATTAGCATTCAGAAAAAAGGGGCTGGATTTGTGCTGGATTTGGTAGGGGTGGAGTGGCAGAGGGAGAATGAATGCAAGTCTTGTGACAATGCAGAGGTGCTTGTTCTGGACTGA
This sequence comes from Rhineura floridana, assembly GCF_030035675.1. Lineage (NCBI taxonomy): Eukaryota > Metazoa > Chordata > Lepidosauria > Squamata > Rhineuridae > Rhineura > Rhineura floridana. The sequence goes on along the minus strand of NC_084487.1, from coordinate 64,510,123 downwards.
AGCACCTTGTGACCCAATTTGGGTAGCCCCATTTGGTTGACATCATGCAGTGATGTCACTGCCCAGGATAAGACCATGAAGCAGACCTGGCCGAAGACTTCTTGTTGCAGGTCTGCCTTCTGGCTATTTAAGAGGGAAACAGGCTCAATACTTGTGGTTCAATTTCTAGCCATGCCTTCCTCCCTACTCACCCTCTCATCTTTACAGAAAGCTGTGGATACCTCACAGAGACAGAATTACTAAGGATGCTGTTCAGTCACTGGGCCAGAAAGAGATCTTTGCTAGGGCTGCTAACTGACCAGTGGAGGTCGGGTCCAAACAGCATCCTAATGTTTGGTGACAGTGCAATTATGTCGTGTGCTCCTTTTCACTTTTTTGGTAGTCAGCACAATATAGCTACAGTGATGTTTATAAATATTTGTCGCAACTTGATGGAGCCTAGCATGGTGCATCAGCATGAGGCAGGGACCTTGGCTTTGTAGCGAATAGGATGAGACACCCATGAAATGTGTACATGTATGTGAGAGATATCTCTTCCAAAGGCCTCGGGGGGGGGGTACAGCCTCCAATCTGGTCCCCAACAGAGGACACAATTCAAAGCGATATCCCAGAAGGTGGTGAAGGGGAGTCATAAGAACATAAGAAGATAAGAAGAGCCTGCTGGATCAGGCCAGTGGCCCATCTAGTCCAGCATCCTGTTCTCACAGTGGCCAACCAGGTGCCTGGGGGAAGCCCGCAAGCAGGACCCGAGTGCAAGAACACTCTCCCCTCCTGAGGCTTCCGGCAACTGGTTTTCAGAAGCATGCTGCCTCTGACTAGGGTGGCAGAGCACAGCCATCATGGCTAGTAGCCATTGATAGCCCTGTCCTCCATGAATTTGTCTAATCTTCTTTTAAAGCCATCCAAGCTGGTGGCCATTACTGCATCTTGTGGGAGCAAATTCCATAGTTTAACTATGCGCTGAGTAAAGAAGTACTTCCTTTTGTCTGTCCTGAATCTTCCAACATTCAGCTTCTTTGAATGTCCACGAGTTCTAGTATTATGAGAGAGGGAGAAGAACTTTTCTCTATCCACTTTCTCAATGCCATGCATAATTTTATACACTTCTATCATGTCTCCTCTGACCCGCCTTTTCTCTAAACTAAAAAGCCCCAAATGCTGCAACCTTTCCTCGTAAGGGAGTCGCTCCATCCCCTTGATCATTCTGGTTGCCCTCTTCTGAACCTTTTCCAACTCTAGAATATCCTTTTTGAGATGAGGCGACCAGAACTGTACACAGTATTCCAAATGCGGCCACACCATAGATTTATACAACGGCATGATGATATCGGCTGTTTTATTTTCAATACCTTTCCTAATTATCGCTAGCATGGAATTTGCCTTTTTCACAGCTGCCGCACACTGGGTTGACATTTTCATCGTGCTGTCCACTACAACCCTGAGGTCTCTCTCCTGGTTGGTCACCGCCAGTTCAGACCCCATGAGTGTATATGTGAAATTCAGATTTTTTGCTCCAATATGCATAATTTTACACCTGTTTATATTGAATTGCATTTGCCATTTTTCCACCCATTCACTCAGTTTGGAGAGGTCTTTTTGGAGCTCTTCGCAATCCCTTTTTGTTTTAACAACCCTGAACAATTTAGTGTCGTCAGCAAACTTGGCCACTTCACTGCTCACTCCTAATTCTAGGTCATTAATGAACAAGTTGAAAAGTACAGGTCCCAATACCGATCCTTGAGGGACTCCACTTTCTACATCCCTCCATTGGGAGAACTGTCCGTTTATTCCTACTCTCTGCTTTCTGCTTCTTAACCAATTCCTTATCCACAAGAGGACCTCTCCTCTTATTCCATGACTGCTAAGCTTCCTCAGAAGCCTTTGGTGAGGTACCTTGTCAAACGCTTTTTGAAAGTATAAGTACACTATGTCCACTGGATCACCTCTATCTATATGCTTGTTGACACTCTCAAAGAATTCTAATAGGTTACTGAGACAGGACTTTCCCTTGCAGAAGCCATGCTGGCTCTGCTTCAGCAAGGCTTGTTCTTCTATGTGCTTAGTTAATCTAGCTTTAATTATACTTTCTACCAGTTTTCCAGGGACAGAAGTTAAGCTAACTGGCCTGTAATTTCCGAGATCCCCTCTGGATCCCTTTTTGAAGATTGGCGTTACATTTGCTACTTTCCAGTCCTCAGGCACGGAGGAGGACCCAAGGGACAAGTTACATATTTTAGTTAGCAGATCAGCAATTTCACATTTGAGTTCTTTGAGAACTCTCGGGTGGATGCCATCCGGGCCCGGTGATTTGTCAGTTTTTATATTGTCCATTAAGCTTAGAACTTCCTCTCTCGTTACCACTATTTGTCTCAGTTCCTCAGAATCCCTTCCTGCAAATGTTAGTTCAGGTTCAGGGATCTGCCCTATATCTTCCACTGTGAAGACAGATGCAAAGAATTCATTTAGCTTCTCTGCAATCTCCTTATCGTTCTTTAGTACACCTTTGACTCCCTTATCATCCAAGGGTCCAATTGTCTCCCTAGATGGTCTCCTGCTTTGAATGTATTTATAGAATTTTTTGTTGTTGGTTTTTATGTTCTTAGCAATGTGCTCCTCAAAATCTTTTTTAGCATCCCTTATTGTCTTCTTGCATTTATTCTGCCAGAGTTTGTGCTCTTTTTTATTTTCTTCATTCGGACAAGACTTCCATTTTCTGAAGGAAGACTTTTTGTCTCTAAGAGCTTCCTTGACTTTGCTCGTTAACCATGCTGGCATCTTCTTGGCCCTGGCGGTACCTTTTCTGATCTGCGATATGCACTCCAGTTGAGCTTCTATTATAGTGTTTTTAAACAACTTCCAAGCATTTTTGAGTGATGTGACCCTCTGGACTTTGTTTTTCAGCTTTCTTTTTACCAATCCCCTCATTTTTGTGAAGTTTCCTCTTTTGAAGTCAAATGTGACCGTGTTGGATTTTCTTGGCAATTGGCCAGTTACATGTATGTTTAATTTAATAGCACTGTGGTCACTGCTCCCAATCGGTTCAACAACACTTACATCTTGCACCAGGTCCCGGTCCCCACTGAGGATTAAGTCCAGGGTTGCCGTCCCTCTGGTCGGTTCCATGACCAACTGATCTAGGGAATAGTCATTTAGAATATCTAGAAACTTTGCTTCTTTGTCATGACTGGAACACATATGCAGCCAGTCTATGTCCGGGTAGTTGAAGTCACCCATTACTACCACCTTTCCTAGTTTGGATGCTTCCTCAATTTCATATCTCATCTCAAGGTCTCCCTGAGCATTTTGATCAGGGGGACGATAGATTGTTCCCAGTATTAAGTCCCTCCTGGGGCACGGTATCACCACCCACAACGATTCTGTGGAGGAGTCTGCCTCTTTTGGGGTTTCGAGCTTGCTGGATTCAATGCCTTCTTTCACGTATAGAGCGACTCCGCCAGCAATACGTCTTTCCCTGTCCTTCCGATATAGTTTATATCCAGGGATAACTGTATCCCACTGGTTTTCTCCATTCCACCAGGTCTCGGTTATGCTCACTATATCAATGCTCTTCTCTAAGACCAAGCACTCCAGTTCTCCCATCTTGGTTCGGAGGCTCCTAGCATTAGCGTACAGGCACTTGTAAGCAGTGTCTCTCTTCAAGTGTCTTTGGCACTTGTGGTTAGGCCTGTGGTAATTTTGCTCTTCTGAATTTATATCCTGTGCCCCTGCTCTCACAATGCCTACTTCTAGGCCTACCCCTTTTAAAATTTCATCATTTCTTTGGTTTTTATCCCAGGGGGGAGGTTTATTCCGAACCGGACCTTTCTCAGCTCCTGTCGGGTTTCCCCCCTCAGTCAGTTTAAAAGCTGCTCTGCTACCTTTTTAATTTTAAGTGCCAGCAGTCTGGTTCCATTCTGGTTCAAGTGGAGCCCGTCCCTTTTGTACAGGCCCGGCTTGTCCCAAAATGTTCCCCAGTGCCTAACAAATCCGAACCCTTCCACCCGACACCATCGTCTCATCCACGCATTGAGACTGCGAAGCTGGGCCTGTCTGGCTGGTCCTGCGCGTGGAACCGGTAGCATTTCAGAGAAAGCCACCTTGGAGGTCCTGGCTTTCAGCATCCTACCTAGCAACCTAAATTTTGCTTCCAGGACCTCACGGCTGCATTTCCCCATGTTGTTGGTGCCAACGTGCACCACGACCACTGACTCCTTCCCAGCACTGTCTACCAAACTATCTAAACAATGGGCGATATCCGCAACCTTCGCACCAGGCAGGCAAAACACCTTGCGGTCTACACGCCCATCACACACCCCACTGTCTATGTTCCTAATGATCGAATCACCCACTACAAGGATCCATCCACCCCCTGGAGATATATCCTCGGCACGAGAGGATAGCTGCTCATCCCCCAAGGAATGGGTCCCTTCTAAGGGATCGTTTCCCTCTTCCTCAGCTGGATGCTCTCCTTCCCCGAGACCATCGTTCTCCATGATAGCAGGAGAGCTATCATCCTTAGAGTGGGACACAGCTATAACGTCCCTGAAGGCCTCCTCCACACACCTCTCTGCCTCTCTCAGCTTTTCCAGGTCTGCCACCTTGGCCTCAAGGAAATGAAGTTGTTCCCGGAGAGCCAGGAGCTCATTGCACCGAGAGCACACCCATGACTGCTGTCCAACAGGCAGATAGTCGTACATGCTGCAGGCGGTGCAAAACACTGGAAAGCCCCCACACCCCTGCTGGCTTCTTACCTGCATAGTTTTGTTTAAGGTTTATTACGTCAGTGGGTTGGAGACTGAGGTTTAGTTGAGGTCAGGGAACAGACGGGCAGAGTGGGGGGCCCTGGCCTCCTCGCCCTGCTGCCGAACTCGCTCTGCTGCTTAACTCACCTTGACGCTTTGTCAGCTGGGGCTCCCTCTAGCTCGTGGAGCAGGCTCCCTCGCTAGGGTGCTCTGACTTTATATGTCCATGGTCATGCCCAACCTATATCAGCCTCCTCTGAATGCTGTCTTCCTACTCAAGTTCATATGACCAACACCATCTGGATTCCATCTTTATGGGCTTTGTGCCCATGTCCCTGCTCCTGGTGGCATCTCAGTTTTAACATAGTTTTGGCACTGAGGCAATTTTACTATTTCTTTATTTAAAATATATGTTACCTGTTCTTCATCCAAATATTCCAGGGGTGTGTGTGTGAAATATTTAACTTTCAGACCTCTCCCATTCTGTGCCACAGGTGTTTAGCATAGCCCTCCTGAACTGTACCTCTTCAAAATGCAGGTGGAGGCTGGCAAGACTCAACATCCCACTGTCTTAAAAGCTCCCTGCCTACAGAGAACTAGTGTATGGGGGAGGGGGGGGAAGCGTCAGCTATCGTTTCCCTGACTAGTTAGTTTTCTATGGCCAGGGATTTCCCTGCCTCCCCAATGGGGGTGATATATTTATTTATGAAATGAAAGTTTTTATATTTATTATTTTATGTATTTATTTATTTTAACTATGTATGACCTGCTTACCATTTTAAAAATTACAAAGCTGTGTACACAGGATAATAACATAATCAAAAAACATAAAAACAATATAACACTTAATAATTTCACATATCCACAATAACTAATAGTGTACTTGACCCATAGACTAAGGATGCAATCCAACTCATATTTATGCTGGGCTGAGGGGAGTTGGATATGGTGGCAGAAGCCCCTGACCCCAGCTCAGCCATGGCAGAGCTGGGACCCTGCTGGCTCAGCTGGGTGTCTGCCGGAAAAGCTCAGCCAGGGGTCCACCAGGAAAGCCCTGCCCAGCAGAAGGGGTGCTGGTGGAAGCCAGCGTAAGGCCCCCAAAAGAGTCATTCTGGGGGGTGTCAGAGGAGGGACGGGGGGCTTAGAGGACTTCAAACTCTTGTTCACAATGCTCCTGCAGGTTCTCATCCAGGCCAAAGTTACGCTGGGAAAAAGTTGGTCTAAGAAAATAATAGCAATGGAAGTCTATGGAGAGTGGTTATTCCCCAGTAGGGGTATTTGAGACAGCTGGCTTTTACTTTCCTGTCCCTGTGCGCAGCTCCTGGCTGAGCCTGTGTTCAGCCAGCCTGGTGCCTCCCACATGTGAAATGGATGCCACAGACTTCCTGTCAGCTCCTCTTCCACCAGCCCCCCCCTTCCATCAGCTTCCCATGTATTGGGAAGCCTCTCCTCAACAAAAAGCTGCCTGTCTTGGTGTATCACATATTTTTTTCTGAACATGGATGTTCATTTTCAGTTACTTTGCAAGTAACCAGTAATTTCCTCAAATTTCTTCCTTTCTCCCATTTGCTGCATCTTCTGCTCCCTTTAAAAGGAGCCAATTTTTCCGTGTAGCTTCTCCTTTGCCCTTTCTGGGATATTCCAGAGCTTGGAAAAGTTACTTTTTTGAACTACAACTCCCATGAGCCCCAGCCAACATGGCCACTGGATTGGGCTGATGGGAGTTGTAGTTCAAAAAAGTAACTTTTCCAAGCTCTGGATATTTCATACATTATGCTTAAACAATCCAGTCAGGGAGATATTTGATGGACAGCGTAAATGTTTTATCTGTCATAAGCCATACATAAGAGTGGCTTTCAACACATCTAATTGCAATGGGTAAATTTCCTCTAATGCATCCCACATGAGACAACATTAGGAGAAATTTGATTCAGTTCGCATTTAAAGGTGATCCTCCTTCAATTGCTCTTTCTGAAACAATACATGAACCAAAACACAATCATGAACTGAAATTCAGCACTTCTCTGAATTTGCACTGCAGTGCTCCAGCCAAGTAATGTGTACAAAAATGCATATACTAAAGTGTGCATAAAGATGCATATATTTGTGAATATAACATACAAAAATGCATTATACTAGAGAAAAGTGCTTTGCAAATATGTGTATATTAGGGAAAGTTGCACATGATTACTTAAAGAGTCTTTCCCCCTCCCTATTTAGTTCAATGTCTAAAATTACTTAACTGCATCACTGTGTGCACTCTTACTTGTCACTAATGCTTTGCTGCTTGATGCTCACCCCAAAAGCTCTGGGGCTGCCCTAAAATATATTTCTTAGAGCTTTGACAGCAGCCAACCACTGGCATTTCAGAAAGTAGCATGCGGAAAGGCAACGGGAAAATGTAATTAGCTCAATTTTAAAATTGAAACCTCTAATCACATTAAAACCATCTGGGTAAAAAAAATTAAATCACAGATTTATTTTGATTTAATGAGGAAGTAGTGATGAATGGAGGGCACTGAAGAAAAGAAAATGCCTGTTCCAATTTTGGAGTACTGATATCAATGTCTTCTAGAGCCATCCCACACAATCTGTCAGCTGGCAAAGTCACATGAATAACAGCACATCCAACATGCTCACACTGGAGGACCAAAGTTGTATTAGGTCATAGTTCTGCCACCCACATACCCACACACCCCTCTGAGACTACACTGTGAGCATCTCTTTGTACATGGAGTAAGCCAGCAAACAGATAATTTGAACTGATTCCATCCTGTCCCCCCCCGAGAGGTACAGCCATGTTAATCTTTTGAAGTAAAACAACAAAGAGTCTTGCAGCACTTTAAAGACTAACACATTTATTATAGCTGAAGCTTCCATGGACTAGAATAGTAGCAGATTGGGGGGGGGCTGCCACTCACCTGACTTCTGATTGGTTACATAGCTGCTATTTATCAGTAGGGATGAGGCAGTAGCGCTGACCTCGCCCCTTCCCCCTTTCCCCCTAACTCCCGGTAAGCAGCAGCAATGCAACCAACTGGAGGTCAGATGAGCAGCAGCACTCCACCAGGCCATCTGCTACGGGACTAGAGTCCACTTCCATCAGCAGCACGGAGTGTTATCTGCAGTTTACAGTCATACAAGCATGTGGGTGGGTGGGTGAGAAGGAAGCAATTGAGAACAGTGGAGTCAAATAGTAATAAAAAGCAAAAAAAGGTGATCTGTATCTGTTTGATTAAATTACTATTCACAACAGCAGTCAGATGTGATAACTACGATCGTAGCATTGCTAAGGAAATAAACATCTAGAGTGGGAGAGGAAGCCATTGTCCCCATTCATGCCTAGAGTGGTGGAATCAAATCTCTTGATAAATTTTAATTTAGTGGTTTCTGTGAGGATCCCTCCTGCTGCCACCTCCTATCAGGTCCCTCCAGTCAGGATCCTGGTTTTTATTTGTTCTCTCACTGGCTCTAGCACAGATCTCGCAAGATCCCACTGTTAGGCAGCACCACCAGCTACTCCCTATTTCACAATATTGCCTGGGGAATTTGCCTTAGTCTCCTTCTGGCTTATTGTTACCTTGTGTGTGGGTGCACTTGCAGGCCACAACCCCCCTGTATCTTTGTGCCAATAAAGCATACAGCCCTGGGTTGCCCTGGATACTTGATGATACACTATCTCTTCACTGCTGCCACCATTTGATACTGTTTCTCCACCTTGGTAAATACCCTGCCTACCCCTCTGGTCTGTGAAAGCCCCAGCCAAGTATCAGGCATTTGGTAAACCAAGAAAATATTTATTTATAAACACCAGGAAAAAACAAGATTACTTATGGTATATTTAACAAGCGTATGGTTTCATATATTGTGTTACTCTTTATGTTTCTAGTCATATATAATCTGCCTCAATACCAGCCTAATACAATCCAACCCACAACCAACTCCAACCCACAACAACCACCACCAACAGAACCAACCAACAGAAACCTTTCTCAACTGTCATCCTCTCATTTATACCTTCAGCCACTCAAACGCTCAGCCAATAATCAAGCAGCATTCTCCAGCATTCTAGCCCATGTACTCCCCCCTCTCACTCACTCTACTTACCACATTTACCCTACAAAACCTGCACTTACCATATTTACAGTAATATCTATATATAGGGACATCACAGTTTCCCACTGGAACCTCTCTCTTTTGTAACTCTTTCATGGCACCCTGTTTTTCTACGAGGAGTTTTAGTAGTCAGAATGGAGAATACCTCCCCCAATAGCTCTTGTTTAAAAGGATTTAGATGCAATCTGTGCAATGGTGCTGTTAGGTAATTTTAGACAGTCTGGACTTACTGGTCTTTAAACGATAATGTGCATTATGTCACTTACTTCAAAATGTGGTTAAGTCAACCCACCTCCATTTGGGGGGCCCTCCTGCTAATTCTGCTGAGTGGAATTCTTGACTTCTGCCCCAAAGTCCTGATGGCACCACTACCTCTGGGATAACTGCTTGTTACCTTTTCCCCATTTAACACTGTTGCTTCATTGCTGCTTCTGTTCTGGTTTTATTATTTATGATTATTTTTACTACTGTTTTGTGTTTTTTATTCGTTTGCTTTATATTGTTGTTATGCTGGCCTTGTGGATCTTGGTGGAGGGAAAGATGGCACACAAATATTTTAAACCCCCCTCCCCCACTATGGGATGGGAAGATGAAGAGGGCTGTTGACATGATTGCTGCCGAGGGACCTCTCCAACGCTGCAGGACCCACGCTGTGCCTTGGTTTACTGAGGAGTTGCAGGCAAGGAAGCAGGTTGGGAGACGACTGGCACGCCGATGGCGGAAAACTCATTCTGAAGCTGACCAAACACTTGTTAGGTTATACAGTTCTGCCAACCAAGTGGCGGTGAAGGCAGCAAAGGAGAATTACTTTGCTGCCACCATTGCATCCTCAGTGAGCTGTCCAGCAGATTTATTCTGGGTGGTTTAGAAGCTAACCATACCAGAAGTGGTGGATGGCACTATGGAGCAATCAGTTCCATGCTGGGAACAGTTTGTGTGGCACTTTGAGGAAAAATTCACTCAGCTGCATGTGTCTTAGAGGCAGGAGTTTTTGAAAACCCAGTGAAGGTGTCCAATGCAGTACCTCCCCTTATTTGGGGGGAGTCTCTGGGCTCATCTACATGGTGGTTTACTGTGTGTTTGGTGCTACTCACATTCCGTCTTAATTCACATGGTTCACATGATGTTACTGGCAAACAGAAGGTATCACGCAGTTTCTCACCTGTAAATCTGTACTAACCCAATCCTCTGATACAAAAAGAGAAGGAAAAAACATCTTCACTCCGTATCTCTAGTGCTCGCAGATGCTGTGTTCTGATGCTTTTAGGTAGGTGTGTCAATCATTTGCCTCTCCACTCCCACTTCCTCCTCCTCCCTTTGTTCATTTTATTTTCTGTGGGCTGAAGAGCAACTTGCAGCTGCTGTCTCCTATTCTGATGGCATTTTTATGTTGCTGCAAATGGTACTTTTATTTTATTTTCTCTCTAACTTGTATGCAAAAGCATAACACTGCTCAAACAAAGATTTGTGTTTTAGCTGTATCGTACCAGTGAAAATACAAATAATAGCACTTCCGGGTTGTTTGTTTTTTAATGAAGCTAACTGGTAGAACAAACTGAGCATGCTCAGTTGCCAGGTAACCAGAGAGAGTGGAAATGTCAAATTAGAGGGCGTGGTCATTAGGAAACTGTGTGATTGATCCTTCCCCTCAGTGTGAATAGAAAGCACCATGTTTGCAGCTGGCATTGAGCCCTTAATGTGGATGGTGCAAATAGAAAACGGAGGTAAAAACAGCTTCTTTACTATGAAGTAATGCTCCCATGTGGATACGCCCTCTGTTGGGGGTCTCCCATGGCTCAGATGTATGGCTCATTATGACTAGAAGCTGTGTATCCAGTGTATTGAGCCCAGTCCTATGGAACTCCCTCTCAGCTGAGATCTGACAGGCACCCTCCTTGCTGAACCTCAGGCACATGACTAAGCCTTTCTTGTTCCAGCAGGCATTTTAAGGTATGTACAGTTTTAATGGTTGGATTTATGATAAAATGTTATGGGTTTAGTGCTTCATTTTCTGATTTTTCTTCTTTTTGTGTTCACCACTTAGAAATATGAACAATTAAGTAGTATATAAATGTCTTAAATCAATTAATAAATAATATCTCTTTCATACTCCCCTTTGAAATGAATTGGAGTTGTACAAAAACATGTTCATTTCATTTTATTCATTTCAAAGACAGAAGATTGTTGGGAGATTGGGCCCTAGCCAACATAGGTTTAACATAATCTCAGGCTTAACATAATCTCAGGCTTCCATCCTACATGGTTTTCTGAAAGTAAGTCCCATGTAACTCAATGGGGCTTACCTCTGAATAGACACATATGAGCTAGTGCTGCACAAGTGATTTAAACATGATGCTTAAAATGGGAGATGCAAAATTCATATTTTAAGTAATGTATGAAAGAGGAGACAGGAAAATTCTCTGTAGTAATTTGTCAAGCATTTGAAAGATTATTTCAGAAAGAATGCCATTTAGCATAGGTAAAGCACTTTGGAATTTGGCATTCATGCAATTCATCTTAAAAGGTGCTACAGAACAGAAACTACTGGTGTAATCAAATCTCCTACAACCTTAAGGGAAGAAAGGTCCAAATATTTTCTGTCCAGATTTTTTTTTTAAGAATTCAGGTCATTGTTATTATGAGATCTTTCAAGAATTGGCTCACTTGTCAATATTCAATCTTGAATCAAGCAAATCTATCAGTTAAAAATCATCACCCTAGCAAAGAAAGCCACTGTGGGCTAGTGTTTAGGATGTTAGAACAGGACTAGGGACACCAGGGTTCAAATTCTCATGCAGCCAAGAAGAGTACTGGGAGACCTTGGACCTGATTTCCATGTGGTTCTCATGGTTAAGGAGGAGAGAGTGCTTAACTATGATCCCAGGTTCAGATGACACATTAATCCAAACTTTAGCATATTTACCATATAGCATTGAACTAAAAGGACCAGGAAGGAGCAAAGAGGGCGAGAGTTCCTCCCTGGAAGCCTGCACATTTGTGCTATGCCATGGTTTGGCTTAGATTTGCACACAAACACACACACTTTCTCTCAAACAAACTACCTTACAGATTGTTGTGAGGATTCAGTAAGGAAGGGAGAAACATGTATACCACATGGAGGTCCTTGGATGAAAGGTGGGCTATAAATGTAACAATAAATAAATAAAATTGGTTATTTGGCTTCTGAATAACCAATACAGTTATTTAATTTATTTAATAGGATGTATATGCTGCTTAAACATCCAAGCCACTAAATAGTTTACATAAAATATACAGTTAAAATGCTGATAAAATCAAATGTTAAAAACAAGTTGACTTAAACATATTCCAAAATACAAAAGTCAGCATACACACACACAATGTATGAAAATAAAATTACATATTAAAAATATGTGTCAAAGTAAAATATATGTGTAAGCTGAATTCTGAAACAATGCTTGTTTCATTTTTTTTATTAAATATCTTTCAGCTAGAGTTCAAAAAACATTCTCCCTAAATAGTAACATTGAACATTGCTGGCAATATGAAAGCTCACAGCCACCAACTATTTTGCTCAGCGTGCAGGTACTAAAGCTAGAATTCTCAGCTATCTGTGATAGTGGGAAGAATGTTAAAATATGGAGAAGTGTCAAATATCAATCCCACTTCTGTTGAAACTGTCCAATGCTCCTGGCATTTTTAGTCACAAAATGCTACTGACAGGTTTAAGGGACAGGAGGGAGCAGAACCACATTGGCCTCATTCAGTCTTCTCTGACAGACCCCAGAGAAATCTCTTCCTGAGTGTATTGCCATTTTTTTCAGTCACATTCCCATAATGATAAAACAAAAGCCAGTATCTTAGTCCCCACCCTTGGAATGAGTACTGTAACAAGAGTAAACAATTTAAAAATATGTTAAAAGCAGAGCTTGGAAGATTACGTTTAAAAAGTAATAAATTACAGTACAATTACATGGCCCAAAAAGTAGTAATTACTGCTACAATTACAATTGCTCTGAAAGTAACTGATTACTTTTTCTCAAAAGTAATCACTACAATTACATTTTGGATACTTTAAAAAAAACACCTACAAGGTGCTGGCCTTGGCTGCTGCATATCTAAGTAGCCTAAAACAACATTAAAAATAAACAAACACATACAGAGGTAGTAGAATAATTATTTTTATTCATAAGATAGCAATGGTGCTCTCTCCGCTGGTAAGAGAGGTGGGGAGGGAGGCTGAGGCCACTACTCAGATCTTTGCATGTCAAACCAAGTGCAACCACCCCCCCTCAGCCAGCAAGCATAATGTCTCTCACTTAACCACCTCCCGGACCCTGCCCTGCCACCAACTAAGGGACACTCACCCAAGCAAACATTTTCCCCGGAGATGCAAAAAAATTAAAATACTGCAAATGCAGCACAGTAGCCAGAGAGGGTGATGGAGGCCACTTTGTGTGCCAAGTGCAAACACAGTATTCACACATACAGAGACACACACAACACACACATCATCTTTCACCTCCAAAGTTCTTTATCTCCATTCTGCTGCTGCCTCCTTCTCCTTTATCCATGTTCTTGCCCTCCGGGTCCTTTTTCCCTCCCCTCCATTCTTCACCACCACCATCCATTTTTTAAACAATTGTTTTCTCCACTCCACTACGTCTCACTCGCTTCCTCCTCCCTTGTTGCCTCCTACCCAACCACAGAGCATGAGGGAAGAGCGACGCTGCATAGAAGCCCAGTTTGAGGCACATGATTTTCATCCACAAATCAGAGGAGCAGAAGACTTCCCCTGCTTCCCTCCCCCCCAAGTAATGCTCCAAAGTAATGCTGGAAACATTACAATTACTCCACAAAAGTAATAAAATGACTCTTAGTTCTATTACAATCAAAATGTAAAGGAATTACCCACTGGTTCCTCAAAAAAGTGATGAAATACAAGTACGCTCCCCCAAAGATATTGCAGGCTAGGCCTGCCAAGCAAAGGTGATTTAGTTGCCACACTGTGAGTTTTCCCCTGTGCAGCTAGGTTGTAAATTAAGTACAATTAAATACTTCAACCCAGGCTCGATGTCTTGAATCCTTATTATTTTCTTCCGGTTGCAAAGCAATTTAGGGGGAAGCTGGAATTGGATTCCTCCCTCCTGATTCATAATTGTGCATCTTGTTTCTTTGTTGTGACTGATAAACCTCTTGCAGGCCAGTTCATGTCCCCAGGACTTGACATGTGATATCAGCCATGGGTGGGCTCTTACATAAGTCTGCATTCATCATAGCTTCCATCTTGTTTAAAATGGTCTTAGCACGTGCGCTAAGCCAGTGGTGAGAAACCTCTAGCCATGGACCTAATTAGGCCTGCCAGGACTCCCCATTTGGCCTGCAAGGCTGTTTGGCCAAGCTATGCCCACTTTCCTTACTCCTGACATCATATATGATGGGCAGGTAATGGTACAGATACAGCACTAGGAGAGCAGTGCATCAGCCCCATGAATATGCTGCTGCCATGCTAGTGCTGTAGCCATATGGTTTGGTACATGGTTAAAGCATTTAAATGACAGGAGCTATATGGAATGCCTCAATGGGTACGTGGAATGCTTACATGGCTCACATGTCTAAATTGTCTTTCCTTTAGTGCTTAAAGTTACAAAGATGCATAATATCTGGGTACTTTCCTAGCATGGCACAACAGAAAAGAATCAGCTTGCCTGTGTACTATGTTAGAAATAACCTTCAAACAAAATGTATGTATTGGTGGCAGCTGCCCAGATAAACTTGTTTAGTGCTGTAGTTTTGCAAGTGACTCAAGCACAAAAATAGTCCTTCAAGTCAGCAAAAACAAACAAACAAAAAATGTGCAGTTTTCTGCCAAAGTCCAATTAGTTCCAAATTGCTAGGTAGCTCAAGAGTAACTTTTGAACAAAATCTGCATCTGATGGGTGATTCTGCATGCCAAGAATCATCATGAAATAAATTAACATGGGCAAATTGTGACGTCTCCAGTAACAGAATTAAAAGGTCATGCTGACAGGCCATTAAAAGCAGCACCCGGAAGAGTACTGCAGAGTGCATCTAGAAAAGGGTAAATAGTGACAACATTGCCTTAGGAGGCAGTCAATGCACTCAGCATATTTCATTTGTTTTGCCCCTTAACTATTCTGAATGTCCATGTTTCTGATACATGTATACATTTGCTTCCCGAAATTGTGACCTTGCTATTTTTTCTTAATACCATTTGCTGAGACATTCTATACCAGGGGTCACCAATACATCACCCATGGGCACTAGTGCCCCCACGAGTATTCCCTATGGCACTGGCAAAAGTTTTAGTAAATATCCCCTTTAAAATCTACAGTGCATGGGAGACTGCTCTTCCTCCTCAGTTTCTGTTTGCATGGCTTGCATGGCCCCACAGCAGCCATTTTGTGTTGTGTCCCACCCCCACGGCAACCATTTTGTGACAGGCATCTTCAGCACTTTCTTCAAATTCCAAATGTGCTCACTTACCCAAAAAGGTTGGCAACCTCGACTTATATCATGTCCCCCACCCTCTGCTGATCCATTCCCAATACACGCACTGGGTGATGCTTGCTAGCAATATTGGTACATGCCTAATTAGGAACTTAAAAAGATGCTTTAATCAGCAAACCACCCAAAGGCGCTAGCAAACTATAAATGAAGCAGACACACTAGCATTAAAGATTCTGAACTTAGTCCACCTTTGAACTCTGCACACTGAAGATCTGAAGCACAATTCCATTATGCAGATGTTCCCCAAGTATCTGAGACTGAGACTGGCTGTTTTGATCCAGAAAGTTAGTACCCAAGCCTACCCTTTTACTTTTAGTAATTATGGGAACACCGAGTTAGACTAGTGATGGGATAGGGAATTAGCTAGTAGTATTTGCTATCAGACAATAAACAATTCATCTGGTTTTGGCTTAAATGAGAACTTCACAAATTGCTGCAAAAATGTGGAGAACTGAATTTAAGATTGGAAAAATGAGAAACTGAGAGAACTGAAATTGACAGATCCTTTCATCCCTACCAAGCACTTATCCCACTGAGGAGGAAGCCCTGTGGATTTCCCTCCAGAAACCAGTAGTGCTCAGGAACTCCTGAGGCTACATGGTTCTTCTTCTTTGGCTGCCAGGGCAGTTCCCGGACTTATAAATCACACAGCTAAGAGAATTTCCCCCTGAATAAAAACAATAATTTTATAAAACTAGCAATACAGAATTACAAGCAACAGATTAATAAAATATAATGTGCCTGCTGTAGTCATAGTCATAATCATCATCATATTAATAATAGTAACAACAACAACAACAAAATGAAGTATTGCTCCTTTTTCTAAAAATTTCCAGGAAAGGGTACTGAAGAACTTCAACTAGCAACATATTTTACAACCCTTCAGGCCTGTGCCTTAAAGGTACAACTTCTCCGAGGTGCGGGATGATGTCAGAAAACAAATACATTATGCCTCAAAACATTTGTCTTAGAGTGGCTGTTTATCTTTAGCAGAAAGGATCGTGTAACTCTAGCATACCAAAATGTTACACTCATTTACAGTAGGAAAACACCATACATCTTACCAGCTGTGGCTGATATGCCACCTATGACCATTCTTGGACAGGGATAGTCTGGCCATGATGATCCACACACTGATAACCTCAAGACTTGATTACTGCAATGTGCTGTATGTGGGGCTACTCTTGGGTCTGCTCCCAAGGCTCCAGCTGGGGCAAAGCATTACAGCTAGACTGTTGATGGGGACAGACTATCACTATCCCATAACTTTGGTGCTCAAAAGCTTGCACGGGCTGCCCATACGCTACCAGGTCAGGTTAGTGTTTCCCCCAGGGTTGGAGGCATGGCTTGTATCCACCAGGACCCAGGCATTCAGCATTGTGGGACCAGTTTTATGGAACTCCCTTCCATTTGAGGTCAGACGGGCCCCTTCCCTGTTGAACTTCCAGTTCTTATGGAAGATTTTTTTTTATTGCAGCAGGTTTTAAACTGAATTCTGGTTGTATAGTTTTAACTTATTTTTGTTTCATTGTACTGAGTTTCCTGTTCACCATGATGGTAATTAAGTGGTATCTACATTGCTGAAATAAATAAATAAATAAATCTCTCTTTCGTTTCTGAACATACAGTAGTCATGTAAACTGAGAGAGAGAGAGAGAGAGAGAGAGAGAGAGACCCTTCCACCAGCATCAAATATGGAGTATAAATCCTGTGAATGAAGCTGAAATGAATTTTTCATAGATAAACTATCTCTAGGCCCATCCTTATCACATCTCTCAAGCTCTAGCTCTGTGTCATGCATCAGGATGGGGAGAAATTAGTTTGATTGGCATTTTAATGCAAGACTATCTAATTTGCATGGTCCAAACTAATCCATTAACTGAAATGAACTTCTCTGAATTTTGTGAAGTATCTCCAACCAAAATACCACATACAAAAATGTGTATATTGGGGAAAAGTGCACACACAAAAAATGCATATATTAGTACAAATAGTATTTTAAAATACATTATATTAGGAAAATTGCTTTCAAAAATGCATATATTCAGCAAAATTACATACAAAATGCATATATTAGGAGAAATCTAAATTTAAATGTGTACATATTTTTTTAGGACTTAAAAAAATTGAACACTGATGTGGATGGGACAAATGACCTACTAGAAAAAGAGAATCTGTAATTGACAAATTTGTCCATCCCTAGTCATGCAGCGAGATCCAGTGTGGCATAGCGGTTAGAGTGTTGGACTACAATCTGAGAGACCAGGGTTCGAATCCCCACACAGCCATGAAGCTCACTGGGTGACCTTGGCCAGTCACTGCCTCTTAGCCTCAGAGGAAGGCAATGGTAGACCACCTCTGAATACTGCTTACCATGAAAACCCTATTCATAGAGTCTCCATAAGTCGGGATCGACTTGAAGGCAATCCAATTCCATTTCAGTAATGCAGCATAACTGAACATTGCTGTGTAAGTATGACTCTTGTGAAATGTCAGCTACACATACTCTAGTATGAGATTCTGGGAGAATTGTGGTACCAGGAGAATTGCGGTATAGGTCATACATGTTATGCCAGCAAAACTATTGTTGACACTTGATCCTGAACATTTATTTGCTGGCAGATTGACTCATAAGATCGGGCTATTGAGATAAAAGGGATAAGAAATTGCTTTACTTCTGTTGGAGCAAATTGTGCGAAGCCCAGTACCATAGCATTAAATTTGTTCATGTGCTTTCATTCCACTGGTGTTAAAGCTGCTGGCTTTCAGGTAGTTTGTGGATCACAGTTTAAATTCCCTTGCTTTAGAAAAAGCAACTTTGCCCATGATGAGTTACTTTAATAATTCCAGCTTATGTCAAAGCAAGCAGCTGTTAACTTGTGATTGCTTACTTTAATAATGCCTTTTAATCTAAAAATACTGACTGGTATGTGAAAAACTGATTCTATTAACACAGAAGAGGGAAAAACAAATGCAAATAAGTTTAAAGAGGGTATAAACAATGAAGCTCAATGAAATTGGGCAAATCATGATACTATTGTAGAACTAAAGTCACTGCTGATCATTTGGGAAGAATTACATAATATCACGCTGAGGGGGGGTTAATCACATTGAACTCACAGAGAGAAGAGAGCATAAATATTAGATGGCAGCGCACATTTGATGCCTTGAAAACATTTTGGAATCCTGTGATGAAAATGATGGGTAAGATCTTGAAATTCTGTTAATGAATTATTCAAGACTCAGAACTCTGCTAGGGAAAATATGACAGTTCTGTAAGCAGTGTTATCCTCATTACAGTGCCATCCTAAACAATAATTAGCCTCAGCTCTCCCAATGTATAAAGTGCTTTACAGTTCTAATCTCATTTATCCCTGCAACATTGTAAAGTGGCTAAGGCTGAGCAATAGCTATTTGCTTACCATTGTGAGCTTCAGTGCTGAGCTTCAGGACCACTGAAAATCAGTAGTGATTAGTGCAGTGGCTAAATGCAACAGGGACTCTCATTGTCAGCTATGTATCTTGTACAAATGTATAAAGGAGGATATAAGGGGCTACCATATGCCTGGCGACAGTGGTTCACTCTAGTGTCTTGTATTATCTGTCCTGAATAGCAGTAGCTCTCTGGAGTTTTGGTCAGAAGTCTTTTCTGTGCTTTGTTACTGAAGGCCTTCTAGAGATGTCGGCACTTGAGCCTTGGACTTTTTTCATAGAGGTTACACTGTAAACGAGCAGATCTCAATGTGCATATAGTTCAATAGACAGAACTCATTGCCTACAACCCCATTCTTTTATCTGCATCACATAAACCTGTGCCCACAACTTCAGGCTTTATATATTAATCTTCAAAACAATTGATTTAGCATATTTCAGGGCTGATTTGACAAACACTGTCCACCCACTCTGGACAATGCAGAGAATGTAGTCTTCAATGGAATAGAAAGAAATTGACTGAATCCTGCTAGGTTAAAAAAGGGAGCAACTTTCTCTTTCTATGCAGTTTGTCATCTCTTTTCCAGCAGACAAGAGCATATCTTCAACAAATGGGACTGGGGATGAGAAATTGAATTTCCATTCAGTTATTCTGCTCACTCTTTCAGAAATGATATCCTTTGACATGAAAAGCTACATTCATTTATATTTTGTTAAAATAAAAGACAACTTCCCCAAAGAATGACATATTTCTATAAGTGGAAAGGTGGAGATGCATGGCTGATAAGAAACTAGATTCCACCCCCCACTTCCCTAAAAGCCTTATGCATAGTAGCATCAAAGTGCCTTCTTAAGAATTGTTTTCTGGCAGCTCATTCAAGTTGACTGCCAGGACATCAAATCATTGTCAATTGCCCTTTAAACTTCCTATAGATCTCCCGGTGCAATAATATAGAGATTTATTAGGGAAATAAATAAATAGATTATAAAGGACAGTGTCTTTTAATATTTTGTGCTCAAAAGCCCATCTCTTTGAAAATATTATGTAGTATTAATCTGGTCTTAGAAAACAAGAAAACAAAACAATTCAAATTCCCCTTGCGCTAGGCTGGGGGAGCTGGAGTTTGGATTGGATGGAGACGTTCCTCTGTCTAGTTCTGCTGGCTAAGTTGGACAGCTGCTGCCAAAGGAGTGGTGCAAGTGTCTGCACCAGTGCAGAGGTTCCCAGGTGAGCGGAGGGTGGAAGTGCTGCTGGCAGGATCCATGTCAGTGGCAGCTAGTGGAAGGTCACAATAAGGAGTGTTCCAGAGGTGGAGAGGAGCTGAGCCAGATTCTATTTGTATTTGCCACCAAGGATAAAACTAGATGTGGTACAAGTGACTCTTGCTCTGGTCCATTTTAAAGGCCATATTCTCAAGCGCGTGCTGAGTGACATTTATTTCTTGGACTTTAAACCCCATGCACTCTCAACCCATTCCATCAGCTTGGGGTATGGTACACTAAAAATATCCAAATAAAATGGAAGCTAAATAAAACATACTTGTTTCCCAATATGTACCAAAGCCATCTGTTGTTATGGGCTTGGTGTGTGTGTGTAATTGTGTATGTGTGACAGTTTCAACATCATTCAGGAGCAGCCAGTGGGGAACAGCATCGTTGTACATCTGACCTCCTGGAAGCAGCATCATTGCCACTTGCTGGGAGGGAGAAAGGCAAGGCAGCAAACAGGCCGGTAATGTGTGGATGTACCAGCAGGAGCTCTGGATTGGCTTCACCATCAGCACAGCACCAAGCTCCCCCAACCTCCCCTTTCCCAGTAAGTAACAGTGACACTACTGCTTGAGGCCAGGTGCCACCCTTTCCCGCCAGCCTCTCATGACATAGTTTTTAAAGGCATTTTAAGGATGGGATGAGCTTACCCACTTCTGAATCCATATGTCAACTTTGGATACACAAGACATTGATTGACACTTGAGGAACTGTGGCCTGCTAGATGTTGTTGGGCTACAACTCCCATCAGGGCTGGCACCAGAGGGTGGCCAGGTCAGGCCCTAAAGGGCCCCTCCTTAGGGTGGGTTAGTAGCACTTCCTTCCATGATCCACGACAGTGTTGGCTCCCGACCTTGCCATGGATCGCAGAGAGGGAGCTCCCCCTTACTACCGCGCAGGCCAACAAAGTCTGCCTGCATGCCCCACCTACCTCTCCCTTGAAGTAAATGCTGGCTGCACTGAGGGTGCAAGCCTGCCATCAACCAAGATGGTGGCTGAGGTTTCCCTGAGGGGCCGATGCCCCTGCCACCATCTTGGTTGATGGCAGGTATGTGCATGCATAGCACGCATGTGTGCCACCAACCAAGACGCTGGCGGAGGCATCAGCACCTTAGGGAAGCCTCGGCCACCATCTTGGTTGATAGCAGGCATGGGTGCACAGCATGGGCAGCATTCACTTCAAGGGAAAGGTAGGGAGGTGTGGCGTGCATGCAGGTTCTGTGGCCCAGGGCAGATTGGTGGTCCAGGGTGTCATGGCCCCGTCAGAGGACTCATCAGACGAGGATGACTCGGGAGTAACAGCAGCAGACCCAGAAGGAGAAATGGAGGAAACTCCTGAGAACCCAGCTCCTTCTCCCCCTCAGCCGCAGAGCACCCCAGACACAGCTGAAGCCCTTCAGCCAGACGCAGCCAGTGAACAGAATACTCCCCCCTCACCTGCAGAACGTAGACAACAGAAGGTCAGGCAGAAGAGGGGCAGGCCTGTCCACTTAAGGCCAAAACGCTGATGGCTCACACCTGCTGACAAACCTGCTCCTTAAATGTCAAACCTTGGCTTCTGCTTGTTGCTGACTACAACGTCAGGCGTGACCACTGTGTGTCTTCCTATGCCCTGAACCTTGACTTAGACTGATCTCTCGGCAAACTAGACCCGGACCTTCACTGATGTCTCTTCTGGATTTCTGGCTTGGCACGTAAGCTTCGAACAGCCACTGCCCTTATCTTGCTTCCTCCTTGCTAGCCTGGCAGATTTATTGCCAAGCTGCCGGCTGAGGACTTACGGCCTGGCAATTACCAAGGAATCTCCAGCCCTGCCTGCACCCCCACCGACACTGCTGTCTCAGTGAAGAGCTGACACAGGGCCCCGGCATGCCTGGCGCTGGCCCTGACTCCTATCATCCCTGAACACTGGCCATGCTTGCTGGGGCTGATGTTGGAGTCTAACAACATCTGGAAGGCCACAGATTTCCTATCTGTTGATATCACACGATTACAATTATATGGTTTATGCATCAGGATTTTTTTTTGAGGCTGTCTTTCTCTTGAAGTTAAAAGATGCCAAGGGGGAACATATTAAATGTGTGCAAATGAAACTGATTTTATGAACAGATGATGATGATTTAAGGCTGTTTGTAATGTATATTTTTCTATATACATATTCTGTATTGTGAGCCACCCTGTGATCTTATCTCAAAGGAAGGGGATGGGTAAAAACCCCTATGTAATAAGTACATGAATAAATAATTTGGGCATGCTTTATAAACCTGATCTCTGATTTCTGTTCTTGGCTTTCCTGTGTACCTGTTCCCTGAACCCTCGGATTAGGCGCTCTTATCTATGAATACAGTATTAACACAGTCAAGTAGCTAACTGCTCGAAGCCCTATTCATTTATTTGAACTTGCTAGTTCACCCACAGGAGAAAGTTTCAGAGTACAACTACATGTTGCATTTACTGACTTCTTGGTTTTATAAAATGCAGTTGCTGAGGCAGTTTGAAGGAGACGACCAGCAGGGAATGGAACGGCTCCTTAACCTTTCCCCTTTCTGCTCTTTTCCTGCTGAAAATCTTCCTTTCCCAACAGCTTGTACTTCTGAAAGGGACAACATCATAGATTAGTTCTACCATTTCCCCAGCAGAGATTAAAATTCCTGAGAGGCTATTTTCAGTGGAAACGAAAAATGGCACAAGGGGAAAAGATTAGGAAGCTCTTTTCCCCCTGCAGCAAACTCCCCCTTTATACTGTAACGTCAAACAAATAAAAAGAATTATGGAACTTCATGCAACACGTAGCCCTGCCCTCAGAGCAGCTGAAAATGTACTGCTCATAGAAGCTAGCCTCAACCCTCCCATGATACATGTCCCTGCTTTCTGACTGTGAGAAATAACATCCTGTGTCAGATAAGTTCACAAAGGCATGCAGGTCCAATTCAGTATGTCTTGCAGCCATTGCAATGGATAGGACTCTTGGAATTCCTGGGGGAAATCCCAGGCTTACATGGTTTGGACCAATGTGCTCCCAGAATCTCAGAATTACTCTAGAGATGTGGAGCTCATCTGTATGGCAGTTTTGAAAGGAGGAAGTATGCACATCTGGACACTGCAATTCCCCACCCAGTGAGGGAAGCAGTGCATCAAAGGTCCCACCCTCCACAGGGTTCACTATCATATACTCACTCCAGGGAGAAGGATATGGCTTGTTATGCTTTAGCTTTTATTGGCAAGTACAGCCTGATACTTAGCAGGCCTGTGCTTCTTATGTAGTGGGCCTTCCAACCTTTCCTAGCTGGAAGGGAATAATCCCAGGTAACTTGGTTCCTGGTGCCTTACCTTATTAGGGTTGGGATGTACACTTCCTCATACTGGTATAGTCTTGGCCCCAGTGAAGTGCCTCTTTGGTGGGAGCACAGGGGCTGTGGACCCCACCTTGGTCACTGAGTCATGCTTCTAATAGGCACAGATGGATCATTCCATACCCCCCAGGTGGTGGTGGAGTGACAGCATCTTGCAGTATGGCAGGGTGGGTGTTCCCATTCTGCTGAAGATTTTTGCCCATGCTGGGCGTGCCCTGCAGCCCAGGGGCACTAAGGAGAGTCCAGACTTTTATCATCCTCTCTGCCTCTTGGGTCAGGGCTGGGCTGGCTGTTCTTCTCCAGCACTAGTGAGAGAAAAGGGAGATGTTTGCCCCATGGCCCTTCCCCTTGCCACCTCCCATTGCTCTGGCTGCAAGAGGCTTTTTGAAGGCTCCTGCCCCTGTTTAACCCCACTTTATCTGTTTTCCAGAGCTGCGGTGGATTCCTCAGTAGGGAGACAGGCTGCTCAATGGTGCTGCTATTTCCATTCCAAAGAGCGTTGTGGCTCTGCTGGGTGTCTCTCCTGGCTGCCCTCTTTGCCCTGGCTGCATCTATAGACCTGCTTGCACTTGATCCAGGAGATGACAATATCAAAACCTGTGATTCACTGGTAATCCTGCTTATATGTCTGCAGACAGTTCAGGGAAATCCTGCAATAAAGCATACAATTTAAACTGTGTCAGGACAAGCCCACACTCAAAGTCAAAGTCTATCTCCTCAAGAGGCCCACCCCAATGCGGGCTTTTGAACATACCAGCACAGCAGAAGGTACCCTGAGGGAAAGCCTGGATCCATACTCCAGGAAGACACCCCAGCCAGGGAACCTACAAAATCAAGTAGATCTAATGGACCCCAACTAGACACACCTGCTTGGCTTATGGGCTCACTTGGGACTTTAGAAGCAGAGACAGCACAGAGCCTGAACCAAAGCTCAGACCTGACGACAGGGATTGGAAAGGGGAGAATCTTTATCTTCTACAGTATACCAAAAAGGGTGGGATGTCCAGACTGATTGCAAAAACTTTCCACTCTTATCTAGAAGCTACAGGTATGACAACTCCATGGAATATCTGCTAGTCCCTGGACGGCTCCTCTGCTCTTCAGCAACTGGGCCTAAGACTTGTGTTAACTTTCCTGGCACTGCTAGACAGCTCCCATGTCTCAGCTGGAAGAGGACAGACTGGAGGAGAGGCCGCAGCAAATGATACTTTGTTAGAGCCAAGTTCAAGGGACACAATACACCCTAATAGGCTGTGAGGCTGTTCATTGTCCAAGACACTTGGATAATGGAGTACATGGAATGTAGTTGGAGTCATGCCCAAAAATAGGAGGTGGGAAATGTATGGGGACAGAATTTGTGAGCAAGGAAAATGTTGAATACCAACATCTTGAAATGGACTTAACCTGCAGTGTTGCAAATATTTTTTGGAGGAGAGTTTATTTTTAGAATGTGAAGGTCTTTGTTTCTCACCCACCACTACCTCTAACTACTCAGGTTGCAAATTTGTAAATTAGATAACTTATTCCAAAGACACTATAGGTCTCCAATTCTCCCTGTGCCAAAATAAATTTGCTGCCCCATAAAGTTTTCCCAGAAATTTCAGTGGTTCAGAGAAGGGGGCAACACAAAACAATATCTATTAGTGTATTTAAAATGAAAGATAATGGAATTCATAGTTTGAAATTCAGTGCATTAAAGAGAAAATCTTTCTGAATAATAGAAGCATAAAAAGGTAAATGGATATTAATGTTCTGAAAAAAATAGTATATAACATAAATATATTACAGTGGATTATTATAGCACAGAAGAAGAGAGGTCACTTCGGGATTCCAATCAGCAGAAGAAAAGCTGTCTGGCAAAATCAGCTGGCCAACTATTACAGCATCTCTGTTCTATTTATAGAAAGCCTTTCAAAGCAAGCTCTGCTGCTGTCTGTATCATGTAGCAAAATTACAACTGCAGGACAAGCATTTTGTAGTATCTGTAGCACTTGGCAGGAAGTAAGAATTGGTTTCCAGCCAAGGAGACAAAAAAAAATGACAGGGCTGATAATGATTGAGGGGGTGAGTGGAATTATGCAAAGGTAGTAAGTGGAGTAGCACAAGAATGAACATCAGGCAAAGGCTCGCGATCTCTAGAATGTGCTGAAGGGGCTGGGATGGGCAGGAATTGATACAGACTTCATGGAACAGCTACATCAGGCCTGTATAATTTGTGACTCATCAAGCTGACCCACCATATTTTGTGGCCTCTCCAAAGCTTAACAGCCTGAAGCAAGCAGCAAAACCCAGGGAGATTTATTATCTCCTGAGCAACCCTTCTTGGCGAGCTCTTCAATTCTCAAGCCTGGTACATATTCTCAGCAGGGAAAATTCTTACAGAACAGTTGCATTGGACAAGGAATTGATGCTATTTTAAAATGCATGGGGATGCAATCCTCTTGCAGTCGATTGGACGTTCAGCCTTCTAGAAAAGAAAAGAGGACTGGCAACTTGCCAGGATCTGTCCCTAACAAGAAATGCAATGCCTAGCTCTGCTGCAGCTGGACTGTATATCCTCCAACTGAACACTATTGAACACTGGTTTTCTGAAAAAATAATAATTCCAGTCGGTACTAAACTTGTCATTAGCTAAAATCAGAGCTTGGAAAAGTAACTTTTTTGAACTACAACTCCCATTAGCCCAATCCAGTGGCCATGCTAGTTGGGGCTGATGGGAGTCGTAGTTCAAAAAGTAACTTTTCCAAGTTCTGGCTAAAATGAGCAATAGGAACACTTGATACAAATACTGACCTCTTTAGCTCTGTTCTGGCATTCACTTCCATCCGTTTTCAGAAAATGTGGAGGAAGGAGCAGGGCTCCACATGGTAGCCCCATCTCTAATGTCCCCATCCCCACCAGCCCCACCCTGACCTTGGTGTGTTGAGCAGAAAGAGCTGAAGAGGGAAAGTTTGCATATTCAGAGAAAGGTGATTAGAGTCTTCTATACAACAGTGGTGAGGAGTCTCTAGCCTACAGGATCAGAGGCTAGATAGCCCAACTGTTTGGCACAAACCACACCCACCTTTGGAAAAATTGAAGCTGTGGCTGCAAAGCATGCTGTAAGTGTGCTCCCAATTCTTTCTTTGTAGTCAACATTTGGCACTTGGATCTGCAA
The DNA here is from genome assembly GCF_030035675.1 of Rhineura floridana. NCBI lineage: Eukaryota > Metazoa > Chordata > Lepidosauria > Squamata > Rhineuridae > Rhineura > Rhineura floridana. Next base: position 64,483,544 of record NC_084487.1, on the reverse strand, counting down.
AGAATTTTCCTTCGCAGCCATGGCAGTTTGAATTTAAAAAGTACCAACTTCAAGTTGACCAAAAGGGAAATTGTATGATCTTCAAGAAATGAGACCCCAGGATACTAGCATGTGGCACTTTATTATAAATGTGCTGTGTGAGCGGAACTGAGTTTCCAATGGAGGAATGCAGGACCATTTTTCAATGTATATCGGACAAGTAGGAGCCTGAGATAATTTGCAGTTGGAAAAAAGGGATAGAGTGCTACACACTTTGAAAAAAAATGAAAACCCTGTCACAATCAGAATGTTTAAAATAGATCTTTCTATAAAACTTTAATGCATGTTGATGAGTAAAGTGTCACAGGTTCCAATCTGTGTTCACTATTGGAAGTACATAATGTTTTAAAAGTTATTGTAGGTTAATTAATGTGGAATCCCAAGGTGTGTGATATTAACTCTGTTCAGATATGATTTTGAGATTCAATAGACACGGGAGGGGGGGGAATAGTGTTTTGGCAGCAGGCTGGTGCCCTAGCCCACATTCATTAGAACATGTGTAGGGTGCCCTTGTGCATGCATAGGGTGTGTGTGGAAGGCTCTCTCCACACAATTAGGAATGTGTGGTTTTCCCCCAAGTTTTCTTGGACTTAACCTGCTCTCTTTGCATGTTCCAGTGAGTGTGTATATGGTGGAAGAGCCTCCTGTGCCACCCAAATGGCATTTGCCCTGCACATCTGTTAATTTAACTCCAAATTCACATCTGAAAAGGGCTGCTGTGTATTTAGTATTAGGTTACAGCAGAGTTAGGGAGACATTTTCAGCCTAAGAGCCATGTTCCCTTCTGGGGGCCACATGCCAGGGGTAGACAGGGTCAGAAGCAAAAGTGGACTGGCCAGCTAATGTTCATTTTACCTTTGTACAGTAAACTTGCACACCCCTCTCTGTCCTTTCATGCCGGCAAGCAAGAAACATTGTCAACGTTCAATGACACATTCTAGTCAGGCAAAAAGGAGAGTGTGCAGCTAAGCTGATGAGTGGTGTGGTCGGGGGGAAAGAGGTGTGGTTAGGGATGAGGTGTAGCCTGGGGAGAGTCCTGAGGGCCAAGCAAAGAGGCCTGGAGGGCCACATTTGGACCCCAGTGCTGAGGTTCCCTATCCCTGGGTGACAACATCTGAACATCCTTAAATCAGCTGACCAGTGAAACCAAAAGCAAGGTTGTATAACTAGTATCAGGCTCTTTAAAAGGTCTGTACCTGCCCCCCCCCAATTTGGCTAAAGGCAAGAGTATGTTTACTTGGCTAATCAAAGAGAATGATGAGATACGAGTAATGAAGAGCAAGTTATGCGTATCCTATTGGGTGGTTACAGTGGATTCAGATTAGATTTAGTGGAGATATGACAAGCAATGCTGAAACAATTGAGTGATATGGGCAGGTCTATAGGCTAAGGCCGTGGTTTGACAGTGGTCTTTTACATAAATGGAAGGGAGCAGCATATGTCAGAAGAGTTCAAGAGAAATATCTTTACACAGTTTATACTGTGTGGTAACTGTTTCAAAATCTGCAGTGTGAGATCAGAGCATTGCCATGGCAACAGTTATAACACACACAAACAGGTGAACAAAATGTAAATTAGGAATGCATCCAAGTAGCTAATCATCCTATGCTCAAATGTAATGATTTCTAAAATGTGTAATTCTAGGAATTAAAAAGAGCAAGCCACAGACATAAAACCTAAGTACTTTGGAAATATCTCTTATTTCAGCATGTTTGATTAAAAGGTAAGTGGTATAAAGTTCAGCCAACAGATAAATGGTTACAATATTCCCTGGTCTATTTTGCTAGCTTTAGTAGGCTTGAAATATGATTATTCTCTGTATAGTTCTTCACCCCACCCCACCCTGACTTTGCTCAACAAATCTGCCACCCTTATCATTTCCACACCCTTTATGCTTACCAGGATATCAGTCATTTTTCTCTGAAGGATTTCAGGGTTGCTTGTGCTGTCAAATGAGGCATGACAGGTAAAATATCTTCTGAATCATATTATAAAAATTGTCATCTTGACACTGTCAGGGTCTAGGGGAAAATGACATAAATCGTACCCATAGAGCAGGAAGTTCTAATCAAAACCAATTCTGTTCTTTTCAAAAATGGCAGCATCGTTCAAAGAACCTAGAAGGTCACTTGTTATCCTATCAAGTAAATACATGAAAATATACACTTCTAATTAGAAGATATGCTACAAATACAGACAAGTGTCTCCTCCCTGCTTTGGAAAGTATTTAAATGCATTGCACAGCTTCTTGGACTTAGAATGACATCAGCCCAATTCAGATGGAAAGAATATGACTTAAAGCAGGAATGGGGCATCTGTGACACCCCAGGTGTGGTTCAACATCAACTCCCATTGTCCCCAGCTAGCATGGAAGAGTCAAAGATGATGGGAGCTGCAGTCCAACAACATCTGGAGGGCCACAGATTCCCCACCCCTGGCTTAAGGCAATGCATATGGAGCAGGAAGCGTGGACAAGCATTCTTATCACTATCACCCTTCATGAGTTCCAAGGCAACTCTTTGCAGTGGAGAAGCCTCCTCTACTCATGGATCTTCCACGCATTTAGGGTTCCAAAACACGTGGGAGCCTCAACATGTAGTGGAGGCTTCCCCGCTGCAGACAGCCCCCCTGGGACATATGGAGGGCAATGGTAATAAGGGTGAGGGCAGAGCATGTGCACATGTGCACACTTTCCACTCTTCTGTTGCTTTAAGCCAGCCTTTGCCAACCTGGGGCTGGCTAGGGCTGATGGGAGTTGTAGTCCAAAACATCTGGAAGGCACCAGGTTGGCAAAGTCTGCTGTAAGCCCTACTCAGTACACCTGAATAGATGCAGATGCAGGTTTGGACAACATGTGCTGAGTCCGTAACAATAACCTATTAGAATGGTGTTCTCAAACTTTACTGAGTAGAGAAAGTCCTTGTAAACATAAAGCAATCGGTGTAGTCTATGGAACTAAGAAAGCATTCCACATTTTTCAATGCTGGTTTTCAAACAAGGATGTGATATCTTTATTTTTTAAAAAAGGTTTCTATTCCATACTCACCCATTAGGTACAAGAGCTGAAATAAATATCAAAATGCATGACAGGTTTATACTATAGCCTGGAAACCACAGATGACCAGGAAGTGTGACAGAAGAAGGGTGGAGCATTCTGTCCCTCCTCTGAGCCCAGCATAGGAACAAAATGGCCTGCTAAAGGACAGAAGCAAAGCATAGCAATTAAACAATCCATCCCTCTTCTGCCACCCCCAAACAGGCCAGTAATCTGTTTTTTTTATTGCAGATTACTAGCTTGGGGAGGGGGCTAATTTACAAGGCTTATATTGTTGTTATTTGCTTTTTTGAGATTTTTATCCCACCCTTCCTCCCAAAGGAGTCCAGAGAGAGACTAAAACAAGCCAAGTTTTATCCTCAAACAACAAATATCAGAAAACATTTATACTCAGATTTTGACTTGCCTCCATGAATTCCAAAGCTGGAGCATAACATTACATCTCTATAGACCTCTGATGGTTTGGATCATTGTTCCAGTGTCAGTGGACGGTGTGGGGATGTCATCTTTAAACTAGCTGTCAGGATTTGAGTATACCACCCCAGTAGCTTTGGGCATTCCCCTAAACATGGCATCCTTTGTGTAGGACTCGCACCCCCAAAGGTGACCAAAGGCATTAATTAGGTTTTAAAAGCTTTTGATGCTAGCTGAAAATGAACTGAAGGGCTTTTCTTTTCACAGTGTGGCTTCCTGATCTCAGACTAGTTTGAATGACATCTGAGAGGGACGCGACCCAAATAAAATCCAGCTGTGAACTGTGCATATGTTCATATTCAGACAGGCTACCTTTTTGTGGATGGCCAATGGTGGGGGCAGCATTTCAGCTCCATGCAACGGGCTAGGGGGCCCACTCAGATTTTATACAAGCCAGACTGCTGCGAAGAAGTCACATTTTGGAAACACAAGGCTCTCACTTCACTGACATTTTTGTAGATCTTTTAACAGGTAGGTCTCAGCCCAGTTCAGTTATAGTAGCTAAGTAAAAACATAGAGAGACATGACAAAAATCAATAATCTGTCACAACCCTGGTGTCAGATACCTCTTTTTCAGAAGATGAGATCAACAGCTTCAGAAGCACATTCATAGATGAGCCCATGATGCTAGTGCCCTTCTGGCCTGTTGCGTACCCATCCTCTGACGCAGAGGACTCCATCACAGAATCCTTTCCTGCTCCATCAGAGTAAAAGCCTTCTGGAATGGGTTGGGCTCCTTTTACAGAAGAGACACCTTTTAGTAAAGGCAGAGTTTGCAAACAGGACAGAACTGCTGCTTCTATATAAGGCTCAGTTTAAGGCTGACTGTTGGTGAAGCAGCATCAGAGCTCTGTTCACTTATAGCATTCCAGCTGAACCCTACACAACCCCTGCCCTCTGCTGAGGCCAGCACTTGCATCCTAGCATGATCTAACATCAAGTCAGACACTAAAATCCAACAGTGTGAAAACATGCCATCATTTGAGATGGGAAGATAGGTTTACACTTTTGTATACTAAGATTGATTCTACGCATTGTAGTTAGTGCTGTTAGGCAAGTTTAGAGATAGCCATGAAAGTACTGGAATTCAAATGGGTATCCAAAGTTTTGAAATGGAGTTTGTAAAGCACTGAACAAATTAAGAATGGTTTCCTATGCTAATTGGCATTGCATTGTCACATGGAGGAAATAAGAAACATTATGCCATCTCCTTCTCAGCTGATGACTGCACAAACCTTATGGAGGGGCTGATTTACAGAACACCTACAATTTTCTGTCAAAGAAGGAAACATGACACATTTCCTCTCAAGGATTAACGATTCTATTAGCATTCACTTTAAGTGCCCTTTAGATATTCTGTGTGTGTCGGGGGAGGAAACCGGCAGATGAGAGGGCTTGCAAAAGGTCAAGGGCTCTCCCTAAGCTTCTAGATCTCCGTAACGAAAGTTTATGAACACACTGTCATGACCCTGATCTCCAGCAGTGACCAAGACACTTGAATTGTAGGCGACAGTGTTGCTAGCTAAGTAGCCTGATGAGGTTCTTGGCTCTGAGCCTGATCACTGAACCTGAGACCAGCCAGCAGGAGCCCACTGAACCCCATGCCACAACACCAGGGCCTGTAGAAGTGGGGCTAGGACCCTCCAGTGGTGCAGGTTGGGAGATCATGGAACACAGGAGATATCCCTGTTTTCAAGCTTGATTGGTAGACCTTTAAGAGATTCTAGTTCTCCCAAAGGGGGCAGAATCAAAGAGAGTGGAATAGAAGGAGAGGCTCAAAAGGCCTCAGTTCACTTTCAACCTTGTTGGAGCAAGCAGCTGACTAGGAGCTCTCCATGGTGCTGCAACAGCCTGGCTCTGTGGGCTCCTCCGATTGACCAGAACAAGACAAAAACTCTAATTACTCTGGCACTTTAAAAAAATTCCTCCTGGTAAATGATACAGGAAATAAACACAGAACTATACTTCCCGGAGTCAACAACAGGCTCCTTGCATACCCAGAAATCTTCAGTGCAGACTGAGGAACTGCTTAAAAGAAACAGCCCTTGGCTTACATTCTGAAAATGATACTTTTTATTTGTCTTGGTCAAATGAATAAAGAGGAGAACAATATTTCCCATTGTTCACATCTGCACAAGTTAGAAACCAGCTCACCACCCAGCTCCACAGAGAGCAGCATTGTGGCTAGGCTGGAGGGAAGTGGAGAGAAGCTGGCATGCAGATGTATCCCACACCAACAACATGGATGGGGTGAGGACAGAGGCTATATATGCCACCTCCTTCTTTTCTGCTCCTGGCTCCCAGCCACCCTCCCTTTAGCTTAGTACAGCTGGTCACTTTGGGCCTAATAGGATTTTTTCCCCCTCTCAGCAGATGGCAGGTTTTTCACTTACTCTTCAATGATAGCTGGAGTAGAGGATGATTAGAACACACGCAATGTGTAAATAGGTTAATATGGTCACAGGGAATTTATCAGGTAGCGGCAGTGCTAGGTGAGCTCCCTCAGTCATCTTTCTGGGTGAATGGTGATATCCAAGATGTGCTACTAAGGGTTCTGAAACCTGTGAGCAGGGTACAGATAATGTTTGGGACTAACCTGTCTCATACACTTGGACAGGATAACTCAAGAAAGCCTCCCTATGCATCTGGAAGTGTATGGATTAGGGAGAGGGGTGGTGAGAGAAACTACCTCTCTCCTTGGGCAGGGACTGGCTTACCTGAATAAAAACTCAAGCTAGTTGCTTGGGGGATCCCCAAGGAGCTAGTATCCTGCTCAGTCATTTACCGCTGCAGATCAGTTGTAAATTAAATAAATGTGTCCCAAGTTGAACCCACTTACTTGTAGTTTCAGCTGTTTATCTGCAGCTTCAGGGGCAAAGCAGGAACACCTCAACATAGGTTTAGCCTCCACTGCTGTTTTGCATACTCTCTCCTCTCACAATATTTTCTTATAACAAAATATACAATATACAAGCATAGCTATCCTTGTGCTCCATGCAACAAAGCTTCTGCATGTCTGTCACATGCTGGATCAGAATCTATTGCTTTGAAACAGGATGCACATTTGGATATGAATTCCCACCTACATATTCATGCATACAAATCTTTATTTTATTATTATTTATTATTACATTTATATCCCATTTTTCCTCCAAAGAGCTCAGGGTGGTGTACAAACATGATTTAATCCTCACAACAACCTTGTGAGGTAGGTTAGGCCGAGACACAGTGACTGGCCCAAAGTTACCCGATGAGCTTCATGGCCAAGTGGGGATTTGAACCCTGGTCTTGCAGGTCCCACTCTGACCCTCTAAGCACTACATCACACTGACTCTATGCATCTCTTTGAAAGCATTGCAGAGAGAACATATTTGCATTCAGATGTACACCCAATTTACACCTCTAATCTAAAATTTTCTACATTAATGTCCTTAGCTAGTGTGTGGCAAAGAAGGATGGGGTCTTCTTCCTCTTCCATTAATTTTTTTAAAGAAATGTAACAAAAGAAAACCACTACATACAACCCACATTTTTAATGGGTCTACACTTGTCATAATGTTGTGTTTTCTATTGGTTGGAAGTTTAAGCTACACATTATATTGGTTCCATAGAGTTCTGAAACAGCATGTCTTATAGGTGAAGGACAAGAAATTGTCACTCTATTGTCTGGTTTTTAATACTTCCATCGTTGTCATGGCATTGCAAATGCATTACATTGAAGTAGATCCAGTCACACAATATTTCTCAGGGTCCTTTTATAACCATTATGATAGTTGACTTCAGTTGGCACTTTTATGGCTAAGGAAGAATATCTTGATAGTTGTTTGTCTTGAGAAACCTTTGCAAAGCTTCACTCTATTAAAATTCTATGCTTTGGGGCCTTGGGTAGAGGAGTGACAATGCTTCCATCCTAGACAAAGATCTATGTTTTTTGAATCTTGTGATTTACTTGAAATGTAGTAATTTGTTTCTGGAATTTGGTATTCTCATACACTCCCTCCCCACCCTCAACAAGGTTCCTTCCTTTGTATCAGTCTGGTTGATCTTTCAATTAACTTGAGCTTTGCGATAACTGTTTTTATACCTTCCTCCAATCTTAATAGTAACCTTTTGAGTTCTAACTATTGACACCTTTCACACATGCTCATCTATATTGTATTATGCTTGTGGTGGTGAAGCCTCTGGAACTAATTGGCTGAGTGGGTGTCATACTTTAGAATGTTCCATTGCTCATTAAACTACCACAGACTGGCTTCTGTGAGGCATGGCAAAGTTCTCAGTATGGCTGGGCTGAAAATACAGGGGATGGCTAAAGAAGAGGCCAAGGAGGGTAGGAAAGCTAATAGACCGGGAACTCAGAGGCAAGGAAGCTGAAATAAGAGTGCAGAGTAGGCAACGTACTGAGAAAGAGGAATCAGGTGATACTACAGGAAAGAGGAAACTGAGGCAAGAAGAGGCCAATCAGAGAAGAGGCGCTGAAGAAATTTCCCAATATTTAAGATAAGAGGTTATATGCTATGTATAGGAAGTCAGGTTAGGGATGCTGGTCAAGAATCAGGAGTGTAGTACGTAGGCAGCACTATGAAAAGCAAGTGGGTAGGTAATGGAGGGAGCCCAGGAAGCATAGGATTGATGGTTTAGAATCTAGACTTTAACTGGGGAATTTTGCTACTTGTATTTTTTACTATGCCTGCAGCATTGTTACCTGGATACCCTAAGGGGCAGTGAGGTCCAAAAAGTGGTGGTGTAGCAGAATTTCATCCATTGTACTAACCAGCTACTTGCTGAAGGCTCATACGTACCTTCATCAATGAGTCACTTATGTTTGCAGAATCTTGAGTCATAGCAGGACAGCTTTAGCCCTTGCAAAAATATTACTAACCATATATAATATTCAATATATATTGAATATTATATATTGAATATATAATATTCAATATATAATATTATAACCATGTTATAATATCCAAACAATGGTTTGAACTACCCCTCAGGCTTGCATGCTTCATCCTCCCCTTCCCTCCTCCCCTACTGCACTCCAATTCAAATCATTGTTTCCAATTTGGTTTGTAGGCAAACTATGGATTATGCAAACCACAGTTTACCTGGCTTTGATACAGCAGCAAATTATGCTTGGCCCCACATCAAAAAGTCAGGGAAAGAATCACAGTAGGTGAAGGAAGTAGAGGGTAGAAACAAGGGAAGAAGCATATGAACTTGAGGCATAGGCTTTAGGCATTAAATGTAGGGATACTTGAAGAACTTGACTCTCCATGGATTCCATTGTGAACTGGCTAGATCCACACTTCCTGGGCTAATATGCAGATTAGAATGTAATTATCCTTGAGATTTTGCACTTCACCAAATCTTGTGATACAGTTCTCATCTCAGAATAGTACCAAAATGCATTACAAATGTGTCTTTGTATAACATATTTTAGAAATATGTACACTGGAATAAAATATGTATTGAAATATATATTTTGGAATAAAATGAACATTTAAATGCAAATGTTCATGCAGAGCTCCCATTTCCCAATCATAGATTAATGCAGAAATGGGACAGAACAGTCCTATGAACACATGTAAAACTGACATGGGCTGGAAATAGAATGGTCCATCCATCTCTAATTGAATGTGAACAAAGCTTTTGTGACAACCAGTGCTCTGGAAAGCAGGAATCATTTGATTGAGTCTTGACGAGGCGTGCCTGGCACCCACACTGTTATCTTTTTGGCGCCAGGTCAAGACTTTCCTCTTCTCCCAGGCATTTTAGCATGTTTTAAATTGTTTTTATATTGTTTTAAATTTTAAAATTGTGTTTTAAATTGTTTTTAAAATATGTGTTTTAAACTGTATATTTGCTTTAATGTTTTTGATTGCTGTAAACCGCCCAGAGAGCTTCGGCTATGGGGCGGTATACAAGTGCAATAAATAAATAAATAAATAAATTATACCAACCTGAGGGGCCATAGCTCAGAGGTAGAGTACCTGCTTTGCATGCAGAAGGCCCCAGGTTCAATCCTCTGCAATCTCCAAGTAGGGCTGAGGAAGCCTCTAAAGCTCTGGCGAGATGCTGCCAGTCAGTGTAGACAACACTGAGCTAAATGGACCAATGGTCTACTACATCCCCTCCCCACATCAGAAATACTTGTTCTACTTGTCAGAAATACAGAGAAGTTTCAGCCACTGCAAGCTATAAATACATATAATTGTGTCAAATATTTTTTTAAAAAATATAAAGTAGCATTTACTTTTTAATATTATTATCTCTTCTTTTTTAACAGATGCTGTTATAGAGGGCCACATTCATGTGTCATAATTGTGTCTCCAACCAGAAAGCTTTTGTAATAATAACTAATTTGATAAACAGTGGAAATTGTAATAAGGAACAATTTTCAGTCAACAGATGGTTAGATTATTCCAACTGTACTGCAGCTGTAAATTTTTTGTTTTCTGCAACCTGGCTAAATATTCATTTGTAATAACATTTTATGAAACAGAAGAAATGGCTTCTCATACCCTCTACTCACTCTTCCTTAAAGGATAATAATTTGTGGCCTCACATTATTGGAAGGTGCCTGATTTAGCTGAAATAATAAAGTCATGTGTATTGGTGGCTTTGTAGCTACTTTGTAGCTATATAGGTAGCTACTCTGACCCCATCTGCACTATACGTTTAAAGCACTATGGCACCACTTTAAACAGTCATGGCTTCCTCCAAAGTTCCCTGGGAATGGTTGCTTGTTATGGGGCCTGAGTTTGGGCAGAGTTTGACAGAGACAGGAAGACATTGCTTTGAATAATCTGTTGCTCATATAACAAACAGAGGCAAGACACATCCGTTTTCCTTCTGCATTTGCAAATTATAATGCTTTGCATCAGGAATACTTTCAGATGCATGGGGGAGGGAATCGGAGGAAGAAGAAGGCAGGAAGATCTCACAACCTTCTAAAACCTCTTTTTTTAAGAGAGAGGGGGACACAATTCTTCACCCCTTTCAACTGCTTTGCAATTAATGTGCCCTCCTCCTCTTCTGAAACCTGAACTGATCCATCACCTCTAGGAGGGGGTAAAAAACCCAGGAAGCAAGTACAACATCCTATTCCTTCCTAGGCTGGGTGACTTGAAGTCAAAATAGTCATTCCTGGGTTTGCAACTGCCTTCCATCCTCCCCCTGTGTAAACTCCTCTCATCCTCTGTCATCCTAGCCACCATTCTCCCATGTAAACCTTGCAAGTTCAGAATCCCCTCACACCACCTCCCTCACACACATACTCACACTGTGCTGCTACAAATCTGCCACCCTACCTCTGCTACCATAGAGAAGGAGGAGGCAGGAGTCCCCCCTCCACAGCCATACAGCAGAGACCGCAGCAATATCCTCCCCAGGCATGCTAACCCAGGGAGGAGGAAGAGGAAGAGTCACACTGCGAGGCAAGCAACAGGCTATTGGGCAAATATCTGCTTAATTCTGACCCAACCCCTGGAATTAAGCAGATTTTTCACTGGCTTCTGCCAGCAGCCTGCCTCTTGCCCTGTGGTGTTGCACCTCCTCTTCTTTTTCCTCCTCTGCCTGCTTGGAGATGCTTTGCCCGGCCTCCAAGAGGTCTTCTGTATCTTTAAAAGTTGTGCAGGGGGGAGGGAGAATTCCACCTTGTAGTTTTTCCCATTACAGGGTTGCAAGAACACCTGCACTTGGCTGACTTTCTCTTCTCCTAAAGGTACAGGATCAGTCTCAGACCTTGAACCTGGCAACCCTACTGCTGTATGATTTGGCTGAGAAGCCCCCTCCCTTCCTGCCTCCTCCTTCGCCCTGGTGTGTGTATGCAAGAGTGTGTGGGTGGCAGATTGGAGACAGGCGGCTGCAGAAAAAGTAATGGGATGAAGCTCCGACTGTCCTCCCTCAAAAACACACCTGTTAACAACTCTCAGCACTCTTATCAAATTACAGTTCCCAGGATTCTTTTGGGGGGAAACATGACTATTTGAAGTGGTATAGTACTGCTTTAAGTCTTAGTGCAGATGGGGCCTCTAGCAAAAGGTTATATTCACAACATACCTACAGAATATACTTACACGGTATCAACTGATTTTCACTTTGATGCAAGAATTCTCATCAGGAGTGACCTCTGAAGAGAAGACCCTGATCCAGTTCCAAACCCCCAAATTTATAGCCCCATAAACCAGCCCCCAAGGTACCATTCCCATTATATACATATAGTAATGCCAAGCATTCTAGCATTGTGATAGCTTAGGTCAGTAATTGTTATAGGCCTTGTCTTGTCACAAACTCCGATCCACTCCTGTTTTGCTGAGACCCTGAAATTATACCACACATCCCAAAACTGATTCCTTAGATATCAGCCTGAAATCTGTGGCACTTCCCAATTCTGATCCTTCAAAATAATCACAAAAAGTCTCAACCAAAACTGCAAGATTTTTGTCCTGTGTCTGTACTATGTGTCTATAACAGAGACTAGAGCAGAATCCTGCTTGTTCTGTATGTTTCATAGACTGTTAGTTTCTATATCCATGTTCTTACAGGCAGCTATCATTTCCCCTTTTTCTAAACAACCCTTGACCTACCACATATGTTGTCTGTAATCCCCTTAGCAAGAATCTTTGCACTTCCCCGTAGCAAGCAGCTTAAAGCAGTTAATTGATCACCTATTGCAAAGGTTAAAATAAACCAATTAGGCCCATCTGAACAGCCCTACATCCTGATTAAGAAGTAGGACAGGCTAACTGACTTGCTCACCTCCTGGTCCCATGATTATTTTCTTTTGGGCCATTACCAAAAAGTAATGCTAGAAATGAGTTTCTTGTCATCCCAAGGTCCTTACAGCATGATCCAAGCTGGTCTGCGGTCATGGAGGTCAAAGAGCAGGAACTATTTATTTATTTCAAAAATTTGTATACCACTTAGCACCAAACCTTCTGCATGGTGTACAATAAGATTCCATAAAAGTGGATGAAATCAATTAAAATTAATCATAACAACAGGAAATGTCCTTAAAATGCCTACTGAAATAGAAAGGTCTTCAACAAGCACCTGATGTTGAACAGGAAAAGCACTTGTCTGATTTCATCCAAGGGCTGATTTAATTTTAAAAATGTTTACTGTGTTGGATTGTTGCTTGTATTTTAGTATTGTTTTGTTATTTATTGTATTTTTATGTTTTATGTTCACCGCCCAGAGAGCTATTGCTAGTCGGGCGGTATATAAATTTAATAAATAAAATAAATAAATAATAAGGGAGTTCCACAAAATTGGACCCACAATACTGAATGTCCAGCTCCTGGTGGATATACAAGCCATGGTGGTCCACTAACAGAGACTCCCCCAAAAACCTAGCTGAAACCTGCCTTTAGCTAGAAGAGATATCCCTAGAATGCTAGCTCATGGTATATCTCAATATGTTTAATACCTTGCTTTTCCTCCTTGTCTTGGTGCTTCTTATTATGCCCTCAAGTCCTTTCTGTTGATGCTTATCAAAGCCCCTTTTCACAGTCATATCTCAGGTTTGCATTTCAAATAAAAAAAATCTAAGGAATGAAGTAGTACATCAAAATTCAGTAGACAGTAAAAAACACAACATATAATGAATGTTAATTAAAGCCTCTGGGTTTTTCCTGTGGCTAATATCACTGGTGAAACAATTTTGCAGTCACTGTAGCTTGGCCAAATGTGTATCAGTAAGGAACCAGTTGCTTGGGAACAGCAGCAGGACAGGGCTATTGTTCTCATTTCCTCTGGTTGGACATCTGGTTGAACACTGTGGGGGAACAGGACGGTAAACCAGATAGACCTTTGGTCTGATCCAGCAGAGCTTCTCTTACGTTCACTGTTCAACTGAACGACATGATGGACCAGCCCCGTTAGTTCAGTGATCAAGCCCAGGATTGTTTCTGCCTGGTAACAGCTCTCCATAGACTCAGGAAGTCCCCCCCCCACATGCTCCTTGAAGTTCTTTATGTGAAAATGCCACATCTTATGCTTGCAAAGTGTGTGCTCTACCACTGAACTATGCCAGATGCTCGGTTGTGAATATTGGCTAGCTGGTATCTTTACCCTACTTTTGAAACCTATGGTGGTCCAGCCATGCTTGACAGAGAATTCTGCATGCACATTGATCAAGTCTCATAAAATGGAGAGATTACATTTTTACATCTTAACAGAAGTGCTCTAATATTAGAGATGAAGACCTTTTCTAGTTCTCTCATAGCTGCCCCCCCCAGTCCTAGCCTTCTTCTGATTTCTTGACTATTGTCTCCATTTTGGTTAATGACTGTGCCGAGATATTGATAATCCTTGACAAGTTCAATGTCCTCATTGTCAACTGTAAAGTTGCATAAATCTTCTGTTGTCATTACTTTAGTCTTTTTGACGTTCAGCTGTAGTCCTGCTTTTGTGCTTTCCTCTTTAACTTTCATCAGCACTCGTTTCAAGTCATTACTGGTTTCTGCTAGTAGTATGGTATCGTCTGCATATCTTCAACTGATATTTCTCCCTCCAATTTTCACACCTCCTTCATCTTGGTCCAATCCTGCTTTCCATATGGTATGTTCTGCATATCGATTAAACAAATAGGGTGATAAAATACACCCCTGTCTCACACCTTTTCCGATGGGGAACCAATCGGTTTCTCCATATTCTGTCCTTACAGTAGCCTCTTGTCCAGAGTATAGGTTGCGCATCAGGACCATTAGATGCTGTGGCACCCCCATTTCTTTTAAAGCATTCCATAGTTTTTCATGATCTACACAGTCAAAGACTTTGCTGTGATCTATAAAGCACAGGGTGATTTTCTTCTGAAATTCCTTGCTCCGTTCCATTATCCAACATATGTTTGCGATATGATTTCTGGTGCCTCTTCCCTTTCTATATCCAGCTTGGACATCTGGCATTTCTCGCTCCATATATGGTAAGAGCCTTTGTTGTAGAATCTTGAGCATTACTTTACTTGCATGGGATATTAAGGCAATAGTTCGATAATTACTGCATTCTCTGGGATCTCCTTTCTTTGGAATTGGGATATATATTGAACGCTTCCAGTCTGTGGGCCATTGTTTAGTTTTCCATATTTCTTGACATATTTTTGTCAAAATTTGGACAGATTCAGTCTCAGTAGCTTGTAGCAACTTTATTGGTATGCCATCTGTTCCTGGTGATTTGTTTCTTCCAAGTATTTTAAGGGCGGCTTTTACCTCACATTCTAAAATTTCTGGTTCTTCATCATATGGTTCCACCATGAATGAATCTGTCAGCCTGGCATCTTTTTTATAGAGTTCTTCAGTGTATTGCTTCCATCTTCCTTTTATTTCATCTCGGTCAGTCAGTGTGTTCCCCTGTTGATTATTCAACACACCTACTTGTGGTTTAAATTTCCCTTTCATTTCTGTAATCTTTTGGAATAGGGCTCTTGTTCTTCCCTTTTTGTTGTCGTCTTCTATTTCTATACAATAACTATTGTAATAGTTTTCTTTGTCTCTACGTACTAGTCGCTGTGTTGTTGCATTTGGGGTTCTGACCATGTTTCTATCTCGTTTTGCTTTTGCTTTCCTTCTCTCTTTAACCATTTTAAGAGTTTCTTCAGTCATCCATTGAGGTCTTTCTCTCTTTTTAACTAGAGGTATTGTCTTTTTGCATTCTTCCCTGATCATGTCTCTGACTTCATTCCATAGTTCTTCTGGTTCTCTGTCAACTAAGTTTAAAGCCTCAAATCTGTTCCTTATTTGATCTTTATATTCTTCTGGGATGTTATTTAAATTGTATTTTGGCATTATGATTGCTTTGTTGTTGTTCTTTAGCTTTACTCTGATTTTTGATATGACCAGTTCATGATCTGTACGGCAGTCTGCTCCTGGTCTTGTTTTCACAGAAAGTATGGAAATTCTCCAACTTCTGTTGCCAATTATATAATAAATTTGATTTCTATATTGACCATCTGGTGATGTCCACGTGTGCAGTCATCTTTTTGGTTGCTCAAAAAAATGTGTTTGCAAGAAACAAAGTATTGGCTTCACATAATTTAATAAGTCTTTCTCCTGCTTCATTTCTATCTCCTAAGCCCCATTTCCCCACAATTCCTAATTCTTCTCTGTTCCCTACTTTTGCATTCCAGTCCCCCATGATTATCATCTCTTGTTTTGGTGTGTGATCAATTTTCTGCTGTACTTTTGCATAAAACCTCTCCAATTCTTCTTCTTCTGCGTTTGATGTTGGAGCGTAGACTTGGATGATGGTTATATTAATAGGTTTCCCGTTTAATCTCATTGATATCTAAAATAATTTCAAATAATTATGAAAAACTCATGAAAATAGCCTACACTTATCATACAGATTAAACCATTACTATTTTGCTGTTTTCCCCAAACGTCATTTGATGCTCACAGTTTTTGATGCACATGGCTGAAAGAGAAAAAAAACCTGTGAATGTGAAAAGCCAAAATGACTAATTTGCAACTGCTAAAGGCAGATTGCCTAAATTCAGGCCAACCCAGCAGGTATTTCATCATGTCTAGCTTATAATTCATTAACTCAAGAGAGAATCATGAATCCATTTTTGGGGGGAAATGAATGTGTAGGCTACTTAATTGTAGGTTTATCCCCATTCCTTCTCATTTTTATCATTTTAAAATATAACCCTAGTATTTAAATGGTAAATGTGCTCAGTGAGCTTGAGAATTGAAGCACTATTTTGATTCTATAGCACCCATAAGTAAGTCTCATATAATATATATATATAACTTCATCTTGTCTTCATGTCATGCAAGGAACTTAATTAGTACAATTCTCAGACGTTCTCTGTTCTTTTTCTCTGCCTCTTATGTACAGCTAGTAGGGCAAATCTATCTCTGACTTATTTTCATAATGTTAAGCATTTAGGGGGAAAATAACCATATTCTCTTCTCAATATCTGCCATATCTCTACTAGACATATTTTCATCTTCCATCCACTGCAAAATCCTGCTGCAATTTTACTCCAGTACTTAATTTTCAGTTTAATTTTCAGAATATCTTCCAACATCAAAAACACACTTCAGTTAATATGGAGACCTCCTGCCTCTAGGACAGTTTTTCAGCTGAATAGGCTTGAGTCCTATTATAAGGTTATAGGCAATACCCAAAGAACTAAAGCATTGTAGATACCAAACATTATTTACAATTTACAACTGGTGATACGAATCACATATAGCAAACAACTTAACATATATCCTGCTACATTTTGGTTGACAAAGGGCTTTAGTGAAATCTTTCATTCTTCAAAAATACCTGCACTGATTTAAATAAAATGGTCTTAAATCACTAACCTGCAGTAGCTGGAAATTGTAACTATCAGACAAGAACATAGCAGGCAAATTCAGCTTGCTGCCTCTTTTCTGGGTAACTGATAACACCCAGAAGGTCCTAATCTCAAAAAGGATATTCTAGAGTTGGAAAAGGTTCAGAAGGGGGCAACCAGAATGATCAAGGGGATGGAGCAACTCCCTTACGAGGAAAGGTTGCAGCATTTGGGGCTTTTTAGTTTAGAGAAAAGGCGGGTCAGAGGAGACATGATAGAAGTGTATAAAATTATGCATGGCATTGAGAAAGTGGATAGAGAAAAGTTTTTCTCCCTCTCTCATAATACTAGAACTCGTGGACATTCAAAGAAGCTGAATGTTGGAAGATTCAGGACAGACAAAAGGAAGTATTTCTTTACTCAGTGCATGGTTAAACTATGGAATTTGCTCCCACAAGATGCAGTAATGGCCACCAGCTTGGATAGCTTTAAAAGAAGATTAGACAAATTCATGGAGGACAGGGCTATCAATGGCTACTAGCCGTGATGGCTGTGCTCTGCCACCCTAGTCAGAGGCAGCATGCTTCTGAAAACCAGTTGCCGGAAGCCTCAGGAGGGGAGAGTGTTCTTGCACTCGGGTCCTGCTTGCGGGCTTCCCCCAGGCACCTGGTTGGCCACTGTGAGAACAGGATGCTGGACTAGATGGGCCACTGGCCTGATCCAGCAGGCTCTTTTATGTTCTATGTTCTATGTTCTTAATTGACTCCCAAATAAAAATAGAAAAAAATAATGGTGCCTTGAATTGTATTGTGTGTTTAAGCCTATTGTGGGAAGTAGAGAAATGTCAAGCTGATCAGAACTTTGAACTGCAACGGGACTTCCCGGAAGGAGTGCTCTGCTGGTGGTTCCCTCTGAGTGAGCTCTGTCTCAGAGGAAGCTTTTTTCAGTTAAAAACCAGTCAAGAGGAATTTTTAACTGGCGTAAATGTTCTCCAAGACAAAGGTGAACCGAAGAGATTATCCACGGAACTTCGTTGAGCTGTAGATAGCTGGAATTGATCAGGAATCTCCTGAGATAAGAAGGTTTATCTAGCAGCGGAAGACGAAGTCAGGACTTCCAGCAAGCTGTGCTGAAAAAAAGTGATACTTTTTTTTCTTAAAAACGTTCTATAACGAGCGAGCCTCCTTCTGTCTAAATCTTATCATTTGGTTTAAATTACTACAGTAAAAGAGACTTGTTTACGAATCAGCAATTGAGAAACCTGGGTGAGTCATACTTTTTTCCTTTTATACAAAATTAAAGAAGAAAGAAAATTTAAAGAACTTAATTTATAGCTTAATGACAAAAAGCTGGCTTGAATTTGGGATTATAAAGATTAAAACGGATGAGAGGCAACTTATCCGATAAGATGATTTGATTATTTGAAGGAAATATATCTGGAACTATTTTTTTTCTTTTTTTTGGACTATTCTCTTTGGACGAATCTGCTGTTCGTGTATGTTACTGATGGCTGGGTGCTGTGAACCAAACTTGTTTTACATTCCTGGACGTGCAGGAGATAAGAACTGTGCTGGCTAGATCATATTAACAGGCCTGGAATATTAACTCTTTTGTTGTTGGGGAAAAAAAGAAACAGACTGCCTCTAGGTTTGGGAACATTGGTTAATAGCAGAAACTAAAGGGTTTTTTTTCAAGAATGACAACTAGGAAAGCAGCTAAGGCCCTGGAGCGAAGAGGTTCAACTGATGCACAGGAAGGGGCTGTCTCCCCAGACATGTTCCAGAAAATAATGGATGGGAATAATGATCTTAAATAAGATCTCAAACAAGAGATGAAACAGGATAGACAGGAAATTAAAGATGAATTTGGCAAAATGAAGATGGAATTGAAAGATATAAAAGATCATATCAAAATAGAAGTGGATGAGATTAAAGGCACAATTGGGCAAGTAACACAGGAGGTAAAAAATGTTAAAGAAAAGGTGCAAACCTTGGAGAATAGAACAGATATATTAAATATGGAATTGGAAAAAAATTTGGACTATATCGCTGTGATGGAATTGAGAGATAAAGAATATTGTTTGAGATTTCGTGCAATTCCTGAAGAAACAGGTGAAGATATCAGAGATAAAATGGTTAATGCTCTGGTAAAATTTTTGGATTGGAATGAAGATCTGATGGAATTTGAAATAGATGAAGTTTATAGAATCAATTCAAGATATGCAACAATGAAAAAAATCCCAAGAGATGTGCTTGTGCATTTTGTAAAAAAGAGGACCAGAGATATGGTATTACAACAACACTTCAATAATATCTTTAAAATCGATGGCAAGGAAATACTGGTGATGAAAGAAATCCCTATTAGACTTTTACGCAAGAAAAAAGAATATGCTTTCTTTACAGAAAAACTTAAACAATGTAAAATTCAATTTAGGTGGGATGTTCCAGAAGGAGTGATTTTTACATTCAGACAACAAAAATATCGATTGAATACTGTTCAAAAAGCAAGGGACTTTTTGAGAAAAGCTTCAAAAGTCATGGAAGAAGACAAACTCAAAGACATGGATATAATTCCTGGGAAACAAAGTCAACAGGAACATGCAGAGGAGGGAAAGGAAAATGATGGATTAAAGGGAGCATCAGGTACTTTTTAAAATACATGCTTAAAGATGGATTACAAATATCTAACTTGGAATATAAATGGAGCCAATAGGTCGCAGAAGAGAAAGAAAGTGTTTCATTATTTGAAAAAATTAAAATTGGATATAATTTGTTTACAAGAAACTCATATCAAGAAGAAAGATTCCAAATATTTGATTTGTAAAAATTTGGGTGAAGAATTTATTTCGGCTGGATCAAAAAAAAATGGTGTTGTTCTTTATATTAACCCACAATTATTTCCTAAATTGATATTATTGGACGATAGTGGTAGATTTGTGGGGGTTGAAATTACTTTACAGGGTACAAAAATTTTGATAGTGGGCATTTATGCCCCCAATGAAGATAAAACAAGGTTTTACACAGGACTTATGGAAAAATTGTCAGAGTTTTCATATGATCATTGGTGTGTTATGGGTGATTGGAATGGAGTAATTTTACCAAAAATGGACAGACTTTCTGAGAAAAATATTAAAGAGACACAGGGTAAATTACCGAAGATTTGTTTTGAATTGATGGAAAATCTAGAATTGGTGGATGCTTGGAGACATATAAATGACAATGCAAAGGAATTTACTTATTTTTCAGAAAGACATAAAACATTCTCGAGGATAGATATGATTTGGATGTCTAAAAACCTAGTGAAAGACATTTCCAAAATGGATATATTACCAAAAAACCTTTTCGGATCACAATCCAGTGATATTGACTTTCAAAAAAAAAAAATCTTGGATTTAGATGGAGACTAAATGAATCTTTATTACAGAATGATAAAATAGTGCAAGAATGTAAGAAGAAATTAAAAGAGTTTTTTGAACACAATTTACATAAAGGAACAGATGAAAATATTGTTTGGGATACAAGTAAAGCATTTATGAGGGGATATTTTATTAAATGTAACTCTGAATTAAAAAAGAAGAAACAACAGAAAATGCAATTAATCTTGGAAGAAATAAAACAAAAAGAGGAAGAATTGAAAAAGAATCCAACTAAAGTTTCTATTGTAAATCAAATTAAAATGTTACAGAAACAAGTGTCAATGTTGACAGAGAAATTGAAAGGAAATTAAATTTTGCTAAACAAAGGACTTTTGAATTTGCAAATAAACCGGGGAAATGGTTAGCATATAAATTAAGAAAAGAACGACAAAAAAATATTATTTTAAATATACAAGAAGGAGATGAGATGTTGACAGATAATGTAAAAATCCAAAGGGTTTTTCATCAATATTATTCAACTTTGTACAAGTGTCAGGAAATTCCCTCTGAAAAAATAGAAGAGTATATATCTAAACAGAATTTGCCTAAAATTACAGATTTTCAGAGACAAGCTATTAATGGTCCTATTACGTCAAGAGAAATATCTGAAGCTATAAGTAAAATTAAATTAGGAAAGGTGCCAGGACCGGATGGACTATCAGCAGTGTATTATAAATGGTTGGAGGAGGAACTCTTATTACCTTTACAGTATACAATGAATTCTATTTTGCAAGAGGGGAAGATACCGGACAGTTGGAAAAATGCCAATATAACATTAATACCTAAAGAGGAGCAGGACCTAACCAAAACAAAAAATTACCGGCCGATATCTTTATTGAATAATGACTATAAAATTTTTACAATGATTTTGGCAGAAAGAATGAAAATAATATTGCAACAATTTATTCAGGAAGATCAAGCGGGGTTTCTACCTAAAAGACAATTACGTGACAATGTCAGGAATGTTTTGAATGTGTTGGAATACTTAGAACAACGAAATGATAAACAAGCAGCTTTGATCTTTTTAGATGCTGAGAAAGCATTTGACAATTTGAATTGGAAATTTCTGTTTAAGGTCTTGGAACAAATGGATTTTGGAGATAATTTTATAAAATGGATCAGATCTATTTATACATCTCAGAAGGCACAGATAATTGTTAATGGGGGGTTAATGGACTCATGTGAAATAGAAAAGGGTACAAGACAGGGATGTCCATTATCTCCTCTTTTATTTATCTTTGTCTTGGAAGTGCTGCTTAGAGATATAAGGCAAGATAAAAGGATCTCGGGAATAAAGATAAAAAAGAGGAATATAAATTGAGAGCATTTGCTGATGATTTGATAATTGTATTCGAAAACCCTTTGGAAGGAATTAATGTATTGATGGACAAATTAAACGAATTTGGACCGTTAGCAGGATTTAAGATCAACAATCAAAAAACAAAGATGTTGGTGAAAAATTTATCTTCAAGGGAACAAAAAGAGTTGATGGACAAGACAGATTTTAAAATAGAGGAAAAGTTGAAATATTTAGGTATTATTATGACAAATAAAAATTCAAAGTTGTTTCATAATAATTATGAAAAACTATGGACAGAGATTAAGAAAGACTTGCTAAGATGGGATAAATTACAATTGTCATTAATGGGCAGAATATCCGTGATAAAAATGAATGTATTGCCGAGAATGATGTTTTTGTTTCAAACAATACCTGTAATATCCTCTGATTTACCTTTTAAACAATGGCAAAAAGATATTGCTAAATTTGTTTGGCAGGGAAAAAAACCAAGAGTTAAATTTAAATTATTACAAGATGCCAAAGAAAGAGGAGGACTGGGATTACCAAATTTGAGACTTTATTATGCTGCCTGTTGTTTAGTCTGGATAAAGGAATGGTTATTATTGAGGAATAAAAGATTATTGGATTTGGAGGGCCATAACCTGAAATGGGGATGGCATGGATATCTATGGTATGATAAAGTAAAAGTTAATGTGGATTTTAATAATCATTTTATAAGACGTCCTCTGTTGAAAATATGGAATAGATATAAACCAAGGTTTTACTCGAAAATACCATTATGTGTCTCAAGTCAAGAAGCATTTTATAGAAATGGCTGGAAAAGAGAAATGGTTAACTTATCAAGAACTTTTAGAAAATGTATATGGAGAATATATAATGAAAGAGAGAGAACAACTGATAAAGGAAGGATATAGTTCTCAATGGTTTGCCTATTTACAATTGTTAGAGAGATATAAAATGGATAAGAAAATGTATGGGTTTGAAATAAGTAAATCTGATTTTGAAATAGGTTTGTGTACAAATGATGAAAATATAATTGCGAAAATGTATAAACTCTTGCTGAAAATGGATATGGAAGAAGAACAAGTAAAAGAGTGTATGGTAAAGTGGGCAAAAAAATTTGGTTATAATATACAAATGGATCAATGGGAAAATATGTGGAAAAAAGGCTTGAGATTTACATTATGCTATAATCTTAAAGAAAATTTCTATAAAATGGTGTATCGTTGGTACATGACTCCAGAAAAGTTGTCAAAAATGTATAGTAATGTTTCTAATGTTTGTTGGAAATGTAAACGACAAGAAGGATCATTTTATCATATGTGGTGGTTGTGTAAACAGGCAAAATTATTTTGGGCACAGATAGGTAGGATGATGCAAAAAATGCTAAAGATAAATATTCAGTCAAAACCAGAATTTTTTTTATTGGGTTTTATGGATAAGCAAATAGAAAAGAAATATGGAAGAATAATATATATGATTACGGCAGCAAGATTATTATATGCACAAAAGTGGAAAATGGAATCAACACCAACAACGGAAGAATGGCTATTGAAATTAATGGACTTAGTAGAGATGGATAAATTGACATGTTTACTTAGAGAAAAATCGACAGATACATTTCTTAAGGAATGGAAGCCTCTCTTAGACTTTTTGTTGAAAGATAAAAATGAAATGATGATAATGGGATTTGACGATTAATTAAGATAGACTATGGAGAAAAGTGATTTTGTATGTATTAAGGGACAGGTTTGATATATATTATATATTTATAGCTGACCTGTGACAAATCGGAAGTCAATTTTTTTATTTTTATTTTTATTTTTATTGTGTTATGTTTTTTTATTTTGTTTTGTTTGTTTTATGAAAATTTGAATAAAAATTATTGTAAAAAAAAAAAAAGAACGTTGAACTGCAACAACAACATGATGTGGAACACAGGATGCTGCCTTATACTAGGTCAGAATGGTTATTGGCTTATCCCAGAATGTCTCTGCTCTGTCTACTGGAGGCTGTCCATGATCTCAGGCAAAACCCACCTGCTACCTGGTCCTTTTAACTAAAGATGCTATATTGGACCTGGGACCCAGTGTATGCAAACATGGGCTCTGCCATTGAGCTATGGTCCCTTCCATGGGATAGGAATAAGAAACCAGTTCACATTGTGCATTGAAATTCTCAGCAACCACAATTCCCAGGATTCTCCTGGAGAAAGCTATGACAGCTAAACTGGTATAAAACCAAGGACAGGATGAGGGGACATGCCCTAGAGCAGAGCTATCCATGCCCAGAAACTTGAGATACAATCAAGGCCTCTCGAGCAGAAAGACAATCTTTCTTGACCACAAGCCATCTGCATGACCTTATAAGCTGATGCACATACATGTTCTGCAGATCACATAAAACAAGCTGAGAAATTACAAGCTCATTAAAAATAACATCTTAATTCATCAAGTATTTTTGCTATCTGATCCAGGCAACCACACTGTAGAAAGCAATAATAATTTCAAAAAGGCACATGCAGGTCTGCATCAACCCAAAGGAAATTGCCTCTGCCTAATGAGGGTTGGCTTCATATGCCTCATCTCAGTAATCGTCATGATTATACAATAACCATGGTAGCTGCTACTGCTGAAGCAGAGGTTGGATGGTTACAAGGGAATATGAAGCATCACTTGTTTTCCCTGAGCAAATGAAGACACCATATACTACTTTATATATCAACACAGTAGGCAGCGGATGTTTTTACTTCACTTGGTGGTTTTTAATTCTTAGGGAGTGTTTGCATGAACATAAACCTACATTGTTCAGTTTATCTGTAGGAGTATTCAGGTGGGCCTGCACAGTGTAGGAGTTAATGATCCTACTCTCCTACAACCCCCACCCCCCAGGATGATAATATCTTCTGAGGCCATGTGAATGTATTCCAGACTCTTCAACCTGTTTCCAAGTGTGGAAGCTTCTGGGGTAGATTCTGCCACCCTGGGTAAAGGAACAGGAGACTGTGCTGCTATAATGTTCAAATGAATTAGCTCTTCAGGAATTAGGCTATTCTTCTTTAAAATTAATCTTCATTTTCAAACCTCTCGGAGAGCACATGCATCATATGATCCTTTCAAATGACTTCACCACCATAGTGTGCTTATTTGGAACTATCCCATGATTCAATCTCTCTTACATGTGAAGCTCACAAACCATATATAAGGTGTCCTAGTGTACCTGTGCAGTTGAATTAGTTCTCAGTGTGAATAGAGCAATCATTCAAGAGTGTCAAGCTGTTAGACTCTCTAAGTACTTGGAATGGTTTAATTTTGGCTGGGTCACAGCCAAAATTAAACACTTTCAAGTACTATTGATTTATATGAGTGTCAGGGAGAAAAATACTTGAACTGTAGTTAGGGTGGCCAGGTTCAGGGCCTGAGACTGATCCTGTATCTTTAGGAGAAGTGCAGCCAAATGCAGGTGTTCTTTTAAAGATACAGAAGACCTCTTGGCGGCTGGGCCTGGCATTTGTGCAACTGAAGTAACTAGTTATGTGAACATGATCAAAGATCTGATCACGGATGAGGCACATGGCTGCAGAATCTTGCACTTTTGTCATCAGTGAAGATCTACACTGGCTTAAGAAAAATTCACTGGTAATTCTGTTAGAGCATGTGTTCCTGTTTGTAGAGAAAGCTCTTATTTGCTGATTTAGTACCCTTCCACCAGGGATGGAGAACTTCAGGCCTGATGCATCTCTCCCCCTTCCCCCCACTTCTCTTTCCAGCCCTTGGGACTCTCCCAGGTCACACACCCTCTGTACAGACCATGCTCCTCACTGGTCCTACTCTGCACCCTCCCTGTGTGTTCTTCTGTGGCCTGGATTTGTCATGAGCCTCATGACGCCATTGGAGTCTGGGTTGGGTTGGCAGGCTGTGGAGGATGATGAGGAAGGAGAAGAGAGGAATTGGGTGGGGAAGGCTGAGACACTGGTACGGAGGCTGGTGGAAGGCAAGCCCCCCCTTTCCCTGACTCTGGAAGCTCTGGATGGAAAGGTGGAAGTTATGTCTCCTCTTTCCTCCTGTGATGAGCAGAGCATAATCAGTGCCATGTGTGTGTGTCACAGACCTGCCACTTGGGTTGAATGAACAGGAGTCGGAAGGGGAGGTGGGCTCAGCCTTGTCTCCCAGGACCAGGCAGCACCTCCAAAGACAGGAACAAGCCCACCCACCTAGGCATAGTGTGCACCTGCAAGCTGGACATTCCCACAAGGAATCTTGTGAGTAAGCATGCCACACCAACTGTAAAAGCTTAGCAGGTGAGCATGGGACAACTCTGTAGCTCCCACACAATTTTGAACTTCTTGCTTTGATCTTGTCTTGAACTTTGGCTGCTGCTCCCAGCCTGACTGCTTTGGCCATCCCGTCTCCTAGTAAGGACTTTGGGGTTGCTATACATCTGTGCCTGCTGCTGAGCCTGTGCCGTTAATTTCCTTCAATAAACATCTCCTCCTCATTTCCATGCAAGAGCCTCTGTCATTTTATTTTGGGCAGGTGCTAGGACAGAATGTGTCACTGAATTGTAGTAACGTTTCTTGCTTGGATGGAGGATAAGTGTGTGTGTGCATGCATATGCAGAAACCTCTCACTTTTGTGCAGCTGGAATGCAGCCTACTGTACAAAGCTAAAAGGCACATCTGTTGCCCTGTCCACTTTTTGCCGTTGGTCACAACTACTTTCTGCCACCCACCATTAGCATGCGGCCCTTGGAAAACTGACCATAAAGGAATGTGGCCCTCAGGCTGAAAAAGGTTCCCCACCTATGCCCTATATACATTACATCCATTCCTCCTCAGAAGAAGAATCTAAATGGCACAATGTGGATATGATGAGATTTGTGAGGATGGCTGCACAGTGGAAAGGTATGCACACATAACCCATCCACAATATTAGCATTGCTTCCTGATCTTCCTGTTCAGCAGAAGCTCCCTTTCTGGGAAATGCAAGCCAATAAAGTTGTGTTGTTTAAATTTAATGGGTCTCATAAGTGGCCATTGTTGTGCCCATCCAAGCCATGGACATTTGTTTATTATGAAAATGGAAATGGACTGCCTTCAAGTCAATTCTCACTTATGGCGACCCTATGAATAGGGTTTTCATGGTAAGCGGTATTCAGAGGCGGTTTACCAATGCCTTCCTCTGAGGCTGAGAGGCAGTGACTGGCCCAAGGTCACCCAGTGAGCTTCATGGCTGTGTGTGGATTCAAACCCTGGTCTCGCAAGTCATAATCCAACACTCTAACCACTATGCCACACTGGCTCTTTTGTTTATTATACCAACATTTTAAATAGTAATTCATATCATAATAGTATCTTAGAAATCAGTAATATGCTCACATTTGGAATGCTTGTATAATTTTGGTTACCCCATCCCTAAAAGGATATTATAAAGCTGGAGAAGCATCACGGGAAAAAACTATTTAAAATGATCAGCAAGATGGAGCATCATTCCTGTGTAAATTTCTAAAGTGGTTATGGCTTTGGGACTCAGGG
The DNA here is from genome assembly GCF_030035675.1 of Rhineura floridana. NCBI lineage: Eukaryota > Metazoa > Chordata > Lepidosauria > Squamata > Rhineuridae > Rhineura > Rhineura floridana. Next base: position 64,456,440 of record NC_084487.1, on the reverse strand, counting down.
ATGATATGGAAGAAGCTTACAAAGTTATAAAAAGTTTGGAGAGCATAAAGAGAGAAATTCACTTACCCTCAAAATATTGGAGCTCAGGGTCACCCAAAAAAAGTGCTTGGCAGTAGATTCAGGGCAAACAAAAGGAAATAACTTGTTACTGTATGGTTTTAATCAGTAGTGGGGAACCTGTGACACTCCAAATGCTTTTGGACTGCATCCCAGTCACCGTGACCAGAGGCCTTGCTGGAGTCCAAAAACATCTGGAGGGCCAGAGGTTCACCATCCTTGATGTAATTGAATTCCTTGATGTAATTGTGATGCCAAATTTCATAGGGTTATATCCAGTGCTGCGCCAGTGGGGTTCAGCTGGCACAATGGGACTTCCATTTCCTCCACTCATACTCCCTTCAATCTGCTCCAGAGAGTCCCCCAACCCTCCGGAACTGATTTTGAGGGTGCATGGGGAAGGTTAGGGGGACAGGAAAGGAAGAGGAAGTTTCATTGCGCACATGAAAGTCCGTTGCACCAGTGGAGTTGCAGTGGTGGATATGGCTCATAGATGACTCTTTGAAAGACGGCTAGATAAATGTATGGGGCCTACGTTTATCAATATCTGTTACCTAAAATAGCCCAAAATTCAGAAGCAGTACACCTTAGGATTTCTAAATCCTGGAGAAGGGGGCAACAGGGACTAGTTCTCCCCTAATGCCCTTTTTATAAGCATTTGGAGAGGAACAATTGCTGGAGATAAAGCACTGAGCTAGATGCATCTTTGAACTGATCCAGCAAGGCAATTCTTACATTTTTATGTTCTCTAAATGAATGTGTAGCTGGTTCATGTGGCATGTTTCCAAAAGGAAAAAGAAGAAAAGGGAGGAAGAAAGCTACCTAGCAGCAAAAGTAGTAATAACTCCTCATTCTTCTATTCATCTGAAAACATGAGCAGAGATGCTTATCTTTCTCACAAATCAGCCATAAAAGCAAGCAGAGAAATTGCTCTTAAAGGGCATGTCAGGGAGTTCAAAAGGAAGAACAGACACCTCTTGGAGAACAGAACAGCAAAGTGTCAACACAAAACAAAATGCATCTTTCCCCATGTTGCTGTTCCTAAAAAATGAATGTAAGAGTTCCAATGCAGCAGGTAATAGATGAAAATCAGGAAGCAAAATGTTGCGTTCAGTCCGCATTTGTTAAATTTCAATGTAAAGATTGAAGGCAGCTTCTTTGTAGTTTTTAGGACTTTTGCTGTAATTTAAGCACTGTTCTTTCAGAAAATAAAATGTTGAGACCTGCACTTATTCCGCTGAACACATATACAGCTCATATGCTAGAGGTAGGAAAACTATAGCCCTCCAGATCTTTTTGGACCTTCCATCAGCCCCGGCCAGCATGGCCAATTGTCAAGCAGGTTTGCTACAGACTACTAGCCATGATGGCTGTGCTCTGCCACCCTAGTCAGAAGCAGCATGCTTCTGAAAACCAGTTGCCGGAAGCCTCAGGAGGGGAGAGTGTCCTTGCACTCGGGTCCTGCTTGCGGGCTTCCCCCAGGCACCTGGTTGGCCACTGTGAGAACAGGATGCTGGAGTAGATGGGCCACTGGCCTGATCCAGCAGGCTCTTCTTATGTTCTTATCATCTGCCATTGTTATACCGATGTCGATACCGCTAGCATTTTTAAAAAAGCACACACCCACTCTTTCCATGTGATCCAAATGGGGTCAGGCTGGGGCAGAATTGCAACCAACTTGGATAGGGCATGTACGAGAAGCAGCCTGCAGAGTCTGATGTGCTCCACCCCAACACTGGCTGGAGGCAGAGCCAAGGTGAGCTACTTAAGACCACTCCACCCCTAGCTAGCCCTCTTCCGCTGCTGTGCTTCACCAACCCGCACTAGGGTTATAGTGTGGGTCTGGCTGTGTATGGGCCATTAACCAGATTGCCACAGGTGTTTTTCTGCCTAGCCTGCACTGTTCATCTGGTGAGTTGTGGCAATGTCTAAACCTTTTAGGCAATCAATTGGTCACAAGGGCAGGGCTATGCAGCAAAAGTCATGCAGACAGATAAGAAACTAGGTGAACACAATGAGGCACCTTTCAGGTGATGAGGAATTCCCATGGCTTGCTGCTAAGGGCAATGGGACCCATGGCCCACACGATTGTGTATGGAACTGCTTTGGGGTCTATATTTTCCCTTTGGGGCTAACCTGTGGGACTTAGGAAGGGGTCTGGTCACTGGGGAGGGGCCAGGAATCACACTACTCCAACTTACGGCTGGGTATGATTCATTCTAACTCAGCCTTTCCCAGCCTTTGGGTCTCCAGATGTGGCTGGGCTACGTTTCTAACCATTGGCCATACTGGCTGGGGCTGATGGGAGTTATAGTCCAACAATATCTGGGAACCCAGAGGTTGGGAAAGACTGCCCTAACTGAAAGCAGGGACAGCTATAACATGACTCCTGTGTTATTAGTATCCTGCACAATGTTATTGTCACAGATTCTGTTAGATAAAGTTGTGAACCTGGTTAACCCAATGACACACTAACACATTTCTCACCTCTTAATTCCAAGAATGGTAACAACAAGAATATTCCCCCCTTATCTTCCAGGTTTTGTCCAGTGAGCAACTTTGTTTTTGATATTGTTATTGTTGGCCAATGATTTTTTTGTTAGGTAGATTGCCTGCAAGTAAGAACATAAGAAGAGCCCTGCTGGATCAGGCAAAAGGCCCATCTGACCCAGTATCCAGTTCTCACAATGGCCAACTTATGGAAAGCTCACAGCAGGACCTGAGTGCAATAGTACTCCCTCCACTTGTGATTCCCAGCAACTAGTATTCAGAGACATACCACCTCCGATTGTGAAGGTAGTACATAGCCATCATAGCTGGTAGCATGATGAGTTAATAGCCAAGGATGGTTGTTGATGACTCAGTGGAGTATTATTGTTGTTGTTACTATTACTATTGTATTTTGGTTTCTTACCTGCCCTTCACCCTAAGGCCCCAGGACAGGTTACAACAACTGAAAATTCAGTGTTTAAAAAATGGTCTCGTAGCTGGAGATTCATCCCAAGTGCTTTGAAGCAGATAGGCATGAGAGCTTGGAGAAGGTGACAGCCCTCCAGCTAAAGGGGTGGATGGATGGGTGTGTGTAGAAACAACACCTTACAGTTTGTAAGAGAAAAGAAGTAGAGAGAGACAGCTAAGTGCTGGCTAAAGAAGCACTTGGAGGGGTGCAGGGCATCACTCTGGGGATGTGATATGGGGTGGCAGATCTGGAATGCTTACTGTTCGCTTCTACTTACACTCTACTTCTACAGTGGTAAATAAAAGTAATGTTACACACACAGAAAAACCAGCCATATGTCACCAGCACTCTGTCATCCAAAGGAAATGAAATCCAGTATTGCTGCCTTGGAACTTCTCACTGTTTGGGAACTGAGCAGAACTCCTCCAGCCAGCATCTGAAAATCCTTCCCCAAAACACTGATGGAGATTTTGCAGCAAGCTAGTTCGGTATTAGAATTTTGATTACAAATCATTCTGCAATGGTTTTAGGGGAGGCATTAACTGAAACAGAAGGTATGTGAGAACAACTGTGGTGTAGTGGTTAGAGTGTTGGACTAGAACCTGGGAGACCAGGGTTTGAATCCCCACTCAGTGATGAAGCTCACTGGGTGATCTTGGGCCAGTTACTGTCTCTTAGCCCAACTTACCTCACAAGGTTATTGTGGGGTTAAATGAGGAGGGGAAGAACCATGTACGTTACCTTGAGTTCCTTGGAGAAAAGGTGGGATATAAATGCAATAAAATAAAATGGGTCAGCTATACATTCATGAATATATCAACCATTTTTCGTATTAGCCAATTGTTTTGCCAAATTTCAAGAATCTTTCAAATGGCACAAAGAACCCAGAAGACCTTTACATATTCTGGCTACATGAATAATTTTTGGGGAGTTAACTGACTGAATTTCAGGTTTTCTGATAAGAATACAATAGAAGATGTCTTGATTTGGTAGGGATTTAGGTTTCTTATTACAATCAGCAGAAACAGGAATCTTCCTACTCTGTGTTTAATAAGTCTTATTACCCATTTTAAAAAGAAAAGCAAACACTTGCTCTGGTCTCAGTGTTGCCCCGACATGGTCATGAGACCACCCCTCCTACAGCAGTGCCCCATTACAGCAGGCTGATAAGGGAAGGGTTGTAGCTCAGTGGTACAGCTTTGCATTCAAAAGGTCTCAGGTTTAATCCCAGCATCTCCAGGTAGGGTTGGAAAAGACTCCTATCTAAAAAGCTGAAGAGCCGCTGCTAGTCAGTGTCGACAGTACTGTGCAAGATGGACCAATGGTCTGATTCAGTATAAGGCAGCTTTCTACATACAATGACACTTGTTCACATCACTTAATGACTTAGGCCCAAAATATTTGGAAGACAACTCCATCCCTACAGACCCTCTTGGCTGTTGTGATCAGCAGAGGGGGTACTTTTTATATTTCTGACACCCTAAGGTGCTTTGGGGGGAGGTGGTGGTGGTCCAGGAGGGGACATTCTTGGTGGGAGCCCCTAAATTGTGGAACTCCCTCCCCACAGAGGTGTGTCTGGCAACCTCACTGTAAAGATCTTCCAACAAACAGTGATAAGAACATCTTCCTGGCTCTGTGAAATTCAGTGCTTTGTGGAGTCTGCTGGTCTGTCACCCAAGGTCAGTCAGGCTAAAACAGACTAAGTATGGAATAAGGTTTACTCTTTACCCTGGCCTTTGACACCTGAAATATGTATTTTTAGGACCCAACCTATTTTTTGTGATGTTGTTATTTTAGGTTGGTTTTAACTGTTTTTAATGTTGTATTTTAAAATTGTTATAACCCTCCCTCAGACCTTTGGGTGAAGGATGGGTAATACATTTAAGCTGAAACAACAAGAACAATTATTTTGATTTCTTCACCACTCCACACTAGATCTAACTCATTTTGCTGTTATTTCTTTGTAAACTGTGGTTTCTTCCACAATTGTGGTAACTAGGAACTAAAAATAAAGCCACCTTGAGAAATAAAGGCCCCGGATAACACAATCCTATACATGTTGAAAAGTCCCAGTGAGTTCAATAGGACTTAATCACAAGTAAGTGTGTTTAAGGTTTGCAGCCTAAGCCTCTTAGGGGCTTAATACAAGTCAATTAAACTATGTGATGCAAACACAGGCTAATTAACAGCAAAAGCCAGTACGGCCAAATGCTAACTGAACTAGTCTAGCCTGTCTTGAAGACACACATTTAAAATTGCATTAATTAGCATCCCTAAACTCAGACAGCAACAGAGAGACTCAACAGTGTATGGAGAGAAAGAGAGAAAGAGAGAGAGAGAGAGAGAGAACACCTGTTTTGTTTAACTCCCTTGTCAGGGTTGCCTTGAAAATATCTAAGAACTCTATCCAAGCTTAAACCAATCACAAATATAAATTTATATGAGTGTAATGTAATATAAATGTGCTCAAACATTCCTGAATAAAATCCATTTCAAAAAGAAAAGTGCCATACACACCAATCTTAAAATCAACTATCTTATGCTGTTAGCCACTTATCAGGAGCATTTGAGGGATAACTCTTTATCTCTTCTGAAGAAGAAGGCACCATCGATTATAACAATGTTATGACATTGTGGGAGCAAAGCAAACCTCTTATTATGACCTTTTGGAACAGGCTCCATTTGCTTTGTTAATATTAATCAGATTACAGTTGTCCAGTTCTGCGAATTCGTATTGGAAAACATCGGCCTACAAAACCCCAGGAAACCAGTTGTTTGCAACACTACAGGGAAATATCAGTAGTACACCACCTCCTCATAAATATTTTTGAGAGTGCACGAGTCATGGTAGAAGCCAGCTCTGTTTTAAATAGCCTCAAAGCTGTGACAATCCTCCTGCACTCAAACACAAACTATAGCTAGCAGCCTCCAAGGTTATAACTATTTCCATGAAGCCAGGTTGCCATGCATTTCTAAATTGCCTTAGATATCTGTAGGCACATATTGCAGGGTTTCTCCAAGTCTCCTGATACCTCTCCAGCATTAGTGTTCCCATTTTGGATACATAAGCTATGGCACTTGAAAAACAGAAGGAATGAAGGTCAATACATAATAAAATATATTGATTTTATTTCAATGGGGAAAATTTCTGTGTGTGCTTAATTTTCCCACTAAAATCAATGGGACTTACAAATGCTTAACTTTTACTGGATCCTCTCTCTCTCTCTCTCTCTCTCTCTCTCTCTGGCCCATTTTGGACCCATAACTAAACTATTTAGTGCTATATGAACAAGCAGAAGCAACGATCACACGCTCCTCTGACAAGGAGGAGATCCTGTTTTAAATTAACAGAGTGTATTGTAATGTTGGAAATAGGAAAACTCTGGTTAGTTTCAAACTGTGGATTTTTAACAAGCCATTTAAAGCAGAAGCAGATGCTATTGATCTTTTCTTTGAGACTGTGCTAGAGGAGAGAAGATGGGTGCACACAAGCCTGAAGTTCATTTCTGCTTATTCATGTACTGCTGAACCATGATTTAGTAGGACATTCAAATGGGTCATTATGCTGTGTAATTTATAGCTGAAGTATATAGGTTCTTATTTATTCATCATGATAATACAGTAATAGTCAGTTAATGAATTCTCCAGGAAGGAAGCTCCTTTTAATAAAGGGTTTTTTAAAGGGTGAAACTGACCAGCTTTTCTTTACTATGGATAAATTTTTAAGACTGTGCCTTTGCTTTAAGGTGAAACTGATCAGCCTGTGTCTTTGCTTTGCTATCAATAAACTGACAAGCCTGTGCCTTTGCTTTGCTATGGTGAAACTGACAGACCTGTGTGTTTGCTTTGCAAGAGATCTCTTGCTTTCTCCCAGGGCTTGGGAGCGAAGGATCCAATACAATTTGGGGGACAGGGAGGGCACCCTTTAAAGCACTTAATGAAACTGTGTAGGAACCTATCCCTATTCTTTCCATTTTATTCCTAACTCTGGTACAAAAGTTTCTGTTAAAGAAGTATTGTCTAGGAATGCGTCTACTTTGTTAACTGAGGCATTACTGTATTTTTTTAGAGGAGGGATACAGGTGAAATATCTGGACTGCTTTCAGTCTAGAAAACGTATGTGCAGCTTGTGACCCACCTAATCAAATGCAGCTCACCAAGCAAGGGATCTATAAATAGCATTGCCAGGTTCAATCCCTGAGACTGAGGCCTGGCAACCAAGAGGTCTTTTGTATCTTTAAAAGTTTTGCAGGGGGAGGGAGAATTCCACCTTGTGGTTTTTCCCATTACAGGGTTGCAAGAACACCTGCACTTGGCTGACTTTCTCTTCTCCTAAAGATACAGGATCAGTTTCAGGGATTGAACCTGGCAATCCTACCTACAAGGGACCTGAAAAATCTTCAATTTTTGCTGGCTTCTTGGCCAAAACAAATTGCCAGACCAGGAGGTGGAGTCAAGCACCTGCACATCACAACACTTGTCTAGTGAGTTGCATTCAGGTCATATGTTGTTTACACCTGGGAGAAGGACAGGAGGAGTGCGACCCTGTTATTGATCTCTCAGCGGCTTTTGATACCATTGACCATGGTATCCTTCTGGGCCAACTTGGTGAGATCAGTATTGGAGGCACTGTTTTACAGTGGTTCTGATCTTATCTCCAGGGTCATTTTCACAGAATAGCGTTGGGAGATTGTATTTCGGCCCCCTGGCAGTTATGCTGTGGGGTGCCATGGAGTACCATCTTGTCCCCCATGCTGTTTAACATCTATATGAAGCCCTTGGGAGTGGTCATCAGGAGATTTGGGGTGAGGTGTCAACAGTACGCTGACAATACGCAGTTCTATTTCTCTGTAACATCTGAATCAGGAGAGGCTGTGCAAGCCCTGGTGGGCTGGATGAGGGCCAATAAACTGAGTCTGAATCCTAGCAAGACGGAAATGCAGTGGTTTGGTGGTTCCTGAGTTCAGTTGTCTGCTTTGGATGGGGTTGTACTTCCTCTGAAAGAGGAGTCCGTAGTCTGCGGGTGCTCCTGGATCTATCTTTGTCTCTAGAGGCCCAGGTGTCCTCAGTGGATAGAAGTGCCTTTTACCATTTTCGGCTGGTAAGACAGCTGTGGCTGTTTCTGGACTGGGATAGCCTGACCACTGTTGTCTATGTACTGGTAACCTCCAGGCTGGATTACTGTAATTTGATCTATGTAGGGCTACCCTTGAGGTTGGTCCGGAAGCTGCAGCTGATGCAAAATGTGGTGGCGAGGCTGCTCACTGGGGCAGGGTATTGCCAACATGTCACCCCACTGTTGAAAGAATTGCACTGGCTACCTATTAGCTACTGGGCTAAATTCAAGGTTTTAGTTTTGGTGTACAAAGCTCTACATAGCTTGGGACCAGTATACCTAAAAGATCATTTTACCCCTTATATACCCAGTTGATCACTGCAATTTGCAGATGAGGGCTTCCTGCAGATATCATCTTATCAGAAGGTCCATTCTGCACAACATAGGAACTGGACCTTTAGTGTATTGGCACCTACCGTTTTGAATTCCCTCCCCTTAAATATTAGACAGGTGCCATCTCTGCTATCTTTTTGGTGCCTATTGAACACCTTCCTCTTTCAACAAGCCTTTTAAGTTGAGACCTTATCCCAGTCTGCGTCTGTGTTGGAACTGCTTTTTAATATGTTTTTAAACTTTTAAAAAAAATGTTTTTAAAGCTTTTTTAAAAGCTTTTTTTAAAGATTTTTTAAAATATATTTTAAAGTCTGATTTTATTATGTTAAAGTGTTTTTAGTACTTTTGTTTGCTACCCTGGGCTCCTACTGGAAGGAAGGGTGGGATATAAATCTAATAAAAATAATAATAAATTATAAGGTATGAACACATTTTGGCCCAATTTGTGTGAGCAAATAGGTTTTATTTTTTATAATTGGGTCTTCATGATTTAAAACATTATACATTTTTAAATGTCACACAGTGAGACAAACTGGAGGTATGTTTTAGTTTTAGATGCAACTGTGAAGAAATTGCGCCCAAAAGTTCACTTCTAAACTAGAAATCTTTTGGAGAATGAAATATATTTTCAGAGATAATTAGATGCTTTTTCCCCTACCCATGAAATCTTCTTTTTGTCACAAAGCATTACACTATGGCATTCCATAATCAGTCTTTGTATTCCCTTGTGGTAAGAAGTGTCAAAAATAGCTAAAGTATGTTTTTAAAAGACAATTATGTTTGTCTTGCAATGTTAAGGAGATCATGAAGTAAAAATAAGAAATACAAGAAGAAGAATTCTTAACTATTTGAGTTGTAATAGTGCAAATGCACAAAATTCTTGTAGTTAGTGTAACATTGTAAATATTGAAACTTGCATATGAAAGTTAATTATCCCCAATTAATTTTGTGGAAGTCAGCATTCACTAATTCATGACTTCTTCTGTTGGACATGCATGAGTGAAAGTTGACATATTTAGGTAATTGTCCAACATTCACTGGTATCTCTCTGAGGTTTTCAATATTCAAAAACATTATCTGAAATTGTCAACATTCACATGTGAGCATGCACACTCACCACATTTTGGACATTCCCTGTAAATAGATAATGTCAGTAATGTCTTATTTGTTAACAAATGTTCTGGATGTTAACAGTAATTTTTAAAGCTTTTTAAGAGACTAGTGAGAAATGTCAGAAAATACTAACATTTACGCAGAGCTTGGAAAAGTTACTTTTTTGAACTACAACTCCCATCAGCCCCAGCCAGCATGGCTGATGGATTGGGCTGATGGGAGTTGTAGTTCAAAAAAGTAACTTTTCCAAGCTCTGCATTTACGGTTAAATTCAATCTCAGGACCAATTAAGTAGTTTGGCAAACTATTATTATTTTTTTGTCCTCATCTCCATCATGTAGCAGTATATGTTGACATTTACTATGACACCCTTGTGACTGCTCCTTGAATGTTTTAAGGAGCTACAATTCCCAGAGCTCCCTGGGGAGAGGAATTGATTATTAAACCACTTTGGGAACTGTAGGTCTGGGAGGGGAACAGGGATCTCCTAACGACTCTCAGCACCTTTAACAAACTACAGTTCGCTGGATTCTTTGGGGGAAGCCATGACTCTTTAAAGTGGCATAATCCTGCTTTAACTGTATAGTACAGATGGGGACTTAATTCTGGAAAACAATGAGAAATGGAGAGAAACTGAAGTTGACAAATCTGTCCATCCCCAATCATTACCACACTGTTCCAAACGTAACATCTTCCCCCACACCCCGTTTCTTAGCTTCATGCTTGTCTGCCTTCTTCTCCAGAAGTGGTCTTTATTATTATTATGTGCCCTACAGTGTAGCTAGAAGGATCTTGTGTCCTTGGAATTCCTGCCACGTGGTTGGGGTTTTCCTTTCTTTCAGACTGATGTTTTTAGTTTTGTGACGCATTGTGCCTGCTTAAGCCAGTGCACAATGTGACGGATGTGACTAGACTGAGCTATCATAGCAATGACCAACTGACCTTGGAATGTAAAGAGCAAAAAAAACCCCAATGCCACTTCTGGCTGAAACTCAAAAAGCTGGGCTGCAGAGCTAAAAATTAGAAAGGCCTCAAGCCATCTTCTTCAGGTCATAGTTCTTTCACAAAGCATACATTAGTTTAGTATACTTTTTTCTAAATGATACGAAAATACCTTTTGTTTAATTGCCTATTTAGCAATTTAGTGATAATCACTGATAATTTTTAAAAGGGAATCACTACATGTGGCCAAGTGTCATAGTACTGCTGGTTTAATAAAATATAGTGTTGTAGAACTGTATGTTGAAATGGAATTAAATGCATTCAATAGAAGATGCAACAAGTGAGACACTTTTTGCTGTTATTTAAATCAGGACGTAATTAAGATGTAATACATGTAACTCCCTTCCCCCGTGTATCCTCCGATCACAGCTATTAATGAGGGTCTCCCATATCAAATTGCAAAAAGCTTAAGAAGACACATCAGAGAGGTAGTGGGCGCTCCAACACTGGAGGCATTCAAGAGGCAGCTGGACAGCCATCTGTTGGGAATGCTTTGATTTAGATTCCTGCATTGAGCAGGGGGTTGGACTTGATGGCCTTATAGGCCCCTTCCAACTCTTCTGTTCTATGATTCTATGATAGTTTTCTAACAACAACACAAAGTAAATAAGAAAAAGACAGAGCAAGAAAGAAAAGCACAGGTCTGAATATAGCGTAATGATTAAATTACAAAATAGATCTGATTCTGCACTGACATCCCCCTCCCAATACATACAGGACATCTATGGGAGCTTAGCAGGGGATCTATAAAACTTCCCTTTCTGCTGCCTACCTGGGGAGTTGTCAAGTTTCTGGTAGGCCCAAATGAAGAGTAGGTCACTTCTTGTAGAAGTCTGCTGTAGAAATAGCATTCAGGAAATAAAAGATAGATGTTCAAATCCAGTGTGAGCCATTCTATGCAAGGAAATGGGTCCTTCCCCCAATTTTACATTACAAGAGACTGCTTGTGGAGTGGGAGATGTTCAGTTGGCAAAAGCCCCAGTTCAATGATCTAGAGGTCTATCCAAAATTCATGTTATGCCTTCCCCTATTACAGCATGAAGACTCAGTAGAGCAGCCTTTCCCAACCAGTGTGCCTCCAGATGTTGTTGGACCACAATTCCCATCTTTTCTGACCATTGGCAATGCTGGCTGAGGCTGATGGGAGTTGTGGTCCAACAACATCTGGAGGCACACTGGTTGGGAAAGGCTGCAGTAGAGGAACTCCTTTCTTTCCTTGGGAAAGTACATGACAAGCAGAAAGTTAACAGATAATGGTTTCCCTAGAGATGAAGATTATTGCATGTTGTATTTTCTCTCTTGTATTGAAATTGTGGCACTAAGTGTTGCAAATTCATATTGTTTACAAATAATCTTTTCAGCAAAAAAGGGTCAGGATTCCATGGTTGGTACTCATGGAAGGGAAATGTCGTAGCTTAGTGATAGAGCATCTGCCTTGAATGGGGAAGGTTCTAGTCCAATCCCATGCATGTACGGCTGGTACAGACTGCTGTCTGAAACCCTGAAGAGGTGCTGTCAGTCAGCGACGGCATAGACAATACTGTGCTAGATGGACTATTGGTCTGACTCAGCATAAGGCAGCTTCCTATGTTGCTTTGTTTCTCTAAATAAAATAAATAAAAATGTTATAGAAACAGAATCATAATTCCTGGTACTAAAAGTTATCTATACAATTGACTTTGTAATGTGTTTAAGAGGAGAGACAATAAATTTAACTAATACCCCTCCCATCACGGAACTAGGGATCAATTGTTTTTCTAATTAAATCGGGATCAGTAATTTATTTAAAAAGAGAAAGACCATTCTCCTGAAAGCACTTAGTCATGACTTGTGGCACTGAAACAAAAAATGATCACTGCTATCAGGATTCAGTGGTTTAAAGATTCTGGTACTGTTTGAAATTAAGGTGTGTGGTTTTGTTTTGTTTTTTACCAAAGTTGAATGCTCATATGACATATTGATGAGTCAGTTCTCCATATTAGCTATCTTTTTCTCAAGACATTAGTTCCATCCTTCTTCCTTCATCGTCTAACGATTATGTTAAGTTGCTACATCCTGACCGTGGGAAATAAAGATTAAATTATTCAAATGTCAAGAATAAATTGTTCACAAATTTGTGGATGGAAGAGTTCAGCTGCCTGGATAGTTTCTTGGAGGGCAGAATATATGAATTTTAATAAAGAAATTAATAAATGATGAATAATAATGCTAGTTAGGGATTTTCTTGTATACAGATTGCCACAATAATTTGCTCATTGTTCCTTTAACACAGTTCTCAAAAACATTGGCCACAGCCCACTAAAATCAATGGAGCTTCATGTCTAGTATTGCACTTGTATGTGCATGTGCAAAATGTCTGTGCCACAAATCAAGACATTTGTCACTTGTCACGCTTGCTTGTTCACTTACATAGTCCAGTTCAAACACACCTTCACTCTCAAAGCCTCCGGCATACATTTCTCCATCCACACTGATTGTGCACACATTATCATAAAAGGTCACACTGAAGCCTTTCTTAGTTAATGTGGCAACACTTACAACATTTCCATTCATTTGTGGGACATATCTGACATCTTTGATTTGTATCATGCAGCTTCCTTCATCAGTTAAATATTTCAGTGTGCCTGATCCAACTCCACTTACTTCAACAGATGTTCCATTAGCTAGAAAAACTCTTGCAATTAAATCTGGATTCAAAGTCTCAAAAAAATTAATATCTGAAGTCATGTGGCTGATTGGTCCACATCTATCAGCCATGCAGTGTTTTTTGAGCTGCTTTGAGTGAGAAAGCCTTCATCTTTGGATGATGATAAGAATCTTTGCTCTGTTTCTGTCTCTGTTTACTGGCAGTTTGGCTTTGTTTAAAAGGAGAGCTACCATTACTGGACAGTTTCTTTTGAAGTGGCCCCTTTTCCCACATGCATAACATTGAAGCCCATCCCCTTTCTCTGACTGGCTGCTGCGTGGAGCTTTCCTGAAATGCCTTTCCTTTTGTTTTTCTTTCGCTGTGTAATTTGAGCCACTGGAAGTTTCCTCTTTGTATTGAGAGTGTCTCTCTGGTTCTCTTTTAAAGTATCCAAAAATGGATCTAAATTCAGGAAAAGGTTTAGCATCAACAATGGAGAGAAATGAGGCCAACTCCTTTGGTAAGGAAGCTTGAAAAAATGCTATTTTCTGGGAGCTACCCAGATTGCCTCCTGCAACCTTCAGTTTATCAATTAAATTCAGGAAGTTTTCTGCATGCCTATGAAGGCATTTGCTTTCTTTTAGCTGCGTGGTAGTAATTTCTTTATATGCCTGAACTTGGTCTTGTATGCTTGTTCTCCCATACACTTCTTTCAGGGCTTCTAGCATGCCTTTTGCAGGTTCCTCCCCCTTCACATGCACGAGTTGAGAATCTGTTAATGCACCAGCAATAAGAGACTGTGCCTTACTGTTTTTGATATACCAAGAAGCTATGGTTTTTCTATCCTCTGTCTGCCTTGGTCTCTCCATCTTTATGGCTTCCACCAGTCCTTTCTCAGCCAAAACAAGGTTCACTCTGTACATCCAGGCTTCAAAATCACCTGATGTTAGCTTTGGGATCTGACCACGTCCACTGGAGCTTGCAGGACTCTCAGCCATGTTTCTTTCTCTATTTTTGCCTTTAAGCTTTTGTTCCTACTCTCAGCTATTTCTCTTAGATTTACTGCCTCACCACTTTGTGCCCTGAGCCCAATAACCTGTTAGGATCTATGGATTATAATTGTATTTTGCGGAATTAAGCACGTGCAGTAAACACTAAGCAGTAGCTACACTTCAGCTTGGTAGAAATTGCACTGAGAGTGTGTTATAAAAAAATAACAAACTAAGTTTATTGTAGGAAATACATTTAGACAGAAAAAAACTACATCTGACTAAGTAGATAGGAGATGCTGCAGAAGAGATGTCTGCTGCATCTGTGTTCCTCCTCAGGGAGTCACGCTGGCAAGAACAACAAAGGAAGACTGAGATTGGAGAAGAAGCAGGAAGGGAGATTTGTTTCCTCTAAGGATATCAGTTTACACCTGGAAGGAAAGGTAAGCAGGTGAGAGTGGACAGAACAGTCTAGGAATTTAGGAGGACTTCTCTCTACCTCTCCACTTCCAATGTAGCATGCAATCCCCTCCCAAGCTTCAAGCTGAGTTGCACTGTCACATTTCCAACAAGTTATTGATAAGATTATCTTTAAAGGTCTTACTTCATGCTGATGATGTTAATGTAAATAGCAGTTCTAGATATATAATGGTAAACCACCTCTGAATACCTGTTACCATGAAAACCCTATGGACAGAGTAACCAAAATGCAACACAAGACAGTGCTGGAAGATGAGACCCCCAGGTCAGATGGCACTCAACAACCTACTGGGGAAGAACAGTGGACAAGTTCAAGTAGCGCTGTGACTAATGACACTGTGACAATGGACTTTATTTGTTTGAATTAAAAATGTATTTTGCTTAATTGCCTTGTTTGGTTAAAGTAAAAAGTGCTAGGCCTGTTTGGAATTGTAGCACAGTAAACTGACAATCAACTTGCTTGTGTGATAATTTGCTGACAGTTAACTTACTTGTGAGTGTGTAAAGAGAAATGCTAAGTTGCTGACATGCATTATCATTGTTTAAAGCTGCATTTGCACAATAGATAGCTGTGTTTGCAAAAATAAGGTCCCAGGCTTTTAGTTGCAATGTCCACCTGTACTGTAGAAAAGTATCAAATATTGTTGCAACATTCAAGGTGGAATAGTGTGAAAAACAAGTTCCATATATGGATATGGAAGCGAGGGGACGTTACCAGAAGAAGATGGGCAGGGATTAAAGTGATGTAATTATGATCATAATGATGCATGAATAATTAGTAAAACAAAGCTGATAAAAAGACTAGCAAGGCATAGTTTGCCAGAATTAGCTTGCTATTTCTCCATGTGCACGTGTTAGTAATAAATTTACTCCATCCTCCATTTTGTTTCATTTGTTCTTGAGCTCTATTGGGTGAGTATTTGGGGACGAACTCAAGCCACTAGACCTCAAAAAGGGGCTAGGGCGTATTGTTTGTAACAACACCACTGGATCAAAGCCGAATGGAAGCTCAGAGGCTTATGTGCACAGATGTGAAAGGAGAGCCCAGACTTGTACGCCGTACACAACAGGAAAATGGAATGTGAGAAGCATGAACCAGAGAAAGTTAGAAATTGTTGAACAAGAAATAGAACACATAAACATTACAATAAGCGTGAGTGAATTAAAATGGACGGGAATGGGGGATTTTCAATCAGGTCACTACAAAATATTTTATGCAGGAAATGAGAAATTAAGAATGGGGTTGCTTTAATAGTGAGAAGTGATGTAGCAAAAGCAATTAGAAGCTATAACGCAAGGTCTGAGCAAGTTATATCAATGAGATTAAAGGGGAAACCTATTAACATAACCATCATCCAAGTCTATACTCCAACAGCAAACACAGAAGAAGAGGAATTGGAGAGATTTTATGCAGAAGTACAGGAAGAAATTGATCACACACCAAAACAAGATGTGCTGATAATCATGGGGGACTGGAATGCAAAAGTAGGGAACAGAGAAGAACTAGAAATTGTGGGGAAATGGGGCTTAGGAGACAGAAATGAAGCAGAAGAAAGACTTCATGAATTCTGTGAAGCCAATAATTTGTTTCTTGCCAACATATTTTTTGAGCAACCAAAAAGATGACTGTACACGTGGACATCACCAAATGGTCAATATAGGAATCAAATTGATTATATAATTGGTAGCAGAAGATGGAGAAGTTCCATACTTTCTGTGAAAACAAGACCAGGAGCAGACTGTAGTACAGATCATGAACTGGTAATATTCAATCAGAGTAAAGCTAAAGAAGAACAACAAATCAATCATAATGCCAAAATACAATTTAAATAACATTCTAGAAGAATATAAATATCAAATAAGAAACAGATTTGAGGCTTTAAACTTAGTTGATAGAGAACCAGAAGAACTATGGAGTGAAGTCAGAGACATTATCAAGGAAAAATGCAAAAAGAATACCTCATTAAAAAGAAAGACCTCAATGTATGACTGAAGAAACTCTTAAAATGGTTAAAGATAGAAGGAAAGCAAAATGAGATAGAAACACGGTTAGAACCCTAAATGCAACAATACAGCCACTAGTATGAAGGGACAAAGAGAATTATTACAATAGTTATTGTAAAGAAATAGAAGAGAACAACAAAAAAGGGTAGAACAAGAGTCCTATTCCAAAAGATTAGAGAAATCAAAGGAAAATTTAAACCAGGAGTAGGGATGTTGAATAATCAACAGGGGAACACACTGAATGACCGAGATGAAATAAAAGGAAGATGGAAGCAATAAACCAAAGAACTCTATAAAAGAGATGCCAGGATGACAGATTCATTCACAGAGGAACTGTATGATGAAGAACCAGAAATTTTAGAATGTGAGGTGAAAGCTGCTCTTAAAATACTTGGAAGAAACAAATCACCAGGAATAGACGGCATACCAATACAGCTGCTACAAGTTACTGAGACTGAATCTGTGCAAATGTTGACAAAAATATGTCAACAAATATGGAAAAGAAAATAATGGCCCACAGACTGGAAGTGTTCAATATACATCCCAATTCCAAAGAAAGGGGATCCCAGGGAATGCAGTAATTATCAACTATTGCCTTAATATCCCATGCAAGTAAAGTAATGCTCAAGATTCTACAACTAAAGCACTTAGCATATATGGAGTGAGAAATGCCAGACGTCCAAGCTGGATTTAGAAAGGGAAGAGGTACCAGAGATCATATTGCAAACATATGTTGGATAATGGAACGGACTAAGGAATTTGAAGGGGGAAATCACCCTGTGCTTCATAGATTACAGCAAAGCCTTTGATTGTGTAGATCATGAAAAACTATGGAATGCTTTAAAAGAAATGGGGGTGCCACAGCATCTAATGGCCCTGATGCACAACCTATACTCTGGACAAGAGGCTACTGTAAGGACAGAATATGGAGAAACAGATTGGTTCCCAGTCTGAAAGGGTGTGAGACAGGGGCATATTTTATCACCCTATTTTTTTTAATCTGTATGCAGAACATATCTTACGGAAAGCAGGATTCATCAGTGGGACCCAGATGAAGGAGGTGTGAAAATTGGAGGGAGAAATGTCAATAATTTAAGATATGCAGATGATACCATACTACTAGCAGAAACCAGTAATGATTTGAAACAAATGCTGATGAAGTTAAAGAGGAAAGCATAAAAGCAGGACTACAGGTGAACATCAAGAAAACTAAAGAAATGACAACAGAAGATTTTTGTAACTTTAAAGTTGACAATGAGGACATTGAACTTGTCAAGCATTATCAATACTTTGGCACAGCCATTAACCAAAATGGAGACAATAGTCAAGAAATTAGAAGGCTAGGACTGGGGAGTGCAGTTATGAGAGAACTAGAAAAGGTCTTCAAATGCAAAGATGTATCACTGAGCACTAAAGGATCATTCAGACCATGGTATTCCCGATCTCTATGTATGGATGTGAAAGCTGGACAGTGAAAAAAGCAGATAAGAGAAAAACCAGCTCATTTGAAATGTGGTGTTGGAGGAGAGCTTTTCGCATACCATGGACCATGAAAAAGACAAATAATTGGGTGTTAGAACAAATTAAAGCACAACCATCACTAGAAGGTAAAATAATGAAACTGAGGCTATCATACTTTGAACACATAATGAAGACATGATTCACTAGGAAAGGCAATAATGCTGGGAGAAACAGAAGGGGATAGAAAAAGAGGAAGGCCAAACCAGAGATGGACTGATTCCATAAAAGAAGCCACAGACCTGAACTTACAAGATCTGAACAGGGTGGTCCATGACAGATGCTATTGGAGGTCGCTGATTCATAGGGTCGCCATAAGTCAAAATCAACTTGAAGGCACATAACAACAACAAAAGAATACTTTGTTTTACTAAAACATTTTAAAGGGTACATTTCAACACTCCTATTGGCAAGAAATTGAATTTGTATGTTCATCAGATTATCATACAAATTACATTATAAAGAAAGGAATAAAGAACAATAGGCACCATTGTCAACACTGCACTGTTCTAGAAAAGGTCTGCCTACAGATGCATATGAATTCCTCCTGGATATGGATGGTTTTCCATATTTTTTTCTTTGTAGGGCTAATGAGGCTTGGATGGTAGAAAGTAAGTCAACTCTAATTTTCATTGGCATTGAGATGCAGAAATTAGGGAAAGTGTCATCCATTGCTTTCCTGCTAAGTGTTATAACAAATGTATTGGGACTAAAATTCAATACTGAACAGTGGGTATATGAATTCCTGTGAATATATGAATAAATATAAAGCTATGAATAATATGCCTTATATTGTCCAGCCCAGGTTTGTCTCCTTTTCATGCCATTTTGGTTCCTCTTTTACGAATGCATGAAGGATAGACACAAACACAACCTTGATACTAGCCATTATTTTTCATTTAATTTGTCATAATTCTTAAGAGATAGTAATAGGGTAAAATATTTTTATTTTCTTTATTTCCCCCCACTAAACTTCATGCTAATGATTTTCTGGATATGTATACAGTACTGTTGTTCTTTCGGTTTATAGTATTGTGCTTGAGAAACTTTTCCAGTCTTGATACTGATACTTTGGCCATATGTTTGTAATATTACTAATCTAAATATTCATCTCTTTCTTGCTCTTTTATGTTTGTTTCTTTCATATATTATCATTTTTTAAAATAAAATACTGGAGAGGTTCTTCTGTTAGTATGTTGTTGCCAAAATAAATAGTCTTGTGGCACCTTAAAGCCTAACAGATTTAGGCTGTAATCCTAGCATATACACTTATCTGGGAAGTAATAACACACATAGGATAACACTATTAGTATAGTATAAGCATTCATTGATTTTCATAGAGCCTACACCGATAGGTGTCACTCTCAAAATCTGCCACCACTTACTCAGGAATTAATGCTAGCTATCATTGTAGTAGTAGTAGTAGCAGCAGCAGCAGCAGCAGCATTAAAGGTAAAGGTAAAGGTGTCCCCACACTTGTAGTGCGAGTCGTTTCCGACTCTTAGGGTGATGTCTTGAGACGTTTACTAGGCAGACCATATATATGGGGTGGGATTGCCAGTTCCATCCCCGGCCTTCCTTTACCCCCCAGCATATGCTGGGTACTCATTTTACCGACCACGGATGGATGGAAGGCTGAGTGGACCTCGACCCCTTTTACCAGAGATTTGACTTCCTCCTTTCGTTGGAATCGAACTCCGGCCATGGGCAGAGCTTTGGCTGCGTTACCACCACTTACCACTCTGCACCACGGAGGATCTTGCACCACAGAGGATCTTGCAGCAGCATTAGTATTTTATTAATTTGTATATTGCAGGAATGGGGAAACTTTGGCTCTTTAAAAGTTGCTGAACTGCAGCTCCTATCATCCCTGGCCACTCGTCATGCTTCCTGGGGCTGATGGGCATTGTAATTCAACAAAATCTGGAGGGCCAAATATTCCCCATAGCTGGTATATAAAAATATATTGATGTGTTGTACAAAATCTCAGTTAAACCAAAATAATATTAACAAATCAAGCAAAATACATTAAAGAAACAGAAGTACAAAATGGGTCATCTAACAAGAATGCTATAAAAAAAATTTCAGAAGAAGGTTTGCTATATTGAATGAGTTCTATAGGAAACATAACATAGGAAATGTAAATCTCCAAATTCATGTGTTGGAAAAGCACCTCAGTTAACACAAAAATCCAGTGCAGGGTCTAAGAACAAGAGACAAATGTGTGTCTCTCTGGTACATGTTTCCCTTTTTATGGAAATGTCTAGTTTTATATAGTGAGCATAGGGAAGATGTGGCCTTCCAGGTGTTGCTGGATTACAACTCCCGTCATCTCTGATCATTGGCCATGCTAGCTGGGGCTGATGGGAGCTGGAGTCCAACAACATCCGGTGGATCACAAGTTCTCCCTCCCTGGTATGCAGTATTTGATGTGACTTTCTTGGGTAGCTCAGCATCAGTGGTGGGGCAGGAAAATGCATGGTGTGGTAATGTAATGTGCATTGTGGAAAAATCAACACTATTAGAAAGAGATGTGGAGCAGTAGGTCATTTTTATGAATCTTTCATTTCATCCAAACATGTTCAAACTGAATCATTTCAGGTATCATCTTTACCTTACTACCTCACAAATTCCTTTGAGGCTTAGAATAACATTCTGTGTTGTCATTCAAAAGCTTTCTGAGCTTCTCCTTCATAACAGTCTTGCTTAATAGATTCCAAAAGCAGCACAGAATAATACATTAATGATGAGCCTTCTCAGTGTGGGCCTTAAGTTTCCTGAATAACTCTATTATCTGGAGCCATCAAGAAGTCAATTAAAGCAGACTTCCTTTTATGTTTTTTAGCCTTGTGGAAAGGGTGACCCTAGGGCCAGTTATACCAATTTGCCCCTATCAGAGGAGACAAATGCCTTAATCTCTCCCCTCAGCCAATGGGAAGGAGAGGGTATAGCTTACTTTGGTATATAACCTGTAAACTAACACCAGTGGTGCTACCTGAGTACTAGCTGTGTCAGAATGGGCAAATCTGGGAACACTAAATGTAGTAGCATGTCAAATCTCTGCTTATGGAGATAGCTGGGAACAAATTCTGGACTCGAGGGATGGAAGCTTCTTTTGGAAGTAATGCACCAATGCATGTAACAAGTAGCCTGTGGTAGTGGGGGTGATAGACAGAAAGGCAACCTATTCTTTTCTTGCTGATTCCTTCTTTAAACCACTTGATTTTTTTCTCAGCTTTATTTCCTCCCTTCTTCTGTCTAGTCAGAGCCAGGACCTGTGAGTACAAGCCTCCTGATTCCATAATGGCTGCAACAGCATGTATAATTTTATTTCTTTGTAGTAATAAAGCTTAAGTTTCTTTATTCTTTCAACTACCAGTCTTAACAAGCTAGTTATTCTGCATTCTGCTGCAGTATATATCAAAAATCTAACAGCTTCATCCTGTGACAGGCCAGATCTCAGACTAGGGGCACTTGCATCCATTGCCACATCCATGCTTGTGGGGAAGATTCAGTTGCTGAAGATGGCCGCCATCCCACAGTTCTCTGGTAATGCCTGTTAGAGGAACCACAAAAGGGTGGGTACAAATAGCACATTAGCATTACCCCCCCAATAAGGATAGCATGCCAGAGGAGTAGGTGTGGGTGTGTGAGGGTAAATTTAACAATATGAGAAGGTTCCAACAACAAGGCAGAGCAACTTGCTCATTCTTGTTCACATTAGTCACAAGGATAAAATTATTTGAAGAACATGAAACATCAGATTGATACAGAGATGAAACAAATGCAATAGCATTTTCACCAGACCAAGTATTCTCAAAATGGTGGAATAATTTGTATACTATATCACATTACTTGTTCCATGTTTTTTAACCTGCCAGTCAACAAGCTACACTACTAAAATTCCCTCTTCTGCACAATTATTAAAGGTGCAAGGGCCCTCTCTTTTTTACCTGGCTGTTCTAACCTTGAAGCTTTGGCAATAAGGTGGGATATAAAATTAGAGTATATTTCTCCTTGTTTTAGTAAGCAGGTATGGAGGGGGGGAAAGAGCAAAATATTATTGTCCCTTTATTATAAATTGCAACACTATAAATCTGGATTCACAACAGAGAATGGCATTCTCCCTCCCTCCCTCCCTCCCTCTCTTTCTTTAAAAAATGTCCCTTCTCCCAGCAGTAAACCAGCAATTAGAAGAGGGGAAATAGCAAGATTGTCATTGCTTGGAATTTTAAAAATGCATGTACTTGGGCAGGACATGGCAACTTAGCCTTCAGGTTCAGGAATAGAACCAAGCACAGGTGTGGTGGCAGAGGCCATCATTGTGTGGGTCTAGGAACAGATCTCAGCATTTCTCAATGAGCTGGGGGAACAGCTGCAGCACGAGGGGACTGAGGAAGACCTGCCCTAAGAGTGAGTATCTGTCATCTGGGTGCCTGCTGCTAGCTCCGTTGGGCTGCTGTCTGTCCAGACAGCTGAAGTCCCTGGTAAGTGCTGCAAGGACTGGGACCCCCTGTCTGGCCCTTGCTCCAGAGAGAGGCTGCAGTTAATCTTGCAGCCCCTTGCAACAGCTGCTGGCTGGGCCAGGAGGCATAAAAGCCCAGCTGCCCTTGGGGAGCCCCTTAAGGAGTCCGGAGGGCGAGGGCGCTACCCCCTTCTATTACTTTTTCTATTACTTTTTCTTGTGTTTTTTTTTTTAATTTGTTTTCTGTTAAACCAGTCTAGAGGAGATTGGTGGTGGGGAGGGCGTGTGGTGCATGTGTAGTTCCTGCACAGGGTGGGAGCCTGTGCAGTGAACTGAGTGAGAGGAGAAAGTCGCCAGATGCCTTCAGAGTAAGAGTCTGTAACTGGCAGAAGGCTGGCCCTCCCTGGGTGTGAGACAGGAGGGGGAGTAGATGGGCCCTGTGTGAAAAAGTTTGAATGGGTGTGACTGTTCCCAATCCTCGCAGAGGCCTACTGGGACAATTCGCTCCGGCAGGCTTTGTTGGTGGGCTCGTGTTGGGCCCTTATTAGGTGTTTAGGGGGAGTCTTAGTACGGAGGAACATGGGTGATGCTACCCCAATTTCAGTGATTATGGGCAGAGGGAAATATAGCCATGGGGAGGTGGTGAATTACCCGAGAAGGCAAAGGCAAGGCTATCTGTGCCTTGTTCCTTGCTGCCACTCCTCTCATGGATTGGTTCCTCATTGCTCATCTGCTGTGCCCACTGGCCTGTGTGTGTTGTTTAACGCCAGATTGGTACATAATAAGACCACTCTCATCCATAACTTGACTGTGGATGAAGGTGCCAATTTGGTGTGTATTACTGAGACCTGGGTGGGTGAGCTTGGAGGGGTTGATCTGACCCAGCTTTGCCCACCTGGATACTCGCTGCAGGGACGGGACGGAGGAGTTGCTGTGGTCTACAGAACTTCCATCTCTGTCACCAGGAAACCACTCTGTCTTGGAGCTGGCTGTGAGGGCCTGCACCTGGTGTTGAGCCGAGGAGACAGTAAACTAGGGTTGCTGCTGGTGTACCGTCCACCTTGCTGCCCGGCAGCTTCTCTGACTGAATTGGTGGAGGTCATCTCGGCTGTAGCATTGGAGGAGCCCAGAACGATAGTGCTGGGTGATTTCAATGTCCATGCTGAGGCTGCCTCTAGTGTTCCAGCTCGGGACTTCATGGCCTCCATGATGACCATGGGGCTGTCTCAACTTGTTACTGGCACAACACATAGGGCAGGGCACACCCTCGACTTGGTTTTTGCTCCAGATGGAGGAAAGGGTGGTCTGGAGATAGCGGGGGTGGATGTCACCCCATTGTCATGGTCAGATCACTTCCTGGTAAAGTTTAGACTTATGGCTCCGATCCTTCCCTGCAGGGGTGGTGGACAGATTAAGATGGTCTGCCCCCGGAGCCTAATGGAATCCACTGGATTCCTGAATGACCTGGGGGAGTTCCCAGTAGATAGAGCAGGTGACCCTGTTGAAGCCCTTGTCACACTGTGGAACAGCGAGGCACGTCGGGCTCTCGACACGGTTGCCCCCGAGCACCCTCTCCGACACTGTGGAGCCCGGCTTGCACCTTGGTACACCAGTGAGCTAAGGGCAATGAAACAGGCTGGACGACGGCTAGAGCGCAAGTGGCGAAAGATGTGCTGTGAGGCTGATTGTGCATGAGTAAAACATAACTGTGCCTGCTGTGTGGCAGTGAGGGCAGCGAAGAAGGCCCACTTCTCTGCCTCCATCGCATCCTCAAGTAGCCATCCGGTGGAGCTTTTCCGTATTGTCAGGGGTCTGTTGACATCAACTCCAGGAAATGGAGTCTTAGACCCTTCAGAGGCCCACTGTGAATTGTTTGCAAGGCACTTTGAGGGTAAAGTTACTCGCCTCCATAGCAGTCTTGATGCCCCATCCACATCTACTGTAGTCCCCAATGAGGTGTCCAGTGCAACATCTGCTGCAACTACTTGGGAACGGTTTCAGTTGATGCAGCCTGATGACGTGGACAAGGTGCTTGCGATGGTGCGGCCAGCAACGTATCCTCTCGACCCTTGCCCTTCTTGGCTTATTAAAGCTTGCTGAGGGGGTCTGACCGAATGGATCCAGGGTGTGGTCAACGCATCATTGCAAGAGGGAGTGGTTCCAACCACCTTGAAAGAAGTGGTGATTTGACCACTCCTGAAAAAGCCCACCCTGGACCCATTGGTTTGTGACAACTACCGACCGGTTGCAAATACCCCCCTTTTAGGGAAGGTGGAGAGGGTTGTGGTGCAGCAACTGCAAGTACTCTTGGATGAAACAGATTATCTTGACCCATCCCAGTCTGGGTTCAGGCCCGGTTATGGGACTGAATCGGCCTTGGTCGCCCTGATGGATGACATTTATTGGGAGAAGGACAGGGGGAGTGCGACCCTGTTGTTCTTACTTGATCTCTCAGCGGTTTTTGATACCATTGACCATGGTATCCTTCTGGGCCGACTTGGTGAGATGGGTATTGGAGGCACTGTTTTACAGTGGTTCCAATCCTATCTCCAGGGTCGTTCTCAGAGAATAGCATTAGGTGACTGTCTTTCAGCCCCCTGGCTGTGCTGTGGGGTGCCGCAGGGTGCCATCTTGTCCCCCATACTGTTTAACATCTATATGAAACCCTTGGGAGCAGTCATCGGGAGCTGTGGGGCGAGGTGTCAGCAGTATGCTGATGATACCCAGCTCTATTTCTCCATAACATCTGAATTGGGAGATGCCGTGCAAGCCCTGGACCGCTGCCTGGACTCGGTGGTGGGCTGGATGAGGGCCAATAAACTGAGTCTGAATCCTAGCAAGACGGAGGCGCTGTGGGTTGGTGGTTCCCGAGTTTGGATAATTGGTCAGTTGCCTGCTTTGGATGGGGTCGTACTCCCTTTGAAAGAGCAGGTCCATAGCCTGGAGGTGCTCCTGGATCCATCTTTGTCGCTAGAGGCCCAGGTGACCTCAGTGGCTAGGAGTGCCTTTTACCAGGTTTGGCTGGTGAGACAGCTGCGGCCGTTTCTGGACCAGGATAGCCTGACCACTGTTGTCCACGCACTGGTAACCTCTAGGCTGGATTACTGTAATGTGCTCTATGTTGGGCTGCCCTTGAGATTTGTCTGAAAGCTGAAGCTGGTGCAAAATGCAGCGGCGAGACTGCTCACTGGAGGAGGGTATCGCCAACATGTCACCCCGCTGCTGAAAGAACTGCACTGGCTGCCCACTTTTTACAGGGCCAAGTTCATGGTTCTAGTTTTGGTGTACAAAGCCCTATACTGGTCGGGAGCTGGATACCTAAAAGACTGTCTTATCCCTTATATACCCACCTGATCACTGCACTCTGCCGGTGAGGGCCTCCTGCAGATACCATCTTATCAGGAGGTTCGTTCTGCACAATATAGGAAATGGACCTTTAGTGTGGCGGCACCTACCCTGTGGAATTCCCTCCCTTTGAATATTAGGCAGGTGCCATCTCTGTTATCTTTTTGGTACCTGTTGAAGACCTTCCTCTTTCAACAAAACTTTTAGGTTGAGACCTATCCCAGTCTGTGTCTGTCAGAATTGTTTAATATGTTTTTTAATAATGTTTTTAACCCTTTTTTAAAGTTGTTTTTAATGCTCTTTTGTTTTAATGTATTTTAAGGTCTGTTTTTATGATGTTTTAAAGTGTTTTAGTGCTTTGTTTGCTGCCCTGGGCTCCTGCTGGGAGGAAGGGCGGGATACAAATTAAATTAATAACAATAACAATAACAATAATATCCTAGACAAAATGTGCCTATGTTGCTTAAGATGTACAGCTAAAGCAACCAGAAACCACTAGAGTAAGGTGGTGTCTGGTCTCACCTCTTGCTTTTCTGGCAGCTGAGCAGACTTTGCACAGGGCTTTGCACTTCAGGGTTTGAGTGGAATCAGGATCTAATTACATGCTCTCAGAATTCACTTGAATGTAGCAAAGTGCTACCGTTGCAATGACATTTTGCATTGCAGGCTACAGCCTTTGGTTTGGGAAAATAAATTAACTGTAATGAAGCCTCTAACTAAAATAACATAATAAAGCTCAAAAACATTTTGTGTTTTTTAAATATTTCTTAGCAGCATGATTTGTTAAAATTTAAAGTCACTTAAAAGGGAATATTTGCTGTATGAGAATTGTTCAGATACAGAGCACAAACATTTACCATCTCTGTCAAAAGTGATTCACAGAACATGGAGCCAGAAGAGCAGAGAGCAACTGGTTTTTGTGATCAGCACACATTTCATTCATTGTGTAACTGGTAGGCAGTTTGTTGTGTAAAAGGCTAACAGGTTTTTTCAACCAAAGCTTTAACTGTACCATTAACGGCAGGAGTGTTTTTGCTTCTAGAGGATGGGAATTGTATCTAAACTTGCTACAAAAGAATGCAGTGTGTTTGTTGCCTAAGGGAGGGCAGGGAGGAACCCACATCAAAGGCCATAGATTAGTCACATGAAATGATATGAAGCAGCCTTCTTGGGTGGCAGATTTCAAAACAGCACCATTTCCCACCCTCTAAGTTCCAGGGTACCCATTATATTTACATTGATGATGCCACTAACAGGAGCTCTCCTGATGAGGGATCCCTATAACAGGAGTCATTTATCACTTTGGTTTCAGTGAGGTTTATTTCCAAAAGTGGTTTAAGATCACAGCCTAGGCTATAAATGTCCACCTTGATGTGAGTATTAAATTTTTAAAGGTATCACTAGGACTAGTTAGTATGAACAATGAAGCCAAACTGACATGTGGTCTTATGTCTTGGGTACATCATAACTCTTCTGTCTTTCCAGATAATTGAAAAGGGAGGATGTGTTTATCTGATCTACTGTTCATGGGTATATGCATTATTGCTTAATTAATAGTGTTAAGTGTCTGAACAAATGAAATTGTTCCCCCAGTACAAAATAAATAGGGCTTTTATAGTGTTATAAATTTGGAAATTGAAAATGTTCGAGCAGAATGAGAGTTTTAGGGGCTGCTGTGAAGAAAATTCATCCATGAAATAGATTCACCCTTACCAGAGATGTGTACATGGCTGTGGAAAAAATGCTTTGTCGTGATCTTGCTTATTGGGATGGAGTTATATTCTAAAAGGCAATGAGGAAGGCTATAATCTGCTTGGCACTGTAGCACTGTAGATGTCTCAAATGGTCCCATATGAATAAAATATCATGAACTATTCGTTTCTACAACAAGTCTCACACACACCTCAAGATAATTCAGACATTCAGTCCCAGAACACTATCTGTTGCCGAGATTCATCAATTAGAAAACAGCAGGTGTTTGTCCCATTAGATGCTAACAGATGCAAAGATACGAGCTTTTTACTGCTCCTATAAAAAGAAACAAGCTTGGTGGAAAGGGAAGAAACTCTATAGAAAATCAGTCCATTAAGTTTGACTTCATTTATTAAGGATGATTTCTGAGGTCAATCTGGGAATAACTCCTTTAAGCTAGATCATAGCAGCAATTTGATCCTTTAATTTTCTCCTTATTTAAAAAAATCAAATTTAAAAAACTAAACTAAAATTGCCTAGCACATATATAAAACAGCACAGACATATTTCTGCTGCTTTAGAGATGTAAAATATCCTAGTCCTGAGGCAAAAAAAAAAAAGGTTTCAACTGTTTGAAATCCTTTTATCAGATCAAAGTGATGACAATTCCAGGTTTTGATTGACAGGGTGCTCTCACGGAGCCCACCTCCCTGAATGCACCCACCTCCCTGACACCCCTGAAGCTGCCAATCTTCTTGCCTCTCCCTCTGGGCCCCATCCACATCACATCCCAGAGAAATGAAAACAAGAAGCAGAAGTTGCCATGCCTCACTCCTGCCCACTCACTCAGAAACATTAGCTAAACATGTAGCATGAGTAAGGAAGGAAGAGTAGCAGGAGGCTCCTAAGATTGTGCGGGGACCCTACTGGCACGTGGGCCTGAACAGGTGCAGCTAGATGATGCTGGCCCCTGACACTAACCAGCTAATCAAGCATAGTTATTATTATTATTATTATTATTATTATTATTATTATTATTATTATTATTATTATTATTATTATTATTATTATTATTATTATTATTACACTTATATACCGCCCGACTAGCAAAAGCTCTCTGGGCGGTGAACAACAGAGAATATAGTAAAATACACATATAATACAATAAAAACATATAACATATAACAGTAAACGATCAAAAATCAGTTACAAAAAAAAATCAATAACTTAAGTTAAAAATGCATTGGGAAAGAGGAAGGTTTTAACCTGGCACCAAAAGGACAATAGTGTCGGCGCCAGGCGCACCTCCTCGGAGAGACTGTTCCACAGTTCGGGGGCCACCACACAGAAGGCCCTAGATCTTGTCATCACCCTCCGGGCCTCCCTATGAGTCGGAACCCGGAGGAGGGCCTTCGTAGCAGAACGTAGTGAACGGGCGGGTTCGTAGCGGGAGAGGCGTTCCGACAGATAGCGTGGTCCCGTGCCGTATAAGGCTTTATAGGTTAATACCAACACTTTGAATCTGGCCCGGAAGCATATTGGTAGCCAGTGCAAGCGTGCCAGAACAGGTGTTATATGCTCGGACTGCTTGGTCCTTGTCAGCAATCTGGCGGCCGCATTTTGCACTAGCTGCAGCTTCCGAACTGTCTTCAAAGGCAGCCCAACGTAGAGCGCATTGCAGTAATCCAAACGCGAGGTTACCAGAGCATGTACCACCAATGTAAGGTCCTCCTGACTCAGATAGGGACGTAGCTGGGCTACCAACCAAAGTTGGTAGAACGCATTCCGTGCCACCGAGGCTACTTGAGCCTCAAGTGATAGGGAAGAGTCTAAGACGACTCCCAAGGTCCGAACCCGGTCCTTTAGGGGGAGTGTAACCCCATCCAGGACAGGGTATGTATCCACCATCTGATCAGAGAAACCATCCACCAGCAGCATCTCAGTCTTGTCAGGATTGAGCCTCAGTTTATTAGCTCTCATC
This sequence comes from Rhineura floridana, assembly GCF_030035675.1. NCBI lineage: Eukaryota > Metazoa > Chordata > Lepidosauria > Squamata > Rhineuridae > Rhineura > Rhineura floridana. Next base: position 64,426,760 of record NC_084487.1, on the reverse strand, counting down.
CAGTCCATTGTCACGGCCAGGCAACGGTTCAGCACATCGATAGCCTCACCTGAAGAAGATGAAAAGGAGAAGTAGAGCTGCGTGTCATCAGCGTACTGACGACAACGCACTCCAAAACTCCTGATGACCGCACCCAACGGCTTCATGTAGATGTTAAAAAGCATGGGAGACAGAACCGACCCCTGTGGAACTCCACATTGGAGAGCCCACAGAGTCGAGCAATGTTCCCCAAGCACTACCTTCTGGAGACGACCCGCCAAGTAGGAGCGGAACCACAGCCAAGCAGTACCTCCAACTCCCAACTCCGCGAGCCTCCCCAGAAGGATACCATGGTCGATGGTATCAAAAGCCGCTGAGAGATCAAGGAGAATCAACAGAGTTACACTCCCTCTGTCCCTCTCCCAACATAGGTCATCATACAGGGTGACCAAGGCCGTCTCAGTGCCAGAACCAGGCCGAAAGCCCGACTGAAATGGATCTAGATAATCGGTTTCATCCAATAGTGCCTGGAGCTGGCCAGCAACCACACGTTCCAAGATCTTGCCCAGGAATGGAACATTTGCTACTGGTCTGTAGCTGTTGAAATTTTCTGGGTCCAAGTGATTAATCAGATGCTTCTAGGAAGTCCACAAGAAGGGCTTGGAGGCATTGTCCCTTCCCTGATCTTTCTCCCTAGGAAGTGGTATTCTGCGGCCGCTGAAAATGAAGGTCCTATGTTCTTCACACAGACAGCACATAGTTATACAATTCGCTCCCACAAGAGGTAGTGATGACCACCAACTTGGATGGCTTTAAAAGAGGGTTAGACAGATTCATGGAGGAGAAAGCTGTTGATGGCTACAAGCCATGATGGCTATGTTTTACATCCAGGGTTAAAAACAGTAAACCTCTGAATACCAGTTGCTGGGAATCACAAGGGGGAGAGCACTGTTGCGCCAGGCCCTGCTTGCAGTTTTCCCAGATGCATCTGGTTAGCCACTATGAGAACAGGATGTTGGACTTGATGGGCCTTTAGCCTGATCCAGCAGTGCTCTTCTTATGTTTGTATCATGAGTAACAGACCTATCCTTCACGCATCTGGCCTGGGGTTCCCCACTCTTGATCTACAGCCTGTGATTTACAAGTTGTTTCACAAAGCGCATAACAACAAAAATGTACATGTAGCACTAATGCAATCATAGCTATGAATGCCTACAAAAATCACATTAGTCATACCATTCAGGTTAAGCCGGGCCTGCTAGTCTGCATTTTGTGGTAGTGATGTATTTGTTGTAAAGCAGTCATTTTCCCACTGAGAACACGGCATGAATTAGATCTATAGCTCTCTGAATGATTTCTTGGCATTTCTTAAAGCACCACCTGAATACACATGCTATTTTCTGTGGCTCCCTCAGTGGGATCAAGTCTATCACTTAGCAACGTTTCCTAAGGAGCAGGTTGCAAATGTAGCTTTAGTTTCCTCCTCTCCTGCTAGGAATGACATCATTCACTTGTGGGAAATGTAACATGCTAGGCTGTCTACAAGCTAGGTCTACAAGCAAAGCTTAAAAACCACTCAAGCTAGCAAACTACTAGTTAGCTACCTAGCTAGTGTCAAACTGCTAGCATAAATTATCTGTGCATGCGACTGAACACATGATTCTGATTAAAAACGTACTGTATTGGATATTATAGTCTTTTACTGCTTAGCTCTGGCAGAAAAGTTGACCTCTGCTTTTACTGTATTTTTAGTGGTTTTTACTGTATGGGCGTTTTTTTAACTTGTTATAAACTGCTTTGATGTTTTTACATGAAATAGCAGTGTTCAAATATATTATGATAAAATGAACAATAGCATAGAAGGAGCTAAAAGGGGTGAGCAGGATGTGCATTGCATTGTTTCTGCACATGCGCAGAGTGCATCTTGCTTTTGGGGGATGGAAAGGGGCAGAGCATAATCAGCAACATCTTTGGTCTGCCCAACATGTTTAATAAGATTCATTCATTTTCCCATTGGCATCATTTTGACTGCTCACAGGATCAGGCTATTGGCAACATGTTATTCTGTTGCTGATACAGCAGCATTGGCTATCACTCTGCTACTGGACCAGGTTCAACGTTCTTGTGTTTATTCACAAAGCCATAAATAACTTGGGCCCAAAGTACCTGAAGGACTACCTAACTCCTCATGCTCTGCCTCAATCACTGAAGTCTGCTGATGGGGCACTGTTGGTGGTCCCACATGCCCCTGAGGTTCGGCTGTCTTTTACCGGGGTCTGAGCCTTTAGTATGGCCGGCCCTGCCCTGTGGAACTCCTTGCCAATAGAGGTTCAGCAGGAGCCATCCCTGCTTGTTTTTAAATGTCTTCTAAAAACTGTATTATTTAGACAGTTCCAATCTGAGATTCTTTGCCATCCAGCTCTTACTGATATGTTTGCTGTTTTATCCTTTATGCTGGAATACTGTTTTTTAAAGTGTGTATACCACCTTGTGATATTTTATATGAAAATGTGCTTTATGAATATTTGAACAAATAAAATAAAATAATAAATAGATAGATCAATGAGGAAGTCCATCGTTTCTATAGTCCATAACACTATTCCTTCTGGAAAACTGCTTGTCAATACTGGCTTTGAAGTTTTATATATAGATTTTGTGCAGGTGTGAGTCAAATGTGCATTTTTCCACTTGCAGTCCAAAATTGTAGAGTCCATATAGTTTCACCACATGATGACCTGTTTGTCCAGACCAGGGCTCATAAGCATGAAAAGTGCAAATTAGTGTAAACCCTATGGGTGGCTTAAAATAATAATAATAATAATAATAATATAGAAGGCACATCCATGTGGCTCTAAAGAATTATTCACACATCTGTGTGTGTACATCACTTGATGTCTTGTCACAAATATAAAGGCTGAATCAGTGAATGAGCTGACTTTTTTTTAAAGAGCCCACCTACATGTTCAGAATAAGCATGGTGGGACTCTATCACATCAGGCTATAATAGGATGATCAGGTAGGGTCCTGCACCTTTAATAATCATGTAAAAGAGGGAATTTCAGCAGGTGTTAAAAGTGTAAGAGTCTGACCATCTTTTTTACCTAAATACTGTAGTTGCAGGTGGTGTACTAGATAGAGGCTGCTTTTACACTGCACTTTATTCCAGTATTCTGACGATTTCTTACCTGGTAATTTGCGCATTATATTTGATCTTTCACATGACATACAAGTTAGCTCTGGAATTCTGGTGGAATGTAGTTCAAGTTTAGAACAAATTTCCATGATAAATGATACCAGAAATAATCCATTAGCAAGTCTGGGAACCCGGAAAATCACAGTAGTTTTTCACTAGCTGCAGCTGCTCACGTGACAGGCATTCCAGCATGCAATGCATTCCCACCCTTTAGTTTTGCCTGACAAAAAATTGTACCAGTATTCCGGCAGTGGCGCAGATAGCAGCAGCATTTCCCCCCCACACCCCTGTGTTGATACAACTGAAACAATTTAAAAAGTCAGATCCTAAAGGGAGAAGGCTTGCATGGTGGTGGGACGAGATCTTAGACCTCCTATACAGTGGGGAACAGTGTGCATGTGTATAATGGGTGAGGGACAAAAACAAGCCGTATGAAAGACAGTTGCGCGAAATGCCAGTATATCAACTGAAAAAGCTGCTGTTTCTTAACACAAACGGTACTGTAGTGTGAAAGGGATTTTAGAAATCAGGACAGAAGTGCTACCTTTTCAATCCGTTAAACTAATGCAATCAGCCCCATGTGTGAAAGCAGGCAAAGAGTCAGTAGAAGTCAAACTGGGTAGCATTACTACGTGCAGGAGTTTAACCTTTGGCTCTCCAGATAATGCTGGGACATTTCCCATCATCCACAACTGTTGACAAGGCCAGCTAGGGCTGATGGGAATTGGAATCCAACAACATCTGTAAGGCCACTGGTTAGCTACCCTTAACCCAGTCTTTGGAGGGCATATAAGCTGCCTCAGTGAAGTCCCACCACTAGATAGTAAGCAGTCCCCTTTCTGCAGTTCTAGGATCCCACCTCTGGGCACTTAAATTTTCAGCAATCCATACAATATATTGTTACTGAAAGCTTATCTTCCTTTTGCATAATATAGGATTGTTAAAATTCAGTAGAATAACAAAGTTTTTCTCCATTTCTATTAATATCAGAATTGTATATGCTGATCTTATCAGTAATAGAGTAAAATTGCCTTTGCAGTTGTGTCTCCCAGCTATGCTATGTAGTTACCACATCCTCAGCTCAGATTACTTACTGCCTGATGTGCCATTTAGAAATGTCTAGTGCAATCCTGAAAGTCTCATCTAGTCTAATGGGCTTACTCCCAGGTAAAAGGGTATAGAACTGAAGAACTAATGATATATATCCTCATGGCTTAAGATTAGAAGATATAGGTCACCATGTAAACTTTCATGGCATAGAACATGCCATTTTATGGCACTCAAAAACATAGACCAGAGATGGAGAACCTCAGGCCTGGGGGGCAAATGTGGCCCTCCAAGTTTCTCTGTCTGGCCCTCAGGACTCTCTCCATTTCATGCCCCTCCCCTCCCATCTCTCCGCAGTCCTTCACACCTTTATCCAAAAATTTGTCCTTGAATTCTGATCATGCCTTTTGCTTGCCTGGCTGGAAAATAAAGAGGTGTGCGATTATGATAGAAACTAGTCTACTGCACAAAAATAAAATTTACATCTGTTGCTTTGCCCACTTTTGCATCTGGCCCTGCTCAACACTGGTGTGTGGCCCCCAAAAGGTTTCCCAGAAGGGAAGGCGGTCCTCAAGCTGAAAACTGTTCCCACCCCTGATATAGACCATCACTGCATCTTAACTGCCAGTGGCAGAAGATAGATGAACATTGCCCACCCTCCAGAGGATTTAATAGCTACTCTGAGCAATTATAGACATAAACTTTCAACAAGATGATAAGTGAGATAAGGGAAATTAGTTGGGTTGGGTAATGGGAATGTCTGGTGTCTGAAAGAAAAGATAGGGTGGAAAAGCATAGATCCCATGAAGCTCAATGTTGGAAGATTCAGGTCAGACAAAAGAAAGTACTTCTTCACATGGCGGACAGTGTACAGTTAAACTATGGAAATCGTTCTCACAAGAGGCAGTGATGGCCACTCACTCAGATGGCTTTAAAAGAGGATTAGATAAATTCATGAAGGATAAGTCTGTTAGTGGCTACTAGCTACAGTGGTTATACTCTGCCTCCAAGACTGAAGGCAGTATGCTTCTGAATTCTAGTTGCTGGAAACCACAGGAGGGGAGAGTGCTGTTGTGCTCAGGTCCTGCTGGTGGACTTCCCATAAGTATGTATTTGGCCACAGTGATGGGCCACTGGCCTGGTTCAGCAGGCTCTTCTTATGTTTAGAAGAGAGAGCTAGAGACAACACTGAAACCAGCAGAACAGTGAGTAAGTTTCTACCATGTTGTTGATGCAGGCCTGTCTGCCACTGCCTCCATCTCCTGCCACTCTCTGGATGATCATTTGGGAGACCCCTGGGTGGTGGAGCCCTGGGATTTGGCTGCAAGACTCAGCCGTAGCTGCAGTACTGTGATAATCGCTAGCAAAGCATCCTCAGGATGGGGGAGCTTTACGGTAGAGAAGGGACTGGAGAAAATGCTTAACCTTAACTTTTCCACTACAATTATTTTTCTCCCAAAGGTTTCCTGCCCCCCCCCCCGGGTTCCTGGCCCATGTTTATTGCTGCCTCAGTTCCTTTTGGGTCAAAGGGCAAGATATTAATTTAATAATAAATTGTTGTTGTTGTTACGTGCCTCCAAGTCTACTACGACTTATGGTGACCCTATGAATCAGTGACCTCCAAGAGCATCTGTCATGAACCACCCTGTTCAGATCTTGTAAGTTCAGGTCTGTGGCTTCCTTTTTATGGAATCAATCCATCTCTTCTTTGGCCTTCCTCTTTTTCTACTTCCTTCTGTTTTTCCAAGCATTATTATCTTTTCTAATGAATCATGTCTTCTCATTATGTGTCCAAAGTATGATAACCTTAGTTTCATCATTTTAGCTTCTAGTGATACTTCTGGTTTAATTTGTTCTAACACCCAATTATTTGTCTTTTTTGCAGTCCATGGAATCCACAAAGCTCTTCAACACCACATTTCAAATGAGTTGATTTTTCTCTTATCAGCTTTTTAAACTATCCAACTTTCACATCCATATATAGAGATCAAAAATACCATGGTCTGAATGATCCTGAGTTTAGTGTTCAGTGATACATCTTTGCATTTGAGGACCTTTTCTAGTTGTCTCACAGCTGCCCTCCCCAGTCCTAGCCTTCTTCTGATTTCTTGACTATTGTCTCTATTTTGGTTAATGATTGTGCCAAGGTATTGATAATCCTTGACAAGTTCAGTGTCCTCACTGTCAACTGTAAAGTTGCATAAATCTTCTGTTGTCATTACTTTAGTCTTTTTGACGTTCAGCTGTAGTTCTGCTTTTGTGCTTTCCTCTTGAACTTTCATCAGCATTCGTTCCAAATCATTACTGGTTTCTGCTAGTAGTATGGTATCGTCTGCATATCTTCAACTGATATTTCTCCCTCCAATTTTCACACCTCCTTCATCTTGGTCCAATCCTGCTTTCCTTATATGTTCTGCATATAGATTAAATAAATAGGATGATAAAATACGCCCCTGTCTCACACCCTTTCTGATGGGGAACCAATCGGTTTCTCCATATTCTTGTGCAGAGTATAGGTTGCGCATCAGGACAATCAGATGCTGTGGCACCCCCATTTCTTTTAAAGCATTCCATAGTTTTTCATGATCTACACAGTCAAAGGCTTTGCTGTAATCTATAAAGCACAGGGTGATTTTCTTCTGAAATTCCTTGGTCCGTTCCATTATCCAATGTATGTTTGCGATATGATCTCTGGTACCTCTTCCCTTTCTAAATCCAGCTGGGACATCTGACATTTCTCGCTCCATATATGGTAAGAGCCTTTGTTGTAGAATCTTGAGCATTACTTTACTTGCATTGGATATTAAGGCAATAATAAATAGATACAATAAATAAATCCCACAAATAGGGATCAAAGCTCTTCCTTCCCTTCTGCTGCCTCTTTGTTTCAAAGCGTCCCCCTCAGTTAATGTCACCCTTTGAAGCTGCTATTTACCCTACAGGCCAAAATATACTGGTAATAACCATATGATGCTTGTATGTTTTTTCCTGGGGTAGGGATGGAGGAGAAATTCAATTCAGTTTGCATTTAAAGTTGAATTTACCTAATTCACACTTTGCAAAACTATATGTGAATAGAAACACAGTCATCCTTTGAAATGTTCATGTCTCCAAATTTTTCAGTGCAGTTCTCCAGCCAAGGAATGTCTACAAGAATGCATATACTAGGGTAAAATGTGCATATATGTGCATATATTGGTGAAAATAGCATGCAAAAATCATATCAGGGGAAATTACTTTGCAAAAATGTGTATGTTAGGAGAAATGGGTACTGAAGTTCTGATGAAGTTTCATGAGATTTTTTTTAAAAAAATTTGCAAACTGATGTGGAAATGTAGAGAGCTGAATTTGTGTTGGTTTTAACCTATAAAGCCTTATACGGTGCGGTACCACAATACCTCCTGGAACGCCTCTCCTGATATGAACCTGCCCGTACACTACGTTCAACATCGAAGGCCCTCCTCCGAGTTCCGACTCACAGAGAGGCTCGGAGGATGGTTACAAGAACCAGGGCCTTCTCAGTGGTGGCCCCTGAATTGTGGAATAGTCTTCCCGTTGAGGTGCGCTTGGCGCCGACATTGCTATATTTTCGGCGCCAAGTTAAAACCTTTCTCTTTGCTCAGGCATTTTAGTTTATTATGTTCAATTTGGTTTTAGATTTGTGGATTTTTATATATATGTTTTTGTACCGATTTATGTGATTTTATTGTATATACTTTCTGTTGTACACCGCCCAGAGAGCTATGCTAGTGGGGCGGTATAAAAATTTAACAAATAAATAAATAAAATTTATGATTGGAAAAATGGGAAACTGAAATTGACATATTTATCTATTCCTACAGGTAGGCAACTAGTAGCACTGAAAAGTAGTGGTTGACTTCAATCACAGTAATGATTGGGGATGGGGGTTGAGGCTTCACCCTTTCACCACATTGCCAAACTAAACTGGGCCATCCATACATTTTGATTTCTAAGAAACCCAGAGAGGAGATTCTATTTATGGATCACCCATGCCACATCCAGTGTGGCCTCAGAGACAATGCTCATAGACCAGAGGTCGGAAAGCTGTGGCCCTCTAGACAGTGGAGGCTGGTCTATTAGGGCAAATAAGGTACTGCCCCACCAACCTTGATCTGTCCTCAGCCAGCCCCCACCTGTCAGCCTCCTGCTCCTTAGTCTCAGTGTTACCATTGTAGAACTCAGGAAGCATGAAGATGGGGGCAAAATTAGTTGGCTCGGCCTATCATTGGCTCTGGCTCCACCTACTGTTTGGACTCCCTGCCTTCTGCCCCACCAGTCCCAATAGGCACCAGCCACCACTGCATCTAGATGTTGCTGGACCACGACTCCCATCATTCCTAATCTTTGACCATGCTGGCTGGGGCTGATGGGAGTTGGAGCCCACAACATCTGGAAGGCCACAGCTTCCCTACCCCTGTCACAGACCCTTGGAAAAGCTAAAGCAAACAAGGATGCAGCTGAAGATAATGCTAATATGAACTAATGCCAGCAAGTAAAACACTCACAGTGTGGTTGTCTTGAAGAGAATGTTTTGTTCTTTCCCCACAAAATGTACTTTAGGGCATGCATTGTCCCCACCTATTTATTACTATTCATATGATACTCCAAGGTCGACTACTTTACACTGCCAGCCTTGTAGTTACTGCAGCAGAAGCTGGATGTTGCTGCTGCTGTTTTCACTGAAGAAGGCAAAATGATTTCAGCTCTGACCTTGAGAAACATGTTTGCATGGCTTTTATCTATTTATCCTGTAAAGATATGTTCTGATTCCCTTCCCCCAAACCTTCCTCTTGTCCTTGCTCATATTCAATCTATTTATTGTTTAAACAAGACAGTTGGTTGGTCTGAAGCTTTGCAGAATGAGTGAATAAATAAATCATATCCCAAGATGATGTCAGCATAAGAGATGTTAGTATTAATTCATCCTATGCCTTTCCCTGGTACTGTCAAGGCTCATGCACCAGGGCAGTCCTTGGATCTCTCTGCTTTAATGATGATTGCTGATGTTTTGTTGGCCCAGAGGCAGTTTAATTGTTGATTTGAACAGCAGGCTACAACTTCCATTATGAATTCTAAAATTTGTAACATGCAACATGTTTTTAATGCTATTTCGTTTATAAAATGACTAGGTACATGCTTAGAAGCATGTAGGGACAAGGCAATTGTGCATTAAGAGAGTCTGCATACTGATGGGCTTGCAATAGGGCTTTTATTTCCTCCCCCCAGACCAGGAAGCAATCTTCTTTTTACTCCCAAGTCCCTGCCTAAATTGCATCAACTGGATTTTTAAATCGTAGTTTAAAAAGCACACTGCATTGCAGTACTGGAGTAGGATGATAGCTACTTTTCACGAAAGAAAGGTGTTGTCCATATAGATCTTGCTGCATTTTTCATTAGGAGAATGCCAATGTATTGATGTGTGTTTTAAACAGGGTTCTACTCTTCTGGAAGTGATTTTTGCATACCTTTTGATAGATATATTTTTATCAGTTAACCCTCTCACAAATGATACCTGAATGCCAGATATAGCTAAGGTTACATACTTCCTTATTACAGTGAGTTACAATTACTTCTAAGCAGGAAAATCAAAAGCTGTCATATTCTAGATCAGACAGTACATCTAGTTCAGTATTATATAGTCTGATGTGGTAGCAGCAGTCTACTGGTTCAGGCAGAGATTTTTCACATCCCTTTCTAGCTGGAGCTTTTCATTGGAGATGGCGGGGATGGAATCTTGGATCTCTTCTACATCCAAAGCATATGCTGTACTACTGAACAATGGCTACTATTCCAACTGAAATGTATAGGACTTAGACATTTGAGTTAACATGTCAGGATCAGGCTGCACATGGTGCTAAAGTCGATTGAACAAACATCAACAGCTGATATTTCATTTCACCTTTTTTAAAAATGGAAAACTACCAATGACTCATCCTAAATAAGTGTAGAACAATAAAAACTCCATTGCAATTAACTTGAGTGTATGTCCATTTATCCCTCAGATTATAATAAACTGCACAAAGTCTTTCAAGTAAATTTACAAAAAAATAGGTCTTTATATGTTAATATTCAGCACAGGAACCCATGATAAAGTGAAAAGCAAAGAATTTGAATGTCGATTGTTTTACTTGTCAACTGGAAGTTACTTCGCTTCTAGCCAGTATGCATGGCCCAGAATCTGCAGTCTTGGCTTGACAGTTTGTTTCTTGTCAAGTTATATTATGTTCTAATTTATACAAGTAATTTTGCTGGGTTAGTAAGCAGTTAAGAACAATGAGAAAAGTGGCTTTCATTCCACGTCATTCTTACTTTTAATCCATCCATCCATCCATACTACAAATGCTTAACTGGAGGGGACAAATTCTGTTGCTCAGCAACAAAGAACTGGCAAGAGCTCAGAGCAAGCTCCATGTTACTAACAGACAATGACTTGCACAGCTCAGCAGTCAACAGGATTTGATTTAAAGGTAGTGTCCAGTTTATCATACTTCCCAAATAATAACACTCAGATAGGTGTATGAGTGGTCAGCATATCTAAGAAATCTACTGAAAAGAGAGCCTTGATAAATACTCTTATTACAAATTTTGCCTTATATTCTGCTTGAACCAATCCATTAATGTGAATAATTTTCTAATTTGCATGGATTCATTAAAAACAACAAATAGTCTTGTGGCACCTTGAAACCTAACAAATGCATTGTGCTATAAGAATTCATGGGCCAGAACCATCTTAATTAGATGCACAAAATATGCACTGATATAAATAACCTTAATACCAAGGAGAGGAGAAGGAAATCTTTTTTTTAAAAGGAGAAGTAGAGCTATTTGTTAAAACAGTGATAAGGCTAGGCGTACCACAGTATGATGCACAGCACAAGTAAATACCAAATACAGTCAAGTGAATACAATTCCAACCACTATATACAAGAACTACTGACTAGTGGTCACAGTTAGTGAATAGGCTGAGAAAGATCAGCAGTGAACGAACACCTGAAGGAGATTATTGCTTTCTGTAATGTGCTGGCCATTCCCATGATATGTTGAGGCCAAATTCCACAGAATTAAATCAGTTAATGAACCCAGAGTCAGATTTGGCAGGGTCACATTGTGGTGAACACATGTTACCCACAATCCATATCTATCCTATATCTATCCTGTTGTTTCTTATGAAATACTGTGTTTCTATGTGTTTTTCTCCAAACTAGCTTCGATGCAACTTGAGAAAAAGAACGACTTAGCTGCGTTTTAAGCTGGTAACGTGTGCACAGCCTAATTGTTATTAAATGTTATTAAATGACCATCTGTGTCACAGAATAGCAGAGTTGGAAGGGGACTGTAAGGCAATCGAGTCCAACCCTCTGCTCAATGAAGGAGTCAAAATTAAAGCATACCTGATAGGTGGCTGTCCAGCTGCCTCTTGAATGCCTACTGTGTTGGATAGCCCACCACTTCCCTAGGTAATTGGTTCCATCATTATACCGCTCTTTGTGTTGTTATGTGCCTTAAGTTGATTACAACTTATGGTGACCCTATGAATCAGTGACCTCCAAGAGCATCTGTCATGAACCATCCTGTTCAGATCTTGTACGTTCAAGTCTGTGGCTTCCTTTATGGAATCAATCCATCTCTTGTTTGGCCTTCCTCTTTTTCTACTCCCTTCTGTTTTTCCCAGCATTATTGTCTTTTCTAGTGAATCATGTCTTCTCATGATGCGTCCAAAGTATGATAACCTCAGTTTCATCATTTTAGCTTCTAATGATAGTTCTGGTTTAATTTGTTGTAACACCCAATTATTTCTGTTTTTTGCAGTCCATGGTATGTGCAAAGCTCTTCTCCAACACATTTCAAATGAGTTGATTTTTCTCTTATCCACTTTTTTCACTGTCCAACTTTCACATCCATACATAGAGATTGGGAATACCATGGTCTGGAATCACCCTGACTTTAGTGTTCAGTGATGCATCTTTGCATTTGAAGACCTTTTCTAGTTCTCTCATAGCTGCCCTCCCCAATCCTAGCCTTCTTCTGACTTCTTGACTATTGTCTCCATTTTGGTTAATGACTGTGCCAGAGTATTGATAATCCTTGACAAGTTCAATGTCCTTGTTGTCAACTTTAACGTTCATAAATTTTCTGTTGTCATTACTTTAGTCTTCTTGACGTTCAGCTGTAGTCCTGCTTTTGTGCTTTCCTCTTTAACTTTCATCAGCATTCATTTCAAATCATTACTGGTTTCTGCTAGTAGTATGGTATCATCTGCATATCTTAAATTATTGATATTTCTCCCTCCAGCTTTCACACTTCCTTCATCTTGGTCCAATCCTGCTTTCCGTATATGTTCTGCCTATAGATTAAATAAATAGGGTGATAAAATACACGCTTGTCTCACACCCTTTCTGGTGGGGGAACCAATCGGTTTCTCCATATTCTGTCCTTACAGTAGCCTTTGTCCAGAGTATAAGTTGCATGTCAGGACAATCAGATGTTGTGGCACCAACATTTCTTTTAACGCATTCCATAGTTTTCATGATCTACATAGTCAAAGGCTTTGCTGTAATCTATAAAGCACAGGGTGATTTCCTTCTGAAATTCATTGGTCTGTTCCATTATCCAATGTATGTTTGGGATAATATCTCTAGTGTCTCTTTCCTTCTAAATCCAGCTTGGACGTCTGGCATTTCTCGCTCCATATATGGCAAGAGCCTTTGTTGTAGAATCTTGAGCATTACTTTACTTGCATTGGATATTAAGGCAACAGTTCGATAATTCTTGCATTCTCTGGGAATTGGGATATATATTGAACATTTCCAGTCTGTGGGCCATTGTTTAGTTTTCCATATTTCTTGACAAATGTTTGTCAGACTTTGGACAGATTCAGTCTCAGTGGCTTATAGCAACTCTATTGGTATGCCATCTGTTCTGGTGATTTGTTTCTTCCAAGTATTTTAAGAGCAGCTTTCACCTCACATTCTAAAATATCTGGTCCTTCATCATACGGTTCCTAAATGAATGAATCTGTCATCCTTGCACCTCTTTTATAGAGTTCTTCAGTGTATTGCTTCTATCTTCTTTTTATTTCATCTCAGTGTGCTCTCCTGTTGGTTATGCAACATCCCTACTCCTGGTTTAAATTTCCCTTTCATTTCTCTAATCTTTTGGAGTAGAGCTCTTGTTCTACCCTTTTTGTTGTCCTCTTCTATTTCTATAGAATAACTATTGTAATAGTTCTCTTTGTCCCTACTTAGTAATCGCTGTATTGTTGCATTTAGGGTTCTAACCATTTTTCTATCTCCTTTTGCTTTTGCTTTCCTTCTCTCTTTAACCATTTTAAGAGTTTCTTCAGTCATCCATTGAGGTCTTTCTCTCTTTTTAGCTCGAGGTATTGTCTTTTTGCATTTTTTCCTGATAATGTCTCTGACTTCATTCCATGGTTCTTCTGGTTCTCTGTCAACTAAGTTTAAAGCCTCAAATCTGTTCCTTATTTGATCTTTAAATTCTTCTGGGATGTTATTTAAATTGTATTTTGGCATTATGATTGCTTTGTTGTTGTTCTTTAGCTTTACTCTGATTTTTGATACAACCAGTTCATGATCTGTACTGCAGTCTGATCCTGGTCTTGTTTACCGCTGTAACAGTTCCGCTCTTGTACCACTCTAACAATTAGGAAGTTTGTCCTGATGTTCAGTCAAAATCTGACTTCCTGTAAGTTGAGCCCATTATTCTTTGTCCTGCACTGTGCGGTGATTGAGAAGAGATCCTAGTCCTCCTTTGTGTGACAACTTTTCAAGTACTTGAAGAATGCTATCATGTATCAGTCTTCTTTTCTCAGGGCTAAACATGCCCAGTCCTTTCAGTCTCTCCTCATAGGGCTTTGTTTCCAGTCCCCTGATCATCCTTGTTGCCCTCCTTTGAACCTGTTCCAGTTTGTCTGCATCCTTCTTAAAGTGCAGTGTCCAGAACTGGATACAATACTCAAGATTTTTGGTTGCTCAAAAAATGTGTTTGCAAGAAACAAATTATTGGCTTCACAGAATTCAATAAGTCTTTCTCCTAATGGTGATGGAGAGGCAGAGGAATTTTTATTTTTCCTCCTCTCTGCAGCCCCCCGCCCCCCTGAAAATCTGTTCTGGTGGAAGATCTGTCACTCCTCCAAAAAAGATTTTAAATAGGTGCACAGGGGCCTGCTGAGGGACTGGCAAAGAAATCGCCTCATTTCTTCTTCTGTTAGCAAACTTCTCCTAGAGCAGCAGCCGAAGGGGGAGCAATTGGATTCTGTCCTATGAGCCTCTTTTTTGTTCAAATAACAGCAAATTTGTAGATTTATATTCACAGTTCTTAGGCAATGGTAAACCCCCTCTGAATACCACTTACCATGAAAACCCTATTCATAGGGTTGCCATAAGTCAGAATCGACTTGAAGGCAGTCCATTTCATTTTTCATTCACTTGCCGGAAACAAGACATTATTTAAGAGTCTTTTTTTAAAAAAAGTTTTGCATTCACGTTAATAAGAAAGGGAGGCTTTGTTACAGAACAATGATTAAAACTCATTTAAAACATAAACATGATCTGATTAACTTCTTCTAAATTATGTCCAAAAAATGCACTGCAATATGCTTTTGATGTTCTACAGAATGACACAGAAGTAGGTTGAACCATCATGTCTTTCCACTTCATTTGCATGAGGCCAATTCTCTTTCAGAAACATGACTATAGGTTTGCTTGCAGAGGAGTCACACGGAGGGAAGGTGACTTCTAGTTGTTGTTGGGGTTTTCCCTACCTGTGGAAGAACGTTTTGCTTGTCTTCAGTTGAAGATGGAACTATTACAAAATAATGATCCACAAATGAATTCTCTGAAGTCCTCTTGTTCTGTTAGCCCTGTCTGCACTATACATTTAAACAGTCATGGCTTATCCTGGGAACTGAGATCAACTAGTAAACCACTCCCAGAACTGTAGGGGAATAGGGTTTTCCAAAGAACTCTTTGCACCCTTAACATACATTTCATAGGATTCTTTTGGGGAAGCCATTGCTGTTTATAGTGGTTTGATACTGCTGTAAATGCATAGTGCAGATGGGGTCTTGGACTGAAGCCCAAGGCATTTCTATTTTCTTCCGTGTAAGGATTTGGGATTTGTTGGATCACATCATTGCTAACACTATTCTAATCTATTGTTAATGACTCCTTTGGATATGCACATTTTCCCATAGCTCTTACAGAATGTGCCATAATTCTGAAGAAAATTCTCCTTGAGCAGACATTGAATATAATTAGGAAAGAAACATAGTTATGTTGGGCAGTACATCATCCTAGTTCTTATGAGGTTCAAACTATGCCTGATTTTAATTTGTAATATAGTGAAAATAATGAAACCACTTTTCTGGTGAAAAGGAGATTTTCTATTTAAAGACAACCCACCAATTATACTGCTTCTTCTATTTTTTGGAAATATCCCAATATGCTAGCATTCAAGAGGAGCATTCTTGCTGAGAAATGACTATTTTATTTGCAGGATGGAATATAAAAGTGAGACAACAGTTTGTTACTTCATACTTGATTTTTGACATATCAGTATGCAAAAATAAGGTTCCTTTTAGACCAAAACAAAAATTGACTGAAAAGTGTAAAGCAGCAAGTCACACGTTCTAGTCCATGATCACGAAACTTTTATTTAGCAGTTACATATCACAAGTATTATAAAAAGATTTAAGAAATAATTTTTCAGTGGAAAATACTAGTAAATCATTAAAAAAATTAAAATCTAGAAATTAGAGATAGGTTACATTTCGAACAAATGGGTTCCAGTCCTGGTACGAGAAGGGGTGTGTGTGAAGTGATTGTTTCTGATTCCTCTTTCCCCTCTATACTCTTTGTGTATTTGCTCTGGAGGGTTAGGGAACCCTTCAGAACTGTGTGGGAGATGGCATTTGGGGCTGCAGGGAGAAGAGGGAGGAAATTGAGAAAAAAATGCATCTGCTTCTGCTCCCTTTCACTGGTTGATTGGAATCTATATGATCAAGGCTGCAATCCTAACCCCTCTCCTGGGAGTAAGCCCCACTGAATTCAATAAGACTTACTTCTGAAGTGTCATGGTCAGGATTGCACTATAGTCCATTAATCATCCCTAAAAAGAGTATAGCAGTGCAATCTATTACTCAGATGTCAAGTCGTATTGAGTTCAATGTGACTTACCCCTGGGTAAATGTATATAGGAGTGAAGGCTGAACGACCTAAATTCTTGGCTGATGAATACTAGGCAATGCTTTAAAAATGTATTACTTCTGCCAAAAAAAAAAAAGCTCTTTAAACCCCACCAACCCTTCACATAGCATTGGATCTTTTTAACTAATATCTATTATGTTGAACACACATGCATGTGCACGGATGCACACACCCATGCACACACTCACGTACGTGTATTATTGCTGGTGAAATTCAGCTCCATACCTCCACCTAGTGGGGTTTCTTTAATAAGGGATAAAAATGAAAAGTCTCTGAAAAGCAATTATACATTTAAAGCATGAGCAAGCTGAAATACGTTCCCGCCGCCGCCAAAAACAGGACAGGTACATTTTAAAGTTTTATTACAGGGATGCATCTTCGCAAGGAATTATTGTGAAAGTGAAGATATTTAAGAAAATTAGTTAATGGTGGCTTTTAAGCATTTGTTGGGAATGTTCACAGCCCTCAAACCTAGTAAAAAGGTAAAGGTGTCCCAGCACTTGTAGTGCGAGTCGTTTCCGACTCTTAGGGTGACGTCTTGCAACGTTTACTAGGCAGACCATATATATGGGGTGGGATTGCCAGTTCCGTCCCCGGCCTTTCTTTACCCCCCAGCATATGCTGGGTACTCATTTTACCGACCACGGATGGATGGAAGGCTGAGTGGACCTTGACCCCTTTTACCGGAGATTCGACTTTCTCCTTTCATTGGAATTGAACTCCGGCCGTGAGCAGAGCTTTGGCTGCGTTACCGCCGCTTACCACTCTGCGCCACCTAGTATTGGGATGTAATCAATAGTAATCTTCAATCCAGACAATACCCACTGTTTAGATTCTCTTATTTGTAGATGACCCTTCTCACATTTCTATAAGTGTATTAGAAAGGGGGTGGTGGAATCCAACAGCCAAATATTGACCTTCTTCAGTAACTCTCAAAATACACACACTAGTATGTGAGCCACACTCCCTTGGTGTGACCCCACAGGCCTATATTATCTATGCGGACCACATGGCCAGAGGCAGCCACAAGAGTCTTCTAGACCCTTTCATTGCCCAAATATGAGGACAGCAAGCTGGTGAAAATGACTCAGGCAATTAGCCCTGCTTGCAAGGTTCTTGCAATATTCACATGCATTCCATTGCTACTTTGGATTGCCCCAAAGGGAGAGCCCACACTACACACTATGTGCACGTTGTGCCATCACCCCTGATGGCTTGTGTGATGTTCATGCTACACTGATGTGAAGCATTTTAAAAAATATATAAATTATATCCCATATCAATCATATGCGTGATAAAATAAAGCATCTGTATGCCCCATCTTAAATATTTACTTGTTTGTATAGACACAGTTAGACTTACTCCATTACATCTTAGGACTCATTCACATGGGAGCTGTGGAGATTTTTTTCCCTTCACTTTTTGGATTATAATTGGATTGGGTTGATACGGATTTAAAGAGGAAAACTGCATTCTAGCTGCTGATTGCCTGCAACGTCATGTGAACCATGCAAATTAAACAGGGATGCAAGTAGCACCAATCTCACAGTAAGTCGCCATGTGAACTAGCCCTTAGTATCTGGTGGCCCCCAGATTAGCATTTCAGAACCTTACCAGGGCGAATTGTAATACTAAGAAAATGCACTTGCTTCTCTTCACCCATCCTAACACCTCCATCTTTTCCTTTTTAAAATTTTTGATCCTGCTTTTGCTTTAGGTCTAAATAAATAAATAAAAATTATTCATTAAAACAATCTAAACCAACAATATAATCACACCAACTATCATGACAGCAACTAAAACATCTGAGCCCTTATATCCCAGCCTAATCATTGAGGAGTGCTGTTAGTTGTTATCCGTATTACAGAGGCCTGACTGGCCTCAACCAGAAATTTTAGTATTGCTAATCCCATGCTGTGGAACACTCTTCCAGCAGAAATTCCGCAAGCATCCTCATTTTTGACTCTTGATAATTGTTTTTGGGCTGACATTCCTATGCAGGTATTTAAAATATCTCTTGAGTAGCCAGTCATTGTAATGGTTTTGTATTGTTTTTATTTTGTGGTACACCGCCCTGATATTTTGCAAGAGGGTAGCAGAATAAACAAATTTTATTTTATGGAACACTAAGTAAGGTTTTCCCTGCTGATCTTAAGAGGTGTTGAAGTTCATAGGGAGAAAGAAGCTCCACAAGAACCTATGTAGAGTTCCTGATTCATGTTGTTCTGGTACTGGCTACTCCATCTGCTGTGGGGTTGGCCAGCCGTGCAGCTAGACTGGAAGTTAAGACACAAGCTGAATCTGAGCCAGGCTAAATGTTCTACTTCCTATAGGGTTTAACATTAACAAAGCAAGTTTCCCCCACTCTGTCACATTAATATAACATACCATTTAATAGAACTCATGTGAATCCTGCTCTTAACATGAATTCCCTCTCCCCCCTTCCATCAATGTGTACTGCCTTCAAGTCAATTCCAACTTATGGTGACCCTATGAATAGGGTTTTCATGAGGAAGAGAGGCAGTGACTGGCCCAAGGTCACCCAGTGCGCTTCATGGCTGTGTGGGGATTTGAACCCTGGTCTCCCAAGTCATAGTCCAACACCTTAACCAATACACCACACACACCCCTTCCATCAGTGGCTGCTTTATCATTGACTGGAAGAAGGGGAACTCATTGTGGAGAAGATTTACACAGCGAGTTCCATAGTCATCCTGTGAAGGGTTTCCGAAAAGATATCCACCAAAAGGCTATAGGTGAATAGATGCAGAGTCGTCAATGAACTCCATAAAGAAATGCTAGAATTACATTTGTTTTACTCTAAGCTAATGTAATGTAATACTGTCTATACTTATGCAGGAGCACGTCCCAATGAATTCAGTGGGTCTTATTTCCCAGTAGACATGCACAGGATTGTTCTTAAATATTATAGCTTGGATCCAAACTTGCTGTTTTATGAAAGGAGCATTTGATATGGTGGAGGCTCCTGCTGGCAGAAGGGAGAAGAGTTTTGACAAATGCCCCTTCACTGTGCCCCTCCATACCACTTCCCATTCCAAAGCATCTGGAGCACCTTTCAGAGGGCAAAAGTCACCTCCTCCTCCATTCTTCCAGTGGGAACATTGCAGGAGCAGAAATCTTCTTTTGGGTTCTCTAAATCCAAGCCTCTTTCAATAGCATTTAAGTCCTAGAAAAATTCTCAAAAACGTTGAGGCATAGTGCAGAGGAATTCATTTTCAACCTAGAAGCCATCAGAAAAACTTCAAAGACCATTAATCAGTAGGCACTAATGGGGAAAATTAATAGGAGCAGAGTTTTGACAGTGCTGGATAATAAATTTGAACAAAGGACTGAAAAGACCAAGGGTGATACATTAGTTATACTCAGTAACTTCAGTGGGTCTTCTCTGAATAGGACTAGTGTTGAATACCAATGCTGAATGGAACAGCCAAGCAAACAAATGATATTCAGCTCCTAATTGGCTACTAGTACTTGAGTACATTGTCAAATGATGTGATCATTCTGCAGTTTGATTGGGCAGAGGTACATTAAAGAAGGCATAGGCAAACATACAGAGCTAAAGATTTATTGATTAGTTTGAAAATGAAAATATTTGCAGATTTGAAATATCCCTTTTTAACCATATTAAAAATGGCTTTAAAACAAGTTTAAAACTCTGTAAAACCAGAATCAAGTTTATAGTGTATTGCACCTATATTCTAAAACAAAACAAACAAAAACAACACACAACCCTCTCTTGACTAAGTTGAATGTTTCAGGCTTATTGGTCCTATTTTGGAGAGCAGGATGAAAGATGTACCGATTTAGGATTAGTCGTAAGCTATTATACCGAGTTTAAGTCCCTAAGACTTTCTCATAATTCCCTTTATAGCCACTGAAGCCACTAGGCATAAACGATAAAACAAAGGAGGCAATATTTGAGACAAGTATTACTAGGAGACTAGGGAATAGCATAAGGAAGAAGGAATGTGGCTGCAGAATTTTGGGTGAATTTTGCATCATAGTACACCCGAAACACCACTCAAAGGGCACTCTGGTTTTGCATCCAATAAATGTGCCAGTAGGTGTCATGAGTTATCATATAATTAATTTCAGTTGGCCAACACTGACAGATGAAAGAGAAACAATGGATCAGTTAATACAAGCTTTATGCATATATCATCTATGCACTGTAAGGGATGGGAGCAAATCCCAGATGCACGTTTCCCTCCCCTTCCACATACAAGTCATGTAACACCATCAGAGGCCTGCGAGTGCACCTCCATACTATGTTCTGTCCACATGATCTGTAGGTAAAACTTAAAACACATTAAACTTACATGCTGGGCCTGTGTCAGCCAAATCAAAGCAGAAATCCAGAAACACATTCCTTTTTTCACTTAAAAAATGTATGTTAAATCTTCCAGTTTAAGGGCTGCATTGCAGCCCTTTTTGTTGCAGTAACAACGGTTAGGTCCAGTGAACAAGGACAGTATGAAAGAAAGAAAAATATCTCCAAATGTGCACTTTCCTCAACTGCTCTTCAGAGCACTGCAAGGCTCTAAGACAGACTTGAAAGGGGACACACGGGATTAAGATATTACATTTGTGTAGGCTGGTGAAATGTCAGTATATGCTTCATATTTAATAGAGGAAAAAAGAAAAATCATTCCATGGATTGACTCTGCTTGTATCCCTATCTCCTTTTATTCTTCTATTGATATAAACATTTTTCATGATCTTAAAATCAATATTATGTTGTTTCCAAATAAAATTCTTGTCAACCTGGTTTTTTGGTATGAATCGGTGTGGATGGCAGTGCAGCTATTCATTAACGTAACGAAGTATCAGCAACCTCCATCCATTACTCACACTTCCAACAGTTCTAAGATATATACTAAGTGAGACTGAGACAAGAATACAGTATGAGAACATAAAGTAACAGCTGGATGAAGGAAAGCAAGACCATAAGAATGCAGAGATTTTAACTGAAATCCGTTTTTAGAAAAGAATTCAGAGAATGCGTTAATATATTAGAATAAGAATATGGCACCTAGATGTATAAGTTTAGGCAGAAAATGAGAGTTTGCAAACAGATTTTATTCTGCTACCCCCAAACTACTTTCACCATAGCACGCTTTAACAACAGCCAATATTCCAAAATTAAGTACCCCAATATTGAGGGGGAGAACAAATACTAGAGGCTCTTATAAATACATACTCTGAAGTTCAAAGCATATTTGTTTACACCTTAATTGAAGATAATAAATGTTTATGGGTTTTTCTGTATTTTCTGTAGTAGGTACTCCACTTGTAAGTTTAGATTTGGCTGTCCCTTTCTAGTTTTTTTGCTTAATATTTTGTAAGTTTCCATTTTCTTCTGTTTGTAGAGCTTTTGAGCTTTTCCCCTTTCTTCTTGCCTTTTTCTGGCCTCCTGAAATTAAAAAAAAAACACATAATGAAAGAGAAGTACAACTTCCATCTTCGTACTTTCCAGAAATTTGATTTTTTAAATAAAATAACCGTAGGTTGCAACTCTCTTTAAAACTATGTATACTGAGAAAATAAATGGCAATTATCTGAAAAGATGTCCACATTAAAAACCTTAATACCTCCTTTATTGCTTGTACTGATATCTCCCAAATCAAAGCACAGTGAACAGGACATAATCCTGCAAACACATTAGCTCAACATTGATTCAGAGAGTCTTCTGTGTGTATCTCAGCTAATGGAACATATATGCATATCTATTAAATAATTCACATTACTTTTTATGCTAGTTAAGTTTAATAAAAACTACCTCACTGAAACCAGTGCTTTATGCTTGTTCACTGAACTTCACTAACTAGTACCCTGCTCCTTAAGGCTCATATTCTCAATTTGGGACCCTCAAAAGACCACTTGACTGCAGAAGAAATGACTACAATGAACATTTTAGTAGACATCTTCTTCTAGCCCAGAACAATTGGGACAGCCAGGTGCCTGTTTTTCCATGTACATCACGTAGTTCTTTAGTGTACATACACTGGAAACAAAGGAGGAGGAGATGTTCTCATTTAACAGAAGCAGTTTAACACATACCAGAGCGGATTTTCAGTTTAGCTCCATTTGGATCAATCTCAGTCAGTATCATTTACAAATGCATAGAATATGTCATGACACTGCAGTTGACGAACTCAGAGTTTTATTTATTGTTCCAAGTTCTATTCAACCATTTCTGTTTCTATTCAGCCAAAAGTCTGTATTTTATGGTTGATAAAAAGTCAGGTAAGAAAACTGGATGAAATAGTATGAGGCTACCTTATACTGAGTAAACACCATTGATGTGTTAAGCATCATCTACTTTGACTGGCAGCGACTGAGTTCTTTCCCTGCTCTGGTATCAGAGATCCCTGGTATCAGGGATCAGTGACTGAATCCATGACTTCTACTTACATATCATGTGTTACTGATGGCCTTTTAATACATTTTCCCACCTTTCCTTTTTCCCTTGTTGAATTTCTCTCTTGACATTGAAAGATTTTTCTAACATTGAGAAGCATACTGGAAATATTTGCTAGCATATATTAAACATCACTACTACAGGCACAAGGGTTAGAGGTTTGTTTTAATATACCTTCACAGACTGGGATTCTCCAAATTTTAACAAAAACCTACATGCTATACAAAGATCTTGAAAGCTTTGCTTTTACCCAGATTTAAAAATAATTTACAAAGCAATATATATATATTTCATTGAAAAGGATGCAGGATTACTCTAAACTGAAATTTTCACATTTCTAAGGCCATAATGGGTAAATATGCATAGGATCAGCCTGTAAGAATGGATTGGAGATGCAGAAGCAAAGACAAAACCCATCACCTGCAGAAGAGAAGCTTTCCAAAGTAATCTGAATACTGTCCTTCCTGGAGCCATACCAACCTTGCACAGTTCATATTTTACAAAGGCATCATATTTTTGTTCAAGAAATCTTTAGCTCACTCCCTTCCACCCAATCCCATAACCATGGCAGGGGTTTGAGATGTAGCTTACCCAACTGTCCCCATTAGGGAATAAGAACAAGCTCAAGACCAGGATAGGAAACAGGAATAGCAGCTTTGTGGTTTACTGACTGTAGTCTCTTTCCCCTTCCCAACTACCTTTTTCTCAGTCCTTTAAAGGAGCCCAGTTACAGGGCCCCTGTGAAAAGGCTTTCAGCTACCCTTCCAAATTGCTTCAAGGGAACTAGCAGGCCTCATGTTTCCCCTGAACAGGTTGGATATATGGTAGCTGGATTTGTACTTGTCCTGACTTCTGGCTGGTTTCCTCCTCACTTGGCTTTTGAGCCCAGTCTCCCTCTACTGGACAGCCCTGGCCTTTCCTCTAGCCTCAGCCTCATCCCTTCTGAGTTGTCCCGAAAAGGACATCACTTCCAAGTGCTGCTGCTGAGCTTGGTAGGGGTTTTGGTGGGTGGCGCCATGCAGTAGAGCTCAGGGGGCGGTGAGCAGTGAGCTCCTGATATCTTACTATATCTCCATTCCCTTATTTCAGTTTTAAAAACATTTGTTCTGACACCTTTTTGGTTTTGAAGCAAGAATTAACAGGCACAATTCTGTTATCTGTGTCATTGTAAATGGAAAGGTTGTCTTTCTATTGTCCTAATTAAAAAAAAAGTATATCTGCCTTTATTCTTGCATTGCTCTTCACTTTTGGGAGTACAGCACAGCTGTCTGAAAAGACATCAAAGACTGGTGGAAACTCTACTTTGCTCCTTTCCAACAACGTCTGGATGAAGTTACATAAAAATTACTATGAGCTAGGAAAGGAAAGGAAAGACCACTCTGCAAGTGACATACAGTTCAATACTGAGTTTTATTTTGTGGTCCTAGCATCAGTGTTAGTACTCAGCACTGCCCTCTGTTATCCATCCTAACTTTAGTGCGCCAGGAAAAAAACTTTGATGATTTAACTCTCACCTCTCCCTAAAGTGGCACCTTTCCATGAGAAACTTGAAACTTTACTTAAGATTTACATACCTCTTTTTTCTTATCTTGTTCAGCTTTTATTTTTTCATATTCTTCTTTTGCTTTCTGGTTTGAAGTTTTCGTTTTAAATTTTCGCTGCATCATGTTGCACCTGCATTTGTCAAACACACCAGAGATTAAAATATTGCCTTTGGATTAGTGCAATTATACTATTTGTGTAGTGAAGCTTAGAATTTTGATTAAATGCTTTAAAGTGAAAATTCTCTTATTACCGTTTAGAGAAGTGCTGCAGCTGCAGGGTTACATTGTGAACTGGGGAAAAGACTCTATAGGTCATCTGACCCACAGTACCATCCTTCTTAAAAGTTATTAGGTTTGAAAAGTGGTATACAAATATTGAGAAAAATGCACTCCAACTGAAGATTGATTCTGAAAGTCTATTCTATATAACAGGGATAGCCAACACGATGCCCTACTGTTCCCATCAGCCTCAGGCAGAATGGTCAATGGTCAGGGATGCTGAGAGTTGTAGTCCAAAACATGTGGACGACACTATGTTGGCTACCCCCGATATACCATAAAATTAAAACAGCACTCTTTAAATCCATAAAATAACTTTTGCTTAGCTGGACAAGCATAGGCTGCTATTACTTGAAGTGTTATTTACTTCTGAGCAAATGTGGTTAGGGTCAGACTGTTCACCAAACAAGCAAAACTTCCTCTTTTCCTTCTCCATTATTTGTTCCATTTCTATAACATCTTGTTTCACCAAAGGGAGTACTTTTGGAATCTGTTAAGTGGTTCTCTCTTAAACAGGTAAAACTTTTTTTGCTGGAGTGCTATCTGAATCAAGATTTGCAATTTGTCTGAATTGATATTTGCTTTTCAAAAGACATCATAGCATTCACATTATTCACAAGACAATATATGCACATACTAAAAATGTAGAATTCAATTGTATTTTATGTCAGACATCAAGAGCAAGGCTATGTTCACAAAGTAAACATTTTGCCATTATACATACATTTATTTATTGCACGATCCATAGACCTCAGCAAGTAACAACAATAATCAACATTAATAACTATAAGAAAATACAATTTAATACAATAGAGCCTTAAACCAGATCAATTTATATCTAATAGCTCAAGGCCCACATAAATCTTTCCTAATCTGCATGGCTTGGTTTATAAATTTAGCCATGGACAAGGTAATTATCGCATTCTGGCCTTGAAGAAGGGTTATTAATAAAATATCATTAGATCTACCCGGGAATTTTAAAAAGATTGGACACAAGAGATCTTTCCTGATCCGATCATATAAATTACAATAAAATAAAACATGAGAAATAGTCTCAATCTCTAAATCCTTACAGGGACAGTGTCTAAGGATTCTTGGTATTTTTTTAAATCTGCCCTGTAAAAGGTTAGAGGGAATAACATTAAAACGAGCCAACGTAAAAGCACGTCTATATTTTGGAACTGTCAGCCAATATAGATATTTCATCACTTCAGGGCGAGGGAGAATATTCAAACCCAAAGCCCAAGGGGAGCAAGGGCCGTTTGCCAAGCTCATTAATACCTGATTATCTATATCAATTAGTCTGCGTTTTACGGCCATCTTAGCAATATTATAATCCATCTTTAGCAGCTCAGAAGGAGAGAGGCCGATTGAAGAAATCTTCTCCATAACCAACTTAGACCATGAAGCAATAAAAAAGGAATCATTTAAAAATCGCACCACATAGGATTCAGAAGTTAATATCTTACAACATCGGATCCAAAAATAAATTGTATGGAGCCAAGTTAAACAGTTTAAGGAATTCAACCCAGCTTCAAGAAATAATGAAGTCCCAGAAACACATCTAGGAACCCCAAACAGGGATTTCAATGCTGAATGAACAATACAATTCAATTGACCTTTGTAGTAGGGGGTCCAGACTGGGGCTCCATACAACAACATCGGAATGATTTTATGTCTTATTAGACATATGGCAGCCGGGATATACTTTCCACCACTCGTGAAATAAAATCAAGTAGTTGCACCCATATTTTTAACTGCCTTCGCTTTTAGATATGCAATATGTGAATTCCACAATCCCGTTTCTTGGAACCAAAGCCCTAAATATTTATAGGAGTTAACTTGCTCAATTTTATTAGAGCCTAGATGCCATGAAAATCTAACCTTTCTCCTTGAAAAAATCATAACCTTAGTCTTTGCGTAGTTTATCATAAGTGAATTCTCTTGACAGTAGGTCTCAAAACGTGATAGTAATCTTTTAAGACCTAGTCGAGTTTGAGATAGTAACACCGTGTCATCCGCATATAGCAGAACTGGCACCTTATCAGTTCCTACTTTGGGGGCATGAGATTGAATATCAGCCAGAACAAAAGGAAGATCCGCCAAGTAAAGGTTAAACAGCACTGGGGCAAGGACGCATCCTTGTCTCACTCCCTGTGTAGAGCGTATTTCCCGAGAAAGGTGACCTGAATGATTACAACGGACCCGAACCGTAGTATTATGATATAATGTAGCTATCAGCCGAAGTAATCTCTTATCAATGTGTAAAGATTCTAACTTATTCCACAGCCGGCCGCGTGGGATGGAATCAAAGGCAGCTTTAAGATCTATAAAGGCAGCAAATAATTTGCCTCGGCTTGGTTTAATATACTTATAGGAGAGCTGAGACAGTAACAGGCAATGATCCAACGGAGAGTGCCCTGGTTTAAAACCAACCTGTGCTTGGCTCAATATATTGTTGGAAGTAACCCATAAGTTCAAGATCTTACTCAGAAAGCTGGCATAGACCTTTCCCACTACTAATAATAAATAATAAATAATAAACTTTAATTTGTTAGTCGTCTATCTGTCCAATTTTTGGACACTCTAGGCGACTTACAGCAACAAATACAATATACAATTCAATAAATACATTACACACTACAATAAATAACCATATTCATCAATTTAAAACTAGCATCAAAACATCAGTGAAAACATTACAACTAATCTAGCTCGAATTCCTGTAGGCCTGCCTGAAGAGCCAGGTCTTTAACGCTCGTCGAAAGCTCATCAGGGAGGAGGCATGTCGAAGATCGTAGGGGAGGGAATTCCAGAGGGTGGGAGCCACTACTGAGAACGCCCTCTCTCTGGTCCGCACCAGCCGAGCTGTTTTGGCCGGTGGGACCAAGAGGAGATCCTGCGTGGCTGATCTTGTAAGGCGGCTCAATTGGTGATACTGGAGGCGGTCGTTTAGATAAACTGGGCTGAAACCGTATAGGGTTTTAAAGGTCAATACCAACACCTTGAATTGGGCCCGGTAAACCACTGGTAGCCAGTGAAGATCTATCAACACCGGGGTGATGTGTTCCCGGCGACGGCTATGTGTAATCAAGCGTGCCGCCGCATTCTGCACCAGCTGAAGTTTCCGGACCGTCTTCAAGGGTAACCCCACATAGAGCGCATTACAATAGTCTAAGTGAGAGACTAATGGGGCGATAGTTGTTTGGATCATTTCTGGGACCTTTCTTATAAATCGGGATTATAAACACCTTAAGCCAGGAAGTTGGGATTTTTCCAGAACTGTTGATTAATGTAAAGAGGGAGGCAAGCATAGATGCCCACCAAGTTATATTACTTTTAAGTAGTTCGGGGGTAATACTATCCGGACCAGCTGCTTTATCATTTTTTAGCTGTGTAATTAGTTCAGCAATGGTGTCTGGTTCCACCGGAGCCCACTCTGGCGTATCTGATAGATCCGGGAATGGATAAAAAATATTTGCATCATCCGTACTGTTAAACGCAGCACGAAAGTGCTGTTCCCAGGTATCCGCAGAAATAAGACAATCATAAATGTTGTTTTGTTTTTGAAGGGCACCTGAGACTATCTGCCAAAATGTCTTTGAATTACGGGTAGTAACCACAGCCTCAAGAATGTTCCAGGATTCCCTTATTGCCTCCTGCTTCTTGTTAACTATAAGTTTTTTGTATTCCCTGCGTAATGTATAGTATATATTTGGGAGGCAACGTTCGTTATTTCTCCTATATTGGCGATAGATGACAGAAATCGTCTTCCTTAAATTTCTACATTCCCTATCAAACCATCTATTTTGTGGGGCTCTTGGGACGCCAGAATTGGATGTATTTAATCCATATAGTTCAAAGATGAGTAGTTGTATCAATTGCTCATAGATAACCAGACCTTCAGTTAAAGATCCTATCGTAACCAATTGAGATGCCAGAAGAACTACTTGAGGGGAGTTTACTATTTGAAGGAATTTTTGAGTTAGTTGGGGAGACCATTTAACTCTTTTATAAATATCTAGTGTTGTTGAATGTGAATTTAACACAGGTTGAGTTGTTAAATAAATTTTCTCTTTAATGGTAAAAAAAAATTCTAAAGGTAAGTGGTCACTATCAATGCAATCTGCTATTTTGAAATAATGGTCTTGATATTCTTTCATGGAGGAAATTATTATATAGTCCACAACACTGGACCCTTGGGGGGAATGAAAAGTAAATTCTCCCCAATTATCTCCGTGAGTACCATTTAAAATATATAATTGATGTTTGGAGACAAAATGAAGGAGAACTATTCCAGCTAAATTCAAAAAAGTATCTTTCGAGTGGCGGACCTTGCTTCTCAAATGCTTCCTATCCACGTTTGTAAGAAACCCAGATTGTACGGCTTCAACTTCGTAAGATCCAGTTATTGCATTGAAATCTCTAGCAAGAACTATATATGCTTGTGGGTATAAGGACGTCCAATAAACATACATAGATTCGAAAGTTATCCAACTTAACATAGTATCTTCCTTATTCAGAGAAGGGATAAAATATACATTAAATAGTAGTATAGACATTTGTGATGATCTAGATTCTACATATAGTATAGATGCCATGAAGTCATTTCCCCCCAACTCAGGAGCCGAGAGCTCAGTGAGCTTACCATTCAGCTTTAACGAGATCGAAATACTCAGGCCTTGTCTAGCCCTCCCCTTTCTACCTTTAGGTAGAGCTGGGGTGCTAAAAGTAACGAAACCATCGATGTAAACCTGATCCTCACACCAGGTCTCCTGGAATAATATTACATCAAATTTATTTAAATATGCCAGGATACTCGGTTCCCTGGATTTAGATTTCCACCCCACAATGTTCCATGAAAGAATTTTCAAGTGGGGGGAAATAAGGGGGCTATTCGGTCAGTCACACTCTTGGATATCGTCTATTAAGGTCGCAGGTACAACACAACAGTTCTCAACTGGAGCTTTTGACGGAATCGGTAATGGAGTAGTTGGAGTTGATAGACAACTTATTCTGACTGGCGAACCGATCTCGTGTGGTTCCAGATACTGTACCGCCAACCAGTCATAAGGATGTACAACCGGATTAGAATAATCATAATATAGCTCACATTGAGGGATCTTCTCTACTGGTTTTAGGCCAAGTTGTTGGGGTAAAGATATGTAGCCGTCTTGATCAATTGGAGGGAAGTCACGTGACTGCTGAGCAACTAAGTTGGAATTTAAGTCAGGAACTCCTTCTGACAATTGATCCACACTTAGATGATCCGCTGCATAAGGATCTTCATTCACTTCGCTGTTCTTCAGGCGGATCTTACAGGAAGATTGAAGTTGTTGTTGTGAGTTTTGTAATTCACTTTCTGTGCCATTACTGACCTTCTTTTGATTCACCAATTCATGTTTCTCATTTGCGATTCCGTGGAGTACTGTTTCACCAAAGGGAGTACTTTTGGAATCTGTTAAGTGGTTCTCTCTTAACCAGGTAAAACCTTTTTTTGCTGGAGTGCTATCTGAATCAAGATTTGCAATTTGTCTGAATTGATATTTGCTTTTCAAAAGACATCATAGCATTCACATTATTCACAATAAGACAATATATGCACATACTAAAAATGTAGAATTCAATTGTATTTTATGTCAGACATCAAGAGCAAGGCTATGTTCACAAAGTAAACATTTTGGCAAATTCTAACCTTAGGAAATAAAGCTTCTTTTAGTTCTGAACCTGAAGTGAGGGACCTTTAGTCCTCCAGTGTCAAGAGTACATGGTTTAGCTAAGGTTTGCTATTACAGATGGTTCTGTGGCAAGGAATTGTGGGGGAACATCTTGGCTGAATTAGGGCCTCTAGCACGCTGTGAGACTTCAGTTCTCACAGCTGAATCCAATTAATTAGACAGTTAGTGGGAACACCTGCATAGAAGTCCACAGGCCTGGGAAGGTTGAAGAAACTGCGCAACCATTAGGTGCAAAAGCTCTGGAAGATTTCATCATCAGGAAGCCCTCCAATTGGCTAATTAATTCCTGGCTGTTACCAGGCTGTTCCCAATAAAAGTAGAGTTAAGATCTTGGTCTTTGTTCCCACCTGATGTTGGGTTCTATCTTCCTATTACTATCCAGGCCATACATCTCTGGGGGAGATGTGGAACCATGCAGTTACTCTGCCCTATTTTCCTATACTTTGTGAGTATAGAATAGGCTAGACAGGTTTTGTATTTTTATCCTGTGATTCAACTTTGTATTTTCCCTAACCTTCTGGGTGTTTGGTTTAAGGAACTATTTTGATATTTTTGTACTTATAATTTTATTTTAATAAAGACCACCTCTTATTTACCAGTGTAAACAAATGTCATTGCGGGGGAATTTCAGCTCTGAATCCAGCATCCATTTAGCCACAGACTACTGTATAACTAGGTATTTTGCCTTAAGGCTCCAAGACAAAGAGTGCATTTTTGGCTCTTGTGTTTTGGAATCTTTGGCAGGTCTACTTCTGGCACTTTGGGTTTCCCAGAGTGGGTGACCAGTTTTAAGGGGTAGTGGCAGTCTACCTACCTTACAGGGTGGTTTTGGGCTTAACTCAGCCCCAGCAGTGCCTGGCCAGGATCAACTGCCCTGGAGTTGGGAATTGAATCCGGAAATTCTTAACATTCAGAAGTTGCTGGAATACAATTTCCATCATCCCTGGCCCTTGGCCATACTTACTGGGACTTATGAGAGTTGGAGTTCAAAAACATTGCAGGGACCAGGAGTTCCACATCCTGTTCTAAACTCAGGAATACTACAGATTTCTTATACCTTCATGAGAGTCTAGCTCTAAACTGTTTACTCATTGTTTATACTCACAACCAGCATGGTTTAAATTGGATCAATTTACCATAATTTGGCCCAAATACCCACCAATCTGAACCTGCTGTTTTACTTGCCAGATGCTGCTTTATTCACTGAACTAAGGTTGGTAAGGATTAAACTCAGTTGATTGAAGAACACTGAATAGAATAAATTGCTGTGGGAACATTTACTAGAAGCTACATTATAGGATAACAAGTTTTCAGAAGATTTCTTACTGAGTTGCTGCAGTTTTCTTTTCTTCCAGTATAAATGGCCTATCATTTTTAGGCTTCCGTTGTTTCTTAAGCATTTCCTCTTCAGCTAAGTAAAGATGCTTCAAGTGTTCTGGGTAATCTTCTTTGAACCCAGTGTTGTTCTGGGAACTGGCATGGCTTTCCTTTTTAATTAATTTCTTGTAATCACGTTGGATCTTTTGCTTTCTCCAAAAAGCAAAGCCTTGCCCTAAAAGCATTAGGAAAAAGAAATCAGAAAAAAGTGTTATTGGAACTATACCTGTTTTAACACACCATGTTTTACTTTGTTTCTTCCAGATGTTCTTTGAAATAAGGCTCTTGTCGTCTTTGCAGCACCACAGCTTATAGGGTGGAATTCAGTATTGTGCAAATTGATTTTTGCTCGTGCAAAAGGACTTAACCTTCTTCTCCACCACCCTGCAGCCCCTCAAAATGGCTGCTGGAGGTGAGGGAGAAGCTGAAGTTCCATTGTGTGAGAGCGGAAGTGCATTCTGCTCACATAGGTAATGTTGGATACAACCCACAGAAGACAGTTCATCACTGATCATTATACTGAAATGACTAAACTAAATAAAAACTCTTAAGCTCATCAGATTTCCTAGAACTGCCAACATTATATAGTTTGTTAAAGCTATTTAATTTTTACTGAGGTTCAGTCTGATCAGTTATAATTCTGACAGGAGAGAACTGCAGGCAAATTCAACTTTAGCCAAATATTATGTAATCAATCTTTGCTTGAATGAATTTATTGATTGATTTTCAATAATGCAATGTAAATAAAGAAACAATTAAATTGGCACACCCTGCCTCCCAATTCCTCTCCCCTCCCTTGTCCTCGAGTGTCTACATTTCTCATTAATGAGTTAAATAAGTATGAATGCCACACTTGTTTGGATGTTCACAGAGTGTAACATGACTTACCATATGTTTATCTTCCGTATGAAGTCCTTTGCCTACTATGTGCCGTATCAACATCAACAAGTATTAGCCAAGGTTGTTCTAGTGTTCCTCTCTTGGGAAAAAGTTGCTTAGTACTTTCTACTTGTATGTTCCTTAAGAGTTACCTACATCATCCTAGCATAGGCTTTATGTACACTTTACTGCCTATATTACTTTATAGTGTAGCTGCATCTCACTTCCAATGGTGCTTGAGGGCAGGGGCTTGTGGCAGAATTCCAGTGTGCCATTCAAAAGAATGAGCACTAGGACCTCCAAATGCAACAAGGCGGGCTTACTACACTTTAAGTAACACACAGTACTGCTGTCCAAATCCAGGCTTGTTGTAAATCTCTCTCATTGCTAACCACAAGATGCAGCCAAGCTTTGCTCTTGACTGCAGCTCATGATTGGGGGGAGAGAGCTTAACCACAAGCCTAGAGGGAAAGTGCTCTCAGACTGTTACTATTTTGGAATGGGATTAAATTATGTATCAGTGAAATCAGATGGCACAATTAAAGTTGATTTTGTGCTCTTCTGCAACAAATACATTTCCAAAGAAATTCTGGTCTTTTTGCTATAAGGTAAGGGATGGGAAAACACACTGCAAAGTGTGGAATAACAATTTCTTGATAGGACATCATAATCTCCCCACAAACAAATAAGAATGAATGCTCAATAAATACGTTGTTTGGGGAAGGACTGTAGTTCATTGACAAAGCATCTGCTTTGCATGCAGAAGGTCCCAAGTTCAATCCCCAGCATCACCAGGTAGGGCTGGGAGAGAGCTCCTGCCTGAAACCCTGGAGAGCTGCTGTAGACAGTACTGAACTAGATGGACCAATGGTCTGACTCGGTAAAAGGCTGCTTCCTAAGCAACCCAGGTTCTGACAACATGCTATGGTCTGCAAGACAGTTTAGAAAAGAAAAAGTCCAAGGAGGAGCAAAGTAGTCACAGCCCATCTCTAGGAACCCACACATGGCCTTGATCAGCTAGTTTGGCTTACCATGATATGCGATGAGGTCAATGTCCTCCTCATCTGCAAAGTAACTGATGAATGTCTATCTCACAAATTTTGGTGGAACAGTAGGCAGGGCCAAAGCTAACGCCTACCAGCCTTACTAAGGCTGCCATCCTACTCATGCTCAGATGTCCTATTGAACTCGATTCCAGCCTAAACAATAAGCCCCACTTTGAATTCAGTAAGGATTGCTTCCAAGTAATCATGCCAAGGCTCGAATAAAACATTTGGCAGGAAACCACGTTCTGTGGATATCCAATACTCAGCCTACAGCATTAATTTCAGTGGGTCTACTCCGAACATGACAGTTGGGTATCACCCAGTATTTCTAATTAATTAATAATTAAGTAATTTCTAATTAAGGGAGAAGCGCGTTGCAAGGGAAGAGACCACATTTCTAGGAAACGAAACGAAGCCTCCCTTCAGCTTAACCTTGCTGCTCTTACCCTCCCGGATGCTCCCCCGTACCAGACGCGGGTCCTTTCTCCACGGTCGTTTCCGGCCCGGGCGAGCCCGCGACTTCTCTGTTCCCTCATCTTTCTTGGAGCTCGGCGAAACCTTGTTCTTCGCTTCCGGCGCCATCAGCCATCCGCTCTGTTGGGTTTCGTCGCGCGCCGAATACGTCATCAAACCAGCGCCTACTTCGCTTCAGTTGTGGGACCAAAGGTATGGCTTTATGTCGGTGCTAGATTTGCTTTGCCTGAACAGAGCGAGCGAGCACCTTAGAGACGGAAGCCAACTCGTGGCGACAGGCACTTTCAATCGCACGCCGAGTTGTTTCACTCCAACACACCTCTCTACGATTGGCGCTCAGGCCATCCTTCCTGCTCGCGATGTCGTGGCATGGCCACGAGGCTTCTACGGTCTCTCGCAGGACTCACCATCCTTTGCCTCCGGAGCTGTCGGCGGAGATGGTGGTAGCGCGACTACGGTCGGTGGCACACTTTCTGCAGCGGATGCTGCCGCTGTGCCGGGCTCACACGGTAGAGTTTTATACGCGCGGCCTGTGGGAGAAGATGGTGGCGCTTCCCCCGGAGGCGGTCCTGGAAGCTCTGAGCGGGGAGAAGCTTCAGCGACTCCTGGAAAAACCGCCCCTACAGCGCCCTTTGGAGGAAGCCGCCGGTAAGAGCCTTCGTACTGCTAAAGGGCAACTGACGGCGCTTGTTTCTGGGAATGATGTTCGACTGACGGGGCTGTTGCACTTGGGTGCCACATGGTCTGGGTGGGTCGGTGGGTGGAGGGGGGGCGCTAAGAAGCAGTTGTAATTTGATTGATTGATTTGAAGATCTCTATTGTTATGTGCCTTCAAGTTGATTACGACTTATGGCGACCCTGTGAATCAGTGACCTCCAAGAGCATCTGTCATGAACCACTCTATATTTGTCTTGAACCATCTCTATATCCCATCTCTTTTCATTAAGGGCTTATCCAAACGGAGCGGGATAATCCACGGTTTCCATATTCGGTTTGTCATCTGATAGTCCTCACTTTGCCTTTTAGTTCGCTCTTTCCCAATTAAAAAAAAACGGTTTTTTGCACCCGCACACGCATCAGTAAGACCCCTACATTCTTTTCGCTTTTTCCAAGCTCCGCCTCTAAGACCTCCCCCTATCAACCAATTGGTCAGCAAAAAAATTACATATGCTCCTCTCCCCCTTTGCTGCGGCCAAGAAAAAACAGCTGTCTTTATAACCACATTAAAGCATTCTTCATTAATAAGCTTATGAGCATTACAAGTATTAAAGAGAGTGGCAAACAGGAAAGCCACAGGGCACTCAGAAGTGAGTCTTCCTCAAGTAATAATTAAAACCAGTAAGAAATGAGTCAATAAAAGGAACAAAAGTTATTTTTTATTTAAAGAATTTTTAAAAAATCAGGTAGAAAAGGGCTGTTGTACCTTTCTGAGTTTCATGCTCCTCTGACAGCAGATGGTAGCAGCAACCAACACTGCAAACCGCCTTGATTTCAGGCTTAGCAGTAAAAAGTCGCAAGGTGCTCGGAGCAAGATCACCACAGGTATGTAGACCCACCATTACACAGTCCTAGAACAGAATCAAAAAGTGATGTTCAGAACTGAGCATATCAAGAGTGAATCATCATCATCATCATTCACAACAAAGGTGGTAATTGTGGGCCAGGGGTCAGCAAGTGGAGGACCCTGGACAAATTTTAGCCTGAGTGTGATAAGGCAGATATCATTTGCAATATTCCCACAACTCTCCCCTACCCATAACTGGAGAAGGATGAAAAATTTAAGTCTCTTGGGTTTCTTGGGGGGGGGGAGAAGAGGTACAGGGAGCATCAGCCATGGTAATAGGAGGAAAGTGTTTGCTGACAAACCATAGGGCACTGCAAGCAGGGGGAGACTTAGACCAGTATGACTTTGCAAAGTTAACTGCAGCAAATAAGCTTCTGACAAGGGCTGTAGATAAAGCCAACCAACTGAACTAGTACATAAATAGACACTTGAAGATATTAGCACAAATTTCTATATAGAATCTATACAGAATTACTGTGCATTTTGTTCAGAAAACTCAAGATTTGCATGAACAGAAACAAACTTAATGAGAATTTGTTTCTTGGTTTTGTGTGTCTCTTTCCACACATTAACTAGCTTCATTGTCATTAAAAATTGCAAAAAATTATGAAATAAGCAAGAGGAGTGGCAACCTGTACTGTTCAGAGCTCTTGTCGCCATATAGCTTCTGTTTGGTAGATTTGTAGACTGCACTTCTGGATCAGACACCTAAAAGTGTTCCGCATTCTGCAACATCTAAAAAGCATGTTTTCAACATCACTTTCAGTATTTCCCCAAATTTCCAGTTTTCTACTCTGGACCTTAACATGTCAATACATACAGTGCCTTGCAAAAGTAACCAGACCCCTGACCAATGCTCTCAATATTACTGCATTACAAATGGTACATTGTAATTTCATTCTGTATGATATTTTATTTATGGCTGTAAAGGAGTTCTGGCCTGGAAGGAAAGGCTGCTGGTCGGTTTCATGCCTGCCTTGTTTGTATTTGTGATATTATGCTTAAATGAATGTATGCTTTTCTGCCTTTATTGATATTTAAGGAGATACACACGCTGACAATTGCACTTATTTCTCTAAAAAAGCAGGAAAGTGTCACCCCCTCCTTCTCCCTTTCCTTCCCACAGAGAATGAAATTGACAAAGCTTTCAAGAGCAGGCTTGAAACTGACCAGAAGCCTTTTTCTTGTTTGTATTTGCCATATTACACTTAAACCAATGTATGCTTTTCTGATTTGAAGCAAAACCCCCAGCAAGTAGAATGAAATTGACAAAGCTTTCCGAGGCAGGCTGAAACCGACCCCCCCCCTTTCTCACTTGCTGTGCATTGCAGATCTCACCCAGAGCGGCCACCCAGTTTGCAGACTGGCAAAAAATTAAATGCATCTGCGCAGTAGTTGCAGACCCCCCCCAACACCCCACCATTGCGATGATTGGTTCAATTTTCCTGGGCTTATTCTCGCACATGCGCAAAAGTGCAGATACGTGGTTGACTGGAATGAGGAAAAGGAGCAAGGGGAAATGCCCCAGAACCGCCCATCAGCTGTAAAGTCTGGATGAGCCCTCAGTGAACTGAAAGCGACTTACCAAACGGCCTCGTGATAAATCGTTGCATTTCTTGATGATCTTCAGTAAGATAAAATAATTTTTTGTTAAATTGTAATTAGGTGCTTATACACTCAAATATTTATATGATGAAAGCATTATCTGAAATGATATATTTAGGCATTTATTTATTTATATTTATTTGTTTGTTTGTTTATTGAATTTGTATCCTGCCCTTCCTCTCAAAGGAGCCTAGCATGGCAAACAGTAAAGAGTTAAAACAGTATGATTTAAAATCAAACAAGAACATATTTAAAACAATTAAAAATGTAAAACATTTAGAACAGTTAAAACATTTAGAACATCTGAAAACATTTAGAAGCAATAATCTACCCTCACCATTATTAATTTCACAGTAACTATGACCAGTATCTCTCAGCCATCAAATGCCTGGGTGAACAGGAATGTTTTAAAATTTCTCTTGAATATCAGTAATGCAGGAGACAAGCACATCTCATCAGGGAGACATTCTATAATTGGGGAAACACCACTGAGAAGGCTCTGTCACAGGTCAACCTGCAACTGGGCAGCAGCCAGAGGCAGCACAACCAACAAGGTCTCCCTGCTGATCTTAGGGGCTAAGATGACTGATATTAGGGTGAGTTGCACAGTGGGGAGGAGAGCCTGTCTGGGAGTCCATAGTCTGTGAGTTCAAATCCCCGCTTGTGTCTTCTGGGTGTCAAGGGCCAGCTAAAGATCACCCCCACAGGGAGTGGCTCATGGGTTACGTGCCCTGCCACCTGTGCAGCCGTGGGAAAGCTGCATAGTCCCAAGGAGCCCAGTTGCCCCCCAGCTGGCAGTTGCGGACAAGGAAGGGGCTGGCTTGTGGAGCTGTGGCAAGCTTAGCAGGCCCTGGCCAGCTGGGGAGGACTAGCCTCAGAGGGAGGCATTGGTAAACCCCCTCTGAATACCGCTTACCATGAAATCCCTATTCATAGGGTCGGCATAAGTCGGGATTGACTTGAAGGCAGTCCATTTCCATTTTGCACCTTTAGGTACTCCGAGTCCAAACCATATCCTAGTACTAACACCTTGATTTGGGCTTGGTAGTTCACCAGCAGTCCATGCAGAACTTTCAGGAGCAGTGACACATGGTCCAATAGGCTGCCTCACTTACCAACCTAGCAGTCCCTTTCTGTACAAGTTGCAGCCTCCAGACTGTCTTCAATGACAGCCCCACCTACAGTGCGTTACAGTAGTCCAAGTGGGAGGATACTAGAATGTGATAAACAATTTTGCTTGACATTATCGATGCATATTTAACAATGTCATTTTATATATTGAAAAGATTTTTTTTTTTAAATCGTAACATGTCAAACACTGTATAATAAAACGTAACCACAAAGGGGAATTAGTATTAGGGGAAAAAATGAAATGGAAATGGACTGCCTTCAAGTCAATCCCGACTTATGGCGACCCTATGTATAGGATTTTCATGGTAAGCAGTATTCAGAGGGGGTTTACCATTGCCTCCCTCTGAGGCTGAGAGGCAGTTACTGGCCCAAGGTCACCCAGTGAGCTTCATGGCTATGTGGGGATTCGAACCCTGGTCTCCCAGGTCGTAGCCCAACACTCAAACCACTATGCTAAATGTTTGTTTAAACAGCCATGTTTTAACCAGTCCCCTAAAATAGCACAGTGTTGGGGCCTGCCCTGACATTTTTGTGCAAAACTGACAGTGATCTTTCACAATAGTAATAATTGTGAATAACACTCATTCTAGCTTTGTTATGCTACATTTAAACACCTGAGGCAGAAAGAAACCCTGGTTTCTGATTTAAGACATAAACTATTACAATCAAATTTGCTGATGAATGTTTGTTGGGTCCAGAGGAGATTATTTTATTTTAGTATTTTTATTTCCATTATGGAACGCAAATGTTCCCATGCAGACTTCTATTCAAGCACTGGCAACTAGACTCATACCTTTTTAGCTTCCATGTGGTTGTTGTGTCATGTGCCCAAGGACCATATTCAGGCCCACTTCCTGGCAAAGTTCCCATTCCTGAGCATGCATACAGGTTTATATTCAAAATGGTGATTTCCAGCTGCAGATAACTAGCATCAGATTCCTAAATAGCTGGCCTGACATTGACAGTTTCCTCAGGCTGTGTTATTTAAATGTGCTACTACTGCTTAAGTATTGTGTGCCCCATCCCAGTGCTACCAACAAATTATAAATTTAGATACTCATTATCCTAGCATGTTGGCTTTCTTATTTCCCCCCCTCAGAACGCAATAGGTGAAGAAACGCCAACTTTAGCTACCTCCTTCACTCCTGTTTCTCGCACAGCAGCATCATCAAGTGGCACAAAGTTGGTATTTTCAAACCAGAGATGGACTTAAGAGCACGATGCAGCTAAGGATGTGTCAGCCTGGTTAACGCTGGGAGCGATTGCCATTTGTCTCCCCCTCCCTAAAAGAGTCTTTTCTTCTTCCCTTCTCATTCCTTTTCCCTTTTGTATCATGTCTATTTTTGAGCTTGTAGACAAGTATGGCCTTATTCTTTAAAGTCTGTATATTGCCTACACGTTAGTTTTATAAATAATAAGTCTTTGGAAGTCTCGTGTAAGCTTTTCTGTGGTTCCTGAAGGATGAGCTGGGAAGTGCAGTAAATAAATGAAACCTATTCTTACTTTTTTCAAGCTACTGAACATTACCACATAGTTTAAGGAAGCCTCCTTTTGTTTCTGAGCAGGGATTGCCAACTTCCATATTCTTTTCCCCACTCTTCCATTTTCAATAGCTTTTCTTTTGATGCTAGCTTCTCTGTCAGAAGTACTGTGCTTCATTCACAGAAGTGTTGCTGCTGACTCAAGTCTTTACCTCATCTACTTTTCTTCTCTTGCTCTAGAAAAGGAGATGAGCCCAAGGTAAAGTTGGGAACTGGGCTTCTGCTTTTCCAAGTTTCTGGAGAACATTTTAGATCTGTAGTGTCTTTTGAATGCTACCTTATGTTTGTGAGATGTTCTGACTTCTCTTTGGATGTCTTGGCTACATTAATCTTACACTGTTTTTACCTACAAAAGAAAAAGAGCAAGATGCTGACCTCGAAAAGAAATCAACAGACCTTAAGAGTTTGTTGACACTGTTGATCATTGTTTAGATTTCTGTTTTATCCCAGCAGGTATTGTAGGAGCTCCTGCTATACCTGTAAATTGAAAGTGAAGCTTAACTCTGAGCATACATTAGAATCTAGCTATTTCTGTTTTACCTTTAAAAACAAGCCAGAAACAAATACACATACTTTTTCATTACAGAAAGACATTTTATATATGAAGTTCATTTCTCTCATAAATTTAAGGTTGCACAATGGCTAGATATATATTTGCCTTGCATCAGTACATAAGTTCTAGCAGTTTCAAGCTGTGATTCTATCTCCGCTTATCAGAACTCACAGTGTGATTTGTGGAAGGTTACAAAATCTTTTTGTGGATATCCAGTTTTTGTTGGATTGCATTGAGCTTTGAAGTAAATGAGTCTTCCCTCTGCATATACATTAGCATATAACTTTACTCCTTTTTCATAGGTAGCCTGACTCTGAATATCAGAAATGAGCTGGCTCAGAGTTTTTATTTTTTCATTTTCCATTTCAGAATGTTATTTGATCAAACTACCTTTGAGTGTTTTTTGAAAAATCTGTACTTGCACTCTTATTAAAAAAAAGCTTTACCTTGCTTCTGTATGTAACCTGCAAGCTCTTTCATAGTAAACCAGTATCTTTATTTTTTATCTAATACTTTTAATCTAATGTTTATAATGGTGCTAGAGCACACTCTGTGTATGAATCTGATTTTTTTGTAGTTACGGGCAGTGCCACAGGAGTTTGAATCTTATAACTTGACAATACTTGGGGCCTGCATTTACTTGTTCCCATACCATATTCCTTCATGATGTCTAAGACAACCAAAGTCAAACCTTGAGTAAGCAGTTGGTGTACCAAGTTGATACAAGATGATGTTCTTTACAGCTGCCCCACAATAGATAAAATGCAAGTGTTGGTATCTTTGCCTGAATTGAATAAATTATGGTAGAATTGTTGATATTGTAAACATCTTACAAGTAGTCCTATGGAAAGTCCTACATCTACTAGAGCCTAACCAAGTGGAGTATACTGGGATGAAGAGCAGTAGCTTCCATGCATTCACAACATCCTGAGGGTCTTTTAATTGCAGCCATAGCCTCCCATTTTCCACACTTATGATTAGAGAGCAGCTTGTTGAGCTGTGGATACATGGATTCTGAACAAGGAAAAACAGCATTTTTTCTGAATGAGATTTTAGGGAATGGTTGATCTAACTTGCTTTGTAAATTCTGTAAGTAAAATTAAATTATGAAGCAATACAAAATCAGTTAATATAAGCAAGATAATTTATATGTATGTGTGTTTCAATTTATTGAAGGTTGTTTTCTAGACTGATGCCATTTTCATTCCCTCTTCTTTTTTTACAGATAACTGTAAGTTTTACAACATTTTCTGTGAAAATTCTCAGAGGCTAATCAACGTGCAGGCTTTTGCCCTAGCTGCTAAATATTACTCCATGCCAAACCTTGGGGTGTGTATCGCATTAGAACAGATGCTAGAAGCACTGAATGGGACACAGCAGCCTAGGTCAGGTAAGTTACAACCTTAGAATCTCTTTTTATATCTTCTTAAAGCCTTTTCCTTTCTATTCACTTGTTCTTGGTTTGCATGCATGGTGACATTCTGGATTTCTTTTCTAAGCAATCCAGAAATTTCTAATCTAAAACTTATATAGAAATCCAATATATTTCTACTCAGAAA
The DNA here is from genome assembly GCF_030035675.1 of Rhineura floridana. NCBI lineage: Eukaryota > Metazoa > Chordata > Lepidosauria > Squamata > Rhineuridae > Rhineura > Rhineura floridana. The sequence goes on along the minus strand of NC_084487.1, from coordinate 64,384,564 downwards.
TAAATCCCCTCTGTTCAGTGGATCTTACTTCCAGGTAGAGCTAATCTGAAGTTCTCACAGGAACTTCTTTGGGTACACTTAGTAGGGTGCTCAATGTGGGGGGAAGCCTTCCAGGGTTGAGGAGGGACGAACATCTGGGTGGAGTGGGAAGAATAAGTGGGAAGTACGTGTATCACTACTTACAATTACAAGGTGGTCCAGAGGCAAGTTAAGAGCCACTCCAAGCAACTGGGAAGCTTCTACCACGCTCTTTGCAAATGGAAATGTGCCTGAAATTGACATTGTATTATGATGTACCATCAATTCCAGCAACATTTTTGGCCCCTTTTGCAAAGCGTGCCACTGAAGTGGTATTATTTGATCACTTGAAGCAGCTCTCACTTTTTTGAAAAGTGTAAAAAAAATGAGACAAATAAACTCAGCACTTCATAACTATAAGTTTGCAAATCCTCCGTCCTTCTGTTGGGAAGAAAAATCTAACAAAAGTGTATGTGTGACCTTTGCACATTCTTATTTACAGTGAAGCATATCTAGGATTTCAGCCCTAGTCATCTCTTCAGACATCATTTTTGCATCAGTTTAAATGTTAATCTTTCTCTTGGCTGTGCTTGATTTCTTAAATATGCCCATTGGAACTCCTGATTTCTTTGAACAGCTCTCCCTCCAATCAATACAACTGCATTGTATTGGAAGCTTCTGTTTAAAACTGAAAGCAATCACGGCCACACTGAGATAGCAGTGTTAGTCACATGATTCAGGACCGTGGCTATAGTAGTGATATATTTAGTACTTCTTACATCTAGGTCCCTCATTCTCAATTTCACACTCAATTTTTAACTGCCTCTTGGCATTTGGGATCAATTTTCCTTTCTTTACAGTTTACAATTGCCAGCTTTCTTCTTATAATATGGTAAAACTTACATAGTAGAGACAAAACTGATAACCATTATGAATGAGACACATAATTTTAATATAATCTGAAACTATAAAAATAGAGCAAAACTGAATCAAGAGTAAGTTCCTTGTATTTAACAATATTTAAATACAAGTTCCTTGTATTTAACAACATTTCCACTTCTCCCAGGCATTTTAGCATGTGTTTTTAAATTCTTTTTTAAAAAAAATTTAAATTGTTTTTAAATTGTTTTTTGTGTTTTAAAATTTGTATATTTGTTTTTATTGTTTTTAATTGCTGTAAACTGCCCAAAGAGCTTCGGCTATGGGGCGGTAAATAAATAAATTAATTTAAAGAAAACTATTAACTAGAATGGAATTCCTTGGCAGTAACCTGGTAAAGCCAAATACTCAACTTTCAGAGTTGTAATATGGTATTTTCATACGATCACTAGGATCGTTAAATTTTGAATGTTTTCTAGACATTCCTAGATTCATTTCTGTTTTTCAAAAACGCACATCTGTTAACTGTTGAAACATGTTCTTGAACAAATTGCATTTTTAGAGTGCACAAAGAGGAATGTTATTCAAACATATTGTTCTGAAAATTCTTTCACTTTTTCATAAGAAGAAAAATATGTCTATTGCTTTGAAGCCTCCTCTAGGACACACACCTTAACATGGTGAGGGGGTTTGAGAGTGTTGAAGAAGCTGAGAACAATGCCGTCAGGAGTCTAGACCAAGAGGCTAGACTCCCAGCAGGGTCACCCAAGACGGAATGGTCAAACTTGAGACATTAGACTAAGATGCATCCAAACTCAGAGGAAGGTAATGGTAAACCATCTCTGAATACCTCCTTCCATGAAAACGCTATGAATAAAGTATCCAAAATGCAAATTAATAAATAAATAAATAGAAATCGTCTTGAAGGCACATAACAACAATTGCTTTGAAGAGCTACACAGCCTGCTTAGAAATAACCAAACATGCTATCTACCACTAGAATAACATTTACAAAGGCATCATTTTCCTCTTAAATTAAAGTGCAACAGTTTGTATATCCCCCAAAAGAGTTTTGGCCTCATGAAACATTAGTGGAACTATAGAGTGCTTAAGCATTTGTGAAGCGTCTGCCACCAAAGCTTCTTTCAAATGGTTTCCTTCAAGTATCAATTACTTGCTTATAAAATGATTGGGAGATATGATTTCTCTGCAGAGAAGGAATTTATTTTGGGGCATGATATTTGGTGTTACTGATTCACCTTATTATGGTCATAGCATTATTGGAACCCCTCTGATCAAAGTTCAGTGAGCTTTAGGCTTCATGAAATCACCTGGGTAACAATAATTAATTTTACAACATCAGATATGTATCTTTATTCTGAAAAGCAGTGAATTAGAAGTAGAGCATTTCAGTATATTACTTTTATTAATTAATCAATTAGGTGGTTCTTGTGTGCCTCTGCCACAACCAGATAAATGCTACTGAATGCACATGCAATTGTGGAGTATTATTCCAGTTAGTAATGCATTTAATAAAAATATAATCTTTGCCATAATATTATTGTTGATTTTTGAAGGAAGATTTTCAATAATGCTCCCCTTTGGAAATTATTCCAAGGAAGCCCCTTGTGGCAGCAGAAGAGACTTCTGCATGCACTGTGTGTAGGGCTTGCTGATTTTATTTCCCAACTGCAGCCCTTTGTGCTACATTGAATCTTGCTCCGAGATGTCCCTTGAGCAGCTTTTCTGAAAATTCAGGTGGTTCATTCCACATGCAGCTTGTTGGATCCCAGCTAGCATTTATGGAAACCTAAATTTTAATCAATCTTTTCTCAACATTGATAGCAAAACAGAAAATGACATGGTATGCTTGTGCCTTCTTTGTATTTTGTTCGTCAATATTAAATTTTATGTCACTATTTGTCAGTTGATAAAACCATTGTTGTATGCTGACAGTTCTTGTATGTACTATCATATGTTCAAAAGCACACACCTTTCAGATCTTGGCATGGAAAATCTCACGATGCTCATGATCACAATTCAGTTCTCAACATACATTTAAATAAGACTTCAGGCATCAATATTGGCATGTTCATTTTCAAGAATGAATAGAGATAAGGTCTGATGATCAGTTTCTTGAAAGATGACAATAATACGGAAGTGCAGTAATGCAAGAAAGAGGGCATGAATCTGACTGTAGAAAAGCTGTCTTGTTTCTTGAGTGTATCCAGATTGCCATTTCCCACCACCAGCAGGATAGCTTTTCTCAAAGTTCCCACAGGCTCCTGTTAATTGCTGCAGAGTTCAAACTGAGAAACTGAGGTCTGAGTTTAAAAATATAAAGTGAAAGGGATTTCACACTACCAAAGTAAATGGTTCTTCTCAAGATAATGAGATAAAGGCCTCAGCATATATTACTGAACAATGTGGATCTCCCGTAGTGCATGATTAATGCATTCAGAGTTTTCATTATTGAGGCACACCTTTTTTGTTTTCCCCTGAAGGGCTTGTTCCTTCATGTGTGCTCCAGGGGAGTGCATGCAGAGTATTGATGTTTTGCATGCACTTTGAGTAAGTGTGTACAAAACATGGGTGCTGAAAGCATCCACCACTGTGTTTGCTTCCACATTGTTTCTCTTCCCCTGTCCCCCAACGGTCTTCAAGTTTACCTGGGGCAGAAGAAGGAGGAAATGATGGTAGCACCCAGGCCCAGTGCCAGCGGGCAGCCAAGTTGGACACTGGCCAATGAGACCTGGCACTGAGAGGGGCCCCTGCTGCTGGGGCTGGGCGGGAACAGCTCCCGCTCTCTACTAGCATCAGGTGACAGAGTGTTTGCCCTGTGACCTGATGCTGGTGTGGAGTGACAGTTACCCTCCCAGGCAACACCCTCTGCAGGTGCGGATTGGCTGCATGACTTCCTGTGGCACTGCAGTGCCGTGTCAGCACACTGTGTGCATATGCTTGCCATCACACAAAGTTGTGTTGGGGATGTCAACATGCCCCCCCTTATGTGATGGCAGGCATGCCTTCTAGAGCCCCTGCAGTCTGATGTGTAAGGGCCTGCTACAGTCTGGTGCCGGTCCTGGCAGCAGTCTTCTCTTTGGTTAAAATGGGCATGATTAGTGTCATGTTTCCACAAGGCACCTTGGGGAAACACAGTTCTAGTGCCCTCCTTGGCAGAAATACTGTGTTGAGGAGCTAGAATGGCTGTTACCACTGACTCACCACTTGTCTACTCCAGCTTGATTTTGGAGTCCTTGTCTGCATGCACGTAGTCTGTCACAGTGACTAGCTGTTATAAGTGCTTTTTAGTTACTTGCCACATCCCTAGTTTCCATGCCAGTACTTGCAGATGTCTTGCTTGGGTGTAGAGACTTTCCATCTAATAGAACAAATTGACATGGTGAACTCCTTTAAACAAAATGGCCTGATATGGGGTGGCTCTACACAAGCTTTTATTAGCATCCTACATGTGGTTGTTGTAATTTATGAGGTCAGATCAAGCAGTGACATATGCTTCTGTCCCTATCCCTGGTCTTTGGGCAAACAATCTTAGGGAAATAAGCAGAAGACACGTGGGCCTACAGTAAGTTATTTGAGAGCCAGACATATCACAGAAGGACATAAAACAATTGCATAACAAGCAGGTTCTCCTATTGTCCAGCAGTGTTGGGGACTAGAGGAAAAATATTGCTGAAGTGAGCAGAATATGTATATATTTAATATATCACCTTATGTAGGTATCTAGGGAGGAGTTTAGACCCCTTTAGAGAGACCAAGCTCCCATTTGAGAGCTACATATGGAGAGAATTAGAGAGGACCTTTTAACTTGTGGCTCCCCATCTGTGGAATGTGCTCCCCAGTGAGGTGTGCCTAGTGCTTTCATTAACATATTTTCAGTGCCAGGTATCTTTTTCCCAGGTTTTTGATCGATTTAAGATGACTGTTTGTTATTAGTGTGCTGCCAAAGCTTCCTGTGGCTGTTATGGAGGTTGTTGTTGTTGTTTTGTTTTTATGGTATATTATTTGTGTTTTAGTATTATTGTAAGTTGCTGGGAGATCTTCGATTAACAAGTAACTAATAAATCTAATAAATAATTTTAATATTTATTTTGTAAATGAGATTATGCAAAAGGTCACTAAATCTTATACTTTTAAATGACATTTTTCATTAGTGCTTTTGAAAGATAATATACAGGTTTTTTTAAGCTAAAACAATGTGGATATTATCTAATTTATTAGATGAAAACCAACTGGTGCAAAATATTTTTTTTCTGAATTGGTATGTAATTGATTATGCAGAAGTTCAAACACTTCTAATTTACTTGCATTTTTTGTTTTGATCAGATGTAGAGATAAAAACAGATGACTTCATGAATAATAAGAAGTCACATGAAGTGCAGTTGATGTCGGAGTTAGTTGATGGCATTGCAAAGTATTGTGGCTTAAACCAGGTAAAAAAAATTTAAGATTTAAAATTGTGTACTTAAAAAAAGAAAATAGTCATGCTTCTTCCAGTCCTAGTGTTACACTCAATTCCGAGGTTCGTACCGCTGGATGAGATCCCAATACTCAAACAACGTGAGACTCAAGGTTTCAAACCAAAGCTTTATTACGTTTGCAAACGGAGACTCACAGGCAGCTCTTGCCAGTCCAGTGAGGTCTAAAGTTACAGTTCTCACAAGCATAGATACATTCTTCTATCACTAGGCAGATTGCACAAAGCACACAGGTGGGAGTCTTGGGAGTCTTGTCTTGGCCTGGCATAGTCACGCACAGCACCACAAGATGATACAAAATATGTGAGTCTTACTTGTTGTTCCAGTGTCGGCCTTCATCCCTTAACCCTTGCATGTCAGACAACTTAACATTGGCTTTTACTAAAGATCTATTTCACATGGAACAAATCAATTCAAAATTTTACATTCTAACAATCCTCCCTCAAAAGCATTTAGAGAATTAAATCATGCAATCCTCTAGGTTTAGTCTTTGATACCTGACCATCATTTGCACTAAATTCTTCATCGCATTTTCCATCATACACCTGACACATGGCAAAATACATGGAAGAAGCAACAAAATTAATAGTATTATACAAAAAATCACAAACATATGCCTTATCCAACCCCAATTTGGGAGCCAGTTCCACAACCAGCTGATATCCACTCCATTCCAGTGTTGATCCCCAGCATATGCTATCCTTTTAGCATGATCCACTAACTGATTAACAATTTCAGATTTATCATCTATTTCTATGCAGCAATCTTTACTAGTATTTAAGACTGTGCATAGTCCTCCAGAATTTGCTAATAGTAAGTCCAGTCCTTCTTGATGTAAAATTACCTTATTCCGAATCTGAGTTATTTCTTGTGTCAAGAGTTTTATGGCATCCGCAGTTGCATTTGCTACAATTTCGACCACTGCTTGTAACCTAAGCACTCCATTTGTTAAATGCCTGGATGTTTGTAATCCGATTGCTGACCAGGTCAACGGTTCATAATAATCTATTAAATCTTGGGGGGTCCATACTTTACTTCCCCATTGATGATTCCCTTGGTGTAATACGCTCCCCCTTTTCCTTTTGTTGTTTGTATACAGGGGTCGAAATATATGGTCTCCCTTGGGCTGTATGTGTACATGTGGAATTAAATAAGCCATATAACAAGAACCTGTCCATCCCTTTGGTAGGGAAGTATATGCAGTTGTCCCACACACAAACCAATGGTGTTTGAGAGCTTTCTTTCCATCTGCCCAAATGGATGTCTGAGTCTTTGTTAAGGAACCATTAAATTCTGATAAACCTCCCTCTTGAAGGGTAGAATACCATGAACCATAAAAAGGTCTATATGAGATACTATTTTGGGAAGTATGATTACATATTAAGAAGGCAGAATTTCTATTGGTGCCTGCCTTACATGATAAGGAGTGTTTTCCATACCATGAATCTCGGTGGGCTAGTGAGCTATTCCACACTTGTACGTGACCTGATTGATTTACCCATCGTACTCTTCGTGTTACATCTTTGTAGGTACCACTGAAATTTAAATGGCGGCATATCCAGGATGAAAAGAACGAATCTGGATGGGTCTTACAGTGGTGGCATTGGCAACCTGAATTTGATTGGTTGTAACACTCTTTGACCAAGGAATCCCAAGAGTTACATGTACACTCATGGCCCTTGATGTGCGTATCATTATGAGCTGAACTATTACACACAATCCCATTGGGCCAAACAGGTACTGTGGTCCATTTGCGAGTGTTCACACAGGGAGAATGTCCTACAAATGGACCTGTACCTTCGTAATTTTCCCAGCACCAAAGGCCTTTCCTAGGTGTAACTTGTACAGTATCCTCCTTTTCCTAGGTTTGATTGTTTCTATAATCCACTGCTAATTCCAAAACTGTTAGAGGGAGTGGGTATAAAGGTATTTGTCCCAGCTGTATTACTAGTGGGGTACATATCCAGCAATTGGTCAGGTTAAACGTTTTAGAAATATTTCTGGTTAATTCCACGATACCTCCCTCTGCTCCTATAGAGGATATCAACAATAAAATGGTTAAAAACATATTCTTATCTAAAGAACTTATACCTAAGATATAATATAAAGGCACTTAAAACAATAACCAAATAATTCTACAGATGCCCACTAGATGGTGCTGGAAGATATCAAAAGTCACTGCATTCTCCGCAATTTAATTTTCAGGCCGAAACCGGGCACTGTTTCCGAAAGCCAATTTTCTTCTGGGCTCTTCTTCCGTCCCTCAGCTGATGGGAGACCCTGCGCTGTCTCCTTGCCTGCCTCCACTGCTTGGGAGGAAGATTTGATCCGATCTGTATGGATCCACTTCGGGTTCCCGCTGACTTTGATTGCGGCGTGGATTGTCAACAAGACTTGTTGTGGTGGTCCCCAGTTGTCAGTTAGAGAATCTTTCTGCCAGTTCTTAACACGGACCCAGTCACCTGGCTGGAACTGGTGGATTGGACCTTCCAATGGCAACCTCTGGAATTCTCTGGCGTACCTATGGAGATCATGTAAAACAGACTGCAGGGCAATTATATATTCTCTTAACTGTGTTTCCCCTATTATCAAAGATACTCCTTGCCCCTTCCTTATACCCAGATCAGGAGGTCTGCCATACAGCATCTCATAAGGTGTTAATTTAGTCTCACCCCTTGGCGTAGATCAAAGTCGAGTCAAAGCTAATGGCAAAGCCTCAGGCCATTTTAACTTGGTTTCTCTACAGATCTTTACCACAATCAATTTTAGAGAACGATTACATCTCTCAATCTGGCCAGAGGATTGGGGCCTCCATGGAGTGTGTAACTTCCATTGTATTCCCAAAGTGGTTGCAACACCCTGTACAATCTTTGAGACAAAATGTGGTCCTTGATCAGATTCAATTACTTCTGGTAGCATAAAACGTGGAATGATTTCTTTCAACAATACTTTAGCTACCGTTGCAGCTGTGTTATTTCTGCAAGGATACGCTTCTGGCCATCCTGTAAGCTGATCAATGATTACTAGCAAATATCTATACCCATTTGTTCTGGGCAATTCTGCAAAGTCATTTTGAAGACGTTGAAATGGATAAAATGCCCAAGGTTTGCTCGTATGCTGTTTGCCTGGAAGGATTCAATACTTTATCTGCCTTTGATCTCAGAATTTTTGCAACGTCGTGGGGTCCCTGAATGTTTAAGGGGGCTCCCAAAACAATTTTCTCAGCCTTTTTCAGTAATACCGCTGCTGCTGCTACTGCACGTAAACAAGACGGCCACCCTTTTGCTACTGGGTCCAGAATCTTCGAGTAAAATCCCAAAGGTCTCCACCCGTCGCCCCACTGTTGAGCCGACACCCCTGAAGCCACTCCGTTCTTTTCAGTGACATAGAGTCTATAGGGCTTCTGGTCGTTAGGCAAGGCAAGCACTAGGGGTTGACTCAGTGCTGATTTTAATTCTCTAAATGCTTTTTCCATATTGCCCCTCCATTTCCAGTCTTTCAAACCTTCCTTGGGCTTCTGACCTCCGGATCTGGCTACCAACATTATTTTACCAAGTTTTATACATTCATATTCAACAAGCCATTGTGGTCTAGCCTCCACCACGGCTTTCCACACTTCGGCATATGGTGCTGAATCTGCATACCCATCTGTCTTGGTTTGTTTACAAACAGCTTGAATAACATTTAAATCAAACGTTCCTTCCTCTGGCCAGCCTACTCCCCAACTTGGCCACACCTTCTGGCAACACATTTTCATTCCCTTATTAGATACTATCCCCTCCCCATATCTCCCCAAAAACCAGTTTTTATGTTTTAACACTAAATTAAGGGGTGTCCCTCTCTTCCGTTTGGATGCCCCTACTCCCATTCTTGGGGTTTCAACCCTGACCCAACTGGCACACACCACTTCTCTCGCTTCGTCCTTCTCCAGCCGCTTCCCTCGCGGGATAGACGGAACCGTGAATCCAGACTCCACACTCACTTCGCAAACACCTTTGCGTCTCAGTCACACTCACGCACCAGGTCAGATGGGGATTCCACCTGCCACAGGATCCCTGGGATTTTCAGTAGGCTCTCATCCTCCCACCTTTCCTTAGATTCCCGCAATGCTTACCGGGTTTCGACGGGAAGGGGAGTCCGTGTCCGGATGGGCGTTGGTTTGCTCGAGTCTCTAAAAGGGAGTCCTCAATTGATACCATCGTGCTACTTGCTCTCCGATCTGCCCGGCCCCAGGGCAGGCCAAAACGACCTGGAGCGCTCTACCCCTGGCTCTCCGGCGCGGCCCAAGGAGTCGACGGGTCACCAGAGGAATCTCCTGGCTGGCTTCGCCAAGTTGTTACACTCAATTCCGAGGTTCGTACCGCTGGATGAGATCCCAATACTCAAACAACGTGAGACCCAAGGTTTCAAACCAAAGCTTTATTATGTTTGCAAACGGAGACTCACAGGCAGCTCTTGCCAGTCCAGTGAGGTCTAAAGTTACAGTTCTCACAAGCATAGATATATTCTTCTATCACTAGGCAGATTGCACAAAGCACACAGGTGGGAGTCTTGGGAGTCTTGTCTTGGCCTGGCATAGTCACGCACAGCACCACAAGATGATACAAAATATGTGAGTCTTACTTGTTGTTCCAGTGTCGACCTTCATCCCTTAACCCTTGCATGTCAGACAACTTAACATTGGCTTTTACTAAAGATCTATTTCACATGGAACAAATCAATTCAAAATTTTCCATTCTAACACTAGTGTCCTGCTTAAGGCCAAGGCTCAAGCAGGAGCTGCTGCCCCTTGGAGAAAGGGAAGTTACCAAGAAAGCATTGGGTGTAGTTTCAATTCTCTACTGGCTTGATCAAACACTTCTATTCAACAAGGGTCAGAAGCCAGAAATCTGGAAGTACAAATAAGGCATCAGGACCACAGACAGAGTACAGGAGAACTCAATCTAGTTAGAGACCCTGTGTAAGTGAATCTACCTCTTTGGTGGAGAATCTGAGGAAATTTGTACTGTAGTGTGCTTATCAGGATGGTCCAAGGGATATGGCTCCATGAGACTCAGAGGCCTTGGCGGCCTTGGGTTTTTCCTCCCTTAAAGAGGAGTGTTCTGATTCTGTGAAATGTTTCTAATCCTGAGCCTTAAGTACAACCTTGGAGACAGATTTGTTTTTGGTTTTTAATTTCAAGAATTAGGGAGAAAGAATTTCAGGATCATCTTGGAGCCACATATCTTATACTGTATTCGTGTTTTTCAAGTAAAGATTTTCAGGGAAATTGCCACTTGTAATTTTTAAAATGTAATTTATGTAAAATTGGAGAATCATGACTCTGACTGAATAACACATACTAGTTTGCAGCAAAAAAGCCTTTATACAGCATAGAAACATAACCCCCCCAAATTACCCACATGCCCTTTTGCAGTGCGAAATTATATCTGTTTAGAGATAAAGTTCAGCTTTTCTCTCTTTGTGTACATATGGAAAAATAAATTGCAATACATTTTCTACAAGGCCAAGGCTGCAATCCTTCACACACTTACTTAGAAATGAATCCTATTGAACAAAGTGCAGACATGCATAGGAGTACGATATAAGTGTCCAGAACTTTCCAGAAGCAAGAACTTGATTGTTTCTTGGAAACATAGTACCATGTGATGGGAAGTAAATGCTCCTGGTGTTTTCGTTGGAATGGTCATAAATATTCATAACCTGCAGACTGAATACATTGCAGAGCTCAGTTAGGAGGGATAAAATAAAACAGTATTAGATTATCAAGATGGGCTCCTTAGATGATTCTGGTGGGATACAGGGTGGCATCTCCTGGATCCTAGTGCCTATGATGGTTTGCTAGTATCTGCATTCAGTAGGATATTACAGTACTAAAGTACATTACTTGCAGTGCAATCCTATATTTGTCTACTTTGAAATAAGACCCAATGAGTTCAGCAGGGCTTACTTGGAAGTGAGCGTAGCATTGCATTGTTTGGATTGATTGTTATTCAAACTGTTTCACTAAATATGAAATGTAGACTGTTTAATTTTTTTTGTCAATCATTGCATTGTGATATTGCATTGTTTGCTAAAAATTACAAATCCCTAATATCCCAAAAGAATCTTTTGCTTACACTGAAAGTAATCTTATCCAGAAGCACTCTCTTGTTTTTGTTAAATGGAAAAAATGCAAGACTTTAGGAGAGATTTTTCATATTTGATTTTTCAACCCTTCTTATAAAAGTATGCCAGATGTAATTAAAGTGCAGACCTATGAAGAACAACAACACATTGTTTACAACAGTATATATTATTTAGAGTTCTTTTTGAGAGAGTCCAGTTCACCAATAGGCTGAAACTGCCCTTAGCTTCAGCTTATTACCTACAGTATATAATAGGTGGTAGAAGAGATTGTGTTGGTATTGTGTTATAGTTAGGTGATTGTTATCAGTACAATACATGACCAAAATTGTCCGGTTAACCATTGTAAAAGTTCATTATCCCCTGATGAAGGCCTGTGATTACAGGCTGAAACGCGCTGGGCTTCTTTGAAAAATATTCTGCAATAAAACCAGTTTGGGCTTCTTTGAAAAAATCTCGCAATAAAACCAGTTTTCTATAAATATATTTCAGCATTCTGGTCTTTGACCCCCTTTTTCTACATGGTGTTATAGTTAACCAGCTGGCATATTTTCTTTTTTACAGTATCTTGAAATTTCATTCTCTAAATGGCTACATTTTGGATATCTTAAGTAAGATCAGGGACGGGGAATCTGTGGCCCTTCAGATGTTGTCGGCTTCCAACTCTCATCAGTCCCAGCCATCATGACCAACAGTCAGGGTTAATAGGAGCTGTGGTCTAACAACATCTGGAAGGCCACAGCTTCCTCACCCAAGTTTTAGATGAAGAAAATCATTATAATAATATTTAATGTTATACTGAGACATAAGCAAAAGGAAATATAAAACCTTTTCTCTACAGTAGCTTTGAATTGTTTTAGAACCAAATCAAGTTGTTGTTTTTACAAACGGTTTGAAGTAACATGGAAAGGACCTCATGGGCTAGTTAATGCAGATGGCAAGCCAATATGCCAGAAACAAAAATAGTATCAAAAAGCTATCAGGGGATATCTTTCAGCCCATTTCATTAGTTAATCAAAATGGTGTCATTGCTACAATCTCTTGGTTGCTCTCACACTGCTTCCAGTGACTTATGCATGGTTAGGATCGATTCTGTGGTTATGCACTATGCTAGTAATGCATCTCTTAACAGCATAGGTTTTGCTAGCGTGGTTTGCAATTACATAGTTCATCAACAATAGTTTTATACATATGGAGAAGGAGGTGTGGGACTGCTGCTAGCCCCCTCCCCAATATCATGCATGGCACTGACCCCACTCCCTGGATAACTGTGTGTTGACACATATGTCTGCATCAGGAAAGCCTGCGCATGAGCAACTTCTCAAGCATAGGCTTTCCTAATGCAGATGTGGACATCCAGGGGGTAGAGTTATAGCCATTCATGATGTTGGGGACAGGATTAGCAGTGGAGTCCTGCTGCTCCTTTCTCTGCTCATAGTTTCTACACACAGAGAACAACGAAAGAGGTCTTATGTGGGCAGAAGTTACATATGTTACCTGGAGTAAGTAACTTATGCAGTCACAGAAGCAATCACAGAATGATAGCAACCTTGCCCCTGTGGGCTCCATTGTAAACGGAAACTTAGTAGGATGACTTGAAGTGACCTTGAGAACCAGTTGTCCTGCCACAGCAAATGCTTGTCTTAAAGAATTGGCGGCAAAACATTTTTTGCGATAGTCTACGCTGCATGGAAAACCTGGTTCCTGTCTGGGAAGCTTAGGTTTGTCTTTTAATCTCTGCAGTGAATGAGAAACTATGCAATGTGTTTAAAGAGATTTTTTTCCCACTTGGTTTCTTACATTTCCAAGACAAAATCAGCAAGTGTCTATGTTTATAAACATTCTCTTGCATTCCTCAACACTTTTGGAACATGCACATAAGTCTTCTTAGTTCTAAAAGCAAGCCAATTAAATAATTACTTTTTCAAATAAATAAACATTAATTAGAAAATACAAACATCTCTTCTAGCTACTTAAGCTGTAAAATAAGACAAAAGACTAAAGATCCAGTCCTTATGAATGCCGCAGGAAGGACAGGGTTGTGGAAGCAAAGAGAATTGGATTTAAATAGGCCACAATTTTTATTTGCCAGAGCTTCCATGAATTCAGCAACATGAAGGGGGCAGAGACTAAGGAGTCTTGCAGCCTGTGTGTCTCAGAAATGTCCAGCCCATCTGCTGAGACAAATGTTAAAGGAGACAAGTGAAGTGAATCATCTGCTTCTTTCTGCAAAGATCACCTGGGTGCAGGTATATGCCAAAAAACAGATGTGAGCTGGACCAGGGTTCTGCTGCTAAGGCCTCTTGGGGGGGGGTCTTTGCTGGTGGTATGCGGTGGTTGACCCCACAAGTCTCTTGAGTATAGTCCCTGCCTGACAACCAAATGCCAAGACAGTGTGATAATGAAAGCAATGATTGGTAAGAACCAGTTGTGATATACTGAAAATGGCAAAAAGCAGGAAGAAAAGATTCTTGAATACCTGTTCGCTATGCAGAAGATCAATACCCAAGTCCTGGATTTCCAAAGTGGGAGCTGGATAAAATTCCTTCTGGCTTGGTTACCTGGTGGCTGGCTGGTGTCTTCCATAGAAAGGCAGGGAGCTCAAGGGAAAATTAGACAGTCAACTTTGAACAGGAGCAGAAGGAAAGGCTGAGCTGCATTGAGCCCAAATGTGTCTAAAGGCTGCTTGTATAGCCAGGGAGCAGACTAGAGGAATGGAATCCTGCCAGACCCATCCTTGAAGCCAGCCCATTCAGTCAGCAGTGAGGGGCCTACTGGCAAGCATGCCAACCAATCCAGAAGCTGGGTTAGACCAGCTATTGGCTCTGTTGTATTTTCTGCCCACATCTTAGGCAAACCCAGTGTATATACCTTTTAGAAACAAATTCCTAAAAAGTTTCCCTTCCTTACTAATCCACAGGAATTTTTGCAGCTAATAATAAAACAAAACAAATATAAGCTGTAATAGCATTAAAAACATTAAAACAAAACATAGACCTCAATAAGGTGCTTAAATTTGGTCCTTTTAGTATCTGTTGACCAGTACACATAGAACCAGTTTTACGGCTGCAGCTTTCCTCCTGACTTGCTTTGAAAGTGTTTTGCCTTGTTGCTTACAAGAACTGTATTGTGACATAGTATTTAACCCAATAAAGATTTCACTATGTCTTGGAACTTTCACTTTAATACTTTATTCTTGGCATTGCCTTTCCAAGTTGAGTCAGTGGTATTTCAGCAAGGATTAGCTTTTTCCAGTGTTCTTTATTTCAGTGTGCTTAGTATAACTTTCATTGCACTTTTGAAATGGAGAATAATTGTTCATTAAAAATGCATTGTGTCAATGTATATATGTGATTTCCTTGATTAAAAAGTAAGTTGAAATGATTTTCCAAGGTAGCGCATGGCATATTGACAGACGCTAGAGGTCAGTAGAGTAAAGGACAGGCAACTACTGTTTGAGCCTAAGCTGTTGGTTCCTTCCATAGGAAGGCTGAACAATAGATTGAAGCAACAGAGAAGGTGTTAAAAAATTAGCAAGAGATTATACTTTACATTAATATAGCATGTTATATTTTCATCAGTTGTTCCTTTTGTCGTAGTTCTAGATGAGGACATTTAGTATAGATTTCACATAGCTAGAAGCTGTATATACACATAATGTACATATGTTCCCTCTTCTCTCCGATCTTTGTATATGTAAACGAAAAGATTTTGGTATACTAAGATACGTATTATTTACGTATATGGAAGCATTCACTCAGTTTTCCACTTCATAAATTTTGTCTGTTTTGGAATATTTGTACTGTGGAATATTGATTACCAATATTATTTTTATGTTTTGAGACAAAATTGTACTAATGTCTATGTTTCTCAAGCTAGGTCTGTCCTTTATACTTGATATAGAACTTTCTTTGATTCAGAAGTACTTCCATAAAGCAATGGGGAATACCTTTTTAGATTTAAGTCTGGCTGCTCTCATAGGATGCTTGGACTGGAGTGACTATCTACTCTTATGATGATCTCATTATCATCCCAGTATGCTACCCTTTGGGGGAGAAAGATGGCAGAGCCAATACTAATTCTTAAAGACTTGCTACCAAGTCTAGGGAATTTACCTTTTTAATTATTGCATTACGACATTATCAGCTGGCATAGTTCTAGTTCGTGTTAAACCTCAAGGGAAGAATAAACATTGAAACAGAGTTACGTAAATCATTGGACCAATACTATTTTGTTCTAATTACTTTTATGATTTATAGTTGTTGCATGCAAATATGACTGCTACTTTTAAAAAGTATTTTTGTTATCTGTATTCTAGGTTATTGATCTGGGCTCTGGAAAAGGCTACCTGAGCTCCTTCTTGTCGTTGCAGTATAATCTAAAGGTTTATGGAATTGATTCCTCAAACACAAACACCCATGGAGCTAATGAAAGGAACAGGAAATTGAAGAAACACTGGAGAGCCTATCAAAGACGGGGAAGAGCAAATGTCAGAGAGCAAGTGTTGGGAGAGGCAAATGAAAAGCCAGAGCAAGATAAAGAGAAATGTAAAGAAAATATTGGTGAAAAGCTCTTAAGTACTAATAACAGTCTTCAAAGTCAGGCCCAGGTGGCTGCTCCAGATTCTGTTCTTTTTGAAACAGCTGATGTTTTCAGTGACTATGATAAGTGTATTACTAACACACAATATGAACTTCACTCGGGGGCTCAGCTGCAGCCCGATGAGAATAACATTCCAGAAAATGTATTTCTAAGTATTCTGCCTGCTGATGCTGTGGAAACTGACTATTCAACCAGAAGTAATTGCAGGGAGCTCTGTGAAGAGGAGAAAGAACGAAGAAAAATGGCTTCCCTTAAAGAGAAAGCAAGCAGGTCAAAAGAAGCCAACATATATTCTCCATTAACATCATACATCACTGCAGAAACAGAGCTACGTGATATTGTTGAAGATCTGGAGGTTATTGTATTTGTTATCATTCAGGTTAATCCAGCCTTGTAAATAAACCCAGGAAAGTTACTAGCCTGCTAACACTTTTACTAGCCTGCTAAAAGGCTAGTAACTTGTGTTTCCATGCTGGTGCCACAGAGCAAGGGATGCCCTCTTATTCATGGTCAGCATGGAAACACAGGCTATTTACTTAGCAGGCTATTTAAAAATGCCTTTTCCCGAGTGGACTGAAAGAGGACGGATGAAGTGATCTTTCCCTCCTCTCCCAGCATCCTTGCTCGCCTGCATGACATTCCTGGTGTGTAAGGTATGTTGCTGCTTAACCCAATGTTCAAAATCTTTTCAGCTAGAATGTGAGTTGAGAATTTCTTGAATTCTTTGAGTTCTCTGTAACGTTTTTTACAGCACAGAGGAAATACAGCATGGAATCTGTTTTATAACTACATTATTATTATTATTTTATTATTATTATTATTATTATTATATTATTTAGAAGTGCCTTACTAAATGTTTCATAAGTACAGATTTAGCTGAGTGGAGGGGTTTGGTTCATAAATGACGTCTCTCCTATTTATTTTCCTTTATCCACTGTTCCTTGCTAAGCATGCACATACAGCCTGTATAAAACTTCAGAAACATATTTTGACTAAAAATTCCCTTTATTTAAATTTGTGCTGTTTTCACAGTGTCTCTGAATTTTCTCATTTTGTTCACTGTTGCTTAACATATTTCACATCAATTGCAGTAGCGGACAGCATGATGGGACAGTGGCACTCACCTGCCCTCCCATGGCTGCTTACTAGGAAGGGGAGGGTGAGGTTGTGGAGACAGCAAATGCTCCAGCATGAGCACTGGATTGGCTCTGCTAGTGCATTTGCACTGTGCTAACCTCCCTGCTGCCTCAGTCTTCCAGTAAGCAGCAGCAACTCAGCTTTTGGGAGATCAGGTGAATGCTGACACCTCACCACATCATCTACTACTGGCTAATAATATTATGTTGTAGCACCTTCAATGTACATGGCTCTTTCCAGAGTAACATGGGCAAAAAGAGCTTCCTTAGAAGAGCTTTTATTAAACATTTAGACGAGGAAGGGCAAGCAAGAGAGGGAGGTATGGAGAGGCAAGGGTAAAAGTGAGTAATGCAACTATACATCAACTCTGATATGTCAAACCTTAACAAAACTAACTTTTAAAAGTACAGTGCTTTGCAAAAGTAATCAGACCCCTGACCAGCGCTCTCATATTACTGAATTACAAATGGTACGTTGTAATTCTGTTCTGTGTGATATTTTATTTTGAAACACTGAAACTCAAAATCAATTATTGTAAGGTGACATTGGCTTTATGTTGGGAAATGTTTGTAAGAAACATAAAAAACTGAAACATGTTGCTTGCATAAGTATTCAATCCTTGTGCTGTGGAAACTCCCTGTTGACACAGATGAAAGAAATTGCTGTATGGAGGACACAATTACCTTCCATTGGCCTCCACCTGTGAACCATTCAAGTTGCTGTCACATTGTCACGATAACAACCCCACTGTTGAAGGATCATTGGTTAGGTTGTGGATCTGAAGGAAAATGAAGACCAAAGAGCATTCTACAGAAGTGAGAGATAAATACAAATGCATAGATTAGGAAAAGGGTACAAAATAATATTGTCGTGTTTAGATATCCCCATGAGCACAGTTGGATCAATAATCAGGAAGTGGAAGCTGCATCACACCACCCAGGCACTGCCAAAAAAAGGCTGTCCCTCAAAACTCAGTGCTTGAACAAAATGGAGACTTGTGAGAGAAGCCACAGAGAGGCCAACAATCACTTTGAAGGAGCTACAGAGTTCAGTGGCTGGGAGTGGAGTAATGGTGCACTAGTGAACCATATCAAGAGCTCTGCATAGCACTGGCCTGTATGGGAAGGTGGCAAGAAAGAAGCCGTTACTCAAAAAGTACCATCTTAAAGCACGTCTGGAGTTTGCCAGGAAGCATGAGAGTGTCCCAGCTGCTATGTGGGAAAAGGTGTTGTGGTCAGATGAGACCAAGATAGAGCTTTTAGGCCAACACTCAAAGTGCTATGTGTGGCCCAAACCTAACACTGACCATGCCTGAAGAGACACCATCCCTACAGTGAAGTATGGTGGTGACAGCATCACGCTGTGGGGATGCTTCTCATCAGCAGGGACTGGGCATCTTGTCAAAAGCGAATCTGACAAGAAGAATGGGCCAGAATCCCTCTGACACTGTGTGCAAAGACTTAAAGCTGTTATTGTAGTGAAAGGTGGCTCTACCAACTATTAATGTGTGGGGGTTGAATACTTATGCAAGCAATATGTTTCAGTTTTATATGTTTCTTACAAACATTTCATGACATAAAATGTCATCATACAGTAATTGATTTTGCATTTCAGTGTTTCAAAATAAAATATCATACAGAATGAAATTACAATGTACCATTTGTAATTCAGTAATATTGAGAGCATTGGTCAGGGGTCTGGTTACTTTTGCAAGGCACTGTATGTATTGACATGTTAAGGTCCAGAGTAGAAAACTGGAAATTTGGGGAAATACTGAAAGTGATGTTGAAAACATGCTTTTTAGATGTTGCAGAATGCAGAACACTTTTAGGTGTCTGATCCAGAAGTGCAGTCTATAAATCTACCAAACAGAAGCTATATGGCGACAAGAGCTCTGAACAGTACAGGTTGCCACTCCTCTTGCTTATTTCATAATTTTTTGCAATTTTTAATGACAATGAAGCTAGTTAATGTGTGGAAAGAGACACACAAAACCAAGAAACAAATTCTCATTAAGTTTGTTTCTGTTCATGCAAATCTTGAGTTTTCTGAACAAAATGCACAGTAATTCTGTATAGATTCTATATAGAAATTTGTGCTAATATCTTCAAGTGTCTATTTATGTACTAGTTCAGTTGGTTGGCTTTATCTACAGCCCTTGTCAGAAGCTTATTTGCTGCAGTTAACTTTGCAAAGTCATACTGGTCTAAGTCTCCCCCTGCTTGCAGTGCCCTATGGTTTGTCAGCAAACACTTTCCTCCTATTACCATGGCTGATGCTCCCTGTACCTCTTCTCCCCCCCCCCCAAGAAACCCAAGAGACTTAAATTTTTCATCCTTCTCCAGTTATGGGTAGGGGAGAGTTGTGGGAATATTGCAAATGATATCTGCCTTATCACACTCAGGCTAAAATTTGTCCAGGGTCCTCCACTTGCTGACCCCTGGCCCACAATTACCACCTTTGTTGTGAATGATGATGATTCACTCTTGATATGCTCAGTTCTGAACATCACTTTTTGATTCTGTTCTAGGACTGTGTAATGGTGGGTCTACATACCTGTGGTGATCTTGCTCCGAGCACCTTGCGACTTTTTACTGCTAAGCCTGAAATCAAGGCGGTTTGCAGTGTTGGTTGCTGCTACCATCTGCTGTCAGAGGAGCATGAAACTCAGAAAGGTACAACAGCCCTTTTCTACCTGATTTTTTAAAAATTCTTTAAATAAAAAATAACTTTTGTTCCTTTTATTGACTCATTTCTTACTGGTTTTAATTATTACTTGAGGAAGACTCACTTCTGAGTGCCCTGTGGCTTTCCTGTTTGCCACTCTCTTTAATACTTGTAATGCTCATAAGCTTATTAATGAAGAATGCTTTAATGTGGTTATAAAGGCAGCTGTTTTTTCTTGGCCGCAGTGAAAAGTCTGTGTTTTGTTCATCATTATATTTCCATCCTCATAAAGTTTATATCAGATTTTGCCCTTGGCAGTGTACCCATAACATCACACTAATTCATTATCTTGTAAGTTGTATATTTATGTCTTTGGAAACACTGTGGCTGTATACAATAATTTCTTTATAGAACAATAACCCAAGTTCAGAGTGAAACATTTTGAGGATAGCATTATAAGATTATGACTGCAATGTGCATGCCAGTTGACCGGTTTAGCCCCATAGGGACCAGGCCCATGTAAATGCACATACCTGAGTTTAAGGGGTTGGTAGATAACAGCCCACATGTACAATAGGGACGCAAATAGTTTGAGGATCTCATTACAGGTACAGAACAAGTTTGAGGTTTTCTTTAGAAAAACACTATGAATAAATACGATCTGAAATATGAAACTGTAAAACTTATCCAGAGTTATCTTGCAGATTCCAAAGAATAGTAATTTTTTTTCAATATTACAGTGGAGAAATATGTCTGTTGCTTTGGTTTCAGACATGTTTGCATTTCACACAAAACATTAGTGACTAGGAGAAGGAGTTTGGTTAGTTTAAAGAAGCCAGCTTTGGAGAAGTTGGTTTGTTTGAAACTAGCCATTGTTAATGTTAACTACAGTTTGTTGTTCCAGATATGACAAATCTTTTTTAAACAAAAGAGAGATGAAAGCTTTTGAACTCCTCTTGCCAGCTATGTAGGAGGGGGAGGGGGAAGTGTTAGTGGCTTGTGAATACGGCCATCATAAACAAGAATAAATGTTAATTGTAGAGGGGAAGTTTTGTTAGTCTCTTATAGCAAAAAACAAAACACAAACCCCAGTATCCTGTAGCACTTTCAAGTATTGTGCCATAAGCTTTCATATCCTGCAGCCCACTTTGTCAGGTGCATCTGTGAAATGGGCTCTACCCTACAAAAGTTTATGTCCAACAAATTTGTTAGACTTTCAGGGGGAGCCATAAATATAAAGAAAAACATAGCAGATGTGAGATATGGTGGTGTTTCACTGGCAAATGTGTGAGGAACGCAGTATAAGATATGAGTGGAGCGGTAGATAAAGTGTAGCAATGAAAATAGTGGAGTTTAGATAAAGTGTGGGACTAAAAGCAGTGTCTGTGATGAAAGGTCCTGTGTGTGCAGTGTTTACAACATCTTCCATTTTGTTTTGCTACAGTATTTTAATTTCAAAAAGTGTGTTTCTGCCTTCTGCTGAGGGAACATTTTCCATCAGTTTTGCCTTTTCCACTAATCTCCAAGTCTTGTTCAACTGCTTATACAAAGCAGGAGGTCTCCGTGCTATTTCCTGGCAATTGATATCTGTGCTGCAATTAATTATTTCTATAATAAATTTGAAATGCTTATATCTTATTAGTCCATTGAGATGCTCAGATGGAAATGAATTTATATAATTTATAGGCTGCCTTCTAACCAAAGTTCTTTGGGGCAGTTTACAAGAATTAAAACAAGTAAAGCTACAATAAAACAATATGATATAGTCAATACAGTACCTCATTAAAATCCACAAATTACTTTAAAACAAAGAGCAGAGGAAAAGGAAGTTTGCAGCAACAAGTCATTTTGAAACTGAAAACTGAAGAATAAAGATTCTCAGAGTTAAAACAGTATAAAACCATAACTGTTGTTATTATTATTATTTTTTCAAAAATAGGTAAAATTTACAAGATTTCAATATGTAACAAATAGAAGCAGAAAATAATACCTTTGTAAATCCAGTAAGTTTAAAAAAAGTGTTTGGTGGTAATAATAGAATGTAACAAAGAAAAATATATGTTGATATGCGGATTGGGCACATATATTTTGTTTTTTCCATAGGAAGTGGGCCATCACTGTGGGAAATAGTTCCACCTATCGTGCGAAGGCAAGAATGTTTTTGAAGTCAAGACTAGGGACGTCATGCCCCTCCCACTCTCCAGTTCATTCTTGCCTTCGTACGAACAAGATTGGAATTTCACATAGCTAAGTCTCGTATTTGTCTTTAAACCCTTTCTCTTTTTCTGTTTGTGTTTAGCCTCTGAGGGTTCCCTCAGGGACCGCGGCTGCGGCTTCCTCACCCTTCCCTCAGAGCTATTCAACCTATTTTATTTACTTGACTGGGGGCTCCCTCTGAGACCGCGGCTGCGGCTCTCTTCGTTTTGGCAGTTTCTAGCCCCCCCCCGCTCTGTTGTCTCTTTAGCCAGGGGCCTCCCTCAAGGACCGCGGCTGCGGTTCTCCCCTTTTGATCGCTTCTGATCGCTTTTGATCGCTGTTAACTTCTCCCCCCCGATCGGTTGCCGCGGCTGCGGCTTATCCGATCTCAGCGGGAGCTTGCAGCTGCGGCTCCCGCCGTTAACCCTCTGCCTCAGATCGCCCTCGCAACGTGGCTTAAATCCCACTGAGGGCTTTACAGACCGCCACGGCGGCTCTCTCTGCGGTGGCTGCCGTCTTTTCCCCTACCTGTTTTCTCCGGGGATTTTTTGGAGCCGCTACTGCGGTTTTTGGCGAGATCGTGCTCGGCAGCCCTTCCTCCGGTTCGCCTTCGACGGCCGCCATTGCTTCTTCCCTCTCTGCCATTTTTTCCCGCTCCTTTTTTCCGGGCGCCATTTTTTTCTTTCAGAATTTGAATTTCCCGCCCTTTTTGTTCCCCTTAGTATCGGATACCTCCCCTGCAGACTATCTATCCGTACGTTTGTGTATATGTGCTGCTGACTAATTTACACACGACTGATTTACACACATTACTGTGGCTGTAATCATAGTGGCTGAATTATATTATCAAGGCTGGAGCTCCAATCCTAGTGGGCTGGATTGTATTATCAAGGCTGGACCTTTAATCCTAGTGGCTGGATTACATTATCAAGGCTGGAGTTTTAATCCTAGTGGCTGGATTACTTTATCAAGGCTGGAGCTTTAATCCTAGTGGCTGGATTACATTATCAAGGCTGGAGCTTTAATATCAGTGGCTGACTTGTATCAAATCTGATTTACATTACATATCCTGCCCCCTATGGGGCCGTGAACAAGCCAAAAACCCAGCCTACAGCACTAATCTGAGTGTGCCAACTCTAAACAGCCTATATTATATTAACGCTGATACCTCTGTGCATTCTGCCCCCTCTGTGGCAGTGCATTCGCCATCTGCCAGTGTATCCTACCCCCTCCGTGGTAGTACGCTGTGCCAGTTCGGGTCTTTACATCCTGCCCCCTCCGTGGCAGTGTACTGCACCCAGGTTCATATAAGATGGCAGAACAGCCAGGCATGTCACCATCAACACACATGGTGCCAGATCAGCCAAACATGCCACAATCAGCCAAGCCACAACATACTAACACGTCTAAGACCAGACATGCCAAAGCACTGGCTAAGACAAAACATCTTTCCAGCCACAGTAAACCAAAACGCCCTCGTTGTGTCTCGGTGCCAACAACCACCACAGCACAGACACACATAAGTGATATTTTCCATTCTCCTGCTACTGCCTCTGACGAGGAAGAGTTTGTTGGCTTTCCCCCTCACGGTTCGCCTAACGAACCTACCTCTGGCTTACCGCCTCAGACATCTGTTCCAATAGCCCACCAGGCACATACATCTCACACATCTGGTCTGCAGCTGTCTCCTGATTTCCTCTCCCAACTCCAAGCCATGCTGGCTTATTTCACACGAATGCAGTCACTACCACAGGTTCCTGCCATGCCCCCACTCAACATGGACCAACGTGCGTTCCATGCTGCTCATCCTTCCTGCTCACCAGATCCCTTTGATGTAGCCAGAGGCAGATGTACGGACGAAGCCTCGTATGTGGAGGAGTTAACTTTCACTGACCATGTTGAAGGAGACGACTGGAGCGACTATCCAGATCATGAGGAGGATACATCGTATCGCTTGTTCAATACCTCAGATTACCAACCGCTCGCACGTAGGGTACTTCATACCCTTGGCCTCCAGACTGCGCCTTCAACTTCGTCCGCCCCAGCTCTCAAAGGGGCTAAGGTCCTCAAATCCCCTGCACCTACTGAACACTATATCCCGGTGCCGGACCCAATTGCCAAATTAGCCTCCGAAGAATGGGCCCACCCACTCAAAGCTCGACGCTTCAAGAACATGGCTGACAGACTTTACGCCCTAGCCCCAGACTTCGCCACCAAGTTAGATGTCCCTGGCATAGATGAACCGATCGCTCGCCTCGTTTCACGATCTATCTTGCCCAGGGAAGGGGAATCCCACCTAAAAGATACTACTGAGCGTCGAATAGACTTCGCCCTCCGCAAGAACCACGAGGCCACTGCCCTAGCCATGCGTGCCTCCGCCTCAGCCTCCATCTTCTCCAGAGCATCTATGATGTGGATGGATGAACTTCTAGAGCATGATAACCCTGATCCTGTCGCCTTCAAAAGAGCACTATTGAAATTACGTAAGACAGCAGCCTTTGTGGCCGATGCCACTTTGGATGCCACCCAATTAGGGGCACGAGCCATGATGACTCAAATAGTCGCTCGTTGCACCCTCTGGCTTCGCCACTGGCAAGCTGATTCAGCGGCCAGATTGAACCTGTCCAAGGCTCCTTACTCCGGATCTCTACTCTTCGGCGAGGAAGCTCTAAAGGCAGTTCTGGTTGATCCAAAAGACGCCCACAAACCGGTTCTAGCCACAGTCAAGAACATCGACCACAGCCCCTTCAGGCGATTTCCCTCTTTTCGTTCTAACCAGCCCTTTCGAGGAACGCGGCCAGGAGGACGAGGCCGCGATTTCAGACCCTATGATTCCAACGCATTCAGGGGCTCCTGGAACCGACGCTTCCAGGGCAGAGGTCAGTACCAAGGGCGCAGGGGCAACTCATCGTCCTCATATAGGGGAGGTCCTTGCCTACACAAGTAGTATTAACGCCCTCCCCATAGGTGGCAGATTACTTAATTTTGGAGATCGATGGCTGCGCCTTACTACGGTCTCCTGGATCAGGGACCTCTTTACTTATGGCTATACCATAGAGTTCTGGGCAACCCCATCAGACAGATTCCACCCGTCTCCTTGCCCAAGGGCACCAGCCAGGCACAACATCATGCAGACAGCTATACATCACCTCTTGCACATAGCGGCAATGGAGCCAGTTCCCACAACTGAGAGATCGGAAGGGGTGTACTCCCTCCTATTTGCTGTGCCAAAACGAGATTTATCTTGGAGGGCGGTATTGGATCTCAAGTTTGTCAACCGTTTTGTAACATACCGCAGGTTCAAAATGGAATCTCTCCATTCCATTACCGAGAGTCTGCATGAAGGAGACTTCCTGGCTTCTATCGACCTTAAGGAAGCGTATCTCCATTTACCCATTTGCATAGCCCACAGAAAGTTTCTTCGGTTTGCTTTTGGCCACCAACATTTTCAATATAGAGCGATGCCATTTGGCCTCTCCTCTGCTCCAAGAGTATTTTCCAAGGTGCTACTCATCCTAGTGGCTTACCTTCGGACCCAAGGGGTTCATATCTACCCATATTTGGATGATCTGCTCATACGGGCCAAGTCTGAAGAGCTGGCTCATCATCATTTAATGATCACCCTCAATGTTTTGCAGACCTACGGCTGGCTTGTCAACTTCGACAAAAGCCATCTCCAACCAACCCAACGC
Organism: Rhineura floridana; assembly: GCF_030035675.1. Classification (NCBI taxonomy): domain Eukaryota; kingdom Metazoa; phylum Chordata; class Lepidosauria; order Squamata; family Rhineuridae; genus Rhineura; species Rhineura floridana. The sequence continues at coordinate 64,358,748 of NC_084487.1, read as the reverse complement.
CTATTACATCTTGGGGCAATGTTGGACACCCTGCAGGCAATGGTCTTCCTGTCTCCAGATCGCATCACTGCCATCACAAGCATCGCAAGGTCCCTGATGCAACAAACATCCGCAGACGTCATGCTTCTCGCCAGAGCGCTCGGGATGTTTATCTCCACAATCCACATTGTGCCCTGGGCTCGAGCTCACACTCGGCCCCTTCAGTGGACTCTGTTGCCTTTTCAAAAAGACATTGCCAGCTCCAACCATCGCAAAGTTCGTTTGAGCCCGCTCTGCGCCTCTCCTTCCGCTGGTGGACCAAAGTTCAACACCTCTCCAAGGGCACGTCGTTCAGAGAACCCCGCAGAACCTTCGTGACCACAGACGCCAGCCTCATAGGTTGGGGAGCCCACTGCAACTCCCAGTACGTTCAGGGGGTTTGGCCCAATGCAGAGCAATCTCGAAGCATCAACTGGCTGGAACTAAAGGCTGTCCACTTGGCTCTATGTCATTTTCAGTCTCTGTTCCCTTTGCATCATGTGCTCATTCGAACAGACAACACGTGTGTAAAATCACATTTGAACAGACAGGGGGGCACCAGGTCTCGTCCTCTGCAGGACTTAGCCTCTCTCATCTTTGTCTGGGCAGAACAACATCTACAATCCCTGAAAGCAGAGCACCTCAGAGGGATTTGGAATGTGACAGCAGACTGGCTCAGCAGACAACAGGTCTTCCCGGGAGAATGGAAACTTCATCCAGCCATTTTCCATCGTCTCCAGTGTCGGTTCGGCGCCCTCTCAGTCGACCTGTTTGCTTCCAGTCACAATTGCCAGCTTCCAAGGTACTTTGCCCGATACCTGGACTCAACAGCAGAAGCAGTGGATGCTCTGACAACACCGTGGCCAGACGGTCTATTGTACGCCTTTCCTCCCATACCATTGTTAGCCAAAACCTTGAGGAAGGCGCGAACCGAAAGGGCACAACTGGTTCTGATAGCACCATTTTGGCCACGCCGACCGTGGTTCTCAGATCTTCTGCCAATGTCAATGACGGATCCTTGGACACTTCCAGTAACGCCAGACCTCCTATCCCAGGGTCCAGTACTGCACCAAGACCCTACTTGGCTCAATCTAACAGCGTGGCGTTTGAACGGAGACACTTGAGGTCAGCTGGACTGTCTGACGCTGTGATTGATATTATTTTGGCCTCGAGAAGACCATCTACCACTCGAATTTATCAACATACCTGGGTGGCTTTCTCTAAGTGGTGTCAGTCCCACCACCACGATCCATCCCAGGCCAGTGTGCACCAGGTGCTCCAATTTCTCCATAGTGGCTTTATGATGGGACTTCGACCCAACACCCTACGTCGACATGCGTCTACTCTGTCATCTATTCTCTCAGTTTCCTCTCCTGGAGATCATATTTCCTCTCATCCGTTCATCAAACATTTTTTGAAGGGAGTCGCCCTACGCTCTCCGGCTGTCGTCCATCGGTTCCCCTCATGGAGTTTGCCGAAAGTCCTGCAGGCTTTGCAACGCCCTCCGTTTGAACCCATCAGGACTGTGCCCCTACGCATACTGTCCTTCAAGGTCCTGTTTCTGATGGCAATCACATCTGCCAGGCGCGTTTCGGAGTTGGGCGCATTGTCTTCTGCTAGACACCTCTGCGTCTTCCATAAGGACTCTGTTGTGCTGAAGACTGACCCTTCCTTTCGTCCCAAGGTCGATTCAGTTTTTCATTGCAACCAGGACATTGTGTTGCCTTCCTTTTGCCCGGATCCTACCCATCCTCTTGAAAAGGCTTGGCATTCGTTAGATGTCCGGAGGGCTCTCAAGACCTACCTGTCTAGGACCCAAGAGATTCGACGAACGGAGTCTCTGTTTGTATCCTTTCATCCAAGGTCTATGGGGCATAAAGTATCCAATCCTACCTTATCCCGTTGGTTAAGGGCATGCATTACTTTAGCATATGAGTCCCTGAAGCTGTCAGTTCCAGCTAGTATAACGGCTCATTCTACCAGGTCAGCTGCCACCTCGGCTGCTTTTGCCACTAATGCTCCTGTTGCCGATATTTGTAGGGCCGCAGTCTGGTCTTCCCCACACTCGTTTATAAGGCATTATAAAATTGATCGTTATGCCTCTGCTGATGCATCTTTTGGCAGACGAGTGTTGCAACAGGTTCTTAATGAGGATTAACATGTGGGTGGTCCCTCCCTATATGGGTTGCTTTGGTACATCCCACAGTGATGGCCCACTTCCTATGGAAAATGTACCATTGGTCTCACCTGAAAGGTGATTTTCATAGGAATGGGCCATCACGACCCTCCCAGTTGGAGGATGACTAGTGATTTTATCAATGGGTTACATGTTATTGTTTCCATATTATATTTAATTGTAAGAGTGAAGTCAAGACTTTTAGTTCTGTTATGTTATGTAGTTATGTTAGAGTCATGTTGTTATGCATGTGACTATTATGTTATTTTCCTGGCGGGCCTGTTGGCCTTGTTCTTGTATTTTTAGATATCTCTTTCAGACTCGCTACGAATGAACTGGAGAGTGGGAGGGGCATGACGTCCCTAGTCTTGACTTCAAAAACATTCTTGCCTTCGCACGATAGGTGGAACTATTTCCCACAGTGATGGCCCATTCCTATGAAAATCACCTTTCAGGTGAGACCAATGGTACAATTACCAGACTGACCCTAGCATGCAGAAATATGAGACATAGAGGTAGGCAACTATGTGGCAAAGTCTTCAGAGTGTAGAAAGGAAGACAAATGGTTGGACATTGCCCTGAAATGTGTTGTTCCAGTAATTTAAATTTATCAGCTTATGAATTTTGTATATTTTGCTTGGCCCTGGAAAAGTATCTAAGTTAACAAAGCAGTTTCCCAGACTTTCCTTAACTATTCTGTGATAGCATATTTAAAAGTCTTGGAAAATGAAAAGGTCTTTGCCTGGTGCAAAAAAGATATTAAAGCAGGTGCCAGGCAAGTCTCTGGGGAAGCATTTTTTCAACGTAGGTGTTCTGTTCTCGCTGGGCTCCTTAAGGAGGCGAGAGACTCCACAGAAGAAACAGAAGTGAAGGCAGTGCAAGGGCAGTGTTCAGGGTCAGTCTGAAGTCAGTGTCCAGAGTCCACCTCAAAGCCAAGGGGGTCAGGCAACAATTAGGGTCAGAGCAGTCCAGGGTCAGAAGCCAAACAGTCTGTAAGCAATGTAGGCAAGATACTGGTCTGGGGTCCACAGGTAATCTTTAGAAAGGGCAGGTACAGAGCTGGTGCATAGACATTGTTCCAGCAGCCCTTCCAGCCTAGCACTGAGGTTTTTATGCTGGAGCTCTTGAACCAGACCCCAAACTTCAGCTGACTCCCATTGATCACCTGCAGTCAGACTTTTATTCCCAAGGAGTCCTTTACTCTTGAGGAGTCTGGGCCTGTAGTAGTGTACTCCACCGGATGGGCCAGGTCTCCATCTGGTATCACAGGAGATGCCTCTCCCTTGGGCTCAGGGGTTCAGCCTCATTGTCAGAAGCCGCCCTTGCCTGGGTGTAGATGGCCCATCCTGGCCCCTCACCGTTAGATGGAGCCTGAGCCAGGGCTGGTTCCAAGACTGGAGCCTCCTGGTCTTCCTCTGATAAGGCCTCCCCTGGCTGGGACCTGACATTAGGGACCACTACTGTGAAAGGCCCTTTCTCATGCATCCACCTGTTGTACTTTATTGGTGAGGGCACCTCAAATTATGCTCTCAGGATTTGGTAGGTACATGTGGGAAGAGGTGATCTTCGCATACCAAGTTCTAAACCACTGAGGCTTTAAAATCAAGGCTAGCACTTCGGATTAGGATTGGAAATTTACTGGGAGCCAGTGAAGATGATACAATACTGGACATCATGCCCAGTTTTAGTTAGTGTTTTAGCAGCCTTTTCTTGTGCCAGCTGAAGATTCTGGCTCATTTTCAAAGGCAGCCCCACATACAAAGAAAGCATTGCAATAATCCAAATGGGAGGTTCACTGGGTGTGGGTCACTGAAGCCAGGTTATCTCAGTCCAGGTGGGGTTATAGCTAATAGAAGGCACTCTGTATCACAGAGGCCGTTCGAGCCTCTTATGACAAGGACAGATCAATGAGCACACTCCTAAACTAAAACACTGTAGTTGTCTCCATAATAGGTTGAATATCACTTGCCTGGGCAGATGAACCACCCACCTGTAACACCTTCATCTTGTCCGGATAGAGTTTCAAATTAGATTCTAAATTAATAGCATGTTGAAAGATGACTTTTTATTTATTTATTTATTTGTAGAATTTACCACCCTTCCTCCCGAAGGAGCCCAGGGTGGCAAACACGTCAACAAAACAATTTTTTAAAAAGCTTTGTAAAAACTGAAAACAATGGATAACACCATTCCAAAAACAGTTAAACGGTCTAGATCCAGCAGTTAGACTAGCCTTTCCCAACCAGTGTGCCTCCAGATGTTGTTGGACCACAGCTCCCATCAGCCTCAGCCATTGGCAATGTTGGCTGAGGCTGATGGGAGTTGTGGTCCAACAACATCTGGAGGCACACTGGTTGGGAAAGGCTGAGTTAGACATACACAAGCCTGTTGAAATCAATTGATATATGCCTGCTTAACTTTGGATTGTGTTCCTTGTTTGGAAATTGTTGGTTCAGCTGACACCTAACATATTTCTTTAGTGGTATTGTATGATACAAAACTTGGCTTTTGTGTGTTTGACCCTCTCAAAGTGATGAAAGAATCTACTTCTGTCCTCCATAGTATTAATCTCACAAGAGCCTTTGATACCATGGCAACTCCATGAAATGCTTCAAACAAAAGATCAAAGCACATTTCCATACCATCTCTTAATATTGCTGTACAGCATATGTTCGCAGTGTTTGAATTTGTGAGATATCTGAAACATGGCTGTAAAGGAAATAACAGATGTTTTTAACTAATATGTTTGCTGAAACATTTAAAAATCATTATCTTATTAAATTTCACTGATGGTTTTGTGGCTCTCTGACAATATCCCCCACTAAGTGACCAATTCAAAATATAGAGGGGTTTTATTGAAGAAACAGTACAGAAGAAATTCAAAATTCTGGTTTCAATCTGTCTGTATTTTTTTCTCTGAAGCACAGAGAAAACAGAAGTGTTCCTCTACTGAATAAATGAAAACCAGTATTCTTATCATGTCTTGAAAGGATACATGGTTCAATCTAGAGTCCTGTAGATGCTCCTTTGAACAATTGTAACTATCATTGGGTACATTCTCTGCAATTCACTTCATTGTCAGTAGCGATTTCTTACTAATGTTTGTGTTACAAACAAATATTAATAGAGCTGATCATTATTATACAGGCACGAGAGTGGCTATATACTATAGCCAGCATGGATTTTTCGCATTCCACAATGTTAAATTGAAAATACCCCACATTCCATTCTGCTGCTTCCCATAAACTCATTTCAAAACAAAATGGTACAAAACTTATAGTCCTGAAACTCTTGCTTAACAACCCTCTTAAGGTTTCATGGCGATACACAAAACAGAGAATCGAGAGTTCAAAGTGTAAAACAAGAGGAAAAAATCCAGACCCCTATTGGACTTTTTACTGTCAGTGGTCTCATAATTTGTTAAAATTAAAAATCACCCATGTTCACAGAGTGCATGTAATCCTGTTACTGACCTTGTTCCATACTCTGACATTCATGTTCTGCAGTTTAAAAGTTAAAAAAAATGCCTGGCTGAATTTAATTAATTTAAGAAATTTAACATTGAAGTCTATTATTACACCAGGCATGCTCAGTAAGAACCAACTGTGTTCTAAAAGCCAGATTCACAGCTGTTTGATTTGGCTAAGCAGGGGCCACACCCAGGCCAGACAGTTGTTCCAATTTAGACAGTCCTGGCTTCCCCCAAAGAATCCTGGGAAGTGTAGTTTGTGAAGGGTGCTGAGAGTTGCTAGGAGACTCGTATTCCCATTACAGAGCTCCAGTGGCCAGAGTGGTTGAACAGTCAGTCCCTCTTCTGGGAATTGTAGCTCTGTGAGGGAACAAGGTGTCTCCTAGCACCTCTCAGAACCCTTCACAAACTACACTTCCCAGGATTCTTTGGGAGAAGCCATGACTGTTTAAAGTGAAATAAAGGCCTGGTGTGGATGTGGCCAGGGACAGCTTTGGTTTAAATTTGGGTGGGAGGCTACATGTGCGTGCTGTAGAATAAAAAGGTGGAGGAAACCCTGAAAAATACCAATACTATTCACAATATTTTCCTTTTGGAAAGGAAAGGGGCTTTCCCTCTGCCCAGTGCATATTTATGTATGTGCATGCCTATTCCATAGGCCATCAGTTTACCTAATCATAACACATGTAGAAGGATGCTGGAATATATTGGTTTTGAAAACCTTCAGAAAATCATAAACAAGAACAGTGAAATAAACATAAAGCTTAGAAGGCAATGAGTTTGAGTATAATAATATGAAAATGTATGGGCACCCTTGTAGTGATCATTTAGGGATTAGTGCCATACTTCTGTTCTGCTTATATAATAATAATAAATAATAAAAAAAATTATTTGTTAGTCGCCCATCTGTCTGACTTAACGGACACTCTGGGTGACTTACACAATATAAAATACATTATAAAACATATGCATACAACAATCACAATATTAACATCAGTTCATTTAAACCATCCTTCAATAATACAGCAGCATAATAGCCTAACCCACCCCAGAAATCCCATAGGCCTGCCTGAATAGCCAGGTCTTTAAGGCTCGGCGAAAAACCATCTGGGAGGAGGCATGTCGAAGGTCAAAAGGAAGCAAGTTCCAGAGGGTGGGGGCCACGATCGAAAAAGCCCTCTCTCTGGTCCGCACCAGCCTAGCTGTTTTTACCGGTGGGACCGAGAGAAGGTCTTGTGAGGCTGATCTTGTTGGCGGCATATTTGGTGATACTGGAGGCGTACCTTCAGATAAACTGGGCCGAAACCGTTTAGGGTTTTAAAGGTTAATACCAACACCTTGAATTGGGCCCTGTATACAACTGGCAGCCAGTGTAGCTCCATCAACACTGGGGTGACATGGTCCCAGTGTCATTTACAGGAGAAGATTTTCAATTTTAGTCTTACTAGAACTCAAATGGAGAATTAATGGCCTTCCAGATGTTTTGGACTCCAGCTTCCAATCTAAAATACACAGGGGAAAACAAGGAAGGAGAGAATGGAGTCAGGAATAAGCAGGGGAGAGTTTGTGTTTATTTCTGTTAGATGTACTTTGGTTTGCTTACAATAGGCTTTTGGGACTGAGGAGATTTTGCAAAGGCTTCCCAGAATAAATGAGTTTTGAGGAGTGACTTGGAGAAAGTAAGGGAGATAGTAGCACACAGTTATTCTGGGAGACAGTTGCAGACATAAAGAGCAGCAAGGGAGAAAGTGGGTGGGTGTTTCAAGGAGCAGAAAACCTTTGAGCAACAGAAGGCGGTGCAGCTGGATGAGTGAAAGGAACAAGGGTGTGCTGGGATGAAAGAGTGGAGAGATGGGGGTAAAGCCATGAACTGCTTTGAATGTAAGGGCAAGAAGCATGTGCAGGATCCAAGAGTGGGCAGGAAGCCAGTGTAGGGATTTGAAGAGGGGTCCTACATGGTCAAAGCAATAAGAGAGGTGAATAATTTGGTAACAGAGTGATGGATGGATGAGTATCAAGGAAGGTGGCTTGTAGTCATTGCTTTTTACCAGAAAAACCTTGAAGAAAGGTGGCAATGGAATATGTGACTATAAAAAGTCTGAAATCTCCCAGTGAATAAGGCATTAAACAGTTGCATTTCTATTTTTATGTAACTTTTAGTTAAATCTTAAAAGCGCTACAAGATTTGCGCAGACTTTCCCATAAATTGAAAAAAAGAGAAATGCATGTGAAGGCATTTGTGTAACCAGATCTTGCATAACATAGTGTCTTTATCGCTCCCAACACCATCATTTAAAAGGATATTACATTAGTCTTATTGTAGAGCTCTATACACAAATGGTCATAGCATATCTTTAGAAAAATGATTTTTCTATAATTTCAGAATGAATATAGACAAATATCTCTGTGCTTCTTGGTTTTCATCCAAGTGTAACAGTGTTTAGTGCTTCTTGCTTGTGATTCCATCTTCATATTAGTAAACCTGCTCAACTGAATGAAAATAAATTAATAATTGATGTAATACTCCCAGTCCTTGTTCTTTTTGGAATGATGGCCTCAGTAGTATGGAGGTATAGCTTCAACAGCACTCTGGAGAGGCTGGAGAATCCTTAAGAGCAGAGCTCAAATTTTGTTTAAGCAGCAGTCACCCTCAGGCTGAATCTCAAATGGGAGCTGCAGTGCTATCTTTATTAAAAGGGGCCTAGCCTGCTCTAGCAGTTGTTGACTCCGATGGAGTTGTGGAGACTGTGGTTCCACTTCGGCTTCTAAGCTGGAGTTGAGGAGAGCAATGCAAACTTGAGCCGGAGAGGTATGGACACAATCTGCTCCTGTTGCACAAGTGCTTCTGGATTGGTATGTGTATCTGGGGTTGGTCACAAGGAAGGTTTCCCCTCCCACTTCTAATCCCAAGCCTCATCCTGTGAAGAAGGGGAGTCCGACCCCAGGGTCATTATTTATTGTTGTTGTTGTCCATTAGTTTGTTGCTGTTTGTGTTTTTATTACTTGTTTCATTTATGAATTCCTTCCCATGATGCATCCCAGTCAGTTCAGATCTAAGACAGATCCCAGTGGGATACAGATTTTAGAAGGCTTGTTGAAAGAGCAACATCTTTAGCAGGTCCTGAAAAGACAATAGAGAAGGCACCTGTTTGATATGCAGTTGGAGGGAGTTATAAAGGCTGTATCCCTTTGTACACCAATACTAGGACCTTGAACCTAGTCCAGTAGCTAAGTGGCAGCCAGTGCAATTGTTTCAGCAGTGCTGTAATTGGATGGCGATATTTCACCCCAGTGAGCAGTTGAGCTGTAGATGTAGCTCCTGGGTCAGCCTCAAGAAGAGCCTCACATAGAGCAAATATCAGTAATCCAGTCTGGAGGTTACCAGCACATGGACAATGGTTGTCCGGCTATTTTGATCCAGAAATGGTCATAGCTGCTTTACCACCTGAAGATGGTTAAAGGCACTCCTAGGTAACCTGGACCTCTAGCAACGGAGATGGGTCCAGGAGTACTCCGAAATTATGAACCTGTTCCTTCAGGGGGAGTACAATCCTATCCAAAGCAGGCAGCTGACCAGTTATTCAGACTCAGGAAACACCCACCCACCACGCGTCCATCTTTCCAGGATGTAGAATCAGTTTGTTGGCCCTCATCTAGCCCATCACCGAGTCCAGGCATTGGTTCAGGGCTTGCATAGCTTCTACTGATTCGGATGTTGCAGAAAAATAGAACTGGGTATCTTCAGTGTACTGGTGATATTTCACCCCAAATTCCCTAATAATTTCTCCCAATGGCTTCACGTAGATGTTAAATAGCATGGGCGGATGGAATTGGTGCCCTGTGGCATCCCACAGCACAACTGCCAGACGTCCAAGAGATAATCATCCAATGTTATTCTATGAAACCAATCCTAGAAATAGGACTGGAACCATTGTAAAACAGTGTTCCCATCTTACAGAGCCGGTTCAGGAGGATACCATGGTCACTGGTATCAAAAGCTGCTGGAAGATCAAGTAAGAATAACAGGGTCATACTCTGCCTGTCCTTCTCTCAATAAAGGTCATTCATCAGGGTGAACAAGGCTGATTCACCAGGCCTGAGCCCCTGTTGGAATGGGTCAAGATAATCTGTTTCATCTAAGAGTACTTGCAACTGTTGCACTACAAGCCTCTTGACCACCTTTTCCCAGAAAGGGAATATTCGTAACTGGGGGATAATTGTCACAAATCAATTGGTCCAGGGTGTTTTTCCCCCCAGGAATGTTTGAATCACTGTCTCTCTCAAGATGTCTGTGACCACTCCTTTCTGCAAGGATGCATTGATCATACCCTGGATCCACCTGGTCATATTCTCTCAGCAAGCTTTAATCAGCTAAGAGGAGCAAGGGTCGAGGGAACACATGGGTGGTCACATCATTTCAAGCACTTTGTCCACATCATCAGGCTACATCAACTGAAAATGATCCCATGATATTGCAGTAGATACTGTATTGGAGCCCGCAATGAATGTGGATGTGCCATGAAGATTGCTAAGGAGGCAATGACTTCTCCCTCAAAGTGCCTTGCAAACAAGATACAGTGGGCTTCTGAAGGGTCTAAAACTTCATTGCCTGAAGTAGATATCAACCAACCCTGGACAATAGAAAAAAGCTGTTAGGCAGCTTTTTGAGGATCCAATGGAGGCAGAGAAATGGGAGTTTACCACCCACATTGCCACACAGTAGACACAATTATGTGCTCTCATTCATGTTCAGTCACTTTGCAGCATGTCTTTCACCAATTGTGAACTAGCCATCATCCAGCTGTGTCGTGATAGTTCTGTCAATTTTCCTTTATGGGAAGTAACTGAAGTAGCTTCATCTGCTTCTTAAAAGCTTACTTCATTTATATAAGATATATAGGAGTGGATCTAAAGATCCCCTTTCTCTGAGGAACTCCTAATAAAAACCTTTTAGATCCAACCCATAGTTTGGAAAATCATGTCTGTCTTAGACAAGCTCAAAAGATTAATCATTCAAAATTTCAAATGCAGTATGATCATAAACTCATGTTCATTTTGCAGTAGTGTTCACTTCAGGGTTTTCCATGACCCCAAAAACCTTAGTACGGATCAAGCCCCAGAAAAAAATTCTTGCTGACTCCATTAGCTTCATTTATTTATTTTTAACATTTATATCACACTTTTCATCAAAGTGTGGGACTCATTGATTTGAAGGTGGGTCACATTCATGTAAAAATAGTACAGCAGGCAGTAAAATCAGTTAAGAAAACAGCAAAACCATATCATAACTAAATAGTGTAAGTTGCCTCCTAAATAACGTAATGGCGAACACTGTGTGAATATGCCATACAACAAGAAAATAAAGAAAAATGAAGAGAACCCAGCTTAAAATAGTTTAGAAGTAGATGTGCACGATTTTACCATTTGGGTTTATTCTTACTTTGTCCTGTGATAGTGTCATAGCATGATGACTCAGTCAAAAGGGATAGGATATAATACAAGAGTGCAGCATATGTAAGAGGCTTAACAAAAGCAGGGTTCCATTGCAACTGCTGTCAGCTCAGCCTTCAGATCTCTGCTACCTTCTTATGCCAGGCATGTGAGCACTAACATGAGTGCAGGAACAGCTGTTCCCTGTGCAGTGGTCTGAATCCCATTCAGGTTGCTATTGTCAACTCCTTCTTTCCCAATGGTTTCTGGTCATAAATCGAAATCATGCCAACTCTTGCATTGAAATCGCCCAAGAGGATAATTTTATCCTCCTTAGGTATCTCTGATAAGATGGTGTCCTGCTGGTTATAAATTTTTTCCTTGATGTCTTCATCAGCATATAATGTTGGTGCATAAGCACTTAGAATAGTTGCCTGCTGGTTTTGGTCAAGTTTTAACCGGAGAGTTTTGTTCATTAATGCCAATAGGAACTTCTGACAAGAGCTTCACAAGATTATTTTTAATAGCAAAGCCTGCTCCATGTATTTGTTCTTCTTGTTCAGGCAGTCCTTTCCAGAAGAAGGTAAAACCTCCTTTTTCTTCCTTCTGTTGTTCTTCTCCTGCTCTTCGAGTTTCTTGGAGTGCTGCTATGTCAATATTAAAATGTCTCAACTCCCTCGCGATAATGGCAGTCCTGCGTTCAGGACTTTCACTTTCTGTATTGTCCAGCAATGTCCATATATTCCATGTTCCAAAGTTCAATTGTCCTTTGCAACTGTGGTGACCTCACTGGACGTGGTAATCCAGTCAGGGAGAGAGATGAGGCAGACTATGTTTTTGGCTTTTCTAGCCCCCTCCCTGTATTGGGTGAGCAGAGTGGATCCTGAATAGGACTGCTCAGTCGTGGGTATAGCTGCCGAACTACTCAACTGCCTTGGTCCTTGAGCCAGGATGACTGAGTCTGTACCACCCATGTGCCGGTCCATGTCTAGGGGCTTCTGGATTTCACAGTCTGGCCCCCGTCGCCGATCGCCATGGGACTTTGGGTTTGGTTTGGTTGGAAGATGCCTGTGCGTGAATTTGTTTTATGTGGGGAGATCGGCGCACAATGATCAACACACAATCTTGACAGAAAAAGGCTTTTCTGTCTTCTCCAAAGTCTTCTCGCAAATTCCACAATAACAAACTAGAGACGAGCTCGCAGTATCCCCTAATTTGGATGACGTTAGTAAAGCCATCAATCAAATGAAGAACAACAAAGCTAGTGGACCTGATGGGATTCCTGCTGCAGTCTTTAAAGAAGGTGGGCCTGAACTTACACAACAACTTCATAAGTTCATCGAAAAAATCTGAATGAGGGAGGAGATCCTGGAAGACTTTAGGGACGCCATAATTATCACCCTTTTAAGAAGGGTGATAGAACAGATTGTGGGAATTATCGAGGTATCTCTCTTCTTGCTACCACAGGTAACATCCTTGCAAGAATCCTCGCAAATCGCCTCCTACCGATCTCAGTGGATGTCTTCCCCAAATCTCAAAATGGTTTCTGCCCTTCCAGGGGGACAGTGGCATGATCTTCACTGCACGACAGCTTCAAGAAAAATGCTGGGAGCAGAATCAACCTTTATATATGGCGTTTATTGATCTGACTAAGGCCTTTGATACTGTGAATGGAACCGCTCTCTGGACCATCCTTCTGAAAACTGGATGCCCTGATAAATTTGTGAATATTTTGCGACTCCTTCATGACAACATTACAGTGACAATTTTGGATAACAGTGGCTTTCAGAGCGATCCATTCAGAGTCGGATGAGGTGTAAACCAGGGATGTGTCATTGCTCCTACCTTTTGCTATCTGCTATCTTCATTGCTATGATTCTACACCTTATTGAGGGGAAACTTCTTACTGGCATGGAAATCATATATCGAACAGATGGAAAGCTTTTTAATCTCAGTAGGCTGAAAGCAAGAAGTAAGGTAATGTCAACCTCTGTCGTAGAATCTCAATATGCCAATGATAATGTAGTCTCCACACATTCAGAGAAAGATCTTCAGACTATCCTAAATGTCTTTGCAGAACCATATGGAAAGCTTGGGTCCTCACTTAATATTAAAAAACCCCAGAGTGCTTCATCAACAGGTGCGAACTAGTCCCTCTGTAACACCATCAATCCAGCTTAATGGTGTGACGCTGGAGAATGTTGATCACTTCCCCTATTTTGGCAGCCATCTCTCTGTAAAAGCTGACATCGATGCTGACATTCAACATCATCTGAGCTCTGCGAGTGCTGCATTCTCCCGAATGAAGCATAGAGTGTTCGAGGATCGGGATATTCGCAGGGAGACCCAAATGCTTACTTACAAAGCCATTGTACTACTGACCTTACTGTACGCCTGTGAAACATGGACCATTTATAAATTCCACTCCTGACTTCTTGAAATACTCCACCAACACTGCCTCCAGAAAGTTCTGCAAATTACTTGGGAAGACAGATGGACTAACGTTAGCATTTTGGAAGAAGCAAAGACTACCAGTGTTGAAAAATGATCCTTCAACATCAACTTCGCTGGACTGGCCATGTTGTTGGAACGCGAGATCACCGTCTTCCAAAGCACCTACTTTACTCCCAACTTAAGGATGGAAAACGGAATATCGGTGGACAGCAAAAGAGGTTTAAAGATGTTCTTAAAGCGAATCTAAAAAAAAGTAACATGAGCATCGAGAACTGGGAAGTCTTGGCCCATGAACATCCCAAATGGAGATCAGCTATTAGGTGCTATGGACTTCAAAGAAGTACAAATACAGGGTGAAAGGGACAAATAAGCTAAGTGGGAGGCACATCAAACAAATCTTCATCACAACCATCTTCCATCTGGAAACCTGTGTCCTCACTGTGGGAGGCTGTGTGCATCCAGAAATGGCCTCCACAGTTACGTACGGACCCACTGTGAAAGACCTTATCTTGGAAGACAATCTTACTTGGCCACGAGTTATCGCCAATGAACAAATGAATGAATGGTCTGATTCTTACAATAAGAATTTCAAAATCTTAGCCTTGACACCAAGACAAAAAAAACCTGTGCCCTTGGCCAAATCAAGATATTACTTATGTTATTCTCCCCCTCCTGGCCCTACAGTTTGTTTTCTGTACATATTATCAAACTGGCTGAAATCAGACTTGTTCAAAGTAAACATGTTTAGGATCATCATGACAATCTTTCTCATTTGGTCTAGTTGCCATCAGACTTGAACACACTTTGCCAAGCACGTCTTTCTCTAACAATCAGGTTGTGTTTATGCCTCAAATTGAAATGTCTTTAAACAGCTTAAAGAAAGCTGGCACATTAGCTCTTTTTACAGTATTATTTTTAAATAATATTTCAGGAATAAGAAGTCACCTTTTCTGTCTGGATACTTAAATATGTGCAATTCATCATTTTAATTAGTATGCAAGTTTTTATAACAGACCTGTCATATTACTTAACCATATATCCTTTTTGATAGGAAACATTTGTGTGTCCTCCACCATAATTTCAAAATCTGTTTTCTTTTTCTTTTCAACTGTTTATATTGTGTATTTCTATAGCGGCTTATTTTTATATATGTGTGTTTTTGAGAGTAAACCAAATAGTTTGCTTTCAGATTAAGGCATTGCATACTTTCTTTCTAGATGGTAATCTACTTGAATTTTCCAGATTGCACTCAAAGTTGTACAATAATTCTAAACAATAGAGCATTTTAAAAATCAGAACCAAATATTCCTTGGCAGGCATATTTTTATGTTGATGCAACAGATAAGAGGGACAGCTAACATCTGTCCTGTAGGAGGGCTTTTTGACTAGTATGGTCTTGGCTTCATCTGGGTTTTGAGAACCCAGTGACATTGCATGGCTGCTACCAGAAAGACACATGAACACTGCACACCAGATGTTCTTTCTATCTTTCTGCACCCAGCCGCTAGAATTCAAATAGCTGCGTCTCTTCAGGACTTCTTTAATGTTTTATCATGAAGTTACCTGGCAATCTGGGAAATGATGCTTGCCACTCATTTGCTCTTAAGGCCTATAGCTGGGTGATTGAATCTTATTTAACCACTCTTCTGTTTTTGTGATATTTCAGCAGTGAGAAACTTGCTTTATTTATTTGTTTTTAAATCAAAGACAGCAGATTATTAGGAATACTGTACTACATATTCTGTATCCCATTATACGGTTATCCTTGTTTCCTTGGTTTGGTACAGCCTTGTATAGTAGGAAGTAAGTATATCTAGAATTGTAATCTAAGGCCTTGATTTAGATGCTCGTGGATTTAACTGACTTTGAACTTGTCTAACAATGTGTTGGATTGTGACCTAAGTTCTGCAATGTATTTGATTTTAAACTTTTCTAGAGTTAATACTTATTACAGTAATGACATCCACTACTTAACTCAAAATTGGGAACATTTGCAGTCAGCTTTAAGGGACAAGCTATACAGTTTGAAGCTTTTTTTAAAAGCCATAATGGATGAAGCAGAACTCATTACCTTGGTTTTTATTGTTTTCTTAGAGGTAAACAATAAAAACGAAGGTGATGAGTTCTGCTTCATCCATTATGGCTTAAAAAAAAGCTTCATCACCAATATGCTATAAGCTAGCCAAGCTTAAATGCAAGTTTTGATTACTACCTCCCAGGTAGTAATCTTTGTAATTAAATAGCTAACAAGCTGTTGGTGCAAACCTTGTGAATTCCACTGCATATGAGATATAGTTTCCATATCTAGTCACCCTTCACTGTTTATCTTTGACATGCATCCTAAAGCAGTCCCTGTAAATAAGTGTGTAATAAATACAGAGTTTTTTCAGTGTGTTTAGCAAGCCCTGAGTAATTACCTTACACTGACAGCTGAATCTGATTGTCAGTCAGTTACATATTTTGGCGGGTTTGTCACAATTTTTATTTTTTGCCTTAGGATATTCCATTGCTTCCCAAAAGTTTAGTTACTGTAAACCACCCAGAGAGCTTTGGCTATGGGGTGGTATACAAGTATAATAAAAATAAATAAAATAAAGTGGTTAGTAATAAAACCTAAATATTTTAATTCTTTCTTTATTCACACACATGAGATAATATTTGCACAATGTAACTTTAAAATATAAGAAAAGTGGAATGCAAACTAAAGTGAAAGTTATCAATCTCTTTTTTTCTCGTCATGAGTCCTGGGCTTTAATTGGAACAATTAAACCTCTTCGTTTTTCCAAATTGCACATTTGTGCTGCTTAATACCACAGGCTGCAAGGTGCTTTCAACTAGAGTTTATTGTTGCTCTTTCATTTTTGTAGAAAGTGCTTTATTTATTAATTGAAATATTTATAACCTGCACTATACCAAATTGATCTCAGGGCAGAATAGAAGAATACATTTAAAACAATCATTCCATTAATAAAACAGATAAACAATAAAAAACAACCTAAATCACAAAGCAGAGTTAACAATTCATAAATACCTGATAAAAAAGCCAGGAGTTAACAAAGTCTTATAATGAACATCAAAACTGCTCCAGCATACTGACTCTAGTTCTGATTGTATTTGGGCTTCAGACAAGCCTGTTTTGAATGGCTGCTTGCTAGCCTTCTGCTAAGTGGCTTAGTATCCCTGTATATACATCAAGGATCAAGGTAAGTAACATCCATTTACTGTTGAATAGAATTCTAGATGGCAATCAAAACTGTACTTCTATAACCACTTACCTCAGAATATCTCCATTGGAGTTAGACAATTCCAACGTAAATGCTTATCTTTGCCCTAAATCTTTAACAAAAATTACATGTAGAGTGCATGTGGTGGGGGCAAGAAATAGGAGAAATCACATCACACTGAGCTCGAATGTTAAACTTAACTATGAATTAGTTACATGCACAAGCCTCAGAGCTTACACACACCTTTTCTCTGGTGAGGAGATTGGAAGCAGTTACTTGCTGTGTCTAAACCTGGACAAACTGTAGTTAATCTTGGCTTAGGAAAACAAGCAAACTTCAAAATGTAGTTTACAATTCTGGCTTTTTTGGAGAGTGATTAACCTTTTTTGGTCAGCTGCTCCTCCAAGGGCCACATGCCAGCAGTGGGTGTGGCCAATGTATAAGTGATGTGCATACACAGACCACACCCATATGCTTAACATATATGCACATTAATATATATAGCACACGCAAGCACACACATACAATGAACACACCAGATGTACAGGCACACAGCAAACTCCTCTTTCTCACTCTCTCTCACCCAGACACATGCATGAGTCTCTCTTTCTCTCCCACTCACTCACTCATCTAGCCCTTCTCACTCCAGCACAGGAGTGGGGATAGCTGGAAATGCTGCCTTTCGTTCTTTATTAAAGAGCAGTCAGAGGGCTGTATCTCTGATCTTAGTGCTGTGGTGTTTAGCGCTAAGATCAGAAATAAAAGATCTTGCTGCCTGCTCCCAGTTGGGAGATAAAGTTATGTGGGTTGGATCTGGTCTGTGAGCTGCTGGTTAGCTACCCTGTACCCTAAATCATAGTAGCAAAGAAATTGTGCTTTAGTGGCATTATTAAATGTTTCTAACACTTTTTAATAATTTTCTTCTAAATGTTCCATAAAAATCTATGTTCAGGTTTGTTGAATGTGTAGGCATCAATGTATATTGAGCTAACACTAGAAGCTTGCCTTGTTTCCCCCCCTTTTGTGGTCAGCATATTGATTTGCAGTGTAATTAGCTTGTGAAGGGCATGCCATTTTTTCTTTTAAAAAGCCAATGAGACTAATCATTTCAGAAAAGCATAAATTACCTTGGAATCTTGTTCTTAGAACCACATAACAAAACATTGTCCTTGTTCTGTAATATATTATTTTAATCATGTTTTGTGCATGCACGCATCCTTCTCCCCATAAATAAGGGAAGGTATGGTAAGGAAGAGAAAGATAAGCATGCTGTGTACAATTCTTGCTTTCCTTCTAACAAGTCTCACCGAGATCCATGTTGACAGTGGGTGAGTGAGATTAAGGCATTGTGACAACAGTCTGCTATTGCCTCCACCTTGCTTAGTTTGTATCCTGAGATATGTAGTCTGCTGTTGCTTCCATTTGCCCAGTTTGTATCCTGAGTGATGCCAAGCTTGCTTATGAGAGATGACTAGCCTGCTTCTGAGATATGTCTAGTCTGCACTTGTTATGCATCCTGGATCATGCCTAGAATACCCAATGCTATGTTCCTGTGCTGACTTCTGGAATAAAGTTCATTAAAAAAAAGGCAGCCCTCGAATCCTGAGTCTTCTTCTCTGGTTGGGAGCCAGGACATCTAGTCACAGTCCTAGAACAAAGACAAAAAAGACAGATCTAACCATCCCAGCGAGATACCACTTGACCTCTCACCTGGGGCATTGCAAATACTTCCTCCTGTCTCTCACCTAGGGAGATTTCTTCCACTCCCCACTACAGGCTTACCCTGAGTGGGTCAGGTGGCTTTGTCCTGTACTCTACCTTCTACTCACAACTGGTCTCTCACCCTGGCAAAAACATGTTTTCATAAACAGGACAAACATCCAACAAACATCCCAGGGAAAAACAAATAGGGATGGCACCCTCACCATTGAACAACCCCTGAAGGGTTGATCCAGAAAATCCTTTTGGTGTGACCCCTGCGGTGCCAGCCTACCACTCAACAGCAACAGGTCTTATCTAGCTCCTAAGAGCACTAATTGAAGCCAGGTGTTATAGGTTTGTCTCTGGGGCTGCTGCTGCTGAACTGTAGGCAGGATTTAGCTGCAGGTGGAAGGTTACCTCCTCAGCTGGTGAAGGCTGTTAGGAGCCAAAGGATAGAAGATGTAACAATTCCTCCACTCTTTTCCCACTCACCAGCAGATAGCAACCTGGTCAGCATGTAGTTTGTTCCCTGTTCCTTCACCATTTCTTTACTGGATCCATTTCAGTTGGGTTTCAGGCCTGGTTTTGGCACGGAAACAGCCTTGGTCGCCCTGTATAATGACCTTTGTCAGGAGAGAGACAGGGGGAGTGTGACTCTGTTGATTCTCCTTGATCTCTCAGTGGCTTTCGATACCATCGACCATGGTATCCTTCTGGGGAGACTAGCTGAGTTGGGAGTGGGAGGTACTGCATTGCAGTGGTTCCGCTCCTACTTGGCGGGTCTGCTCCAGAAGGTGGTGCTTGGGGAACATTGCTTGGCACCCTGAACTCTCCAGTATGGGTTCCGCAGGGGTCAGTTCTGTCCCCCATGCTATTCAACATCTACATGAAACTGTTGGGTTTGGTCATCCGGAGCTTTGGAGTGTGTTGCCATCAGTATGCTGATGACATGCAGTTCTATTTCTCCTTTTCATCTTCTTCAGGTGAGGCTGTCAATGTGCTGAACCGTTGCCTGGCTGCGACAATGGACTGGATGAGGGCTAATAAACTGAGGCTCAATCCAGAGAAGACTGAGATGCTGCTAGTGGGTGGTTCTTCTGACCGGATGGTGGATGTCCATCCTGTCCTCGATGGGGTTGCACTCCCCCTGAAGGAGCAGGTTCGTAGCTTGGGGGTTCTCCTAGAACCATCTCTGTCACTTGAGGCTCAGGTAGCCTTGGTGGCACAGAGTGCCTTCTACCAACTTTGGTTGGTGGCCCAACTACGTCCCTATCTAGACAGGGATAACCTGGCTTCAGTTGTCCAAGCTCTGGTAACCTCCAAATTAGATTACTGCAATGCACTCTATGTGGGGCTGCCTTTGAAGACGGTTCAGAAACTGCAGCTTGTGCAAAATGCAGCGGCCAGATTGGTAACAGGGACCAGACGGTCCAAACGTATAAAACCGATTCTGGCCTGCTTGCATTGGCTGCCTGTATGTTTCCGAGCTTGATTCAAGGTGCTGGTTTTGACCTATAAAGCCTTACACGGCTTGGGACCACAATACCTGATGGAACACCTCTCCCGATACGAACCCACCCATACACTACGTTCAAGATCAAAGGCCCTCCTCCGGGTGCCTATTCCGAGGGAAGCTCGGAGTCTGGCAACAAGGGAGAGGGCCTTCTAATTGGTGGCCCCCAAATTATGGAATGATTTTCCTGACGAGGTGTGCCTGGCGCAACACCTACCTTTTCGGCGCCAGGTCAAGACTTTCCTCTTCTCCCAGGCGTTTTAGCATGTGTTTTAAATTGTTTTAAATTTTTAAATTGTGTTTTAAATTATTTTTAAAAGATGTGTTTTTACATTTGTATATTTGTTTTAATGTTTTTAGTTTCTGTAAACCGCCCAGAGAGCTTTGGCTATGGGGCGGTATATAAGTACAAACAGACAATGATTGTGAAGTGATAAGATCACAAAAAGATTTTTCACAATGGGGGCAAGAGCCAAGGTGGGCTTACCAGACTGGGAAAACAGTAATGAGGTCCGTTCCACACAACATAGGAAGCAGACCTTTAGTGTTGTGGCACTACCCTTTGGAATTTCCTCCCCTTTAATATTAGACAGGCACCATCTGTGTTATCTTTTCAGCACCTACTTAAGACCTTCCTCTTTCAACAAGCCTTTTAAGTAAAGACCTTATCCCAGGCTGTGTCTGTGTTCAAATTGCATATTAAGATGTTTTTAAAGCTTTTTAAAAAAGATGTTTTAAAAATTGGTTTTGTTTTAAAATGTTTTAAAGATGTTTTGTTTTATTATATTTTAAAGTCTGTTTTTATGATATTTTAGAGTGTTTTTAGTGTTTTTGTTTGCCGCCTGGGCTCCTACTTGGAGGAAAGGAAGGATATAAATTAAATAAAATAAATAATAAAGGGATAATGAAGGTGAAAGTGTTGTCATTTGTATAAACAAGCTTACTACAAGGATTGATCCCCTCAGCATGGTTCTTCCCTACAGTGCTGTCCCTACAGCACATGTCCCTAACTGCACATTATGTGAACTTGTGAACTACACCTGTGACCAGAGAGGTGTGATATTTGGGGTCTTTAATATGGGACTCATTGCATGTCACAGGTGATACTGCATTGTATCTTTACTTACTTTAATTATGTGGAAAATTAGCTAAAAAATTGGTTAAACATTTGGTTTTAAAATAGAAAAATGTGTATTTCCACGTTCAAAATTACTTTAGTTTTAAGTGATTGACAATTGATATTAAAATAACCCACTACCTGGACTGAAGGTAATAGGTTATTTCAATTTTAATTTGAATTGATTGTTCATAGCCAGTTACAGATTGATCTCCTTCTCCCACTGTGCCTTGAAGCGCCAAATGCAATGTTACATACGAGTTGAATTGTTAGTTCAGTTGACAAGGGATTAACACAGCCTACTCAAACCCACAGTGCCTGGACCCATAGCTTACTCTTAATTTGCTTCTATGATAGGGATAGCAATATATGGAAATAGAGGATCCTTTGGTTGTTGGGGAGTGGTATTGGGAAGCTGCCAAGCTGAAGCTTAAATTCACAAAGGAAAATGTTGTAATGCAAATGATGTGAGTTTGGGCAATACAAAGGCAGGCAAATGGTATAATTTAAGAAATGGAGGAGCTATGAAAGGAAGAAGTGAAACCTAATAATTACCTGTTCTGAGGAGAGGAGAAAGAAAGGAGGAGGTTTCATTGGTTTCTTATTGTTTAAGATGGCAAATTTGTAATGGAAATTTATGAGTGACTAGGCACCAAGCTTGTCGATTTGTACCACAATCTGCAAAAATTGAAAAGCAGACCATGCATCATTCAGAACACTGGCTTTCACAGGTCACCCATAAGCCCTGCACCTTGTGGTGTCCAAATAAGTAATCTGGGTCTTTTGAAGCCTCCCCCCCTCCAATACAATATAGGAGTATTCCCTAAGGGAGAACATGAGAATTGTGTCCACTTGAGGTTGCTAACTGGCCCAAAGAAAATAACAAGCATGGAAAGGAGGCCAGGGAAAGAAACAGAAAATGTAAGGGAAAGTATCTACTTGAGGCTGGTGCAGTATATTACTGTGGAAACACTATGGGGTCAAGTAGATAAAGGGAAGCATGGAAGAGTCAGTGTGAAAACAAGGCTTACTAAGACTGAGTGAAATAATATCTCAGGATCATATAGTTAAAGACCTGGCTTTCTATGGGAGGGACTGTGATGCTCCTGTTATATTTGTACAGTATTTATGGTAAGTGCAGGTTTTGTAGTGTAAATATGGTAAGTAGAGAGAATTGGGAGGGAGGAGTACATGTGTTGGAATGTTGAAGAATGCTGAGTTGTGATTGGCTGAGTGTCTGGGTGGTTGAAAGTATAAATGAGAGGATGACAGTTGGAGAGTGGTTGGTTAGTTGGTTGTTGGTTCTGGGGTTTGGAGGGGTGGATTTGTGTTTAGGAGAGTAGTGAGGCAGGTTTTAGGACTAAGATATATAAAGAGAAAACTATTTTATGTAACCACACACATGTTGACTGAACTCAAAGTAATCTTGTTTATTCCTTGTTTTATTAAATAAATAGTTTTGGTTAAAAACACGCCTGATCCTTGGCTGGGATATTACAG
This sequence comes from Rhineura floridana, assembly GCF_030035675.1. Lineage (NCBI taxonomy): Eukaryota > Metazoa > Chordata > Lepidosauria > Squamata > Rhineuridae > Rhineura > Rhineura floridana. Next base: position 64,336,146 of record NC_084487.1, on the reverse strand, counting down.
ACCAGAGGGGTGGGCAGAGCAAATACCAAAGCTGGGAACAGTATCAATGGTGGCAGTGGTAAAGGGATAGTGTAACAGCAGGAGGTATCCAAAGCAACCCAGGGCTGTATCTTTACAGGCAGAAAGATACAGGGAGGTTGTGGCCTGTAAGTGCACCCAGACACTACGTAGCAATCTGGAGCAGACTAAGGCACAGTCTCAGGGCAGTATTGCATTGTTAGGTGGTGGCGCCTAGAAGTGGGATCGTGAGAGACCTGTGCTGGAGCCAGTTTGAGAGATCCATTATGAGACCAGACCTTGAGTAGGGGTCTGACAGGCACACCTGAAACAAAGGTGATTAGATTGAGGACAAGACTGAAAAGAAGAGACACTGCACAATAGTAGATGGACTTGCTTAATCACTTCTGATGTAACAGTAGAGGTTCCTCATCACAGACTGATTGGGCAATCCTGAGAAGCAAAAATGAAGGGAAAGAACCAACCAGAACAAAGTTGTCTCAAGTCCATACCATATTTGGACTTGGCAAAGATGTCCAGCCTAAGAACTAGAGGTGCCAGTCGGAAGGAGGTTTTTATTTTTGCCAGATCTAATGAAGGCCAAACAGAAATTTGTGCCTCTGTTGGTGGTTGGCAAATGATCAGGTGCATAATTAGGTATCAGCATACATCTAGAGTTCTCAATCTCATGCATGCAAGTAATATCTTCTCAATTAGGGCAGCCCATCTTCACCAAGGTTTGCTTTTTCTGTGCATATGCAGTGAGTATGTACTTATTTCATAGTCACCTACTGAGTGAAGCTCAAGCAATCACGTGGTTCTGGGGAGTGTGGAGAGTACCTGTTGAACTGAACTTGGTAATACACCTGATATATTAAAACAGCCATTATTCTAGATCAGCTTGCAGAAACTTTATTATAAATTGTCAGTATAATGCTGATGATGTATCAGGTCTTTGGGGTTTTTTTAGAATCCTGTTACGCAGTGGATTTAATTTAGAATTGAAATAATAGCTAACCTTGAGAAAATGTGATGATTTTTAGGTGGAGGCCCCTAGGCAAGTGGGTTTTCATCAGGTAAAATATCTTTCCCAAACTGCAGTTTTCTCTTGTTAATCTAAATAGCATTTAAAAATATTTTACAATGCTCTAGTGTTTTCTCAGCAATCTATTTAAGTTCTTTTTTAAAAAAGTTAATACTTATTTATCTTTCTTTTGCAGATGGCACTCATGGAATATTGGGTTTTCCCATGAGCCGGTATTTAAAGGAAGAGGGCTGGTTCTGTGGTCGCAATGCCAGAATGGCAGCCTGTTTGGTACAGTTTCTTTCCCTACCCCAAAGATTTATCCACATGTGATGGAATTTGTTGTTTTCCACTTGCAAACCTAGAGTTGTGTATTAAATCCCAAAGTGTGTAGAATAAGATCATTAATGGTGTATTCATGGTCAATTAAGATTATTTTATAAAATGTATTAACACTTCAGATGTTTGTATTTTATGCCTGAAGTCAATAGGAAATAACGGGTCCAGATGAATGTTTAGCCACCAGTTGGTTACTTTGAACTTAGATGAGATATGGCCTAGAGCAGAAGGTCCTAACAATTGTCTAAATTAAAATGTTCACTATTATTAATTATTTAATTTATTAATTGCCTTCTACACAAGCGTCTCAAGGTTATGTGCAATAAAAACGGGGGAAAGTTAGAAACACAAAAAAGTAGATGTCTTTAAAACAAAACAAAAAAGAAGACAAAATAGACACCCATGACAGAGACCCATTCATCCAGCTGGAAAAGCTCATCAGATCAGAAATATCTTTCATTGTTTCTGGAAAGTGCAGATAGTAGGCACCTCTTGTATTCATGGCAGCCGTATTGCTTATTTCTCTAGCTTTTGCTGGAAATCAAAACTAAGCACAGCAAAGACAATGGCCGGTCTGGCTGCAAAGTCAGAGAAGATCTACAATCCCTTTTAGCAGGCTATTTTTAAATGTCATGTTTCTTCTGTTCAAGCCCACAGTGTTTGTGATATGGTAAAATGGCATAATGCGCATTCAGATTACTAAGGACATTTATTTTGGATGACCACTGTGCTAACTTCAATCTCCCCCCCCCGCTTCCTTCCATAGTTAAATTTAAATGTATATGCTTTTCATATTTTCACAGATGCTAGCTATGACTCAAAATGGGCTAGCAGTGTCTGTCAAGTGTTAAACAGATCAGAATATTAGAACTGCGCCTGATTGCACACTAATCCCATCTCAAACCACATATCTACTTTGAACCTTGTGTGATCCTCTTACGTACCTCATTCTTTGCCCCTTTTACTTGCTCACCCTCTGTCTCCGCCTGCATAATCCCTTTAAACATATTCAAACAAAATTTGCTTCTCCATCTTAGCCCCCTTTTCTTCAATAGGCTGAGGATGGTCTACATCCTTTTTCTCCTGTGCATGGAAAGCTGATCTTAGGTGGGTAGCTAGCTCCACCTAGCGGTTGAAGGCAGAAGAGTGCTAAAGAGGTTTTTTTTTTACAAGGACTTCCTGCTCTGCGCAGCTCCTTATTTCAGTTTCTCTTCTGCCTTCCACCAAGAATGGTTGATGTGGCTCCTCTCTGCGTTCAGGCCTGTATAGTTTGGTGTTTTTTTCCTATTGTGTGTCTGTACTTTTACCTTCCAAGACTTTGCGGCGGCGCTGAGCCGACTGTGAGGCAGCCGCCCCACTGCTTTGGCTGAGAGACCACTGTCTTCTTCGTTGGACTGTGCCCCCCCAGCCTTGTTTCTCAGGTGTGTCTGTGCCTGCCTACCGGCAATCACCTGATCGGCTGCCTCCTTTCGTGTCGTGAGTGGGGAAGTCTCTTGTAGCATGCTCCCCAGGACGCTGAGCGCCTGCCACCCCCTCCTCCATCCTCTTGCCTGCAGAAGGCCTGAGTGGGACGCTACAGCCACGGAGGAAAAGTATTCTCCCCTCCGCAGCTCGTCAGCACCTGGCCCAGCTATTATCACAGCCCTTAGCGCCATAAGACCTGCAGCGTGGTTTGCGCCCATGGGGAAGGCAACACGCAAATCGGACCACCCATCAAAGAAACCTAAGTCACTTCAGCCTCACACTACAATGAAAGTCATGCCTCCGCCATTATCCAACCAGGCCCTAAGGCCTTTAGGTTCTATTAAATCCCAGGTGGAGGTAGCCATAGCCCGCCCCTCTTCTAGCAGGCACGAGGTGGCTGAGGTGTGTACTGTCGCGGGCAGGGTGGCTCCACAACGACTGGTACCTAAGAGAAGTAGGGGAATCAGTCACATTAGGCAAATGGCCTGGTGATGCACAGGGGGTTGCACCAAAGGAGGCTCATAGCAACATGTGCAGGTCACAGAGGGACCTGGAATCCCTATCTGAGGAGGAAGGCACCCAATTCCAGCCCACCCTGGAGGTGGTTTTTTCTACATCGTCTTCTGCTGAGGAGTTTGAAGGCTTTCTCAAGACAGCTACGTCTCACTAAGCGTTACAGGAGAAGAGGGCTGAAGCATCCTTTGTTTCACCCTCTTTACGTCAGGAACTCCAAGTTCAGGGGGTGGTGCAGAACCCACACTGTTCTCATGCTCAGCCTCTATAATTTCAGTTATCACCGCACATGCTACAACAATTAAAGGAACAGCTGAGAGATTCTCTCCTAATGGATCTAGCCAGAGATCATTCCACATCAGCGGCTGAAGCTCGACACCCCACATAGGACACACCAGCACAGCATGCACTCCGCCACCTTCAAGAGTGCAAGTGGCGCAGGGCCTCACTACTCTCTGCTCTTCTTCAAACTTGCCCCAACCACTGGGCAGGGCATCACCGGACCCTTATGCCGCCTCACAGGGCAGGCATCCTCAACTTCAGGAGGAGGCAACGGTGGACCCAGACAACGTGCTGATTGTCCTTGATGAGGAAGAATGGAGTGGAGATTCAGAGTCAGAGGAAGTAGTGACCAATAGGATTTTTCAGGAGGCTCCACTCCTGTGCAAGGCAATGGAAGCTCTGAACCTAAATTCTCTGGAAGATCCTCCAGCTCCCTCAGCATCTAGAATTTTGGCTGTGTCCAGACCCGAAACCCAAGTCAAGGGTGCTAAAACTTCCATCACTGTTGCCTAAAGTGATCAAGTCTGAATTTGATGCCCTGCTGCAGTTCAAGAAATCAGTTGCAACGGCCAACAAATACTATACGCTGGAACAACACATCATGGACCAATTCAAGGTTCCTCTGGTCGATGCCCCCATAGTCAATTTAGTAAATCTGTCCTTGAACCCGAAAGACTCGGATGCCCACCTCAAGGATCCGTCAGAGCACAAGCTGGATCTAGGCCTTGGGAGGATTCATGAGGCCAGTGTGCTCTCTATCAGAGCAGCGGCAGCCTCCTCGGTCTTTGCTAGAGCATCCCTGCTGTGGCTAGAGGACCTTTATGGAAGATGCATCCATGGGTGTCATGCAGTTTTCGGCAAGGTCATTAGCAGCTAGTGTTTTCTCTCAAAGGACTCTATGGTTATGCCATTAGGAGGCCAATACTGCAGCCCACTCTAATCTCACATGTGAGCCCTGTGTGGGTGGCAAACTATTTGGTGATGACGCCCTAGCTTGGGTCTTGGAGTCGAAGGAAAAGAAGAAAGCTATGCCTTCTGCCAAAAGATTATTCCGTAGACCTTTCCATCCTTATTTGCCCTCCCAGTCCTTTTGAGGCTCCAGGGCATTCGGAAGAGCAAAGGAGTCCTGTACCAGCTGTCCCTTCTGGAATAGGCAACGTACCCAGTCTAAAAGCCAACAACCTTTCCCCAATAGATCGGGTTTTGGATCCCAGGCTTGGGGGAATAAGCATCAATTCTGACGCCAGGGTCCCTCAGGTGGGAGGACTCCTTCAACACTTTGCCCACCGCTGGAGGGATACATCTTCGGACCAATGGGTCCTGCACACCCTCAGATACACACTGAGGCTGGAATTCACCTCCCTCCAACCAAGTTTATCCGCACCCCTTCTCAACATCTATGGACAAGCGGAAAAGGACTCTTCAAGTGATTGCCCACCTTCTGCAGATTGCGGCAATAGAGATTGTTCCAACAGGCGAGAGGTTTTCAGGAATCTACTCAGTATTCTTTACCATCGCAAAAAAAGACAGATCTTTCAGGGCGGTACTCGATTTGTAGAACTTAAATCAGTTCATAAAATACCACAGGTTCTGCATAGAAACATTACTGTCCATTAAGGAGGTATTGAGAAAGGGAGACTTCCTCTCATCTATCGATCTGAAGGAGGCCTATCTGTATGTCCCTGTTTTTCCGCCTCACAGATGTTACCTCTGGTTTGCGGTGGGGGAGGATCACTTTCAGTACAGGGCCATGCCCTTTTGTCTGGCGTCTGCCCCCAGAGTATTCACGAAAATCGTGGTTGCTCTGGTGACACACCTCAGGACACAGGAGGTCCATGTCTTTCCTTACCTGGATGACTTTCTGCTCTGGTCTCCGTCCCTCCACAAGGCTTGGGAAGATCTGCACATCACCCTAGCATGCCTCAAGGATCATGGCTTCCTTGTCAACCAAACCAAGAGCCAGCTTTGTCCAGCCCACCGCATAATACATTTGGGGGCCACCATAGACTCGCAGCAGGGACTCATAACGTCAAGACAGAGTAGACATGATAATTACAGCTGTCACACAGTTCCTATCTTCGCCTTCAGCGGATCTTATGCACATGGCAGGTATCTTGGAGTTGATGGTTTCAGCCTATCAGACTATACCATGGACACTTCACCACTCTCAACCCTGATCACCTCAGATGCCAGCCTGACAGGCTGGGGAGCCATTTGCAACGACCAGATGATATAAGGGACTTGGTCACCACAGGAGTCAGTACTTCCAATCAATATTCTGGAGCTTCGTGCAATTCGGCTAGCCCTGAGGCACTTCGCAGAGATCAAACGGTAGGGGCAGTGCTGGTCAGGACAGACAACGTATCAGCCAAATCATATTTGAATCGTCAGGGAGGCACATGCTCCCCACAACTACAGAAGGAAGCTGTTCCAGTGGGTGGAAACACACGTGGGCTCAATCCTCACAGAATACCTCAAGAGGGAGGACAACTGCCAAGTGGATTGGCTCAGCAGACAGAAGGTGCATCAGGGAGAATGGAAGCTTCACCCGTTGGCCTTTCAGGAAATAGTGAGATGCTTCAGCAGAGTCAAGGTGGACCTATTTGCCACACACCTCAACTGCCAGGTGAAAAGATTTTTCTCCAGATGCGTGACACCAGAGGCATAGATGTTCTGGCATTCCAGTGGCCCCAAGGACAACTCCACACCTTTCCACCTCTTCTGATCATTCCCAGGGTACTTCAAAAGATCTGAGCCAAAGGGGCAAGAGTTCTACTGATAGCTCCTTGGTGGCCAAAGAGACCCTGGTTCTTGGAACTCGTCAATCTATCAATTGATTCTCCATGGCAGATTCCCCTCAGGGAAGACCTATTGTCGCAGGGACAGCTTCTTCACTCAGACTCGGGATGGCTGGTGCTTCATGTCTGGAGATTGAGAGGCGACACCTCTTAAAATGAGGCATTCCAGCTCAAGTTGTGGAAACTATGATGGCCTCAAGACACCCTTCCACAATAAGAATATATGAGACTACATGGAAGGCCTTCTTGACATGGTCACAAAATAAGGGTTTAATTCCAAGGAAAGCAGGTATAAATGACATTCTCTGCTTCCTACAGGATGGCTTATCCTTGGGTCTTAGGCCAAACACACTTAGACGCCAGGTGTCAGCCAGTTTCGGCGGTTCTGTCTACATCTCTGGAGAAGCCACTGGGATCTCATCCATTACTCAGGCATTTTCTATGTGGGGCAAAGGCATCGGCACCTCCTATGATCCATTGTTACCCAACTTGGGATCTACACAAGGTGTTAACTGCCCTACAAAAGCCCCCCTTTGAACCCCTAAGTCAAATTTCCCTATGTCTCCTATCCTTTAAGGTCTTGTTCCTTGTGGCCATTACTTCGGCCCAGAGAGTGTCTGAGTTGAATGCTGTGTCTGTTGACAAGAATTTCTGTGTGTTTCATAAGGATAGAGTAGTCCTACGTACTGTCCCTTCTTTTTGTCCTAAAGTACTGTCTACCTTTCACTGTCAGCGAGAGCTGGTACTTCCTTCTTTGCCTCCTTCTCCATCACATGAGCTGAGCCCTGGACACGCCTTGCAGTATCAAGCCTTGAGTCAAGAAAGGGTGGAGGCAAGGAGAGAATATCCCGCCACTTCTCATCAAGATCTACTAGGTGGCCTCAACGGAAGATGGCCGCGTGAGAGTGAGTACAGCAAAATCGGCTCTTAAATACTTCAGCTTTGTAGCTAAAAAAAAAAACCAATATAATCTACTAAAGAAGAGGCAATATAACAAGACTGTGCCTACTAGTTCCTGACTTTGATTTGGACAACTCTATTTAATTGCCTTGCTCATTATTTTACTCTGCTGATTTATTACCATGTGAAAAGCTGAGAGAGAGAGACATGAGATAAGACGTCTCTGTGTTCCACTATTGAAGAGAAAATTAATAAGAAACAGTATATAACAGCAACTGAACTAAAAAGCTAACACCTTATCAATATTTTATAACTTTTAAATCATTTTTAAATTGTTTTAAATGCTGACTCTGTATCCGGGAGAGTAATTATGGTTCTAACTAGACGAAAACGTAAAGAGCTAGGTATTCCTTTAAATGAAGAAGATATACAAGAAACCTCCAAGGAAAAACAAACTAAAATCACTTCTTACTACCAACCGAAAATGAATGCAATAACGATAAATGACAAAATAGATCTGAAAGAAAACTTGTCCTTTGAAAATTTATTAATGGAATGGGATATAGACAAAATACCATCATGGCTGCCAAGCAATGAAGAAAAAAACAGCATTTTAAATCTAGCGCAAGAAATGGAGGAGGCAGAAAATGTCGGAATTACCCATGATTTATTACCATGTATAAATCAATCTGGAACATCATTACCTGACGAAGAGGACTCAATGCCCCCATTGGAATCTTCAGGCTCCTACGAGAATTTTAAAATCAACTCCCAATCCTTCATCTCGATTGCAGGAAAAGAAAATGAACATGAACAAATCAAAATACAAACAATTCCAATTAATGATGATTGGTGTCAAATGGTGTCCCAATCACTCATGCAAATTGCTAAATTTGTGGCAGAAGCAAATTCACTCTTAACAACATTAACAGAGCTAACAGTAAAACAAGTAATACAAACTGACTCTGACACCAAAAATAAAAACGCAGCTACGCAGACTTCCCATTCAGACCAAAGGATAGATCATTTTCCTTTGAAGAAAAAAGAAATAAGCTCTAAACCTCCAATGCAAACTGCGAAAAAATCTAAAAACATTAAATCTATTAGGAGTCATCGTAAATGCCACTTGAAATTTGAAAAACTTTTCAAATTACTTGACACAGAAAAAACCTCGCCAAAGGAAAAAAAGAGGAAAAGAAAACGAAAGAAGAAGACGAAGAAAAAGAGCACCGAATTAAAGAGCATAGTGCCATCTAGTCAAGGAAAATCGCAATTAATCTTAGAACAAGATACACAAAGATTATCAAGCCCAAAAAGTATCCAGGCGAACTCGAACTTTAATCTGAATGAACAAGCTCCTAAGGAACATTTAATAATGAACCCAGACAATGAATTTTCTTCTTATTCAATTCAAAATAACAGAGATTGGAATTTAATCCTAAACGAAAATCAATTGGCTCTAATAAATTATCCAAAACCAGTGGGATATTTAACACAAAATGAAAGAAAGAGACATCTGACTAATATTGTTAACAAAGTATCCCCAGGATTGGTCCAGACAAAAGACATCATAAACATCAAATATTTATTTTACAACTATATTAGCGCCAGAGCTATCGTTACATTTGCATCGAAAGAGAAACTATCTCTTTTCCAGCACAAAAGAGAATTATTGGTAACTCAAAATATTTATACTGCCAGAATTTTTGACAACCAAGTCCCTCCTAAAAGTCTTATGTCTCGTCACTTTATCTCTGAGAGAATTCTAACCCAACATGAAGTGGATGCACGAGAGTCAGACATACTCAACCAATCTATAATAGAAATAAAAAGTATGGAGGCCACTAAATTTCTACCTGAAGAAATATCTTTACTGGAGACCTTTACAACTTTATCTTCGGAAGCAAGGTCAGAAATCAGATTTAAACTTGAAAATCTGCTAACTACAGTAAAAGAAATGGATTGTGAGCATGAAATAAGGAACATTAACATCCCTGTAGCAACGGAAAAAATAACCCAAGGGGTTTCAGAATTATCTAGGACCAACCGAGAAAATAAAATTGAAAAAGTATACCAACATATCCCCTCAGATGCCTTGGAAAGAGAGAGACGTTTGTCAAATTTAAATACCAATTGACGTAATAGCAATCTAAAACTCCCTTCCTTAAAGATACTATCGTGGAACATTGCTGGTTGGTTTAATAAAGACAAAGATCCATCTTTTAAGAATTTCTTGGAGCAATATGATATCTTGCTCTTGCAAGAAACATGGGCAACATCATTAATGAGTTTTGATGGATATTCAGCCTACCAGCTAAAAGCCATACCCAGCCTTAGGGGGGGACGTCCAAAAGGAGGTCTATGTATATTTGTTTCGACAAAAATTAATGTTTCTGTTATAAACTGTGAACCCCTATTGGATCTAGCCAATGCAGTACTTATAAAATTATCGCGCCAGATGTTATTATTATTTAATGTTTATCTTCCACCAGGTAAAGAGGTAAAATCGAGCGCTACTAAAACTGCTCAGCTTGAAAATTATATAACAAAATTAACATTATGCTATCCAGCTGCCCTTTTATTAATAGCTGGAGATTTCAATGCCAGACTGGGTCCATCTGATGAAGCTTTGTTTAGCAAATATAAAATGATAGTCCCCTCATTGGATGGCTCAATTTCTATACCTATCAGACATGCAAAATATAATAGATCTAATTATGTAGGCCTCTCTTTAATGCAAATGATTTTTCAATTGAATTTAATTCTTTTAAATGGTCGTACTAGTGGAGACCTCGAAGGTGAATTTACGTACTTATCATTTAGAGGTGCATCCACAATTGATCTTTGTATAGTATCTCAAGAACTCTACCATTTAATAGAGAGATTCAAAATAATCGATAGGCCTGAGAGCGATCATTCGCCTGTCAATATAACTCTAAAATGTACAGAAGCTCAAATCTATTCTGATTTGCAATCATTCTCGATCATTGATTGTGAAATTCGTCCAAACAGACTCAAGTGGATCCCGAAACTAGAAAAAGAAATTTCAGATAGATTGAATCACGTAGATAATTTGGCCCAAAAAGATCTTATACTTCTTAACAATCAACAGACTGACCCCTACAATCTAGTTCAACAGATATTAAAGGATCTTCAACAGATTTTTCAGCCAAATATAAAAAATAACTTAAAGAATCGGAAGCTAAATTCCAAACCATGGTTTGATCACGAGTGTGTGTTAAAAAAAAAAAATCTAATTGCCACTTTTAAAGCATATAAGTCTATAAGATCACAAGAACTGCTGAACATATACTGTGAAACCAGAAGCCAATATAAGCAACTTATAAATAGGAAAAAGAAATTAGGTCTAATAGAAATTTGGAATAATTTAAATAATGCTGCCAACTTAAAAAATACTTCTTTATTTTGGAAACTAATAACAAATAATTGGCAAAAAACTTTTACAAACTTAGAATGTTATATTCCTTCACAAACATGGGAATCTTATTTTAAACATCTATATAAGAATGATTCAGATCTTCAAATCCCACAAAAAGTCACCAATAATAATATACCTGAATGGCAACCTGTAACTGTGAACGAAATTCTAGATTTATTATCCAAATTAAAACCAAATAAAGCTCCTGGCCCAGATAACATCCCCGCAGAAGTCTTTAAAAATAATGCAAATTGGTGGGCCCCAGTACTTGCAACACTTTTTTCCTATATAGACCACTCTATGCAAATACCTGAAGATTGGGGCATGGCAATAATTGTCCCAATCTATAAAAAAGGTGTCACATCCGACCCAGCCAATTTTAGACCTATAAGTCTATTAAGTGTAATTAGTAAACTGTACGCTGCCCATTTATATAATAAATTAATAGATTGGACTGAAAATGAACATATTCTGGCTCAAGAGCAAGCAGGTTTTAGGACGTGTCGTTCAACTACAGATCACGTCCTGGTTTTACAACATCTAATAGAGAAATACACCAAAAGAACAAAGGGCTCTCTTTATGCCACATTTATCGATCTTAAGACGGCTTTTGATTCGATATCTAGAGCCAAATTATGGGAAAAACTAGAAGGTACTAATATTGATTTGCGTTTACTATCATTGATGAGAGGCCTTTATGAAAACACTTACCTTCGAGTTAGGTGCAATAATAAAGGTCATTTAACAAATCCTATACGTACCCATAAGGGTGTAAAGCAAGGATGCATACTGGCTCCACTTTTGTTTAACATTTATATAAATACAATAGTTAATTCTTTAGCAGTAATTCCTTCTCATCCTCCGATATTAGCGGAAGCACCCAGATTTATTCTATTATATGCAGATGATCTAGTTCTAATATCCCAAACCCCTATTGGTTTAAAACGATTACTATCTAATGTAGCACATTTTTGTGATAAGGAACATCTTACAATCAATCATGACAAAACAAAAGTCATGATCTTTACGAAAAATAATAGACCATCCATACACCTTTGGCGGCTAAATGGTCGATTAATAGAACAAGTATCTGCATTTAAATATTTAGGTATAACTTTACAATCATCCAGATCTTGGAAATTACATATAAAAATGATTATCCTAAATGCGATGAGAACATCGAAGGCTCTGCTATCCTTTTTTTATAACAAAGGGGGTCAAATTATATCTGCTGCCATTAAAATATTTGTGGCGAAAGTAATTCCACAGCTGACATATGGTATGCAAGCCAATACTTGTCAAAACTTTGCTTCACTTGAGTCAGTTCAAAATTCTTTCTTAAGATCGATTTTGTCAGTTTCCCGGTGTATTCCAAATTTCATTATAAGACTAGAAGTAGGACTACCTTCAGTAGAATCCCGTATCTGGAGTTATAGAATTATTTTTTGGCTGAAACTTCTGTTCAACCCGGTAGGTCTGGCACCACACACATTAAGTGATAATTTCCAATCTACTTGGACTCAGATGATGTTAAATAAAATATCATCATTAGGTTTTTCAACTCAAATAATTCTAGATTTGGGTTATGAAAAGGCCAAAACAATTATCATCCAACGGATCAAAGATATAGATTATCAACATCACTTGATGCTGATAAGACATCACAGATATAATATAAAACCCCTAATACCGATGTCTTATCTATCAAACCTGACGATACCTAAATGGCGTAGAGCCTTCACTTTAGCTAGATTCAATATACTACCATCTGCAGTCTTACAGGGCAAGTATAAAAAAATCCCTTTAGCCGAAAGAAAATGCCCATGTGGCACTGATGAAATAGAAACAGTTGCACATGTTCTGCTACATTGTCCGTTTTATAGTACTCTTAGAATCAAAATAATCACCCCTATTTTGGATTCGTTTCCCGGAAAAAGTGACAGCTATTATGTGGAACTTTTATTATCTGATCGCTTTCCTAAAATCACGGAAAAAATTGCTAAATTCTGTGCCTCAGCTATTCAGTGTAGGAAAAATTTGATATCCTGATGGTGATAATGTTTTAACTTGTATTTAACAGTTTACCTATGTGCTACTTCTGTATTTATGTTTGTTGATAATTTTAGCTGGCTGTCTAAGATTTCATTATAACCCTAATGGTTTCGCTTTAATTAGGGAAATTAGACTCTTTAGAGATTTGCCATGACTTATTTTATTTTATTCTTTTAATATCCGATTTGTTAATATTGCAAAGGCCTTAGAGCTTATGCACAAGGAGATTCATACTTACTCTGTACACATGTTTGATGGCCATCTATCTCTGCTTGGTTAAAGCTCTTTTTTCCAAGTAAATCTGAGTAGGGAAAAAATTGATACCCTGTATATGTTAATATTTTAACTTGTATTAAATTGCTGTAAAATAATTGTTTTTAACCATTTCTATGTTGGAATGTCTAATTGATATGTTTGGTCTGTGACCGCAATAAACGTTATCTATCTATCTATCTATCTACTTCCTTCTTTTTGTCCTAATCCCATTCACCCCACAGAGAAAGCGTGGCATTCACTGGATGTGTGATGAGCCCTGAAAGTGTATATCTCTAAAACAAAACATCACCGTCAGACAGATAGTTTATTTGTCTCCTTCCACCCAGCATCTTTAGGGAAGAAAGTGTCTTTGTCCACGCTCACTAGGTGGATCAAGGCATGTATCACAATGGCCTACGTCTCTCTAAAGTTAGCCCGGCCAGCCAGGATAGCGGCCCACTCAACTAGGGCAGCAGCCACATCAGCAGCATTCTCACGCCACACATCTATCACAAAGATTTGTAGAGCAGCTACATGGGCCGCACCAAATAGGTTTATTAAACACTATAAGATTAACACATATGTATAAGCAGAGGCAGCTTTTGGGAGGAGAGTGCTACAGCAAGTTCTCCCAGATCACTAGTGTAATCTGCCCAGCGATGTTTCCACCCTACATGGGTCAGCTTTGGTATGCCCCACCTGAGATCAGCTTTTCCATGTGCAGGAGAAAAGACATTTGGTCTTACCATAAAATGGTTTTCTCTCTGCATGTCAAAAGCTGATCTCAGGGCCACTCCCTAGGAGAGCTGAGCTGCCATCACTGTCTTTTTCATCTTAGGCCTACAGCAGAGAGTGTATGAGTGCTGTTGTCTCCTGTTTCATGTCGATGGTTCCTATTATTTTTCTTTGTTCTTTCCTCCTGTTTGTTATCAAAAACTGAAATAAGGAGCTGCGCAGAGCAGCAAGTCCTTGTAAAAAACCCAACTCTTTAGCACTCTTCTGCCTTCAACCTCTAGGTGGAGCTAGCTACCCACCTGAGATCAGCTATTGACATGCAGAAGACCAAATCACTTTTCTCCTCCCATCACATTACCCCACATTTTTTCCTGATTCTCCTGGCTATTTACTGGATGCCTATTGAGGGAAGCTATGTTTATTTATATTTTGTCTATGCACAATGGAAAAATATCCCATATTAAATAGCATAGCCACACAGGAGGATGGCTTTGCTCAGGTTTGTCCCTGCTTGCAAATGTCATACTAAACCGTGGTTTAGCATTATGTGTGAACCAGCATTTTGCAGTAAAAGCTTGTACTGAGTATATGTGTTCACTGAAGGAATGTAGAGTTGAATCTGCCAGTTCTATAAAGTTATAGAATCTGCCAGTTCTATAAAGTCTTCCTTCTTCATTTCTATTTCATATTTTTCAGGCATGTCTAATATCATTTTAGGGATATACATGTTTGTGTTTCTGCATTTTATTAAATATGAATTAGAAAACTCAACTGTAAACGAAAATGAAGTCTTCATTAAATTCAGGGTTGTTTTTTTAAAAAATGTACAGCCTAGTGTCATCTAGGACATTTGTAGAAGAATGTTTATACTTTTCATTATTATTGTGAATCCTATGATTACATACTTAAATAACATGTGATAACACTTTCAGCCAGCAGACACACTTTATCACATAAACTGTTAAATTATTTTTCCTTTATGAAGTATTTTTATAATATATTCAGATAAAAGAATAAACACATCAGCTTTTTTATTATTCTTTAAAGGCTCTTGAACGAGTAGCAGTTGGCCAAGTGGTGAGTAATGTTGTGTATTTAACCCTTCCAATGACAGAGCTATTTTTTCTCTTGGAATACATGACCTTGTGCTGAACTTATAGTTTGCTAGAATTGAAGAGTTAGCAAACAACAAAGCTCGAACTGGAGGTAGATTGATATTCTGCATCAGCACCATGAAATTGCACTTTTATTGCCTGGTCTTCATGGAACAATGATAAAACATAATTTTCTTCAGTTAATTAAGAGTGACTGAAATAGCAAGAACATACATGAAAAGTACTCTGAATGTCTTGTGGATCATTCCTTTATCAGCCTCCTTCATTGTAGTAGTCTCATTTGAAGTCCAGAGAAATTCTTTTGGACTACTGAATAAGTGGCTTGAGCATTACAGTCTTATTGTAAACTGGTTTCTTTTGTTCTGCCTCATGCAAATTTAACATAAAACCTCTTTTTCTGAGTCCAAAGGTGTATCGGTGGAAAATACAAAGTTAACTAGGTCCTTTGAGAATCAAGAGTTCTTTCTTATCCAACGAAAGCTTCTGACCTAGTTGCAACCCATTCCCTATTCAGCCCTCTCTTTCCAAGAGTTCATTTGGTTTAGACTTGTATCTGATGATACTCTTTATGAGTGTCTTCCTTCTGTGGCAGTCGTGTCCCTGCTTGCTCAGTGTTGTAAACAGTGGAGTTCTTTCTAAGTAAACCGTTTTGTTTTGTGGATCTGTGACTTCTTCCACTTTGCATGCTTAAATACACTCCATGTCTTCTTAAAGAATACATGGCAAGACAGGCCAAAAACACTTTTAAGGTTTACAGAAGCATGAAAGTGGAATGTTGTCTATCAGGTCTCCGTGGAATACATTTAGTGACTCACATTTAATTACTGTGGTGCAAATAATTGTGGAATGCTTGCTTGTGTATTTGACCATCTGGAGAGAGCAAGCTCAATAGAACTCCTTGAAGGAACCCAGCAGATAACTCTTATTGCAGCTGCTTGAAAAAGTCCCACCTGGACAGCCTTTTGCCATGGCTGTGTATTTATTATTATTTTTATTTTTTAAATTTGTGTCTTGCTTTTCCTCAAGGTGATTAACAATAATACAAATACAATAAAACAGCAATAACATACAAGTTAACATATAAGTACACACACACACACACTCACAGTAAGTAAAACATCAATAAAACCAACCAGTTAAAACTCTTTGCAGCATATTTATATGTCAAGTTATGGGCCAGATGCCTGTCTAAATAAAAATGTTTTGCTGCCAACAGAAGGTCATCAGAGACTGAGCTAGCCAGGCCTTTCTTGATAAGAAGTTCCAGAGCCTGGCAGCAGCCATGGGAAGGCTCTCAAGTTTCTGCCAAATGTGCTTTGGATGTTGGCAGGCTGGAAAGAAAGGCTTCTCTCAAGGATCTTAAAACCTGGGTGGGCTTATATGATGTGATGATGTCTTTCAGATAACCTAGTCCCAAATCATATAAGGCTTTGTAGGTTATAACCAGCACTTTGACTTGTGCCCAGAAAGCACATGCATGTGTACGTTTGTATGGGGAAATTTGGCAGTGTAAACTGGCCCATTCCAGAACATTAGAGACCTGCTAGCAAGGGTAAGGTTTAGTGAAATAAATCTAGTTAGCTGTGCCTCTCACAGTGTTCTTTTCTTTCAAAATCTTGCACTGTTCTTTTCTAAGAATGTAGTCAATGTTCATAAACATTTTTTTAAGGGTAATAATGCATCTCTCCTTTCAATTTTTACAGTTGGGTAGCTGTCTACATTTTCTCATAATGTATTGCTGCAAGTTTAGATTTTTCCGTAAGAATTATGTATTACTGAAATCTCAGTTTGTGGACTAATATTGAAGTAAGGTAAAACCAGATTGTATATCATGCAATTAATTTTCTGACATTTAACCAGAAACACAGTGTCAGATTGAAATGGCTTCCTAACTTAGGCCATTTCAATCAATCAGTGACTTTTCTCTTCAATATTAGTTATATACAACTGGAGATATACAAATGGGAAAGTATTGGAAGGATTTGCTTTGATTTATTGTAAATGCTTGGTTCTGGCAGGACACTTAAACTCAAACTAAATTCCTTTTGTGGATGCTTTAAATCATTACAGCACCATTTATCATCCTTCTTGATATATGTACACAAGCTGTATGACTGTTCAGCACACCAGTTTTACAGGCTGATGTGTCCCTATTGCAAACCCATTAGCTTAGTGGAGTGTACACAGGGGATAAATTTGGCCCTGCATTTTAAAGAGGTGCACGTATTGCCTTTTCTTATGTAAACACAGTTCATTCTTAAAGGTGTGAAACTCTTCAACACATTGCACTGTTTTTAGAAGCATAGGGCTTTCTATATGCATCAGGGAAAGAAGATGAAGTTGTTAGGGGTGAAAGAGCACATTTAATACTTGCTAAATGTTTTCTCTCTGACTTAAAGAAACATTAAACTTAAATGGGTACATTTTTGCAGTAAAACCAGCATAACAAATAGCATAATTTGGCCTGTGGGGCTTACTTTTTTCTCTAGCCTGCTCCTCACTTGCACTCAGTTTTTCCTGTTTCCTGTGTTTCCCCCCCCCAGCAATTATGGTTACATCATTATATTTCTGAAGAACAACACTTCAACTTGGGAACAAGAGACTTGCTAGTAACACTAGGTGGAATGGAACACAAACCAATAATTAGTTGAAAACAGCCAACTTTTTTCACTGTTCTAGTTGTGGTGTCTGGTTCCAGCTTAACTTCCTGTTGTTCTTTGATTCCTTGCAGTTGCCTACAGAATCTTTGTTTTATCGAGCTGTTCTCCAGGTTATTGCAGAAGAATTTTATGGAGTCAAAAGGAGGTAGTATGCTTTAATTTCACATATTGTTGAGGAAAGACGACGTTTACCTCCTTTTCAAGTCTCACATTGTTGGTGAAACTTGAGAAGAATGCGTGTACTGAAAGTGCAGCAAACCTTTTGTATCCTAGATAGCTGAGAATATATCTTTGACTGCAGCTCTGTAAATCTGAATTGAACTCTCTAAGGTTCTATTGTGAGCAAGTTCATCCTGTAGATTCTTTCTGTTTTAATTTTTGTAGAAAGCTTGGCAAACCCAGCCAAGTCTTTCTTGCTAATGGTATATGCATTTGTGCCTGAAAAGCAACTAAAGTCAAACAGAACAGTGAAAAATGATGCCTGCTATGAGCCATTATTAATAATTCATATAGCAGTTGAACGGTAGTAAACGTTCATCTTCTTGATTGTAAGATATTATTGCAAAGTTGAGTTTGAGAGAATGTGACTTTCTCAAAACTGAAGTAGTCTTTGAACATAGGTCTTCACATCTGCCAGTCTCAAGCACTTCTTACTGGAGATACTTTGTTTCAAGCTACATGTCCACCTATCTGCGCCTTACATATCATCTACATGACATAGCAACATGGGGTGTAGTCCCGTTATCTCTTTTATAGCATGCAACAATAACTATTTCAGTTACAATTAAATACAATAAATGTATTTTATTATATTTGAATTCCTGATAAAGTTGAGAAGGAAAAGGTCCTTTATATTGTTCCAGGATATTGTCAGCAGTTCAATGCCTTATAATTTTTCTGTTATTTTCTAGGACAGGGATGGATGGAGCCAGAGCCCAAAAGTAGATAGGACCATCACTTCTCCCTGTTTTTTTTCCCTGACACCTTCCTTCTCTCCCTATTCCTCCCAGCCCACTGAGCTGCCAAGGGAGAAACAGAACACTATTACTAGACATCTGATCCAGTTGCTTGCAACCCCCATCCTCTTTCAATCACTTCCCCCAGTCCCCCCTTCTTTTCATTTGTTTGGACTCCTCCCACATGCATGAAATTAGGTGGAAGGCCGCATAGAAATAGGCCATGGCCTGCATGCAGTCCATGAGTTTGCACATCAGTTTCTAGAAGAACCCTTTTAGAACAATGTGCATATATTAACTTGTAGAAAGTCTATACTAGGGTTGCCAGGTCAGAAGCATCCCAAACCCTGAGATTTCAGGCGTGTCTCTTAGTGGTGTCATGGAGTGGGCCTTAGTAATGTCACGGGGCAGGCCCTAGTGATGTCATTAAGCATGATCCATTAAGCATCAACAACAGTTGCTTGGAGCATACCACTCCAACAAACAAAAATTATCAGATTGGAAATTAAGATAGAAAGCTAAATGAGGGTGTTCCCAGGTCCAGCTGAAGTGATGGGATCATTTCTTCTCACCTGCTTAGGGTCCTGGGTAGGGAACATTTAACCTAGCCTACAGGAATACCCCGCATTAACATACACAATGGGACCGGAGCGAGTATGTAAAGTGAAAATGTACTTAAAGTGAAGCACTACTTTTTTTCCACATATCGATGCATGTACTGCACTGCAATCATCATATACGGGCATAACTGATGTAAATAATGCATTTATAACTAAAATAAACATAAAATAAAATAAAATAAACCCTTTAAGAAAAAGGGTAAGCTTACCTTTAATGTCAGCTGGCAGATGCGAAATGGCTGAACGAAAATTTACATGTATTGTAGGAAAGATGAAGGAGAGGGCATATCTTCTATTTCATAAGTCGAGTCATCAAGGGCTAGACACTTTCTTCCTGGTGATTTGGATGGACTACTTGAAGTAGGAGTAGGGCTTGGGGCTGATGTCGATGCTAGAGATGGACTTTCAGTGGACGTTAATGGTCTGGGAGATTGACTGGGTGCTGCTGGCCTTTTGAGAAAGTAGGTGTCTATGGAGGTTTGAACTGTAGCTCTTTTCTTTTCTCTGTAGATTTCTTTGTAACAGGCATAAGCCCCCGAAATGTTAGCATTGACTTTGGAACTTCTTTCAAAGTCCCTGTCATGCTTTTCAAAAAGAGCCATGGCGTTATCAAGATGACGGAAAGCTTCCAAGAGAATTTTTGAAGTTAGGCCTTCAGGCTGTTCCATGGTCTCATCCTCATCCCGCACATTTTCTTCTTCTGTCTCCTCTTCAAGTTCCAGAAGATCTTCATTGCTGAGGGGTTCAGTATAGGACGCCATAAGTTCAGCAACATCTTCTGGCTCCACTTCCAGCTCTAACTGCTTTGCCATCTCTGCAATATTTTCAGTAACATCAGCTACAGGATCTTCAAAGCCTTCAGAATCATCAACTAACTGTGGGCATAATTTTTTCCAGGCCCCTTTCATTGTTGTTTCCTTTATGTCATTCCAAGCATCTCTTATAGTTTTGATGCAATCCAAGATGTCGTAGCTTTTCCAGAATTTCTTTAGGACTTCTTGGCCTGTCTCCTCTTCATTGTCTATTGCTGCAATACATTTACTGAATGTTCTTTTCAAGTAGTTCAACTTGAAGGTGGCTATGACACATTGCTCCATGGGCTGCAGTAGTGAGGTGGTATTCGGTGGTAGGAATTCCACTCGAATGTTAGGGTTCAGCTCATCTAACGTTCGTGGGTGGCCAGGAGCATTGTCTACAAGGAGCAAAATTTTAAAAGGGATATTATTGTCCTTGCAATAGGCTTTCACCTCTGGTACAAAGCAGGTGTCAAACCATTCTTCGAAAATGGCTGCAGTCACCCATGCTTTTCTATTAGACCTCCAATGCACTGGAAGTCTAGTTTTAATGTAGTTCTTCAAAGCTCTAGGGTTTTGCCAATGATAAATTAGCATAGGCTTTAGCTTTAAGGTACCAGAGGCATTGCCACCTAACAGAAGGGTCATTCTATCTTTAGCTGCCTTGTAGCCTGGCATTGTTTTCTCCTCTCTTGAGATGAAGGTTCTTGCAGGCATCTTTTTCCAGAACAGCCCAGTCTCATCCACATTAAAAATTTGTTCCTTGGAGTAGCCTCCCTCTTCAATAATTTTGGCAAGGTCGCGTGGATAGCTTTCTGCAGCCTCAGTATCTGCAGCAGCTGCCTCTCCTTGCACTCTGATGTTATGTAGGTTAGACCTCTTCTTGAACCTGTCAAACCATCCATGGCTTGCAACAAATTTGGCATCCTTCGCTGCCTCACCTTTCTTAGCCTTTAGGTCATTGAATAGGCTCAAGGCCTTACTTTGAGTCATTGCCTGGCTTACAGGAACCTGGCATGAAGTCTGATTGTCTATCAAAACTATTAAGAGTCTCTCCATGTCTGCAACAACGCTATACCTTTTTCTAATTGTTCTTGTGTTAACTGGCATAGCACTCTTAACTTCTGCAAGAATTTTTTCTTTACTCTTTATGACCGTGTTAACTGTCGTTCGAGTGAAGCCTAGCCTTCGGCCTATCTCAGCTTGAGAAACACCTTCTTCAGACAGTTTAATCATTTTAAGCTTCATATCTAAGGTGATAGATTGACGACTTTTCTTTGTATCTGCCATTATGTACAGTACTGTAGTACTGTACTGAACTGCACTGTACTGTACTGTATGAAATTGTGAAGCCAAACAATTGAAGGCAAGGGAAAACAATACCAATACCAAGAGGCAACCCCCCCACACACACACGCTATTGGGAGTCACAAGCCAGCAGTGGCAAAAGCCAGACCTAATGATGGGCAGAGACAGAGAGAAAAGTATTCTGGATTAATTAATTCAGAATAAAGACTGCCCTGCTTCAATTTTCACTAGGGTAAAATTTCCAGTCCTATGCAAGTCTACTTAGAAGTAGGTCCCACAGATGATATTTTAAAAATACAATACTGTAGACCAATGCAGCAATTTGTTTGGAAAGAAGTGAACACAATTGTTTGTTTTTTCTCAACGGGGGGGGGAGGGAAGTCATAAAACTAGAATTTATTTATTTATTATTATTTTTGTATCAATCAATTAAAGTAGGAAAGGAAGATGGGACAATGGAGGACAATGGAGAGGTAAAAAATGAAATCAGGGTGATCTAAAGAGCACGAGGTGCCCCCACCACCACCGACCTAGGCCGGGGCAGGCAGAGCTCCGATCGCTGTTAAGTACAGTAGTACTGTAAAGTACTGTTAAGAACTTAAATGTACTGTAAAGATCTTAAATGAGTACTTAAATGAGAACCTTCAGGTCAGGAGTCACTCAGATCGCTCTGATAGCTACGGGGAGACGACGCTTCACAACGCACGAGGCACGTGGAACGCAAGTTCGGGCGTTCCGTCAGTGTCCGTAAGTGCGAAGCGCGTGTACGTTAAGTGGGGTATGGTGGAGTATGGAGCATGTCCTTACTTGCGAGGGTCCATGAAATGAAGGTACGTAAAGCGGGGTATTCCTGTACTTGCTTCTGGCAAGAAGGGTTTAAGTGCCCTCAGGCCAGGCTAGTCACTAGAAGCCCATTGTAGGAAAATGGCAGCCTAGTGTTGTGGAAATGTTAGATGGGAGCACTCAGGAGTAAAGATGGGTGCCCCTTAAGAGTGCAATTCTAAGCACACCTACTAAGTGACTAAGACCCATAGTAAACAGGACTTAGTTGTGAGTAGATATTGTTAGGATTATGCTGTTGGTAAGGCTTAACTAGGGATCCTCTGCATAGATATTCATATCCAAACAGGATTGGCAACCTTGTGCCTGGAATGCCCAGCCTGCCTGCCTTTTAACGTGGCTGCTCCAAACAGACTTGACCCTTCCCTGCAGAGAGAGGTTTGAGAAATGAGCAAAAGTTAAAGTTTTCTACCCTTTTCTGTCTACCCTGTGGGCTGCTATAAACTCATTTTGATAGCTAACCCAAGAATTGACAGAGAGAAAACACACATGGTTTAGTCTACCTTCACGGGCAGTAGCTTGGGAACAACAACAGTAGAAGCCACACTTGCCAGTATGTGGATTCTCTCGTACCACTATTGGGCAAGAAACAACATGCAACTAACAAGGTGCATCATCAGTGGGTTTAAGGGGGTTGAGCTGAGCGCATGGAACCACTGTTGTTGCTTCTACGGATGTAAGGGAGTGAGGTCAGAGGTAAATGAAATGCAAATAGAAAAAGACAGTGATGATTTCCTAAATGTAATACCATACCAACCACAACAAGATTCCTATGAGTAAGGCAGAAAACTCAACATCCCACAACGAGTCAGGGTTCCTGCAAATGTGTGAGAAGGCGAGCCCTGTCAGCAGCTACCAGCCCTCGAGTGGTGCAGTTCCACCTCCCATCTCTCCTTACATGATCCAAACATTTGCCTTGCTCTGGTCCCACCTGACCCGACCTCTTTCTGCACTTCCCCATTTCCGTTCTTCTTCCCAAAGTCTTCCTGTTTCCTCACTTGTCAAAACACAATCCAGCAATTGTTCCACATCATTGTAAGTGGGATCATAACCAGCAAATAACCTTGTCAATAGTTCGAGCACCAGGCATGGCTCAGTGGCAAAGGTGCCACGTAGCTGGCGCCATTGTTGTAAATCCCATTCTTGCCAAGGCTTGTGTTCTGAGGCTCCCTCAAAGCTTACCCCATGCTCTGTCATGTAAGAGACAGAATGAGTAATGAGGGGAAACGTGAGAGGGCACCTCATCCCCTGAGTTTTTCCTAGTAGGGCAGAGGTGTCTAGGAGGGGATGCTCCCTCCTCGGGGGTGTTCCTTTATGCCGAATTAGTTTCTTTTTTGCGATTTCTTAGAATTTTGTCCCATTTTGAATGTGGGATGACATCCACAAGAGCCTGAGAGAGCTCTTTTATTTGGTCCAGTACTTTACCCAGAGATTCCTGGGAGTCTTTTATACTCTGTTCATATTCAAGGTGCCTTTGTTCGACCTGTTGATTTGGTGTAAAATCCTGTCCTTCCTTGGCTGGCATCTCCGGAAGGGCCAGTTCCGGAAAAGCGGGCCGGGGTTGGAATGCAGGAGTGGAAGTTGCGGGAGGGTGATTCATGCATGGAGAAACGGGGTCAGAGGAGGTGTGAGCTGGTGAGTTAGGAGTTAACTCATGAGAAAGTGGTGGGGGTGGAGGGCAGGTGCTTAGCTCAGGGAGCGGTGGGTACAGAGGAGGGGGACATTCAGCAAAATAAGAAGGAGGAGGGTTAGTTGGGGAGACTATGGGTAACAAGTGCAGTCTTTTGCGTGCTGCTGTCTCCTCCCACAAATCTAAAAAATCCATTTGTCTAGGCTTTTTCTCAACAATCTGGCTGCGGACCTCTCTTAACGGTCCTGGCTGGAAAGAGCCCCACATGGGCCATCTCTCCTGGGTTTTTTCCGAACCCATTGTGTACTTAGGCCATTCCTTACTACACAGTACATACAAGTGCTTCTTTTTCATGCCGGCTTGGATTGGGAGTTTCCCTTCGTCCCAGAGTTTACTCATGATGCCCAATGGGCTGGCGTCAGGGATGCTCTGTCTCTGACCCATCCTTCCTCAACCAGGGGTCCCTCAGCTAACACTTACCCCGCTCTGCTGCCCGACGTTCGCCTCAGGTGGAGACAGAGGGTAGAACTCACCCTTCTTTTGCGCGCTGTCCTGTGTTCAGATGAGGCAAAAGCCGGAGAGGAGGGGTGCATGTCGCAGATCCCGGACGAGCCCCCAAATTGATAGGCGAGATTTCAATGGCTATCTCGCTGTGCTACCTTCCCCAGGTAAGTCACGAGCTGCGATTGGACCCTGAATCGAGTGAGGAAAGAAACACAACACAACACAATAGAACTTTGATCAAAGGTTCTGACTGCCCCAAAGAAGCTCCCAGTCCAACCGAGAGTGCAACCTTGGTCAGAAAGACAACTTTATTCAGGAAACAGCAACAATTTATAGATCAATATGGCATGGCAAGCAGTAAATATTGCAAAAGACAGAGTCATCAAACGAGGATGTAAACAGACGTAATATAGGGAACATACGTATTCAAAAGAAACAGAAGGTGAAGTCTCATCCTTTCTGCCTTCCTGTTCTTGTTAGATCTTACCCTAATGTTATCACCCCTTCTGTGATCAGTACATTGGAAGAGCATGTTGTTTATTTCCCAGGCTCAGATAAGTGTTAAGGGGGATTCTGTAATTTAGGTAATAAGGGTATATGAATGAACAACAACAAAATAATGGAAAATAGCTTTGAACCTAAGTAATAAGACAAGTGCACCTGTCTCCTGGTGCCTCTCGTAAATTGATGATTTCTGTCTAAAGGTGTTTATTGTTAACTGTATTGTTAACTCTAACAGAATCCTCAGTATGAACATCTAGTTAAGGGAACAAAGTGTATTTGACTATCTTAGAGTTAAATACATCACAGCGAGGAGCACATTCCTTAGCCCTTTGTCCTAGATGCAGCAAGGTTGTTTCAGTAGGCACCAGATAACAACATATCAGAGGGGATTTGTACAAGTGAGACAGAAAGGAAATGCGTTAGAGAACATAAACCAAAATCTGAGGCAATCATTAATTTTCTCTCCCATCACTAACTCAAACTAAAAAAATCCTGGCAGCCAGGATCACAGAATCCCCATGCAGCACAACCTGACCTGGGGCTGCAGTTAGTGCAGAATACTGTGGCATGATTGCTGACATGAGTGAGACCCTATCAGCATGTAATAAGTCTGCTCTGAAATCTGTACTGGTTGCCAATTTGCTACCAGGCCGAGTTCTGGGTATGTTTTCCATGTTACGGGTTTCACATAGTACTTGTACTGCTCTTGTAAAAAATCAGTCCTTTAGTGTGACACCATCTTGCTTTGGAACTCTCTGCCTATTGATATTAGGCAGGCACATTCAGTGTGTTCTTTTCAGCACCTACTAAAAACATTTTTGTTTAGGCAAGCCTAGCCAGGCATGTAGAAGCTATTAAGTTTTTTTTATCTGTTTTCAACTCATTGTTGGTTTTATTATTTTGAAAGTTTTTAAATACCTGTCTTCAACTGGTTTTGCCAATAATTTCATTGTTTTAATTCCTTCTGCTTTGAGATTTTTTACAATAAAGCGGTATATAAATGTTGTAAATAAAATACATAAATAAACTTGAGAGTCACTGTGGCCCTTGGGTCTCTTTCTACTTTTAGGAACAAAGGAATCTGCCTTATACTGACTCAGGTACCATCTAGCTGAGTAGTGATGACATGGACTAGCGTTGGTTCCCCAGGCTTCCAGGCAATAGTCTTTTCCAGAGATTGGATTTTGGACCTTTGCATGCAAAGCATTTGCCCTACTACTGAGCTATAGCCCTTCCTTTGTTTAAAAAAGTATCTCTTAAAATTGTTCCTTTCAATTCACTAATGAATACAAAGCATACCTAAGGCAGACCCACACCATTCATTTGAAGCACATTCAACACACATTTGAAGAACATGAATCCCACTACAGAATCATGGGAACTGTAGTTTGTTAAGGGTGGTGGGAACTGTAACTGTGAGGAGGAAACTACACTTCCCAGGATTCTTTGGGTCATGGCACTTTAAATCATGCGCTATAAATGCGAGTTGGATGTGCTTTAAATGTATAATGTGGATCTATTTCGTAAACTTTGTCTCCATTTAAATTATTTAAATTAATTTTTTTAAATGAAAATCAGCTACAAAGTTTACTGGGTGACTATACGCTACTCACCATCTCTCAGCCTAATCTGTCCCTCAGAGTGAAAACAACAGAGGGGGAACATGGCCACCCCAAGGAAGAAGGGAACACTTAAAATGTAGATGAAATAATAATGTACAACCATAGTGCAAAATCAGATACTTACTGGGAGATAGTATGAAGAAATATTTATATAAGTGTAACTGTCAAAGATGTTTATTATTTACACAAACTGTAAAGATATTTATAGTGCAATCCTATGCATGTTTACTCAGAAGCAAATTCCAATGTATTCAACCGGGCTTACTGAAACAGGGATGCATGCACAGGACTGCAACCTCAAGTGATAAGGAACTTCACTCACGCAACCCAAAATTCAGAATCATGCCATTTTAAGCTGTTTTGCAACTGTTTTATACTTATTTTTATGGTTATTGGATTTTAAATGGCTTTATTTCTTGTTGTGAGCTGCCTTTGTTTCCAACCCTACCTCACAGGGTTGTTGCAGAGTTTCCATATTCACACACACTGGAGATGTAAAAATACATACACCCCATATAATAGTTTATTGTCAAAACCAATTGGTCATTGCAGAACATTTTTAAAAAATCAGTATTTCCTATAAAATACGAGCAGTGATACCTAAGTGTCCTGTCTAATTGCTTTTGAAAAATAGGATTGGAGGGGGAGAGAAAGATTTACAACACAAACACAATGCTTTGCTACATTCACTCAAAAGTCCCATTGATTTACAGCACAATCCTAAACAAGTCTACTTAAAAGGAAGTCCTATTGAATTCAGTGGGGTTTACTATTGGTATGAGGGATTAGCATTGCAGCTTTACTCCCAGAAAAGTGAGTATTGGATTAAAGCCTCATATTGGAAAGGTTTTCAAAACAGGCTACGAATAAACTGCCCTCTTCAACAGCCCAGGAAAATTTAAACAAGCTGCATGTACACTTCTTTTAAATTTCTGTTCAAAAATTATTTAAAAGATAAACTGTAAAGTATGGTTTTTTTGAAGTAAAACCCCTGCATGTACACTTTTATTACAATCATAACTGATTACAATAAACAATTGCCTACCAAGATTCTTCTGTAATTTATTTGTTCTACATCTCCTGGGGCTTTTGCTACTGCTGAAAGCTATAAACCAGGAAAAGACAACTGTTTTCTGGCCTTGCAATGGGCTCAAGCTATTGCCTGGAGGTCAACAAATCCATTGCCAATCACAACCCTGACTTCACTTATTGGCTACAAACCTGAAAGGGAGGGGTTAGAGCAGCGAGGTGTGAGCTCATTTAACAGAAGTTGTGGGGGGGACTGATGTTTTGGTGTATATCTCTCTTGAACCAGATCACCTAGAAATTTTATTTTTTAAAAAATGATAGCTGAAAGTTCAGAGAGGACCCCAAAAATCCAGATCTCCAGGCAGAAACTGGAGACCTGGCAACCCTAGTCTGCACATAATAAATTGGAAAGGTTTCTTAGTGGATAGCTTATCTGTTTGAGAATACAAGTCAGTATAGTTCATATTGTCAAATGCTAAGTATTTAGCTCAAACATGGGTCTGCATGTTTTCAAATCTGAGTATGATGAACTCCTCTATGAGGAAAGCTTGCAGTATTTGGGGCTTTTTAGTTTAGAGAAAATGCAAGCAAGAGGTGACATGAAAGCAGTGTATAGAATTATGCATGGCATGGAAAATGTGGGTAGAGAGAAGTTTTTCTCCCTCTTTCATAACATTGGAACGCATCAAAAGAACAAAAGACAAAAGACAAAAGAAAGTACTTCATACAGTTTATAGTTAAACTATGGAATTTGCTGCCACAGGAAGCAATGATGGTCACCAAGTTGGATGGCTTTAAAAGAGTATTAGAGAAATGGGGCTCCTGCTAGGAAGAAGGGTGGGATATAAATAAAATAATAAATAAATATAAAATAAATAAATAAATTCATAGAGGATAAAGCTATCAGTGGCTACTAGCCATGATGCTGTTCTGTGCCTCTGTGGTTAGAGGCAGTATGCTTCTGAATACGTTTCTGAAAACCGTGGTAAGGAGAGTGCTATTGCACTCAGATGCATAACTTGTACACCTCTTCTGAATTGCTTTTCATCCCTGTTCAGTTTACCATGTGATCTTGTTCAGTTAGTGGTTACTACTGGAAATTTTTAGGAAAGTGTTTTTGACTTCATGTTAGCAAATGATTAATTAGAAATGGCCACAGGCTTATTAGAAGAAAGGAAATAAACCTCAGCCTAGAAAAACTTAGGCCCTAGACGGAAGAAAGTAGGTGGAAGAATAGTTGGTATTCAACAACTAAGCATGAATTTATGTATTTCATGTTTTTGATGCGATATTAATGCCTTCTGTTAATGTACTGTGTAAAGGGACAATATATAGTCTTTTAATGCAACAAGAACAAAATTAATCTCATTTATCATTTCAGTGATCGTAATATTGGGAAAGTATATTCTAAATCATCTTCTTTCTTGGATTATGCTCGAAAAGCTTTAAAAAAGCTTGAGCTTGATGAGTCAAAGGTAAGTAGCTGATTATTCAATGCCTGAAATTCACATTCATAAACAACATTATTTCAGTATGTTGTTTGCTAGCAGAGGTTGTGCTATTGAAATCCGAATGCTTACATTGTCTTATGATTGCTGAAAATTATATCTACTGTAGAACTGTATAAGTTACATATACTCATCAGTTCCAAATTGTTGCAAGTAGAATATTTATCTGGAAGATATTCTTCTAATTTTTTAATTTAATTTACTGTAATTAATAACAAGTAAAAAGCCACAGACTCATGGAGGTGGAATCACAGCAATTGCAGATTATGTCAGGTGTATAATTGACTCCTGCTCCCTCTTCTGACACCTCACATCCTCGCTGTAAATATTAATGCTACAGAGAATTCTGTGGACATTATTTTCTGAAATAGGGACTTGCATCATATACTTAAGGGTGTGTGTGTATATATATATATATATATATTCAATAATAGGAAAAAAAACCCATTGCAGTTTAAGAATGTATGTATAGCCAACAGATATTTCTCTCAGACTTTTAAAAGCGGGGAAATTGGGCAGGTATAATGAATGCACAAGGGGATCAGAGACCTGACCTCCTCTCTGAGATATTGTATTGCCCCTCAGATGTGTAAAAATGCAAACACAATTTGGGTTGGTCTTTCACAGTCCAATCCACTTCCTGTGCAGCTTGGAAGAATTTGGTAACATGTGCCTCTGAGTATATGGCAGCCCAAATAACAGAAACTAGAATTCTCTAGGAAGAGTGGCTGACTGTTAAACTACTCTGGCCACTAGTATTTGAGGTTTACAGGGAAACCTCAAATGCCCATAATCAGAGGAATATGAGTCTCTTAACAACTCTCAGCACCCTTCACAAACTACACTTCCCAGGATTCTTTGGGGGAAGCTATGACTGTTTAAAGTGGAATAAATGTCTAGTGTGGGTTTGGCCCCCTGATTTAGCCAAGCCAAACAGCTGTTAGTCTGCCTTTTAGAACACTGGCAGTTGGCTCTTACTGAGCATGCCTGTGCTATCATAGACACCAATGTTAATTTTCTTAATTTAGTTAAAAATCAGCTGTGCATTTTTTAAACTTTTAAACTGCAGAAGATGAAGGTCAGAGAATGGGGCAAGGTTAGTAATAGGATTACAGTTACCATGTGAATATGGCTGATATTTAATTAATTTTGACAAAATATGAGACCACTGACAGAAAAAAGTCCAGCAGGAGTCTGGAGTTTTTTTGCTCGTGTTTCATTGCCATGAAAACTTGGGAGGTTGATAAGCAAGCGTTTCTGAGTTAAAGACTATACGTTTTGTAAGATTTTGTTTTGAAATTAGTTTATGGGAAGCAGCAGAATGGCATGGAAGATATTTTCAATTTAACATGGCAGAATGTGAAAAATCCATGCTGGCTATATTTGAGAATGAGCCTTCAAAATAAAGGACACAGCCATTCTAATCTTTCCTTCAGCAATGACTTAGTGGATACTGGCATCGCAAAATAAAAATCTGGCAGTATGTTTATGCCTTGAATTCACACGCTGGGTATCAAGACAGAAGATTAGATCTGCAAACATTGCAACTGATGCATTTCTATTGCATCAGTTAATGGAACTTTGGTTACACTTTGGAATATTGCAACAAAGATCTATCAGCCACTGTTAGCTATGATAGCTAAATGAAACCTCCATGTTCAGAAGAAATGTGTTTCTGATTTGCCAGGTACTGGGAAGCAAACAACAGAAGATGGCTATTGCTTTCATGTTCTGTTTCAAGAAAGCCCACAGACATGGTTGGCGCTGTTGGAAACAGAATGGTAAAGTAGAGTCAGACCCAGGGCACGATAGAGCAGGGCTCTTACACTTAGCTTATGAGCAATATAGCCTTGTAGTGAACACACTTATCTTTAAGAATTACTTAAACCACTTCAAATATCCAGATAGTTTGCAGAAACATATTTATGCTACACAAAAAGCTTAAATAAAGGATATATAACTAAACAAGAATAAACATAGTTGAATATTTTAATTTTGTTTAGTGTATTTCTCAGTTGATCTATTGCTTATTTGACAGTACAGAGAAATGTATGACTTTCATTAAATAGGACAAGCACAATATTCAGGTTCAAGGAAAAATGTTTCATCGTTTATAGTACTTGTGGGGGGGAACTTGTGTGTTTTTTAAAAAATATAAGAATGCATGTATACAGTTGAAATTCCACCTTAATTTGTTTTATTAGGCACGCCCAGGACATCTGTATTCCCAAAGAGCCGGGCGTTGCAATCCTGTGCATGCTTGCTAGGGAATATGTTCCATTGAAATCAGTAGGATTTGTGTCTGAATAAATATGTGTTGGATTGCACTGCACATGTTCCTTAGGCATGTTTTTTTTTTAAGGATAGGTATTCTGAATTAGCACTATTGGTTTTGTCAGTTAAATTGCTTCAGTAACTTTGATCTTCTCCAGAATGTTTTAATTCTGAGAAGCTAATTTTTTCATATGTGGGAAGACTCACTGATCATTCTGTTTACTGAAATCTTTTTTTTGTTCCTTGCCACTTTTTTGACATCATCTGGAACTTATTGCTACATTTATTGGATATAACGTGTATTTGTTAGTGCTGGCATTTTCTCTTAACCAGCTTACATTTCTAAAGAAAATCTGCAAGAACAATTGTTTTAATCCATTGACATTGCTTTTATTTCAGACAAAAATCCAATGGCTGTGATCTAAAGATCAGTTCAAACTGAGCAACTTGGATTTAAGCCGCTTTAATTTCAATAGGGGAAGTTGCTTAAACATTTGAGGATTAGTTAAAAAAGAAACTTAACAGACACAGCTGAGAGGCTATTGAAAAACACTGTAAGTAAGGCTCAATCAGAATCTGGGTCATAAGTTACAAATTGTACAGCATTGCTCAGAAGATGCCAACAAGGTTACGTAGTCAAGTAATAGAAAGTAAGCCTTGGCAAAAAGTGTGGAAAGCAGTTTTGCTGAAATAGAGTAAATAGAACAGAGAACCAAGTTTGAGAATGTATGTATAAAATTAATACAGGATGAAGGTGAATTTGAGAAACAAATGGCTTAATATGTAAAAAGAATTTTTAAATATATGAAGCAGGAACATAACCCAAGAACAGCCCTACTGGATCAAACCAAAGTCCTGTTTAGATCAGCATTCTATTCCTCACAGCCCAGTTAGATGTTTCTGGGAAGTTTATAAGCAGGGTATCACTGTAGTTCTCCTGCAAAAGGTAATGTCTTAAGCATCCTGCCTCTGAACCTGGGGGTTGCAGATAGCCATTATAATTTATAGCCATTGATGAATTTATCCTCCATAAATTTGTCTAATCCCATTTTAAAGCCATCTAAGACAGTAGCTGTCACCAGATCTTGTGGTAGCAAATTCCATTGTTTAACTGTGCGCTGTGTGAGCAAATACTATTTTTTGTCTATCCTGAATCCAATTCACCAATCAACTTCATTGGCTGGCCCCGATTTCTAGTATTATATGAGAGAGAGGGAGAAATGTCTGTCTATTTTTTCCACACCATGCATAATCTTATACTCCTCTATCATTTCCCCCCTTCCTTGCTTTTTTTCTTAACTAAAAACCCCTAAATGTTGTAACCTTTCCTCATTGGAGAATTGCTTCAGCCCCATGGCCATTTTGGTTGCCCTTTTCCAGCTCTACAGTTTGAGATCCAACAATTAGAAGTAAGACATTATTCCAAGTGTGGGTGTACTATAGATTTGTACAAAGGCAATATGATACTAGCACTTTAATTTTCAAACATTTTCCTAATAACCTCACATGGAATTCACATTTTTCACAGCTGCTGTACACTGGGTCAACATTTTCATTTGAGCACAGTAGTTCCAAGATCCCTTTCCTAGTTAATCACTGCCAACTCACACCCATCAGTACGTATGTGAAGTTAGGAAATTTTTGCCTCAGTATGCAAAAATTGCTTATTTTGAACCATACTTGCCATTTTATTGCCCGTTCACCAACTGTAAAGAGATTCTTTCCCTGACAATTCCTTTTGTTTTTTACCACCCTAAATAATCTTGTTGTTGGCAGCAAATATAGCCACCTCGCTACTCACCCTTAACTCCAGATCCTTTATGAACAAGTTAAAGAACACATTGATCCTTTGGGACCTCTTCTTACAGCCCTACGTTGTGAGAACTGTTGGTTTATTCCTGCTCTCAGTTTCCTATGTCTTAACCAGTTACCTATAAGAGGACCTGTCCATGTATCCCATGGCTACAAGATTTGTTCAGCTTTTCAGGAGGGACTTGGTCAAAGGCTTTTAATAAATTCCAGGTGTGCAATGTCTATTAGATCACCCCTTTCCCACATTTTTATTGGTACTTTCAGACATCTCTGAAAGGTTAGTGAGATGGGACTTATCTTTGCAGAAGCCATGTTCATTCTTTTTAGCACAATTTGTTCTTCTGTATGCACACTTATTTTCACTTTTAGTAATACTCCCCACCAATTTAGCTGGAACAGACATTAAGCTATCCAGCCTGTAATTTCCTGGATCCTCTCTTAAAAATACATGTTACGTTCCAGTCCTCTGGGCCATTGCATATTTCTGTTAGAAAATCAGCAGTTTCATATTTGAGTTCTTTAAGAACTCTTGGGTGGATATGATCAGATCATACCCGGTGATCTGTTACTTTTTAATTTCTCAATAAAGCTCTTCTTCCTGGGAAACATTTCAGATTAGGAACAGGCCATATTGAGGCTGTATACCATGAGCCTAGGGGGCTGCTGCTGCTGAGGAAAGCTCCAGGCGAAGCTGATGGAGGTAATCTAGGATGCGATGTTGGAGAATCCTTTCATGGGGGTATTGGGGAACTTCATGCCGAGGCCACCTCAAATGGCCAGCTTGGGACTTCATAGCCTCCATGACAACCATGGGGCTCTCTCAGTATATCAATGGCCCAACACATGCTGCAGAACATACTCTTGACCTGGTTTTTGCCACACAGCAGACTGGGGGCTCATTTTGAATCTGTTGTCATGTACAGACCATTCCCTCAGGAGGTTTGGACTAAATGTAGCTACTTTGCTTTGCAAGGACAGGAGACCATTGAGATGGTCTGCCCTCAGAGACCTATGGAATCTGCTGGATTCCTGAATGCTCTAGAGGATTTTCTTGCTCACATGGCTGAGGTCCCTGTCAAGGCTCTCACACTATGGAATGACAAGAGGCTTATAGTGATCACCCCTGAGTATCCTCAGGAACATTGCAGTGGAACATGTAGGGTGCCTTGATACTTTAGTGACTTGCAAGCGATGAAACAAGAGGGTTGGTGCCTAGAGCACTGGTGACGTAAATCTCCATCTGAACTTGACCAAACACAGGTAAGGTTACATCATCGCTCCTATCTGTCCTTTCTTCTATCCTATTCATGGAGGACAGGGCTATCAATGGCTACTAGCCATAATGGCTGTGCTCTGCCACCCTAGTCAGAGGCAGCATGCTTCTGAAAACCAGTTGCCGGAAGCCTCAGGAGGAGAGAGTGTTCTTGCACTCAGGTCCTGCTTGTGGGCTTCCCCCAGGCACCTGGTTGGCCACTGAGAACAGGATGCTGGACTAGATGGGCCACTGGCCTGATCCAGCAGGCTCTTCTTCTGTTCTTATGTTCTATCACCTGGCAGTGGCATTAGTAAAGAAAGCTTACTTCTCTGCCACCATTGTGTTAACAAGTATCTGTCTGGCAGAGCTTTTCCAAGTGGTGAATGAACTTTTGTCATTTGGCCAAGTGAGCATTGCTCTTGACACCCTCAGAGGCCTGCTGTAACAACTTTGCGAGGCACTTTTGGGACAAAATTGCTAGATCAGACAAAGTTGGATGCAACAGCTAGAGCAAGTCCAATGGAGGTGTCCAGAATACTGTTTGATCTATCCATACTGGATCAGTTTCAATCATTGCAGCCTGAGGATGTAAAGCTACTGGAAGAAGTGCGGCCGGCCACATGCCTCTCTTGACCCCTGCCCATCTTGGCTTCTTAGAGCTAGTTGTAGAGGTTGACTGGGTGGGTCCAGGCAGTGATCAGTGCTTCACTGGAGGAGGAGTAAGTACCATCTGCCTTGAAGAAGGGAGTGGTACGTTCCCTCCTTAAGAAAACTTCCCTGGACCCAGAAGTGTTAGACAAGTATCACCCAGTGGTGAATATCACCTTTTTGGGGCAAGGTGCTCAAGAAGGTGGTGGTGCTCCAGCTTCACATATGCTTGAGGGAAACTGATTACTTAGATCCATTTCATTCTGGTTTCAGGACTGTCATGGCACTGAAACAGCCTTGATCAGTAGAGAGATAGGGGGAATGTGGCTCTGCTCATTCTCCCCGATCTCTCTCATTCTCCTTGGTGTCTCATTCAAGCACTGATCAGACCAAAGCATGTAGTGCACTTTCAGACCAGATCCTATGAGCATGGAAATATCCTTCTGGATCATCTCAGGGCGATGGAGGTTTGGGGCACTGTACTTCATTTGTTCTGCTCCTGCCTCCAGGGCCATTTCCAAAAAGCAGTTATGGGAGGCTACTGTTCAGCGCCATGGGAATTCCTTTGGTGTTCCTCAGGATTCCATCTTGTCCCCCATGCTATTTAATGTCTATATGAAGCTGCTGGGAGCTGTTAGCAGGAGATTTGGAGTGAAACCCAGGTCTCTTTCACTGCTCCATCTGAACTAGGAGAGGCAGTTGACATGTTAGACCGGTGCTTGGAGGCAGTGATGGGCTGGATGTGGACCAATAAATTGAGGCTGAATTGTGAAAAGAAAGAGGCTTTATGTGTCCTGAGCTGTTGAATCCAGGAGGTGGGGAGCAGGGGTGTAGTCTTCCAGGGTCGCAGGGGGCGTCTTAGACCCTTTGCTTTTTTGGGAGTCAGATCCCAGCAGGGTCCCTATGTCTCAAACATTGTGGGAGCCAATCAGCATGAAAGGTGGAGTGTGTTGCCACTGAAAGCCTTCGAACATGCTTCTTTGTCCTTTCCTACTGAGTGGAGCCATTCAGAGTTAAAGGAGGTGAATCAGCCACTGAGAAGACTCTTCTCAGTAACTAACACATTCCCTTTCATGCTGATTAGCTCCTAGGGATGTCTGTTGTTGTGGGGGAAGGCATTAACAAGGATAGAGAAGCAGAAAGCAGTATTCAAACCTAGCCAGATTATAATGTTAGAAGGTTGTATAATTTTAGAAGGGATGTAGCTGTGAGGTGGCATGGCTGTGACTGTCATGAAGGGACCCTGCACTTTTGTATTTGCCAGTACACTACTGGTGGGGAGACAGCCCTGGATGTGGTTGCACCCCCTGGAGGAAGGTGGTGTGTAGCTTGGGGGGGGGAGATGCTTCTGGTTTCAACCTTGTCATTGGAGGCTCAGGTGGCCTCAGTGGCTAGGAGTGCCTTTTCCTAGCTCATTCTCCACCTACAGCCCCTTTTGGATGGAGATTACTTGGTCTCGGTACTCCATGCTCTGCTAACTTCCATAGTGAATTATCGCAATGTGCTGTACGTGGGGCTATCCTTGAAGATGGCTCGGAAACTTGAACTGGTCCAAAATGCAGCAACCAGATTAGCTGGGGTTCCATTTAGATCTCATATAAACCCTGTTTTAAAACAGCTGCGTTGATTGCCATTTCATTTCTGGGCCAAATTGAAGGTGCTTATACTTGTTTTTAAAGCCCTAAACAACTTAGGTCCCAAATATCTGAAAGACCACCTCCACCTACAGATTCTCTAGGCTGTTGAGATCAGCAGAGGGGGCCTTTTTGGTAGTTCTGCCACCCTCAGAGGTTTGGGAATGGTGGTCTAGGAGAGACCATTATCTGTGGCAGCTACTAAATTGTAGCATTCCTTCTTCACTCTGGCCTGTGTGTGTATATACTATATTTGAACCCTCTCTAGTTGCAATTATAATTTTTAAAATTGTTTTTAATACAGTCTTTTATATTGATGTGACCCACTCAAGGCCTTTCAGTGAAGGATATGTAATAAATCTTCTTCTTATTTTGGCATCTCTTACTGTCCACTTGTTTTTGTTTCTGTGTTTGTTCCTTGACTCTTCTCATTAACCTCTCTGGCATCCTCTTGGACTTGCTGTTATCTGTGGTATAACATTCCATCTGTGCTTGTGTACTTGTAGTTTTGAGTAGCCCCTAAACATTCTGGAGAAGTTTGATCTTCTCAATTTTCTCTTTTCAATTCCCTTATTACCAGGGCCCTAATTTTTAGTAGTTTCCTTTTTGAAGACATATGTGCCTTTGTTAGACTTTCTTGGCAATTTCCCACTAACATATATGGTGATTTGAAAGCACTGCAATTACTGTTTTCTGTATTGGTTCAACAACATTCTATGTCTTTCACCAGGTCTGGACATCACTAAGAATAAATCCAGGTTCAGCTCCACTATGGGTGATTCCTTGACCAACTGCTTTAGGGCACAGTCATTTAGGATATCTAGAAAGTTTGCCTCTTTTTCATGACGGGAACATGCATTTACCATGTCTGAGTAACAGTAATTGAAGACATCCATTGGAACATTTTGATTTTGTCCTTTGGATACCTCCCTGATTTCATTTTCCGTCGCAAGATCCTCCTGAGCATTTTGGTCAGTGGGAGTGATAGTATGTTCCAGTATTATATTAAATTAGTTTGGG
This sequence comes from Rhineura floridana, assembly GCF_030035675.1. Classification (NCBI taxonomy): domain Eukaryota; kingdom Metazoa; phylum Chordata; class Lepidosauria; order Squamata; family Rhineuridae; genus Rhineura; species Rhineura floridana. Next base: position 64,298,615 of record NC_084487.1, on the reverse strand, counting down.
GGCTTGATATCACTATTCATAGTAATTCTGTGCAGACGTCTGCTCCTTTGAAGACTGCTAGTTTGTTTTATTCCTTCTGATGTTCAGGGCAACATCACACCCTGTATGCCCTTCCCTGTCCTTCCTATAGAGCTCCAAAGATAACCATCTTTGACTAGTTCCATTCCACCAGATTTCCATTATGACCATTACTTATTTATTTTATACAAGTATTTATATACCACCCTCTTGCAAAACATCAAGGCAGTGTACAGCAGCATAAAAACAGTTAAAAGCAATACAAAATTATATCTATGCTTTCCTTTAAAATCAGGCACTTCAGCTCCCCTCTCTCAGTTCAGAGGCTTTTAGCAGTAGCATATAAACACCATGTGTGTGTGCGTTATGTGCCTTCAAGTTGATAGCGACTATACATGAGATAATATGTAATTAAGTAATAGTCAGAGTAGACCCACTGAAATCAGTGGAGATCCACTCTGAGTACAGGAACATAGGAAACTGCCTTACACTGAGTCAGACCACTGGTCCATCCAACTCAGTATTGTCTACGCTGAGAGGCAGTGGTATTCAAGGATTTCAGACAAGGTTCTCTCTGCCCTATCTGGAGATGCTGGGGGTTGAACCTGGGACCTTTTGCATGCAAAGCAGATGCTCTGCCACTGTGCTACGACATTTCCCCAAAGGCCACATACTATGTTCCTCTCCAAATATCACTAGAATATGCATTTTCTTCTCTTGGTCTCTGACTGGCTGACATACTGCATGCTTGTTGTCTAGTTCTACCCTGCCCCTTTTGGAATGACCAGAAATATTTTCACCCTCTTTCTCTAGGGATGGTTCATCCTGAACTGGATGCTTCCCAACTTCTAATAGCTTTTCCCCAGGGGTTAATTTCAAAAGCTGTTCTGAAACATTTTTGATGTGAAATACCAGAGTCTGGTTCCATTTTGGTTTGAGTAGAGCTTGTTCCTTTTATATAGACCTGGCTTGTACCAAACTATTCCCCAGATACTTAACAAATCCAGATCCCTCTCCTGGGGACCTCTCTTATCCAGACCTCTCAGCTTTGCCTGTCTAGGTAGCTGTGAATATTTGTTTGTGTCTCTAATGAGTGAATCACCCACTGCTAAGTCCCCCACCCCTGGAGTCATATCCTCAGTGTAAGATTATATTAGTCAATCCCTCAAGGAATGGGTCCTTTCTAAGACATCACTTCCTCCTTTCTCTCTCCCTCCTAGTGACCCTCATTCTTCATGACAGCAGAGGAATTGTCAAGTAAGCTATGGAAGCTCTTGAGCCATTAAATTACAAGCTTGAGCACTCAACAAATACAGGGGAAATGGGGAAATTTCTTCTTATCTGCTTGCTTGAGGAAGTAACAGTTGCCTTCGTTAGGCATATTACCTTGATCTAGTTGTTCTGCCCATTTGTTCTGTCTCATTTGCATCAGTGTCAGGGAATACACAATTCTTTGTGCATATTTCCAAAACTGATGAACCAGAAACAGCTTTGTAGATTTGAAAGATGCCATTTGTTTTGGTAAAATCTCTTTTTAATTCATGCAACACAAGTAATTCATGCAGTTACTTAAGCAGTCTCACTGAGTTCAGCGGAACCTATTCTCAAGTAAGTGTACAGCCTTAGTGTGAGGGTTTTTGTTGTTTTGGGGTTTTTTGCAGCTGTTCGGGGTTTGGTTTGCCATTCTTTATTAATTTGAGTTGTAATGCAAATAGGTAATCTGAACCTTAATTTGTAATGAGCATTTCAAGAAGATCATATACCAGCCAATTGTGGAAAAGAAGATGTAGTTCAGCTGTCAAAATTGGATTATGAAAGGTGCTGGTAAAACTGTATAAAACATGTTTATTAATTCAGTAATTCAAGAATAATTGTACTTTAAATTAAACCAATGTGCAATTTGTGTGCTGCCAGTGCCACATTCCAGTTTAATCTGACAGAGAGTTTGAACAGCTGTAATATCTACAAGAATCAGCTGGAAAACTACAGACTTCACTTTGAAATAACCAAACAGAAAATCCCCAGCATCAACAGGGTGCTGAAGAAGAAGGAATAAGTCTTTGGCAGATAAGCATTTAGAATCAAATGTATGAGATTTCATTTGAGGCATTCCATTACTGTCATAGTGAGTTGATGCCCCATTTTTTGTGAGCATTTGCATGGCAGGACCTTGATCAAGGTAGCGTGTATTTTTTACCTTTTGTTTGCATTATGAAGATGTAGTAATTTAGGGATGCAATAGTCTCCCTTTGATTCAGACCTCTTCAAGTCTCCTTCTCATGTAAAGTGTAAGAGGTTTTCTTGGATTTCCCATAGGTTGGAAACAAACAGGCAAATGGTGGTTTGGCCATCAAGAATGGGGTTTGAGCAGCCAAACCTCCTTCCTCCTTTCCTTGTTTGAGCAAATCATAATAGTTTGCCACGACATCCAAATTAGGGAAACTGTGGATTAACACAAACTATGTTAGTTTGGCTTGTTTCTAAACCAGAATTAAAAACCCAGTTTTCAGTTTTGGTTTGGGGACAAAATGATTTGTACAGACTAGGAGGGAAGGCAGAGGAAGGAATGCACAAACCTCTAGCCCGTTCACAACAGTCAAACCATACTTCAGCTGTTATATCTTAGCGGGGTCAGTATACATCAGTCTTCTGCTTTTTTCAGTTTTTTTATTTTAACTTATCTTATGATGAAACACAAATCTGCACTAAAAAGGAGATTTGAAATTGGACCACACATACAGAAACTTTGTGCACCCCCCCTTTCTCCAAGGCCTTCATACCCAGCTCATCTTACCCTGCTATCCCTGAGACATGTTGAATCTTCTGAAGTGCGTGAGAAGCTATCTTCTTTTATATATCTAAGCTTTTTGTTTCCTGGCTTTTGTTGGTGGGCAGTATAGGTTTTAGCATATTTGGACTGAAACCAAACATGCAATTATGGATATGGTTGGAACCAGAGTATGAATGCAGGCTAATAACTGTGAAATCTGAGGACTGTGGCTACCTTCATTGTATAGCTGCTGTTTGTGTGGTTGCATCTCACACCATCCAGTGATCTTTGAGTTATCAAATCCAAGTGGAAAAGAAGGATTATGTGGTTACTCCCTATGATTGCATGGCATGAAGGGTAACCATTACATGCACCCATGCCAAACTATCTTCCTGTTTCAAAGTATTTTTAACTCCTTTGAAACTTTCTAGAATGCTATGCCTTGAACCAAAATGCCCTATGCTTCAAGGAGCCTAGCCTCATTTTCAAAAGATTCAGTGTTTCATGTCCTGATACCTGTTTCTAGAATGCTGTCCCAAATATAGAATGACCGCTCGGTACTAAATGTGAAGGATCTAGAAAAATTGTCCAAACTTGCAGTACAGAACAGTAGCCTCATACTGCAATAATGAACATGTAAACTTAGAATTTGTCTCTTGCTTAATTTCGTGGGACTTTCTCCCTAGTGTAAATGTGCTTAGCATAGGAGACATGCTTAGCATAGCATAGCAGACCTACAATGCCTTCATTTTTTAAAACCTTTTTATATATAGTTCACTATATAGTGATACCAGATTTAACTGAGACATAAACAATTTTGGAAGTGAAAAATTAGTCCTGGGAAGTCATTATAGTAAGTTAGAAAAGTATTGATTGTAAAATGAAATTTCTGTTGGCTTTCAAGTATTTTAATTAGAGAAAATAATTTCAGTATCTGCCTCAGGTAGGTTTTAATTGCTATCATCAATTTTCTTGCTATTGCAGATTTCAGACAGCCTCATAATGGAGTACTTTGAAAAATACAAGCATAGAATGAATGAGCTGGAAGCTTTTAATATGGTAAAATCACAGTATTGGTAAAGCTTTGTATGTTTATGTTAGGCCACAATTGGGTTGTGTTAAAGTTTTACAATGGGGTGGATCAGTTTATATTGCAATATACTCTCTACAGAAAGGGTGGAAAAACCTTTAACTGGGAGCATATTCTCTTCCAAAATTATATTAGGTGTCAGTAAATTTATTTATTTATTACATTTATATCCCACCTTTTCCCCAAAGAGCTCAGGGTGGTTTACATGGTTCTCCCCCTCTCCATTTTATCCTCACAACAACCCTGTGAGGGAGGTTAGGCTTAGAGATTATGACTGGCCCAAAGTCACCCAGTAAGCTTCTTGGCTGAGTAGGGTTTTGAACCCTGGTCTCCCAGGTCCTAGTCTAATACTCTAACCACTATGACACACTACCTATAATGAGAACATACGGAGATTCTTTTTCAAGTATAAGTGTAAAAAATAATGGGTTCTTTTTGAAACTGTATTGGTTTCTGTGCGTTCCTTTTAATAATTTTCATTGTTGGTTCCCTTTTAAGAAGATTTCTGCCACTTGCAATGTGTTTCGCATGCTGAGTTATACCTCAAAGCTACTAAATAATAGACACCATGCCTATTGTATTTCACAGATTTTGATCTTTATTACACTGATTTTCTGAAGATGTCCAACCAAGTTGAATTGGCAAAGTAGCACTTGTACTGTTTTTTGGCAGTACCCACCTTCCTTAATTGTTTGACTGAAAAGAGTTGAAAAGTTTGTGTTTGGTGGCACAGTATCAATGCCAAGGGCCATTTTGGAAACCTATCATGGGAAAAAGGCTTATAGCTAATTAGATATATATTATAAACTGTGTAACATTGGCATGAACCTGTTGAATGACAGTTGGTCATCAACAAATTCTGTCTTACCAAATGTATCTTCTTGTCAGCTTAAGTGAAAAATTACTGGCCAGTCCCTTTGAAAATCATGATTAATCCCCTTAAAGTAATGAGATTAAATATAAAATAAATTTGCTGTTTTTGTAACTTGTCTTTTCAAATAAACTTCTCTAAAATGTAGCTCTCGTGAAAATGAAACACCAAAACAAAATTGAAACTGTTGAAGTGGAATTGTATTTCTTTGCTATGGCTAAATTGGTGTCCAACTATTTCTTGCAGTTGAAAGTTGTTCTGGGACCTTGTATTGAGGTACTGATACTTCTTGATCGTCTCTGCTATCTCAAAGAACAGGTAATTCTTGGCTGTGTGACTCCTATTTATTTATTTATTTATTATTTGAGTTATATCCCACCCTTCCTCCGAGCACCTCCTATGGAGGTGGATGTATCAGCTACATGGGAGACATTTAATTTTTTCAACCAATAGCAGAAAAATATTTTTTATTTCAAAAAAAATAAAAGAAAGAAAGCCATGGTTTTCACATATTTGGCAAAGTTGTAAGTGTACAATCCATTACACCAAATATTGCTCAGCAGATGTTTTTACTTTGTGGAAATCTGTTGTAGTAAAGTTTTTATGTTCTTTTAATTGCATGGTAAATTGCTGGTAGTAAAGAAACAGGATTGCCTAAGCAAATCTTTTGTTAATAGTTGAATTGCTCAACGGTTTTTTCTTGGTGCATACTGCCATTTTCTGTATGGTCTTAATATTCACACTTCAAAAATATTTCCATGTGATTTGAGTTTTGAATTGTGATCATAGATTGTGTAAGTAATTTTTACACTATAGTGTGCTTGTTTTATCTTGGAAGTTCAGTACAAGAGCATTTTGTCTACTGTAAGTATCATCAGTAAGGCCAAACATACCTTTATTTAATACTCAGCCAATTGCTGCCTTCAACAGGTTTGTGCTTATGTGGATAAAAATTTTTGCCCATGATACCTTCAGCAATGTGATTCTTCCACAGCTGCTCTAAGTACCATATGCAAATCCCTTACCTCTGTCGTCAGGAGGATTGTGTGGATACGCATCATGCTGGCAATGCCTGCCCATTTAGAAGGTGCACTGCCAGCATGGTGTGCAACTGCACGGTCCCTGTTAACCGCATGAGCAGAAGATATACACATTCCCCAGAGTTCCCTAGGAGCAATCATGCTGTTGAAGTAACATGTAAACTGGCCCTGAATCAGGTTATCATTGCTATGGACAATAGGAATTCATGTGATTGCAGCAGTGTCCCATGATTCATGGGAATTTTGTTGCCCATATCACATTTTGCTGTGTAAGAAAACACTATACACTTGGGCAAAAATATTCCCTGGCAGCTGTTTACCAGTTGCAGTCTTAGTAAAGGAGATGTTTTAAACTCAGTACTTACAGGCCCATGCCACATGTTTAGCTGCTCTTATACAACTACCTGCAATATCATGTGTGGCTTTGCATGGAAGCACCATAGTCACATGATCTCAGACAGTGGACCTGTGTGCTACTCCAGAGGCTGCCAAGTGTATGAAATGGGTCCTCATATAAGTGCTGTAAATTATTTCTAGGAAAAACTGGGTAAATTTCTTCAGCTGGGGAATGAAATCCCACTTGTTCATAGAAAGCTGGGTAGTGAACATGTTGCACTTTAAATCAGCACACAGTGATTAGGCATTATCATACAAGTAGGAGAGTTGTCTTATTTTTTCCATGCTTACACCTAAGGCAAGCTACAAGCATGTGAATGGGGCTTGCAGTGAGATTTGTGCATGATGTCAGAACTTTAACAAATAATGAATCATTGAATCAGCATTGATACCTAAGCTGTATCAGTAAGGTATTTGCTTTACACATCCACGTGAACCTCTCTGCTTCACCCTCCCCCGCAAGCCTTTTTGAGAAGGCTTATTGTGTCTGCAGTACACCACTTGAAACAACTGATTTATAATAAATGTATGTTTTGGCATATCTCCCTATAAGGCCAAAATAGCTTTCCTGTCCTTTTCTGCTGGTATAGTTATTGGTAGACCCTATTATTATATCAGTGATGGCATAAGACATTTTGGTGCCTTAAGGCTGAAAAGCAAAATGATACCTTCCAAGTATTAAAACAATGTAATAAACTGAATAATTGACAGATTTTCCATAGGAAGTGGGCCATCACTGTGGGAAATAGTTCCACCTATCGTGCGAAGGCAAGAATGTTTTTGAAGTCAAGACTAGGGACGTCATGCCCCTCCCACTCTCCAGTTCATTCTTGCCTTCGTACGAACAAGATTGGAATTTCACATAGCTAAGTCTCGTATTTGTCTTTAAACCCTTTCTCTTTTTCTGTTTGTGTTTAGCCTCTGAGGGTTCCCTCAGGGACCGCGGCTGCGGCTTCCTCACCCTTCCCTCAGAGCTATTCAACCTATTTTATTTACTTGACTGGGGGCTCCCTCTGAGACCGCGGCTGCGGCTCTCTTCGTTTTGGCAGTTTCTAGCCCCCCCCCGCTCTGTTGTCTCTTTAGCCAGGGGGCTCCCTCAAGGACCGCGGCTGCGGTTCTCCCCTTTTGATCGCTTCTGATCGCTTCTGATCGCTGTTAACTTCTCCCCCCCCGATCGGTTGCCGCGGCTGCGGCTTATCCGATCTCAGCGGGAGCTTGCAGCTGCGGCTCCCGCCGTTAACCCTCTGCCTCAGATCGCCCTCGCAACGTGGCTTAAATCCCACTGAGGGCTTTACAGACCGCCACGGCGGCTCTCTCTGCGGTGGCTGCCGTCTTTTCCCCTACCTGTTTTCTCTGGGGATTTTTTGGAGCCGCTACTGCGGTTTTTGGCGAGATCGTGCTCGGCAGCCCTTCCTCCAGTTCGCCTTCGACGGCCGCCATTGCTTCTTCCCTCTCTGCCATTTTTTCCCGCTCCTTTTTTCCGGGCGCCATTTTTTTCTCTCAGAATTTGAATTTCCCGCTCTTTTTGTTCCCCTTAGTATCGGATACCTCCCCTGCAGACTATCTATCCGTACGTTTGTGTATATGTGCTGCTGACTAATTTACACACGACTGATTTACACACATTACTGTGGCTGTAATCATAGTGGCTGAATTATATTATCAAGGCTGGAGCTCCAATCCTAGTGGGCTGGATTGTATTATCAAGGCTGGACCTTTAATCCTAGTGGCTGGATTACATTATCAAGGCTGGAGTTTTAATCCTAGTGGCTGGATTACGTTATCAAGGCTGGAGCTTTAATCCTAGTGGCTGGATTACATTATCAAGGCTGGAGCTTTAATATCAGTGGCTGACTTGTATCAGATCTGATTTACATTACATATCCTGCCCCCTATGGGGCCGTGAACAAGCCAAAAACCCAGCCTACAGCACTAATCTGAGTGTGCCAACTCTAAACAGCCTATATTATATTAACGCTGATACCTCTGTGCATTCTGCCCCCTCTGTGGCAGTGCATTCGCCATCTGCCAGTGTATCCTACCCCCTCCGTGGTAGTACGCTGTGCCAGTTCGGGTCTTTACATCCTGCCCCCTCCGTGGCAGTGTACTGCACCCAGGTTCATATAAGATGGCAGAACAGCCAGGCATGTCACCATCAACACACATGGTGCCAGATCAGCCAAACATGCCACAATCAGCCAAGCCACAACATACTAACACGTCTAAGACCAGACATGCCAAAGCACTGGCTAAGACAAAACATCTTTCCAGCCACAGTAAACCAAAACGCCCTCGTTATGTCTCGGTGCCAACAACCACCACAGCACAGACACACATAAGTGATATTTTCCATTCTCCTGCTACTGCCTCTGACGAGGAAGAGTTTGTTGGCTTTCCCCCTCACGGTTCGCCTAACGAACCTACCTCTGGCTTACCGCCTCAGACATCTGTTCCAATAGCCCACCAGGCACATACATCTCACACATCTGGTCTGCAGCTGTCTCCTGATTTCCTCTCCCAACTCCAAGCCATGCTGGCTTATTTCACACGAATGCAGTCACTACCACAGGTTCCTGCCATGCCCCCACTCAACATGGACCAACGTGCGTTCCATGCTGCTCATCCTTCCTGCTCACCAGATCCCTTTGATGTAGCCAGAGGCAGATGTACGGACGAAGCCTCGTATGCGGAGGAGTTAACTTTCACTGACCATGTTGAAGGAGACAACTGGAGTGACTATTCAGATCATGAGGAGGATACATCGTATCGCTTGTTCAATACCTCAGATTACCAACCGCTCGCACGTAGGGTACTTCATACCCTTGGCCTCCAGACTGCGCCTTCAACTTCGTCCGCCCCAGCTCTCAAAGGGGCCAAGGTCCTCAAATCCCCTGCACCTACTGAACACTATATCCCGGTGCCGGACCCAATTGCCAAATTAGCCTCCGAAGAATGGGCCCACCCACTCAAAGCTCGACGCTTCAAGAACATGGCTGACAGACTTTACGCTCTAGCCCCAGACTTCGCCACCAAGTTAGATGCCCCTGGCATAGATGAACCGATCGCTCGCCTCGTTTCACGATCTATCTTGCCCAGGGAAGGGGAATCCCACCTAAAAGATACTACTGAGCGTCTAATAGACTTCGCCCTCCGCAAGAACCACGAGGCCACTGCCCTAGCCATGCGTGCCTCCGCCTCAGCCTCCATCTTCTCCAGAGCATCTATGATGTGGATGGATGAACTTCTAGAGGATGATAACCCTGATCCTGTCGCCTTCAAAAGAGCACTATTGAAATTACGTAAGACAGCAGCCTTTGTGGCCGATGCCACTTTGGATGCCACCCAATTAGGGGCACGAGCCATGACGACTCAAATAGTCGCTCGTCGCACCCTCTGGCTTCGCCACTGGCAAGCTGATTCAGCGGCCAGATTGAACCTGTCCAAGGCTCCTTACTCCGGATCTCTACTCTTCGGCGAGGAAGCTCTAAAGGCAGTTCTGGTTGATCCAAAAGACGCCCACAAACCGGTTCTAGCCACAGTCAAGAACATCGACCACAGGCCCTTCAGGCGATTTCCCTCCTTTCGTTCTAACCAGCCCTTTCGAGGAACGCGGCCAGGAGGACGAGGCCGCGATTTCAGACCCTATGATTCCAACGCATTCAGGGGCTCCTGGAACCGACGCTTCCAGGGCAGAGGTCAGTACCAAGGGCGCAGGGGCAACTCATCGTCCTCATATAGGGGAGGTCCTCGCCTACACAAGTAGTATTAACACCCTCCCCATAGGTGGCAGATTACTTAATTTTGGAGATCGATGGCTGCGCCTTACTACGGTCTCCTGGATCAGGGACCTCTTCACTTATGGCTATACCATAGAGCTCTGGGCAACCCCATCAGACAGATTCCACCCGTCTCCTTGCCCAAGGGCACCAGCCAGACACAACATCATGCAGACAGCTATACATCACCTCTTGCACATAGCGGCAATAGAGCCAGTTCCCACAACTGAGAGATTGGAAGGGGTGTACTCCCTCCTATTTGCTGTGCCAAAATGAGATTTATCTTGGAGGGCGGTATTGGACCTCAAGTTTGTCAACCGTTTTGTAACATACCGCAGGTTCAAAATGGAATCTCTCCATTCCTTTACCGAGAGTCTGCATGAAGGAGACTTCCTGGCTTCTATCGAGCTTAAGGAAGCGTATCTCCATTTACCCATTTGCATAGCCCACAGAAAGTTTCTTCGGTTTGCTTTTGGCCACCAACATTTTCAATATAGAGCGATGCCATTTGGCCTCTCCTCTGCTCCAAGAGTATTTTCCAAGGTGCTACTCATCCTAGTGGCTTACCTTCGGACCCAAGGGGTTCATATCTACCCATATTTGGATGATCTGCTCATACGGTCCAAGTCTGAAGAGCTGGCTCATCATTATTTAATGATCACCCTCAATGTTTTGCAGACCTACGGCTGGCTTGTCAACTTCGACAAAAGCCATCTCCAACCAACCCAACGCCTATTACATCTTGGGGCAATGTTGGACACCCTGCAGGCAATGGTCTTCCTGTCTCCAGATCGCATCACTGCCATCACAAGCATCGCAAGGTCCCTGATGCAACAAACATCCGCAGACGTCATGCTTCTCGCCAGAGCGCTCGGGATGTTTATCTCCACAATCCACATTGTGCCCTGGGCTCGAGCTCACACTCGGCCCCTTCAGTGGACTCTGTTGCCTTTTCAAAAAGACATTGCCAGCTCCAACCATCGCAAAGTTCGTTTGAGCCCCGCTCTGCGCCTCTCCTTCCGCTGGTGGACCAAGGTTCAACACCTCTCCAAGGGCACGTCGTTCAGAGAACCCCGCAGAACCGTCGTGACCACAGACGCCAGCCTCATAGGTTGGGGAGCCCACTGCAACTCCCAGTACGTTCAGGGGGTTTGGCCCAACGCAGAGCAATCTCGAAGCATCAACTGGCTGGAACTAAAGGCTGTCCACTTGGCTCTATGTCATTTTCAGTCTCTGTTCCCTTTGCATCATGTGCTCATTCGAACAGACAACACGTGTGTAAAATCACATTTGAACAGACAGGGGGGCACCAGCTCTCGTCCTCTGCAGGACTTAGCCTCCCTCATCTTTGTCTAGGCAGAACAACATCTACAATCCCTGAAAGCAGAGCACCTCAGAGGGATTTGGAATGTGACAGCAGACTGGCTCAGCAGACAACAGGTCTTCCCGGGAGAATGGAAACTTCATCCAGCCATTTTCCATCGTCTCCAGTGTCGGTTCGGCGCCCTCTCAGTCGACCTGTTTGCTTCCAGTCACAATTGCCAGCTTCCAAGGTACTTTGCCCGATACCTGGACTCAACAGCAGAAGCAGTGGATGCTCTGACAACACCGTGGCCAGACGGTCTATTGTACGCCTTTCCTCCCATACCATTGTTAGCCAAAACCTTGAGGAAGGCGCGAACCGAAAGGGCACAGCTGGTTCTGATAGCACCATTTTGGCCACGCCGACTGTGGTTCTCAGATCTTCTGGCAATGTCAATGACGGATCCTTGGACACTTCCAGTAACGCCAGACCTCCTATCCCAGGGTCCAGTACTGCACCAAGACCCTACTTGGCTCAATCTAACAGCGTGGCGTTTGAACGGAGACACTTGAGGTCAGCTGGACTGTCTGACGCTGTGATTGATATTATTTTGGCCTCGAGAAGACCATCTACCACTCGAATTTATCAACATACCTGGGTGGCTTTCTCTAAGTGGTGTCAGTCCCACCACCACGATCCATCCCAGGCCAGTGTGCACCAGGTGCTCCAATTTCTCCATAGTGGCTTTATGATGGGACTTCGACCCAACACCCTACGTCGACATGCGTCTACTCTGTCATCTATTCTCTCAGTTTCCTCTCCTGGAGATCATATTTCCTCTCATCCGTTCATCAAACGTTTTTTGAAGGGAGTCGCCCTACGCTCTCCGGCTGTCGCCCATCGGTTCCCCTCATGGAGTTTGCCGAAAGTCCTGCAGGCTTTGCAACGCCCTCCGTTTGAACCCATCAGGACTGTGCCCCTACGCATACTGTCCTTCAAGGTCCTGTTTCTGATGGCAATCACATCTGCCAGGCGCGTTTCGGAGTTGGGCGCATTGTCTTCTGCTAGACACCTCTGCGTCTTCCATAAGGACTCTGTTGTGCTGAAGACTGACCCTTCCTTTCGTCCCAAGGTCGATTCAGTTTTTCATTGCAACCAGGACATTGTGTTGCCTTCCTTTTGCCCGGATCCTACCCATCCTCTTGAAAAGGCTTGGCATTCGTTAGATGTCCGGAGGGCTCTCAAGACCTACCTGTCTAGGACCCAAGAGATTCGACGAACGGAGTCTCTGTTTGTATCCTTTCATCCAAGGTCTATGGGGCATAAAGTATCCACTTCTACCTTATCCCGTTGGTTAAGGGCATGCATTACTTTAGCATATGAGTCCCTGAAGCTGTCAGTTCCAGCTAGTATAACGGCTCATTCCACGAGGTCAGCTGCCACCTCGGCTGCTTTTGCCACTAATGCTCCTGTTGCCGATATTTGTAGGGCCGCAGTCTGGTCTTCCCCACACTCGTTTATAAGGCATTATAAAATTGATCGTTATGCCTCTGCTGATGCATCTTTTGGCAGACGAGTGTTGCAACAGGTTCTTAATGAGGATTAACATGTGGGTGGTCCCTCCCTATATGGGTTGCTTTGGTACATCCCACAGTGATGGCCCACTTCCTATGGAAAATGTACCATTGGTCTCACCTGAAAGGTGATTTTCATAGTAATGGGCCATCACGACCCTCCCAGTTGGAGGATGACTAGTGATTTTATCAATGGGTTACATGTTATTGTTTCCATATTATATTTAATTGTAAGAGTGAAGTCAAGACTTTTAGTTCTGTTATGTTATGTAGTTATGTTAGAGTCATGTTGTTATGCATGTGACTATTATGTTATTTTCCTGGCGGGCCTGTTGGCCTTGTTCTTGTATTTTTAGATATCTCTTTCAGACTCGCTACGAATGAACTGGAGAGTGGGAGGGGCATGACGTCCCTAGTCTTGACTTCAAAAACATTCTTGCCTTCGCACGATAGGTGGAACTATTTCCCACAGTGATGGCCCATTCCTATGAAAATCACCTTTCAGGTGAGACCAATGGTACATTTGCTGCCCTTTAATGATGCCCCCAGAATCTGCTACTTGATTCTGCCTATAGCCAGTCTTGCCATACAGCTGACATAGCAAGAGTTGGGATCAGATAATTTGACTTTGATTCAAAAGAAAAATTAAATTGAAGTGAAGAAGGCATATTCAGTGTTACTGTCCAAGTCTCACCTACCTACCTTTTGTTATAAAATTTTCTGTTAAGTTTTTGTTTACAGTGGACTCTCCCTAGACTGCACATGGTGACAAAGGGCAGCTCCTTATACCAACTTGAGTATAAGGCATGGCAGGAAGACAGAGTTCTTCACTTCTTAAGACAGTTGGTGGGCCCTAGAGCTAGTGGATAGAAACTGATGAAATAAGAGCATTGTGTAGTTATAATAGCAGATTCACAAGAAAATAGTCAAGAACAAGAAGGCAATCTTCTTTTTAAAGCATAGCTTTTGAAATGTAGTTGTTAGCAATGAAACTGCCAGCAAATTATACTGGAAGATAAATGTTATGTGTTACAGAATTTGTTCAGTGGTACAGTAATACCTCAGTAAACAAAGCAGATGCATTCTTGGACGTTACTTCTTTAACAGAAACTTGGTACCAGAGGTAGGAATAACATGGCAAGAATAGGGATAGGTTCCTACACCCACTCATGGATAGTGGGGACAGCTTCCACAGCAGCTTTAAAGGATGCCTACCTGGCACCCACCCCTCCCCCTCTCCTTCCTCCCCCTCAGAATGGTATTGGATCCTTCCCTCCCCCACCCTGGAAGAAAGCAAGAGGTCTCTTCAATGTAAAGCCAACACACAGGCATGTGAGTTTCACCCTGGCAAAGCAAAGGCACACTTTATTAGTTTATTGATAGCAAAGCAAAGACACAGGCTGATCAGTTTCACAGGCTTGAAAGTTTATCCATAGCAAAGCAAAGCTGGTCAGTATTACCTTGAAAAAAGCCTTGGTTAAAAGGAGTTTTGTTCCTGAAGGATTTGTTAACTGAGATACTACTGTATCTATTTATTTATTTTTAGAAAAAAATGTACTGCCATAGCTGAGCTTTCAAGTCAAATGCCTTTTTGATGTATTCAAATCAAGTATCATTTGACAGGACAACATTGCCTGGTCTGGACTGGTAAAGTTATTCGATGCCATAAAATCCCCCAGATGCTATGCAGTTGTGGCTGTGAAGAAACAGACTTTCACATGCAAGAAGATTGATCTAAAGCTGGGAACTGATGCTGCGGTTGTATTTTAAATTTGAGTTTTTTTTTTACAATTATTCTACAGTAATTAACTATTCTGTTAATGGCTTATTTTTATTTTAAATTTATAAATCATTTTCAAATGTACCAGAAAAATAAATTTCAACTGTTGTTTATATGCCACCAAGTGTCTGCAACATGAAATGTGAATTTTACCTTCGCAATATGTGGATGGTAGGACTGAGCTGTACCATTCCTATGAAAAATGAGTAAAGCAAGGACCAGAAGAAAAAGAATGCAAAGATCCATAATTAGATCTCCCAATTAAAAACTTTTAGATTAAAATGCACCCCCACCCTGAAGTTACTCTTGGTTCCTTCAGAAGGGTGGTTTTGATTTCTTAAAAAGCCACTCTGGGAAAGAATTAAATGTCTCCTTTCACTTGGCCACTGTCCCATTCTGTTTTGGATCCTCCTGAAACTGCCTTTAATTTTTTGATTAAAAAAGTTAAAGTGTTCCAATTCCAGATTTCCTGTATCATATCTATCCTCTGGCTGAGACACCTTCAGTGCCACTTCAGCCTTTCAGGGACAAAGGTCATTTCCATCTCTTCTGTCTTATCAAGACTAAATAGATTGTAGCTACCTTCTCATTCAGCTTAGCCTGCTGTGAAACTGTGTGTGAGAAGAAGCAACAGGGAGCTTGTGATTGTCTTGTTTTATTGCCTAAAATAGAAGAGTACAGCAGAGTTGTTGTTGGACTATAAAGGACTACAAATACCGCAGTGGATATTGGAAACAAGAAAGGTGATAAATTAATGCCCTAAAGAGCTCAGCCATGGAAGGCTGGGGAAGCATCCATTACTGTGACACACAACTTTTTTTGTGAAATGGTATACCCCATGTATGCTGCACTGCCATAGAGTAATAAAATGTGACCAATATGGTCCATTTCACACATTACATGGCAACATGTTGATCAGAGTATTTATATGCGGCAGGAAGCTGTGACTAATCCTAGCCCTCTGGCTCATGCACTTGTGCTGTACATGCAATGGTGAACATCTGTTTATAATTTTTTGTGTACATATGTAAAATAGGGTAGTACCCAGTGGTATCCCCTCTGCTAACAGAAGGCCTCCATCAGCAGAACAGGGAGGGGACTTCCGGGAAGGGTGACTTAGCCTGTGCCTGCTTTTGAGACGGGCTCCTGCCTCAAAAGAAGCTTATTCAGATATATCAGTCAGTTTTTTCTTTTTTTTTTGACTGATTAAACTTCTCCCGGGTAGGGAGAAACGAAGAGATTAACCTCAAAGCCTATTTTTGTTGGGACGACCAGATCTCATTAATTTATGGGACGAGGTCCAGCCGACGAAGGTGGGACGGATTTTCAACAGCAAGCTCTATCTGTTAAAGCGAACGTTCATCTTATCTTCTAAGAGAGAACGCACTAACAGGCAAGCACCCTTCTTTCTATATTTTTCTTTTACTTGACTTAAATTGTTGCTGTTTAAAAGAGATTTGCCAGATTGATCGGTTTTTGACATCTCACTGGGGAGCCGTAACTTCTCTCTGCTACGCACTAATTAATAGCTTATCTCTGTTTTTGTTGCAAAAAGCTGTCCTGGATTTGCATTCTAAAGATACACACAGAAGAGGGATTTCTATTCCAGATTTTTATTTTGAAAAATATTATACTGTTTTGAGACTACTCTCTTTTTGGTCTATTTTATTTTGACGAATCTGTTTCTTGACGATTGCCATTAATTGTTTCGACCCTGGGAACTGCATTTTGTTTACTTAACTATTGGAGAGATAAGGCTGTCTGCTCTGTTTATACTGTGATGTCACCAAGTTTGGAGTATTAACCCAATTGTTGCTGAAATAAGAAGTGGTTTTCCTATATTTTTCTTTTAAAATGGCAATTAAGAAAGTGGCTGAGAATCTGGAAATAACTATGTTTCAGAAAATAATGGATGAGATTGAGATAACGAAAATTGAATTGAGTAAAATGAAGCAGGAGATTAAAGATATAAGGGTCCCTGTGAGAGAGGTGACCCTGGAAGGGGTCCCTGTGAGAGAGGAGACCCCGGAGATTGGAACAGGGGTCCCTGTGAGAGAGGAGACCCTGGAGACTGGAATAGGGGTCCCTGTGAGAGAGGAGATCCCGGAGATTGGAACAAACGTGGAACAGGAACAAGATTTGGAGTCTATGGACTTTAGAAATAAAATCTATTGTTTGGAACTCAATGTTATCTCTGAAGAAATTAATGAAGATTCTAGAGATAAAGTTATCAATGGCATGGATTATCTTCTGGACTGGAATGATGTGATGGAGCCCAATATAGAGAAAATCTATGGAATTAACTGCAGCCATGTGACAATGGAAAAACTTTTAAGAGATGACCCAGTGTATTTTGAAAAAAAGAACAGAGATATGATTTTACAGCAGTATTTCAGCAACTTATTCAGAATGGATGGCAAGAAAATATTTGGGATAGAGGTAATTCCCATCAGACTCTTACTATATGACTATGGCTTTGACAGCAAGATTATTATGGAATACTGATAATGGAAGATTGGATATTGAAATTACTGGACTTAACAAGACTACTGAAGATGGAAGATGGAAAATGGAACTAATAGAGATAATAGAACAATGGCTACTGAAATTACTGAACCTAACAGATTCTGATGTGATGGATTAATTGAAATGTTTATTTTGACTATGGTTATGACAATAAGATTATCATAATTAGTAATGAGATGGATTAATCGATATGCTTATCTGGAAAAAAAAAATTGATAGATATATTTCTTAAAGAATTGAAACCTCTCTTTGACTTTTTGTGGAAAGAATAAAGTAATGTTTATGAGATTTGATGATTAAGTAAGATAACTACTGGAGGAAAGTGATTTTATAATATGACTTAAGAGACAGGATTGCTATATATTATAGACTTATAACTGATTTGATCTTTGACAAATGGGAAGTCAATATTTTACTCTTTATTTTTTATTTTTGTTTTTTTTTTCTTTTTTTCTTTTTGTTTAACTATTTTTGATTTTGTTTTTTGTCTTTGAATGTTTTATGATTTTGTCTTGTATGTTTTATGAAAATCTGAATAAAAATTATTGAAAAAAAAAAAGCAGAACAGGGAGGGAGGGCATTTTCCATAGGAGGTGGGCCATCACTGTGGGAAATAGTTCCACCTATCGTGCGAAGGCAAGAATGTTTTTGAAGTCAAGACTAGGGACGTCATGCCCCTCCCACTCTCCAGTTCATTCTTGCCTTCGTACGAACAAGATTGGAATTTCACGTAGCATTTAGCTAAGTCTCGTATTTGTTTGTCTATTTCTCTTTAAAGCCTTTTTTCCGTTTTTGTGTCTAGCCTACTGAGGATCCCCTCAGAGACCGCGGCTGCGGCTCTCTTCCCCCTTTCCTCAGAGCTATTTAATTTCTTTTATTTCCTTGACTGGGGGCTCCCTCTGAGACCGCGGCTGCGGCTCTCTTTGTTTTGACAGTTTCAAGCCCCCTCCCCCCCCCGGCTCTGTCATATCCGTAGCCAGGGGGCTCCCTCAGTGACCGCGGCTGCGGTTCTCTTTGTTGATCGCTTTTGATCTCCCTCCCCCCCGATCGTTGCCGCGGCTGCGGCTGATCCCATCTCAGCGGGAGCTTGCAGCTGCGGCTCCCGCCGTTACTCCTTTGCCTCAGATCGCCCTCGCTACGTGGCTTAAATCCCACTGTGAAGGGCTTTACAGACGGCGGCTCTCTCTGCGGCGGCTGCTGTTTTTTCCCCTACCTGCTTCTTCCGGGGTTTTTCTAGAGCCGCTACTGCGGTTTTCGGCGAGACCGTGCTGGGCAGCCCTTCCCCCAGTTCGCTTCCGACGGCCGCCATTGCTCCTTCTCCCTCAGCCCTTTTTTGATCGTTTTTTCCTGCCCTTTTTTCCGGGCGCCATTTTTTGAAATTCAAAATTCCCGCCTTTTTTGTTACCATTTATTAAGCATCGGATACCTCCCCTGCAGGCTATCTATCTGTATGTTTGTGTATATGTGCTGCTGACAAACTTACACAAGGCTGATTTACACACATTTTTACTGTGGCTGTAATCCTAGTGGCTGAATTATATTATCAAGGCTGGAGCTCCAATCCTAGTGGGCTGGATTGTATTATCAAGGCTGGAGCTTTAATCCTAGTGGCTGGATTACATTATCAAGGCTGGAGCTTTAATCCTAGTGGCTGGATTACATTATCAAGGCTGGAGCTTTAATATCAGTGGCTGACTTGTATTCAATCTGATTTACATTGTATATCCTGCCCCCTCTGGCAAGCCAAAAACCCAGCCTACAGCAATAATCTGAGTGTGCCAACTCTAAAACAGCCTATATTATATTAACGCTGATACCTCAGTGCATTCTGCCCCCTCTGTGGCAGTGCATTTCGCCATCTGCCAGTGTATCCTACCCCCTCCGTGGTAGTACACTGTGCCAGTTCGGGTCTTTACATCCTGCCCCCTCCGTGGCAGTGTACTGCACCCAGGTTTATATAAGATGGCAGAACAGCCAGGCATGTCACCATCAACACACATGGTGCCAGATCAGCCAGACATGCCACAATCAGCCAAGCCACAACATCCTAACACGTCTAAGACCAGACATGCCAAAGCACTGGCTAAGACAAAACATCTTTCCAGCCATAGTAAACCAAAGCGCCCTCGTTATGTCTCTGTGCCAACCACCGCCACAGCACAGACACACATAAGTGACATTTTCCATTCTCCTACTACTGCCTCTGACGAGGAAGAGTTTGTTGGCTTTCCCGCTCACTGTTCGCCTAACGAACCTACCTCTGGTTTACCGCCTCAAACATCTGTTCCATTAGTTCACCAGGCACATACATCTCCCACATCTGGTCTGCAGCTGTCTTCTGATTTCCTCTCCCAACTCCAAGCCATGCTGGCTTTTTTCACGCGAATGCAGTCACTACCACAAGTTCCTGCCATACCCCCACTCAACATGGACCAACGTGCGTTCCATGAAGCTCATCCTTCCTGTTCACCAGATCCCTTTGATATAGCCAGAGGCAGATGTACGGATGAAGCCTCGTATGCGGAGGAGTCAACTTTCACTGACCATGTTGAAGGAGACGACTGGAGCGACTATTCAGATCATGAGGAGGATACTTCGTATCGCTTGTTCGATACCACAGATTATCAACCGCTAGCACGTAGGGTACTTCATACCCTTGGTCTCCAGACTGCGCCTTCAACTTCGTCCGCCCCAGCTCTCAAAGGGGCCAAGGTCCTCAAATCCCCTGCACCTACTGAACACTACATCCCGGTGCCGGACCCAATTGCCAAATTAGCCTCCGAAGAATGGGCTCATCCACTCAAAGCCCGACGCTTCAAGAACCTGGCTGACAGATTGTACGCCCTAGCACCAGACTTTGACACCAAGTTAGATGTCCCTGGCATAGATGAACCAATCGCTCGCCTCGTTTCAAGATCTCTTTTGCCCAGGGAAGGGGAATCCCACCTAAAAGATACTACTGAGCGACGAATAGACTTCGCCCTCCGCAAGAATCACGAGGCCACTGCCTTAGCCATGCGTGCCTCCGCCTCAGCCTCCATATTCTCCAGAGCATCTATGATGTGGATGGATGACCTTCTAGAGGATGCTAACCCTGATCCTGTCGCCTTCAGAAGAACACTATTGAAATTACGTAAGACAGCAGCTTTTGTGGCCGATGCCACTTTGGATGCCACTCAATTAGGGGCACGAGCCATGACGACTCAAATAGTCGCTCGTCGCACCCTCTGGCTTCGCCACTGGCAAGCTGATTCTGCGGCCAGACTGAACCTGTCCAAGGCTCCTTACTCCGGATCTCTACTCTTCGGCGAGGAAGCTCTAAAGGCAGTTCTGGTTGATCCAAAAGACGCCCAAAAACCGGTTCTGGCCACAGTCAAGAACATCGACCACAGGCCCTTCAGGCGATTTCCCTCCTTTCGTTCTAACCAGCCCTTTCGAGGAACGCGGCCAGGAGGACGAGGCCGCGACTTCAGACCCTATGACCCCAACGCATTCAGGGGCTCCTGGAACCGACGCTTCCAGGGCAGAGGTCAGTACCAAGGGCGCAGGGGCAACTCATCGTCCTCATATAGGGGAGGCCCTCGCCTGCACAAGTAGTATTAACGCCCTCCCCATAGGTAGCAGATTACTTAATTTTGGAGATCGATGGCTGCACCTTACTACGGTCTCCTGGATCAGGGACCTTTTCACTTACGGCTATACCATAGAGTTCTGGGCAACCCCATCAGACAGATTCCATCCGTCTCCTTGCCCAAGGGCACCAGCCAGGCACAACATCATGCAGACAGCTATACATCACCTCTTGGACATAGCGGCAATAGAGCCAGTTCCCACAACTGAGAGGTCGGAAGGGGTGTACTCCCTCCTATTTGCTGTGCCAAAACGAGATTTATCTTGGAGGGCGGTATTGGACCTCAAGTTTGTCAACCGTTTTGTAACATACCGCAGGTTCAAAATGGAATCTCTCCATTCCATTACCGAGAGTCTGCATGAAGGAGACTTCCTGGCTTCTATCGACCTTAAGGAAGCGTATCTCCATGTGCCCATTTGCATAGCCCACAGAAAGTTTCTTCGGTTTGCCTTTGGCCACCAACACTTTCAATACAGAGCGATGCCATTTGGCCTCTCCTCTGCTCCAAGAGTGTTTAGCAAGGTGCTACTCATCCTAGTGGCTTACCTTCGGACCCAAGGGGTTCATATCTACCCATATTTGGATGATCTGCTCATACGGTCCAAGTCTGAAGAGCTGGCTCAGCATCATTTAATGATCACCCTCAATGTTTTGCAGACCTACGGCTGGCTTGTCAACTTCGACAAAAGCCATCTCCAACCAACCCAACGCCTACTACATCTTGGGGCAATGTTGGACACCCTGCAGGCAATGGTCTTCCTGTCTCCAGATTGCATCACTGCCATCACAAGCATCGCAAGGTCCCTGATGCAACAAACATCCGCAGACGTCATGCTTCTCGCCAGAGCGCTCGGGATGTTTATCTCCACAATCCACATTGTGCCCTGGGCTCGAGCCCACAGTCGGCCCCTTCAGTGGACTCTGTTGCCTTTTCAAGAAGACATTGCCAGCTCCAACCATCGCAAAGTTCGTTTGAGCCCCGCTCTGCGCCTCTCCTTCCGCTGGTGGACCAAGGTTCAACACCTCTCCAAGGGCACGTCGTTCAGAGAACCCCGCAGAACCGTCGTGACCACAGACGCCAGCCTCATAGGTTGGGGAGCCCACTGCAACTCCCAGTACGTTCAGGGGGTTTGGCCCAACGCAGAGCAATCTCGAAGCATCAACTGGCTGGAACTAAAGGCTGTCCACTTGGCTCTATGTCATTTTCAGTCTCTGTTCCCTTTGCATCATGTGCTCATTCGAACAGACAACACATGTGTAAAATCACATTTGAACAGACAGGGGGGCACCAGGTCTCGTCCTCTGCAGGACTTAGCCTCCCTCATCTTTGTCTGGGCAGAACAACATCTACAATCCCTGAAAGCAGAGCACCTCAGAGGGATTTGGAATGTGACAGCAGACTGGCTCAGCAGACAACAGGTCTTCCCGGGAGAATGGAAACTTCATCCAGCCATTTTCCATCGTCTCCAGTGTCGGTTCGGCGCCCTCTCAGTCGACCTGTTTGCTTCCAGTCACAATTGCCAGCTTCCAAGGTACTTTGCCCGATACCTGGACTCAACAGCAGAAGCAGTGGATGCTCTGACAACACCGTGGCCAGACGGTCTATTGTACGCCTTTCCTCCCATACCATTGTTAGCCAAAACCTTGAGGAAGGCGCGAACCGAAAGGGCACAGCTGGTTCTGATAGCACCATTTTGGCCACGCCGACTGTGGTTCTCAGATCTTCTGGCAATGTCAATGACGGATCCTTGGACACTTCCAGTAACGCCAGACCTCCTATCCCAGGGTCCAGTACTGCACCAGGACCCTACTTGGCTCAATCTAACAGCGTGGCGTTTGAACGGAGACACTTGAGGTCAGCTGGACTGTCTGATGCTGTGATTGATATTATTTTGGCCTCGAGAAGACCATCTACCACTCGCATTTATCAACATACCTGGGTGGCTTTCTCCAAGTGGTGTCAGTCCCACCACCACGATCCATCCCAGGTCAATGTGCACCAGGTGCTCCAATTTCTCCATAGTGGCTTTATGATGGGACTTCGACCCAACACTCTACGTCGACATGCGTCTACTCTGTCATCCATTCTCTCAGTGTCCTCTCCTGGAGATCATATTTCCTCACATCCGTTCATCAAACGTTTTTTGAGGGGAGTCGCCCTACGCTCTCCGGCTGTCGTCCATCGGTTCCCCTCATGGAGTTTGCCGAAAGTTCTGCAGGCTTTGCAACGCCCTCCATTTGAACCCATCAGGACTGTGCCCCTACGTATACTGTCCTTCAAGGTCCTGTTTCTGATCGCAATCACATCTGCCAGACGCGTTTCGGAGTTGGGCGCATTGTCTTCTGCTAGACACCTCTGCGTCTTCCATAAGGACTCTGTTGTGCTGAAGACTGACCCTTCCTTTCGTCCCAAGGTCGATTCAGTTTTTCATTGCAGCCAGGACATTGTGTTGCCTTCCTTTTGCCCGGATCCTACCCATCCTCTTGAAAAGGCTTGGCATTCGTTAGATGTCTGGAGGGCTCTCAAGACCTACCTGTCTAGGACCCAAGAGATTCGACGAACGGAGTCTCTGTATCCTTTCATCCAAGGTCTATGGGGCATAAAGTATCCACTTCTACCTTATCCCGTTGGTTAAGGGCATGCATTACTTTAGCATATGAGTCCCTGAAGCTGTCAGTTCCAGCTAGTATAATGGCCCATTCTACCAGGTCAGCTGCCACCTCGGCTGCTTTTGCCACTAATGCTCCTGTTGCCGATATTTGTAGGGCTGCAGTCTGGTCTACCCCACACTCGTTTATAAGGCATTATAAAATTGATCGTTATGCCTTTGCTGATGCATCTTTTGGCAGGCGAGTGTTGCAACAGGTTCTTAATGAGGATTAACATGTGGGTGGTCCCTCCCTATATGGGTTGCTTTGGTACATCCCACAGTGATGGCCCACCTCCTATGGAAAATGTACCATTGGTCTCACCTGAAAGGTGATTTTCATAGGAGGGGGCCATCACGACCCTCTCAGTTGGAGGATGACTAGACATTTTATCAATGGGTTACATGTTATTGTTACGCTATTATATTTAAATGTAAGAGTGAAGTCAAGACTTTTAGCTCTGTTATGTTATGTAGTTATGTTAGAGTCATGTTGTTATGCATGTGACTATTATGTTATTTTCCTGGCGGGCCTGTTGGCCTTGTTCTTGTATTTTTAGATATCTCTTTTTAGACTCGCTACGAATGAACTGGAGAGTGGGAGGGGCATGACGTCCCTAGTCTTGACTTCAAAAACATTCTTGCGTTCGCACGATAGGTGGAACTATTTCCCACAGTGATGGCCCCCTCCTATGTAAATCACCTTTCAGGTGAGACCAATGGTACATTTTCGGTTACATTTTTCTTCCACATGCTCCCCATCTGATTCAGAGGGTTCTCCAATCCTCCAGTGGAGATTTAGGGGGCAAGGGGTATGAGGGAGAGGGAGAATCATCAAAACTTGCTTCCCTTTTCATTCTGTTGATGGATACCTTCTGTCAGTGGAGGAGATACCACTGAATAGCATCCATAATGTCTAAATGGGTCTTAAAATTCTTCTCCTCTGTGACAAAACCCATATTGATCACTGTTTTAAAGTAAATTGTTAAATGTCTAAGTTATAAAAATAATAGCCCAGTATTCTTTTTCTTTTTAATTTATTTCATTATAAGTATATGTTCTCAAAGAATTTGGGAATAAATTATAATGGGGTAGAAGGTTATTTCTTTCCTCTTGTGTTTTTATATATTTTAAAAATATTTGCTTCTTTTATGACACTTAAACTGGTGAGATTTTAAATGTGTTAAATTAGCAGGCTAGTTTGTAATAATCTTTCATGTTTAATTATGCTAGAATTATCCTTGGGCTAGTCAGTGTTATTGTGTGGTATCTGTGGTATCCATTGATGCTGGTAAAGAATTGGTTGACACTTTTTAGGCCCACCAGAATTTTTTAAATAATTTTTATCTAAGAAACATTATGAGTAAATGCATTAAAGGATATACTTATGATTAGTGAACAAAATGAATAAAAGAACAAAAAATAATGTGTGTGAGAGAAGAAGAGAAATATATTGTGTTATATAATTTTTTACTGATCCACTTTCATCAGAAACTAGACTTACTGTACCAGCAACGTTTACTGTAAAACTCCTACTGAAATGGGAATTGCACAAAGGCTTTCTTTTAACAAGAGCTCCATGCTGATGACTGTAGACTGGTTCACACACTCTAAAGTCCTCCACATGGAGAAAGTACCATATGAACAAGTCTGACTATACTGCTTCCTGGTTGAATATGTGCGAAGTAAACACGAAAGAGTAGTATTCACCAACATGGTGATACAGTCATGTATGTTAATTCCTCCAAGTGGTTATATCAACAAAGTTTCTCCTTGCAGATCATTGTAGGCCCTATGAACTCGCCCTGTGATGTTTGAAGTGGCATATTGCAAATTCATTCACATATTTCAGGGTATGAGGTTTATGTATTCTGCAACTTAGCTGAAAATGCCCTCAGACTCTGTAGGCAGCATAGATTTTGTTACTGAAGCTACTGGCTTCATGGAGAAAAATTTATTTCTCAATGTGTTGTTTATCCTTACGAGTAGCCTCATTAAGCCTACAGATGTTCTGTCAGTGGGAAGTAAATGAGAGATTGCTATTTTAAGTCACAGCACTTTTTAATAAGAGTTTTCCAGTGTAAAATGTGGGTGAGGAGGCTTCTGTGTCCTTGCATAAACTTTATTTGATTACCCCCAAATTAACAACATACATATTAGAATCAAGTTTAATTAGCAAAACCAGCATTCAATATGAATTGTTTTGGACAGCAAATACAGGATCACTTGCTAGAAGTCAGTAGTGGTTGTGTGATAGGGTTAATGAGTCTCTAAGGCTGCAGTCCTAACCCTGCTTTCCTTGGCATATGCTCCATTGAATTCAGAAGGACTTACTTCTGAGTAGATATGCTTCAGATTGTACTGTAATTCTTTAATATTGCTTCCCATCATACCTAAAAATTCAATTTCTCCCAATGCTGTCATAATAACATGGTTACCATAACATTGCTAAGAAATGTATTCAGAATAAGCTTTAATGGTGTGCGTGTGTGTGATTGGAAACTTCCACATTAAATTGTTTTCCCACTGGATTAAAGGTATTGTTATTTCTCACCCACCCTTAATCATGTGGTCCCACTATGAAGTAATGAAACCACTACAAAATAATGTGCAATCTATTTTCCATGCTTTAGAAGTAACTGGATCAGAATAGAAAGTTCTGGCAGATTAAGACTCTGTATGCCAGGCCTGGCTTCTCCATGTGAGCTTCTCCACATATTCAACTGCAGGAGGTAGCAATGGTATGGAAAAAAGCCACCAAAGTGACCTATAAGTATTTCATTAGCCCCAGCAATTATCTCAAGAAACATAAGAACAAAAGAAGATCCTGCTGGATCAGGCCTGTGGCCCATCTAGCCTAGCATCTTGTTCTCACATTGGCCAACCAGATGCCCATGGGAAGCCCACAAGCAGGACCTGAGTACAAGAGCACTCTCCCCTCCTGCAGCTATCGATATCTAGTTTTCAGAAGCACACTGCCTCTGACTATGGTAGCAGAGGACAGCCATCATGTCTAATAGTCATTGATAGCCTTATCCATGAATTTGTCTAATCTTCTTTTAAAGACATCCATGTTGGTGGCCATCACTGCCACTTGTGGGAGTAAATTCCATAGGTTAACTATGCTCTGCATGAAGAACTTTTGTCTTTCCTGAATCTTCCAACATTCAGCATCATTGGATGAGTTGTAGTGTTATGAGAGAGGAAGAAAAACCTTTCTGTATCCACTTTTCCCTTGCCACTCAAATTTTATACACTTTATCATGTTGCCTCTGACTCGCCTTTTCTCTAAACTAAAAAGCCCCAATGCTGCACCCTTTCCTAATGGAAGAGTCGCTCCATCCCCATGATCATTCTGATTGTCCTTTTCTGAACCTTTTCCTACCCTACAATATCTTTTTTGAGGTGTACACAGTATTCCAAATGCGGCCGTACCATTGATTTATGCAATGGCATTATGATACCAGCAATTTAATTTTCAATCCCTTTCCTAATGATCCCTAGTATGGAATTTGCCTTTTTCACAGCTGCTACACACTGGGTCAGCAACTTCATCAAGCTATCCACTGTGACCCTAAAGTCTGCAATCAATGCAAATAGGCTGGTTTGGTCCTTGTGCTGGGTACTGTACCATCTCATTTTTCACATCGGTATTTATATTAAATTAAGGTTTAACTTAAGAGCATCTTAATAGGAAACTTGTTTATTTATTCTAACACTGGTGGAAGACCATTAGGGAAGAGTCAGACTGAATTCCAGGGCTTAGTTGTAACAAGATAACTCCTAACCAAATGTGTTTTGCAGGTCAGTTGAACACATGACAGTCTTCACCGATGATGCCTCCATTGGTTACTTTGATGAGTAGGCAGGGTCATATGGGAGAAGGTAGGTTTTCAGTCATTCCTGCCCCAAACTATAGTATTGGGGTGGGGAACTGGATCTAGTTGGTGGTCCATATCCTGACCTCCCCTAATCCTTGTGGGCCATTTTGACAGATGGGACTGCCCACCTGTCAGTCACCCAACATCACTATGATGTCCTGTGAAATGTTTTCCTTTGCCTGAGTGGTTTGAAATCAACCCACCCTGCCCCCATGGGCAAAGGCTTAGCAAGGCTGCAGACACAGCTCCCTACTGAAAGCTGGTCAGTGACACCTGTAAACCCCACCTTCAGCAGGGAGCTGCATCTTTACCGGCCCTACACTTGAAGTCATATGACATCAGGTATAGGGCAGATGGGTATGGCTTGGAGAAATGGTCTTATGGGACAAATTAGGACCCCTGCCAGCAGTCATGAGGTTCCCTACAGCTAGTGTAGTACTTAAAGGTCAGTCAGCACTTTGAATTGGGCCAGAAAACCAATGAAACCGTTTAAACGAAGGAGTCATATGCTCCTGATACCAGGTCCTGGATTGTTAAGTGTGTGTTGGGTTGTATTCCCTTTCCCCTGGTTTCCCTTTAACTTGCTCTTGTGCTCAATCCCAGAACTACTATCTAAAGCAAGTGATTGTAAAATGCAGTTCGATAGCTGTAAAGGGAAAGCTGCTGAGAGAAAAATTCCAAATATTCTGGGGTTATAAACAAACGCCTTTGTGTGTGCCACTCTGGATTGCTGCCAAAATAATGTTTTCTTTGCCAATATTTTAATGGACATAGGATAAATTTCAGTCATAGAAACAGAGGGGAGCTGTTGCAAATCTGTGGATAAAGTGTTTAATTTATACAGTGACAACAACATACATAGAGCTTTATGGAATTTCATAAAGAAAAAAGAGAGAAATCCCTTCCACAAGAAATATAAAAACAAAATTTACACAAGTTCAGTTCTCAATTGAACCAGAAAAACTCCTGAGTGACCATTCTGGTCTCTTTAATTATTAAGTATAAGTAAAACGTGCCTGTGTGTTGATAAAACTATTACAAGAGCAAAGAAGCTAAAGCTGACCACGGCTGCAATTCTATACACACTTATCAAGGACACAGGGTTGAATCCAACGAACTCATGAGTGCAATCACTTCTGCTTATGGAATGGAACTTCCCCCCATCCTTCCCCCACTTCGTAGGCCCACCCTCCCCCAAATCTGCTCTGGAAGGTTAGGGGAAAACCCAGAGCAGATTTGGGGAGGGAGGATGCAGAGGGAGTGGGTTGGGGAGTTTCATTGCATGAAAGGAAGTTGTTCCATTAATGCAATGACTATTGGATACAACCCGTAGCTCCATAGAACTCAAGGGACATGAGTAGACATGCATAGAAATGTGCTGTAATACTGCTACATATGTAATAATAATAATAATAATAATAATAATAAAGGAACAAGCAGTATTTCTTCAATAGAATAAGTTTGAGAGAAGAAAAGCAGGTCTTTCATGTCTGAAATAATCCCATGCATTTATTTTATTTACATCCTTTGTATCCCGTACCAAGGTTAGAATTCTTCTTCCAGAAATCTAGTTTTCTCTCATCATTACCCACCAGAAGTCTGAATTGGTACAGTCCAGAGACACAGTGTGGTGTAGTGGTTAGAGTGTTGGACTATGACCCAGGAGACCAGGTTCAAATCCCCACACAGCCATGAAGCTCACTGGGTGACCTTGGGCCAGTCACTGCCTCTCAGCCTCTGAGGAAGGCAATGGTAAACCCCCTCTGAATACTGTTTACCATGAAAACCCTATTCATAGGGTCGTCCATAAGTCGGAATCGGCTTGAAGGCAGTCCATTTTATTTTGAGACACAATGTTACCAGCTCATCTGCTGTTTGTAAGAACAAGGCCATGGAATCCTTTCTGCATAAAGAAGGAAGGCACAGCAGGACAATAAATTAACGTAATGTTACACAATTTGGAAGTCACAAAAGCTGCTCTATTTCCCCAGATATACAAGAAATGATGAACAGAGGGAGGAAAATCCCTTCCTTAAAAGAGGGGCTTTGAATCCAAGTCACTGACAGTTTGTATTCATGTTGATAAAGATGTTGTTAGGAGCATCTGCTTTTGCGCTCTACATGGGATTTACCAAGAAAAACAAGACACTGTAAATCTAGTCAGCTATAACCCAGACTGTTAGTCAGATGCTCAAATTGCCTTAATTCACAAACTGTCAACTGCTTTGCAGGCCGAAGATGAAAAGAGCAAAGTTGCCTGCTTGGTAATAATAACTGGGTAGTGTCTGACATCCTGAAAGGAAATTCCAGACCAGCAGAAGCAGTACTGATGTGTTCTGGTTATTTAAGCTTTCCAGAACAATAACCTAAATGTACGCATTAAATCTACATTGTTCAGGCAGGACCTTGCTTATTCTTGGAATAATAACTGCAGGTTGACAGCATACTAGTCACCAGGGTGTTTTCTTAACTGTAAATCATGAATTAACTTGTCCTTATTTGAAAGACTTATCAAGAGGATACACAGATGGTAAAAATACATCACACAGATCTGAAGTTACTCCTAGGCAACAGGGATTTGCATGGATATCAGTCATAATAAATGAATCCTACAACATGCTACTCAGAAGATGCTTGGTCTTGGTCCTGCTGCTGTTGCTGGAATTCCAGTAAATTCACAGCAACATTCCTTTTGACTTCAGTAAATTTGTTCTTGTGAGCTACAACAAGAAAGCACAATTGTTGTCTGTCTCTTTTTTTTTAGTTTTAAAAGGCAACTTCTGTTAAGCAACGTAATAAATCTTTACATTTTGTCAGGCTCCTTTTCATATGTGTGCAGCAGGCTTATTGTCAAACATAATAAAACTGAAATGAGTCTCAGTTTAAATCAATGCTGTGCTTTCCACCACTAGTAACCACCTCTGTCAGCAGTCAGAACACAATCCATTTAATTTATGTTATATTATTGTTAAAAAGGAAAATACATTAAATGATACCTTACTTTATGCACTGTTCAAAAATTCAGCCCAGCACTCATAAATGTAGAATATGAACCATAAATTTTGATTGATTTTAAAATTCCATTTTAGATGGTATGGCTCAGAAGAGATTGCCATGGAAAATATTTCTGAAAGATTGTTTCACTGAAAATTGTTTCCAGTGGGACCTGAAAGTTGCAGACTAAAAGCAAGTTTTGGGGAAATGCTTGAACAATTGAAATAATATTTCAGGATGTCACAATAAAGAAAACAGTTTCTTTTGGTATGCTAATATATTTCAGTGTACAGTAATAAATTATCTGCAACATGCTCAAAGATAACCCTCTTCGTCTATGTGTTTTTTGCCAAATGTTTATCTTTTGCAATGCCCATTTTGGTATTCTTTGGCAAAAATCAGCCTGGGGCATGAGAGCAGTGAGGGCTGTTCTTGTTCAATCTGGCTGAAGAATCCTTGTAGGAATGTGTCGTTCTCTGTTAAATAGCTTCAAGAGATGCATATAAAAATCAAAGGAACCGCCTGCACATAGAAGCTTTTCACGTGCGCAGCAGCTGTTTAGTTTCTACGGCAACCTAATTCTGGAACATAGGTACCAGATCCGTAGAAAAGGAATGATAGACTAGCTAACGCTATTCAACTCAAAGAAGGCAGATCAAGTTTCATTTAAAGGGCTGGGGGCAAGTCCTGGAAAAGCTCTAATGTAAATTGTCTTTTGAACCTTGGTCAGGCTCCTGTAATTTGTTTAATTTTATTATAAATACACAAAACACATGTATATGCACAGACATAAAAAAGACACAACCATCTAAAAACTCATAAATAAATGGAATTACACACATACAATCTGTACCATCTATACTATAATTATGAATGTGTAGTATACACAATACATTTCATGGTATTCAACAGACTTTCATCTCTAGACAAAATATATAACCTTTTCCAAGTACTGGGTAATACCAAATTACTTAATGTAATGTACAATTGTACTGTAACGTACAGTTGTAATGTAATGTACTTAATGTAACTCAAGTGCAGACTCCTTTCAGTAAAATGCTGATGCCTGTAAGTAAAAATGCTCAGGCTTAGGAACCCAGGAAGCTGCCTTAAACAGACTTAGACCACTAGCCTCTCTCTCTTTCTCTCTCTCTCACTGACTAGCAGCAGCTCTCCAGGGTTTCAGTCTTCCCAGAAATTGAAGCTACGACCTTTTGCATGCAAAGCATCTGCTGTGCCACTGACCTGCAGCTCTTTTCTATTGGTTGTTGGGATTTATTTGTATTGGGTGGTATCCAACAAACTCGTTCCACCAGCACAAGGATTTCTGCTTGGCCACCTTATATATTTTTCCTGGTACCAAGGAATGTGTTCTGTTGCTGTTTTCAGCAACAACAGCATCTGTGTGTGTGTGTGTGTGTGTGTGTGTGTGAGAGAGAGAGAGAGAGAGAGAGAGAGAGAGAGAGAGAGAATAATTATTGATTGCCACAAACAGGACCAGCAGGACGTAGCACTGACTTTCCAGGGTAAGCACAGGGGTTGGAGGAAGTAGCAGTGGCTCTGCTCTCCCTAATTTTGTGCTATGCCATGCTTACATGGCAGACATTGTGTGCTATGCTACACACCCCATGGTGGCCATTTTGTCAGTGGAGCCCATGCCACCAGTCTTAATTTTTAATTCTCTGTAACTCAAAGTAAAAAAATCTATAAAATGTTAAATATTTTAATTTTATTATGCATTTTTATTTGATCAACCTTTTATTATAATTACAAAGTCAGTAGAGAAGAGATGGGTGGGTGGAAAAGGGGTATGGCTCCAAAGGGATGTGGCTGTGAGGAGGCGTGACATGACTCATGAAAGGACCCTGCACTTCTAAATTTGCCACTACGCTACTGTACCAATGGGATGATTTCCTTGGGTGTCAACCCTGTTGTGGTGGGCCACCACACTGCAGCAGCCGTCTTAGCTGGTTTGTGAGCTGGAATGCCAGTCAGGCAGGAGCTGTTTCCACTCTCTCCTCAGGAGTCAGCTCTAACTCAGCAACAGTAGTCGAGGTGGCAGGTCAACTGGGGTGGACACAAAGGTGGAATAGCCTCTTCCCTATCCCAGTGCCATGAGCCCTGTGGGAAGGGTATGGGGTGGCGCCAATGAGGAGGAGGAGTCAGTCTTTGAATGGGAAGAGTCAGGCGTGCAAGAGCTGGCGAGCTCCCACACTGTGGACAGCGACAGCTCTGCCCCCGCAGATCCAGTCACCAGCGAGGAAGCCCATCTCCTCCAAGAGGAGGACTCTGCCCATTGCTCACCCACTTCCTCTGCCCACTCCGCTGTCACCACCACATAGTCCTCCCCCACCTGTTGAGGAGGACTCTTCTGAGTTGGCCCGGCCACTTGCGCTGGCAATCTCAGCGAGCTCTCACTGTTGCTCTGAGGAGGAGCACTTGTTCGCGCATGCACTCTCAGTAGTGACTTGCAGGCTAAGTAAGTAGGGTGCCTGCCCATCCTTAAAGTCGGTGAAGGGGCATGTCTAGTTGTTGTGACGTCTTAGTGCAGCATAGTCTTGCCTTGAATCTTTTAGTTATGAGACTGTAGCTTATGTAATCTGTAAACTCATTCATTAAGGTCTCCAAATTTACTTTATCCATTAAAGCTACTAAAGAAAAACTCACCTCCGGGTCCAAGTCTTGTCTTCATTTATTTTGGGCAGGACGCCAGGAACCCTTACCAAGAGCAACAGTCAGGCAAAGCAGGCCAGCATCTTCTCTCTTTAGAGAACCACTGGCAAAGTGGACAAGAGGAGGAGGAGGACTGGGATCCTGGAACGGCCCTAGCAGACTGCAAAGGAAAAGGCTCATACTAGAGAAGATATCAGTGGTCTGGCCAGTGACAGTCCTACCACTGAGCTGCCACTGGCTGTTGAAGAGACAGGCCCACCACACCTCTAGAGTCCATCAGCCCTCCTGAGCTGCCCTCAGCTCCATCTCTAGAAAGGGAGGAGGGAACTGAGGAAGAACTGGCTAGTGTGTCTCTTCCCTTATTGCCAAGAATGCATCGGTGGTTGCACCTCCATGAACAGACTGTAGTTGCTCCCCTTTCTGTGTGACAGAGTGCCCCCTTACTTACCAAGTCCGATCTGAGACACAGTTCCTGCGTTTCAACCCTGTTTAAGTGGTGCCAGATAGCATTCAGCTTGCTGTGACAGCTTTGCTTGAGTAGCCATGCTTAATCTCTTGTAATGTTGCAGAGCCCCATATTATCTGTAAGCTAATCTATGAATAGCTCAAGTGTTAAATTTCACATGAAACACAACAGAGAAAAGCACGTCAGTGTTTCTGAGGCTGATTTCAGTAGGGTAGGCCAGAACACTTATAGAATGAAGAAAAGTGGGAAGGAGCATGCTATCTCCATTGCCACTCCCACCCACCACACTCCACAAGTCAAAGGGATAATTTCTGCAGCAGGGAGCCTTGTCTACTCATGTATCATCATCATCATTAGTACCCATCCTTCACCAGCAAGTCCCAGGGTGGGTTACAACAGTCTAAAATTCAGTATAAAAGCAATTAAAACAAAATGGGCATTTGGTTTCTTTTTCCTAGTTGTAGAACTTTGCATTTATCCCTGTTAAATTTCATTCTGTTGTATTCAGCATAGTGCTCCAGCCTATCAAGATCGCTTTGAATTTTGTTTCTATCTTCCAGGATATTATCTGCAACTTTGATAAGCATTCCCTGTACCTCCTCATCCAAGTCATTAATAAAAACATTGAAGAGCACTCCGCTCATTGCCTCCCCCCACTTTGAGAAGGATTCATTAATAAGCACTCTTTGAGTATGATGTCACATTAAATTTTATTCACACCAGTGGGTGTGGTGTAACATAACAGTGAACATCATTGGGCATGCCACTACTCCCCCCCTTTCCGTACATGAGCTCTTCTGTTACCCCATGATTCACCAATAAAAACAGCAGGAAAGAACTGTATGCCAGCATACCACCCCAAATTTTGTCAGTTTGCTACAGTGATTTTCTGGGTTAATAGGGATGCAAACAGATTTTTACTGGAAGCAATTAACATGGAAATGTGCCCTAAGCTTCCACTATATTTCAGTCCAGTAGTGATGTTCATGTGAAAGATATAAAATGTGGAAATTATCAGGTAAGGAAATGTCAGGAAAACAGAATAAACTGCCATTTGAATGCAGCCAGGGAAGCTATCCCAAGCACAAAATTATTTACCATCACAATCAGTAGTGTGGTGTCAAATTCAGAAGTGCAGGGTCCCTTCATGATAGTCTCATCACACCCCCTCAGAGCCACTTTTCCACTTTCCCTTTTCTCCCTTGCTCTCCATGTCATCTCCGAGACCACACTCCCTAGGAACCAATCAGCACGGAAGTAGAAGCTGTGTGTTAGCTACTGAGAAGAGTCTTCTCAGTGGCTGACTCACCTCCTTTCACTTTGATTGGCTCCAATCACACAAAAGGGCAAGGACTCATCTCAGTGGCTAACATGCTTCTCTTTCATGCTGATTGGCTTATACACAGGGATCTGGCTAGGACTCTTCTCTCAAAAAAGGAAGGGGTCTATGACCCCACATGACCCTGGCTCACTACACCCTTGATCACAATCAGAACTCTTGCTTCTGAGCAGACAGAGCAAGGAATGGTTAATTGTTAAAAGCCACTCACTACAAGTATCCCACACAACCCTAACTAATCAAGCTCAGGAGAATGTTCTAGATGGGACATTTGAACTATATGCTTTCTTTAATTCCCTCCTCTCCCCTCCCCCAAGAATACAGTGATGCTGCCAACATATACCCAAAATCAGGCATACACTTACCTGTACACTGCTACTTTGATAACTAAGACTGCAATCCTATACACTTGGGAGTAAGTCCCATTGAACTTAGTGGGATTTACTCCTGGGTAGTCTTGCACAGGATTGTGCTGGAAGGCATAGGTTACTTTACATGCTATGAACAGAGTGTGACGTAAATTCAGAAAATAGTTGCCAATAATGCATAAGTATCCCCACATACATGAGCAATAGCCAAAACCATAATTTGATGTACTGAAGGATGTTTTGGAAACACAACAGTACTCAGTTTAACAAGGACAGAAAACAATGGTATGACCAATATAATTAATTAATGAAAACCAGATGACAGCTATTGGAAAAAATGTCAGCATTGACCATGCCAACTGGCTGTTGGAGGGAGAATAAAAATGATAATCACTACCAGTTATTAAATGAATCTGCTTGCTGGAAACTTTACACATGCACCGTGTTTTATATGCTCTTATTCTCTAATGGAAAAATCCTCATGCCCTCTCTCCTGAGGTTTTAGAGGTTTACATTACTTGTTCACTACAACTATTCCTTATATAGAGTTTTCTCTGACATCCTACACACTGTGCATTTAATTACTGGATATTTTTAGCAGCGCAGTTATTATATTATATTCCTTCTAGGACCAGGAGTGTTTTCAGATTAAAAGTATACTGCACTGTTCTCTATGCTGATCAAAGGTGTGAGCTTGCTTTGGGATTGTATCGTTGGTATTCAGAACACAGAATTGTCAAACACAGCAGTAGCGAGGTACAATTACTCCCCAGTGGTAGGAAAATAAAAAGACTCTGGTGGTCACCTAAAAGAATCAGTCTAGACTAGCCTTTCCCAACCAGTGTGCCTCCAGATGTTGTTGGACCACAATTCCCATCTTTCCTGACCATTGGCAATGCTTGCTGAGGCTGATGGCAGTTGTGGTCCAACAACATCTGGAGGCACACTGGTTGGGAAAGGCTGGTCTAGACTCTAGTCCCTTGTTCAGCTGCACAGACACTGAAAGGGCATCCAGTTTGATGCAAGAGCCCTGCAGGATCAGACCAAAGGCCTACCTAGTCCAGCATCTTACATCCCATAGTGGCCAACCAGATCACTATGGAAAGGCTACAAGCAGAACATGAGGGCAACATTGGTTGTTCCCCAGAAAGTGGTCTTCTGGCGCATGGTGCCTCTGAAAATACAGTCGTGACTACTTGCCCTCTGTAATACACAGATATTTGTGTTCCTTAACCACATCCATCTGGTTTGGTACCCTTAATCTGTTTGATGTACGGGTTATGGCTGTTGGTTCATTTTATTCCTGTGTTGCAAATCAAGGCTTCTTGTGCCATTTGGGATTGCTCTCCAGCTCCTGCCTCAAACCACATAAGCTGCCAGGTCTGCAGGGCCTCTGAGCCAACTGATTCCCATCACTGTTAAAGTATTCACCATAATGATGTAGGATTTTCCCCCCCCCCCCCACTTTCACCTCTACGATCTGATTTCCTGTATCTGGACAGCTAGATGCAGTCTGTAAGATTTCCTAAGTGTGTCTCACTGGAAAAGAATTGGACTTTAAAATCTCACTAGAAGAGGATTCTATGAATTATACACTTTTTAATTGGATTTCTTTTTTTGGCCTTTTGGACTTTGTTCAACTAGATTTCCATGATCCATGGCATCCTTTTGGCTCGCCTCCAGTTTAAATAACTTCCCTAATACTGTGGCCTTAACTAATATGCCATTTGCTCTCAGTTCAGCTTATTGATTCACCAAGGTTCTGTGATTGGTTCATAAATCTTATGTCCTGGGCAGAGTTTTGTCACTGCAAGGTGATCACAACCCTATTAGACTCTAGAAAGCCTCAATTATTCTATGTAATGTCTTATATGTAGAGAGGCCTACATCTGATGCAGAGCTTAGAAAAGTTACTTCTTTGAACTACAACTCCCATCAGCCCATCCAGTGGCCATGCTGGCTGGGGATGATGGGAGTTGTAGTTCAAAAAAAGTAACTTTTCCAAGCTCACAGGCATTGCTGAATGAACCATTTTGCAAGTTAGCTCAGGATTGTTCTGTCAGGTCAGATCCTCAGTTGGAAAGCAATCACCTGAAGATGTATCTCTATGGGAGCAGTCATTGTCTTCAGTGGAGGCTAGGCCGTTTGGGCAGGCGGGCACTGCTCCACCAAGCTCAGTCTGCCCTCAGAAAGCCCCCCACCTGCCTGCCTTGTTACAACCAGCCCTGTGTTGTCTTTGCATAACTCTACAGGGAGGAGGATGGCAACAAAGCTAGAATTAGTCAGCTCTGCCTGTCACTGGTTCTTGCTCCACCTACTTTGGGCCTCCCTGCCTTCTGCCCTACTAGTCCCAATTGGCACCAACCACCACTGATTGTCGTGCTGCTGCTACTGACCTACTTTTTAAAAAGTCCACTTCTCAGCATGTGGAGATGTTCCATTATCACAGGACAGGGGCCCAGTAGCTGCATTCCAGGATGTTGAATTAAAAACTAAAATACTGGCCTATCCAGTGTGAGGAGCAAAATGCTAGCTCAGCTGCTGTGCAGAAATTGTTAGCAACTGAGCAAGAGGAGAGTGGCTACTAAAAGCCACCTTCCCCAAACAGTTATATCCTGCTAATGAAGCTAAATATAAACATGTATGCCACAGATGGAACACAAAAGCTTGCTAGCCTGTCCGTGCTTAGAAAGGGTAGAAGAGGGGTCATCCTTCCCCTGGACAGCAACTAATCAGTCACACTGGGAAGGAGTATCCTAATTTGGATAGGTTCCATTCAGGACATTTTGGAACATGGCAGGCAAGATATGATAACTCTTCATATAACTTCATATAACATAACTTCATATGTTATCATTTTGGAACCTTGGTTGCTATCTGTTACTTACTAAAGCCATTTCCTTATGTCTTAGAGACCTTATTTCACTAGAGTTAGGGACTGCTTCTGCTTCTGTGTTCCATATCATGTTCATAAGATAGTTCCTTTACACCAGGGGTTACCAACCTGGTGCCCACAAAGACCTTCAATGGCACCTCTGGAAGGTAGCCCAGAATCTGAGCTGTCATTTTTTTAAAGAAGGAAAGTTATAGAGCAAAATGTGCATCGTATCCTTCTAAGCAATTTCTGTCAAATGAAACAGCATGGCTGTGTCTGTTGGTGTTATTAGCCAATGAGTGAAGTCAGAGCGTTCATTCGGCCAGATAGGCGGCCTAAAAATAAAAATTTATTATTATTATTATTGATAAGTGAGTTGTTTGAACACCAGGCAATAGGAATCCCTGGGGTCCTAAAGTGCTGCTGTTTCCCCTCCTTTTAATGCACTTTTCCTGCTTTTGTCTTTTCCCCCCCTAATCCTTGGAATCTCCGTAGTTTGCCCTTCTCTTTCCCCTAGCAACCAGGATGCATCTTTCCTGTGCTTGGTTCACCTGAGATCAGATGGTGCCTAGAAATAATTTTCTGCAAAGACTCTATACAATAAGTGCAGGTGAATGTTAAAGAATCCCCCTCCCTGCAAAAGATAAATAAACTTTGCAAAGAGGCTTGGGCATGTTTCCTGCTTTGCAGGAACTAAAGACCAGGGGCTCAATAAGAATTCACTGTATACTTACAGTAGAATGGTATATGGGTCTATTCAGAGGTCTCTTTGTGTTTAATGCAGCTTACTTCCAGGTAAGTGAGTACAAGATGATAGCCTAGGCTTTGGTTTAGGATTGGCATTGGGGGAAAACAGGGGGGTTGCCATGATCAGCTGTATGGGAGGCAGAAATTCAACAAGCTTTTTCTAATATGAAAATACAATTAAGGAAAAGGTTCCTCAGCCCTGCTCTCTAATTTTGTGTTATCCCATGCCCCCATGACAGCCATTTTGTGTTATGACATGCCCCTATGGCAGTCATTTTGGGACTGGCACCCCCAGCACTCTCCCAAAATTTAAAATGTACCTCAGGTCCAAAATGGTTAGCGACCCCTGATACAGATCAAGGTACAAAGTCAATGGCTTTATCAGGCCCTTGGGGGTCTCCAGTGCAGCCTACAGTACTCCTACCCTACTTCAACCAAAGATATGTGATGATATTCAATACCAGCCCTACTCAGAGTAGACCCATTAAAGTTAATAGATATTACTAACTTAATGTCTACTCTGAGTAGGACTTAGTCGAGGGCAACCCTGAACTATGTTCAGTATTATAAAATGACAGGTGGGTTCTGCAAAAGCAAAAAAAAGTTGCAGTGTGCAGTGCTCATGTTCAGGGCCCAGCCAATTAACAATGCCCTCTTGTAGGATACTCCATTCCATTGTCCACCCCATCAGTTAGCATTCCGTGCCCACTTAGCCTGCTCAGTCATCACTCGGCTGTTTTGGAATTCTTGCTTTTAGGGGTTTTCCCTCCTACTGTTTTGCTTTGTACTTTTGCAAAAGTTTCCCCATGAAATACCTCCCTTTTGTGTATGGTGCCATTTTGGCTATATAACATGCTGCAGGGGGTTGGGCTAGATAATCCTCAAGATCCCTTCCAATGCTATAATTCACTGTGAATGGTATTGTTTCCCAGCTGAGTAACATGGGATGGTAGCTTCCCTTTGCACAACAGTTTCAGTTGCATGCATTCCATGCAGAGCTGCTGCCAGGTCAGAGTGGGCTATCAGGCACTCCCCCCATGGCTGCCCCATCTCCCTTATCATGACATCAGCATGCTGCATGCGCTTGCGCTGACATAACCATGTGGAAGCCTGCACCGGCTGCAGGAGGGGTTGTCTGGGAGGGTGGTGGAGCACCCACTCTGCAATCAGTGTTGGGTTGCGGGGCATGATTTGCAACTACAAATCACGCTCCATGACCCAAAGCAGTCATGGATCATTGACCCTCAACGATTGCAGATTGCAGAATACCACCCTCAGCCTGTAGATCTAGGGAGAGGCCCCTTGGGAGCAGTCGGGGCCCTCAGCCCATGTCTGACCTGGCCATCCGCTGTCACTGGGCCTGATTCCATGTGACTATTCCAATGAACAGACAAATATGGGACTTAGGTCCACCACTCATCCAGCTTCAAGGTTGTGATGAAGCTGGAACTAACTACAGGATAATCACATTTTTCATATCAATATTGCCTAAATAATGCATCTGTTAAGGGTGTGTCCCTTAACAGCTGTGGTTTCCCAGCATTTTGAAGCTTGAGTGAATATGGAAAGCCCATAACACATGTTAAACCCAAAGATTTTCTGTTGATTGAATAAATACAATACCTATGCTTCCCAAAGTTGTCTCAAAATACTTCTGCACAGTAAATCATACAGTAGCTCAGAATACTGCAGTTCCTGTAGTTTTCCTTTAAATTGCACAGTG
The DNA here is from genome assembly GCF_030035675.1 of Rhineura floridana. Taxonomy (NCBI): domain Eukaryota; kingdom Metazoa; phylum Chordata; class Lepidosauria; order Squamata; family Rhineuridae; genus Rhineura; species Rhineura floridana. The sequence continues at coordinate 64,258,126 of NC_084487.1, read as the reverse complement.
CTCAATGCTCGGATAAATCTTTTCATATTTCTTAATTATTGTATTTGTGCCAGAAATTAGGCCATGTTTAATGAGAAACGAGTGGCTAATAAAAGCTCCTCTTGGAAGCAAACTAAGTTTTTGGTTTTCCTTTTTCTGAAGCGCTCTGTGTTGTACTATACAGAACCTGATTTGTGAGCGCAAAATACATGGTTCATTAGTCCTTTTCACAAGCTAAGTACCTACTGCTCTGAATGCAAATGCAAATCACTTTTTAATGGTCAAGCTGACGAGATAGGGAGTGCTTTTGCAGAGCTATGACTTGTAGTTAATTAAGCCAATTAGCATTTGATGTAGGCACCTTTTCTAGGCTAAGGCATGTGGCTCCCTGGAGATGGTGAGACACTAGGCAGAAATGTTACAGTAAGAAAGAGAAGCAGAAAGTAGGTCAGAAATGGTTTCATATGTATTTTTCCCACCCCTCTTGTGGCTAAAATGTTGGACTGGGCTTCTTTTTTCTAGGAAAAGGACACCAATCTCGCCTGTCTATTGGAGGTACACACACACACACACACACACAAGGAAAGAAAAAAAGAACACAGATGGTGTTTGTACATAATGAAGATGACAAAAGCTCTCTCCAGGGGTCAGCCTGGACACACAAGGGCAAAGAGAAGATGTGCATGTGTGTGCTTTGGTCCCACTCCAATGTGTACCCGCTCTGCCCCAACCTTTGTGTTGGGAAGGGTTGTGGCTCAGTGGTAGAACATCTGCCTTGCATGCAGTAGGTCCCAGGTTCAAGGCAGAGCTGGGAAAGGCTCCTTATCTGAAATCCTGGAAAGCCACTGCCCGCCAGTGTAGACAATACTGGATCAATGGTCTGATAATATAAGGCAACTTCCTTTGTTCCTATGTATGATATGAAGGGGGCTTGTATGTACATTTTCCTGAACTTCCTTCCCAGCCTCCATATAATTTGGAACCCTGATAAGGCAGAGGAGGAAGGAAATGTGTTTTTGCTCCCAACACCCCCTGCAGACCTTCACACTAAACATGTGAAGGTTGGGAGTGGAAGGGGCACATCTGGTAATGTTGGGGGTGAGGCCAATGTGCACAGCCCCATCCAGCTACACACGTTTGCCCTCACATGCCCAGGGTGCAGAGGGCTGTTGACCAGGTCCAAACATAAAACTAGACTATAGTTTAGCACAGGGGTAGCCAATGTGGCACCCCCCAGATGCTGTTGGACTACAACTCCCATCATCCCTAATGATTGGCCATGGTATAGTATGGTATGATTTATTTACATATCACCTTTTGACCCAAAGGCAGCTAAAGTAGTGAACAACATTATTACATATTAGTACAATGGAAATGCACCAATTCAAAACAATATAAAATAGTATCATAGACAAGAATACCAGTCATAGAATACCAGTCATAGAATAAAATCTGATTATCACTAGGTGCAGTACATGCCCATTCTGATGGGAGTTGGAGTCTAACAGTATCGGGAAGGCACCACGTTGGCTATCCTTGGTTTAGCACTATATGAACAAGCCTGCTCAAGCCTCAACCTCACATGCTCCTCTTTTTCCTCTCTTCCTCTGGTTCAGCCGTGAGGAGTAGATCTGAAGTATCCACTTCCCATTTTAAATTAAATTCTCATTTGTCATTTTGTCTGAACTGGGAACCCTGCATTGTTGAAACTAGACAGGATCAAACTATCATTATCAGAGGTAATGCTAAACAGTGGTTAGTTTGAAACAGCAAAAATGCTTCCAATCTCCTTTGCACGGCACAGGAGGTGAAAGGAGTGGGAAGAACATGAACTCAAGGCTTGAGCAGGTTCATTCAGGAAGCGCTAGATGGAGTTTTTAGTATTATGTACAAGCTGAGTTTATGAATAACAGGTCAACTGAGATGCTGCAGTCCTTGTTGTTTACTACATATTGATGTATTACATTTATAACCCTCTTTTCCTCCAAAGAGTTCAAGGCAGTATATACTGTCTCCCTCTCCACCACCTTTTTATGCTCACAACAACACTGTGAGGTATATTAGGCTGAGACACAGACAGTGACTGGCTCAAGGTCACCTCGTGAGCTTCATAGCCAAATGGGGAGTTGAATCAAGGTTTTACTTCCTGTTCCTAGTACTGCATTCTAACTATTATAGCGTACTGGCTCTCACATTATAAAATTATATACATTTTCCAACAGTGCTTTGGATTGCTTTCCAAATAAGGATTTTTGGTTATGAACTGGACACTTAAGAAATCATCTTGGCCATTGTGACTGTTTCTTGCACACACGGTTGGGGGAGTTTACAGGCTTAGAACTGTGCTTTCACGAAAGAGCAAAACAAAGAGAGAATGGAAATGCAAACTAGTCCTAAGATGCAGCCTTTGAGGTAAAATTCATGATTTCCCCCCATGTAAGACCCCATGTACAATGTCTTTGCCAAGCCATAACTTGTTCCAGTTTTCCCCACATTCAACTGAATTTAATTATTTCAGTATCTGAACTGCATAATGATACAAGATGTATCTGTTAGAATACTTAAATATTCTTTAGTGCACAGGATATATTGCTTCGTTTTGTAGGGAGTTTTCAGAATGTTTTATACAGGTGAAGCAATAAATTCCCTTTTCAGTCAGTCTTAATGCATTTGAACTTTAGCACTCACTATATATATATATATATATATATATATATGGCCCCAATAAAGCAGGATTAAATTAGTGTTTCGAAGACAGTCTCTCATAGTAATGAATCATTTCTTACTTTTTTTTAAATTGGAAAAATATTATAAGGCAAAAGTAAAGGGAATAGGACATGTTTTCCACACTTATTTATTTTATATTATTGTGTTCATAGTGGAAGTTAATGAACTGTGGATGGGGAGCAATGCTATCTTGAAAATAACAGCATTTCCAAAGGTCTTGTTTCCTCCCATCTCCACAATTTTCTTATACTTTATTTTTTTTAAAAAAATCCAACCTACAACATCACTTCCACTTGCACAAGAGGAAATCCTCTGTTCTCTCTGCAATCCCCAAATCTGCCCTGGAGGGTCCTCGCATGCTCTGGTTCAGATTTTGGGGGTGCATGGTGATGAAAAGAGGGGAAGTCTTCTTGTGCTGCGGGATGTCACCCTTAGCTTTCATCCAGCATTTTAGAGTCTTCACAGCACCTCACCTATATTCCGTCAGTAATTCTTACAATAATCCTATAAAGTCAGCTTTATGAGATTGGGTGGGGGAGGGAACTTGAAGCAGTTTCTCCTGTGAGGCCACCTGGCAAGCTGAATTAGGAGTACTGCTTCTCTATTCTCTATTACTACAGCTGGAATTGGTACTTAATTGCCAGAATATCTGAGTATTTCAGATTGCTAAATATATTGATCTCCCTATTCATAAAACCTGACATATAAAATGTAGGCAAGAGTGCAGTTACCCTATTGTAAAGATTGCAAAGATATTGGCCATATCTTTCAGCTTAGTTGATGTCCCCACAGCTTTGTTCCCATCTCTTGATCCTGATTTTCTCAGCGATTGCACACTTGGCTGTAGATGAGTCTGAGGCATTCTTGACACTATTTCTATGGTCTTTTCAAAGCCACACGAAGACCTTTTAATTCACCAAGACAAAACAGCTAGCATCTTGAATATACATATATAAGCATCACTATTTGGATATGATACTTATGTGCAGACATCGGGGGCAGGACAGGTGGGGTGCGGCAATATTGAGGGTGATGCTAGTGAGGCTGAGTGTACCCCTGGAGGGGATCTGTGGTTTACCTATGGGGACTGCTCCGCAGCCACTGAACCACTCTGACAGTGGTTGTGACATCATTGTGAGGTGCATCATCAATCACTTTCTTGCCTATTCACACCATTCACAATAATCCACCCATATTAAACTTGCTCCACATCTGTGAGGAATCAACCCTTCTGTGTAGCAACACCTGTGCTCTGGAACTCCCTGCCTTTTAACCTTAGGTAGGCACCCTCATTTGATGTTGTATTATTTATTTATTATTTGATTTATATCCCGCCGTTCCTCCCAGCAGGAGCCCAGGGTAGTTTAACACATCTGCTAAAAGCTTTTTTTCCAGCAACTTTTGATTCAGCTAGCCTATCTGGACCTGTAAATGTTGTGTATATCTGTTTTTAAATGTTGCCAATTTTTATTTGCATATTGTTTTCAATCATTTTCTGCACACTGCTCAGGGATTCTTTGATTAAGCAGTTTATATATTTTCATAAATACATAAATACAAATAAACAAACCGTGATCTCCCCTCACTTCCCTGTAGCAAGGCAAGCTGTGCCCTCTTCCATTGTATGAGGTTTTGGTTATTTCTTAATTTGACTTGTGTCCAAAGTGCTAAGAGAAAGGAGCATTACTTTCAAGGAAAAAGACTCTTGTCTGAAAGGTCCTACCTCTAAAAATTAACAAAGCATCATTAGGGAAGTTCTGTGCTGGTGATGGGTTACTAATAAGCTTTTTGAACAACAGCTTATTTTGCAGTTTTTATTAGGGAAAGAAAACATTGCACATTCAAGGTATTGATGAAAATGACCCCATTGGTGAAAACTCCCATTTAACAATAGCTACTTTATGCTAAAGTTGTTAAGGACACATGAACCATTCAATATATTTAATCAAACTTCCGGGAGCTTTTGAATTGAATGTGCATGAGTCAGCTAGCAGGGCTCTGTGAAAACCCATAAGAATTAACACTGAGGCCATTAAAGATGCCAGATATGTCTGCATAAGTTTAACTGTATCACAATTTATTTCATCTATATCCATATCTGCATACATAAGCACCACACCATATTAAATTGGAATCATGATCAAAGACATCTCAATGTAGTTATTTATTTAAAAAACCTACTATGACTTAATTGGGATCCGTTTGACTCTGATTTTCATTTAGCAAAGTGTTTTACAAGCATGAGAAGGTTAAATGCTTTGGGCAGCTATTTGCTAATGCTGTTCTTCTAGAACTATTATGAATCATGTTGTAAAATCACTTTCTAATATACTTAGTACATTGCTGTGTTTCTGCCTGTTTGGCTTGCTGTTAATTATAACTATTTTGCTGTTTTTCATTTCTATGAGCAAAGATCAAAGCAGTTTATATCTTATAAATCTTTACAACAAACCTGCAAAATAGACTGCAGCCAATGATGGGCAGACTCCTCTTGGCTCTGTGAATTTACAAACTTTCTTGCAAAGGTTGTTTTGGGGGGAAATAATCTGATTTGTAAGTGTTCTCTCCTGACTGATTTTGAAAGGGCACATTTGCTGAATGCTGCCTACTCATTTTCACATCGCTCCCCTAGGAAATGTAGCTTGAGTCTTTCCCATAGCACAAATCCCATTGCACCTGTCTTGGCTGAGAAAAAATTCCCTTTCCACAAATAAACACACTTGTAATCAGAGACTCGTTTAAATCTGGGTAGGGGACTGGACCCACGTAAAACATTTGGAAGAAGCAATCAAGAGAATGGATGGAGCGGCATAGAGCTGATACGCACCAAACAAATGGTTGGGTGGTCTGATAATAAGAGTTTACAGCAATCCATGAGAGTAAGCAGTCAACAATAATCTCTGCTCAGTGCTCACAGAATTGCAAAAGCAGTGAGTAGTTCACATAAACCTTATTCAGGAACTCAAACAATATATGGAGGAAATAAAGCATGGAGAGGAAGCCAGCTCTGCCCCCAAATCCCCAACCTCACACGTTTTACCGTGACCTCCCCACATTGTGTTGGAAGGTCTAGAGGAGGATCCTTTGCATGTTCAGCTGACCATAGTTAGGATCCTTCCTGTGATCAAGAACCTTGACTGTTCAATGTTCCATATTGCAAGTCCATATGAGGATTCTAAGCAAGTTCAACAGAATGTGCAAAGAATCTCCTTTCAGACCTTCCCCCGCAACATGAGAAGGCTGGGGTGGAGCTGGCAGTCCGACCATATGCAATATGCCTTGAAAGAGCATTGACACATGTTTCCCCCTCACAGAATTCTGTGCACAGTTTCAATTCCTAGCAATTCTTAAACTACAGTGCTCAGGATTTTTTGAGGGGGAAAATGTGCTTTAAAGGTGTAATGAGTGGGATGTTTAAGAACACAAGAAGAGGCAGCTGGATCAGACTAACAGCCCATTTAGTCCAGCATTCTGTTTCACAAAGGCCTTTGGGAAGCACACAAGCAGGATCTGAGTAGAACAGCACTCCCTCTCCTGTGGTTTCCAGCAACTGGTATTCAGAAGCATGCTGCCTCTGACTATTGAGGTTTGGGGCAAGGTGGGCACACATAGCTCCTCCATGCTTTATTCCCCTATGGGTTCTTTGAATCCTATTCAGGAGCAATATTTTCATGGCAATCAACTTGAGTTTTACTGAATATTTACTGGTGCTCAATTTGCAGTACAGATTATTGTAGTTGCAGAATCTGGTTAGCACAGATTGTTCCTTGCTAGTATTGCCTCTTTTGTTTGTTCGTACTGTTAACGATTAAATGCATAAAACATAGTGCTTTTTTCAAATTTAATGCTGCCTGCCAGTAGAGGTCACCATTTACCATGCTCAATAAAAGGGAAGAAAATCTGAGTTGAAAGGGGAAAACCCTCTAAATTCAGCACCACAGTTATTTCAGTTGAAAAACAAAATAAAAAAGTAACTTGCTAACATCATAATTTTTGTTCCTCAGAATTCCTTCATTTGCAAGTCTCTAGTCCCTCATAACTGAAGAACATGATGTGTGGGCCCAGTCTAATGTTCTTTATAGAATTGTGTCTTATTTTAATCGGCAATAATTCATGTTCCATCAGAGAACAGATTTATGACCAGTTCCTAGGACCATATGCTTTACTGCTCTAGAGTACTGAGATACCTGTGCCCAACCTGGTCTCCTTGGTGGCTGTTGGGGTCACCTGTTGATAAAGTTGTCCTTCTCTCCAGCCCCCTCCCCTGCTTCTGATACCTCATCAGGCATTGCTCATATACTTTAATGCCTATCTTCACAGCCATAAGGACTAGAGACTTGATTTGTTATAAAAGAAAAAAATGAAATAATTAAAATGCTGAAATCTATGACCCAATAATAGATTCAATCCATTCATGTGATAGAGTGTCAAACTACATGCATTCCCCCCTTGAATAATTAAAGCACAAATTCTACCTTTTGTCCCAAATAAGAACTGCCATTTTCAATGGCTGCTGCTAGTGACGGAGAGAAGCTGTGCCTGCAAAATGAGATTTACCATTTAAAATTTGTTATCCATGGTCATCCTGGTCAGCATATGGCTGGGCATTGTTGTAGGGTTGCCAGGTTCAATCCCTGAGACTGATTCTGTATCTTTAGGAGAAGAGAAAGTCAGCAAGTGCAGGTGTTCTTGCAACCCTGTAATGGGAAAAACCACAAGGTGGAATTCTCCCTTCCCCTGCACAACTTTTAAAGATACAAAAGACCTCTTGGAGGCCGGGCCTGGAACCAAGAGGTCTTTTGTATCTTTAAACATTGTGCAGGGGTGAGGGAGAATTCCACCTTGTGGTTTTTCCCATTGCAGGGTTGCAAGAACACCTGCACTTGCTGACTTTCTCTTCTCCTAAAGATACAGAATCAGTCTCAGGGATTCAACCTGGCAACCCTATTTATCAGACAGGGTACTAGAACAACCAATGGTGGAAAGATTTAATGGCTTTCTTACCTTGTCTTATGCTGAATCTCTGCCATATTCCAGGCAATGTGGATATCACAAGAATAATTGTACTCTCTCAAAATGCACAACTCATTTGTATAAAGCTCTTGTTCATTTCTGAAAGAAGTAAAAATTTTCAGCTATAAACCATAATATTACTTTTGGTACTAAATAAATGGGATGCAGATTTTCCTTCTAATTTTTTGTGCCGGACAACTCCTTGAATTTTCTCCTTCCCCTAAAGCTAAACAAGACCTTGATGGCAATTTAACCATGATAATAACAATAATAATAAACTCCAACCCTGTTATATTAAGTCAGTGTGAAGACTTGGGTCAGATATTGTAACAGATTGAGTAATAAGTGGTTGTTAATCTTTTATAATGATTAGTTGAAAAATGTGATTGCATTTTAATGATGCTTTGATTAAATGATGATTTTAGTGGCTTGGAAAGAATGTTTACATATATGTTGATATCATATGAAGGTAAAACTCGTTTACTCATGACCTTTCATCTATCACGTATTTTGAAAGAAATGAGTTCCTTCTCATAAGACAAGGAAAAAGCCAACTAACTTTAAAATTTAACAAACATTGGGGGTTTATATTTTGGGATCAAATGGCAAGATTTGAAGATTGTTTTGAAATTCATTTGCAGTCTGATCAGATGAATGCTTACTCAGAAATAAATTCCACTGGGTTATATCCAAAGTCAGTCATATTCAGACTAGATTCATTCAAATCAATTGATTTCAAAGGGTCTACTCTTAACAAACTTGTATACCACCCACTAAGTTCCATAGGATTCACTCAGAAATAAGTCTGCATAGGATTGTATCCTAAGTGGCATTAGCAACATTGTTATGTGTTTGTCAAGGGCCAGTATGGTGTAGTGGTTAGAGTGTTGGACTACAACCTGGGAGACCAGGGTTCAAATCCACACATAGCCATGAAGCTCACTGGATGACTCTGGGCCAGTCACTGCCTCTCAGCCTCAGAGGAAGGCAGTGGTAAACCACCTCTGAATACTGCTTACCATGAAACCCCTATTTATAGGGTCGCCATAAGTCAGGATCGACTTTAAGGCAGTCCATTTCCATATTTATGTGTTTGTATTGCAGCTGGGGTAGTCTCAAGAAACTACTCTGGGAACAGTAAGAGTCTCTATAAATGTGGTTTCTAAGCCTAACAAGATGTTCAGACACAAAGCCAAACTAGGGTTTGAACCACTTTTATTGTTATTGTGGCTACAATCTGTTAAGTGCAAAGAGTTGTTTGATGATGGGATAAAATGGTACATGACTGTTTACCTCGAACCAGCAAAAGGAAGAAAGGAATCGCCACGTACAAGGGGAGAGAAAAAGTGCATGCAAGCCTGAGAGTCAAGCCAGTCTTGTTCATGCAACACTGAACCATGGTTTTGAGTTACATCTGGACCACCTTGAAATAGCATGGGTTGCTACTCATCCAAACCATTCCCATTTGTTAAACTAACAAATGTAATTCTTTGACTTCATACAACTGTAGCTAGTGTTTGTCATATATTTGCCTAGTATTGCTCAGAAGGAAGAAGATGAATAATTTAACAATGTTAATGTTATCAGTTCAATTGTTAGCTATGGAGATCCTTCTCTTAACATGTTTGCTGTACTACTGAAGTATCCATCTGCTCCTGACCAAAACACTGCTTTTAATATATAAAAGCTGCCAGCTGCCAGTTCCTTTAAGCCAGGTGTGAGGAACCTATGGCTCTCCAGATGTTGCTAAACAACAGCCCCTATCAGTTCTACCAAGCATGACCAATGACCAGGGATGATGGGAGTTGTAGTTCAGCAACACGTGGAAGACCAAAGGTTCCCCACACCAGCTTTAAGTAATAGATCAAGTTTGGTGAAGGCACCATGTGATCTGCAGAGCTGTTTCCTGTAACATATCATCTGACCATTTCAAACATTAAACAAAAAGAGATTGTGAAGAGGTCCAAAAGGACCAAACTGAGTGAATGTGCAGTAAAATGGCAAATGTAATTCAATGTAAACATAGTGGATTGGTCAATGAAGATGTCAACCCAGTGTGCAACAGCTGTGGCAAAGGCACATTCCATGCTAGGGATCATTAGGAAAGGTATTTAAAATAAAACTCCTGATATCATAATGCCATCATTCAAATCTATGGTGTGGTCGCATTTGGAATATTGAGTGCAGCTCTGGTGCTTCACTTCAATGACAGTATTGTAGAGCTGGAAAAGGTTCAGAAAAGGGCAACCAAAATGATCAGGGGGATGGAGCAACTCCCCTATGAGGAAAGGTTACAGCATTTGGGGCTTTTTTTTTTTTTTTAGATAAATGGTTACTAAAGGGCAGGGCCAGTTCCAAAGGGTGGCCAGGTGGGGCCCTGGCCAAGGGCCCCTAGGGTTACAGGGGCCCCTGAGGAGCCCCTCTGCTCCCCTTCCATGATTTGTGGCAGGTTCACTGCCGCGCATCGCACGGCAAGAGCTCCAGAGCCCCCACCATACCCTTGCTTCAACCTACCTTTCTTGGTTGTTGTGCGGTTGTGTGCACAGCACTGCCCTTAACCAAGATGGTGGCTGAGGTTTCTCTAAGGGGCTGAAGCCTCTGTCGCCATCTTGGCTGATGGCATGCATGCATGCTATGCGTGCACATCCCTGCCATGAGCCAAAATGGCATCAGAGGCTTCAGCCCCTTAGGGAAACCTCAGCCACCATCTTGGTTAAGGGCAGTGCTGCACGCTCAACCACACAACAGCTGAGAAAGGTAGGTTGAAGCAAGGGAATGGCAGGGGCTCCAAAGGTCTCGCCATGCGATCCGTGGCAGCGTTTCTGCCGCAAATTGTGGAAGGGAAGCGCTGGGGCCCAGGGCAGGCTTGTGCCCAAGGGCCCGGGCATATCTGGGGCCAGCCCTGCTAAGAGGTAACATAATAGAAGTGTATAAAATTATGCATGGCGTGGATAAATTTTTTCTCCCTCTCGTATAACAATAGAACTTGTGGACATCCAATGAAGCGGAATGTTGGAAGATTTAGGACAGACAAAAGAAAGTGCTTTTTCACACAATGCATAGTTAAACTATGGAATTCACTCCCACAGGAGGCAGTGATGGCCACCCGCTTGGATGGCTTTAAAAGAGGATTGGACACATTCATGGAGAAAAAGCTGTCAATGGATATTAGCAGAGGCAGTATGCTTCCAAATACCAGTTGCTGGGAACTGCAGGGGGTTAGAGTGCTCTTTGCACTCAGGTCCTGCTTGTGGGTTTCCCATGGGCGACTAGTTGGCCACTGTGAGAACAGGATGCTGGACTAAATGGGCCATTGGCCTGATCCAGCTGGCTCTTCTTATGTTCTTAACATCATGTTGCACTCTCATTTCCCTTTCATGTTATGCCAGTTTGTACATCTGAAACCACATTCGGCTGTAAACCAGACATAAGTTAATCTGGTACTGTATTAAATTTTCATAGACAAACCATCTAAGGACTCTGAGGAAGCTAGTAAACCTAGTGCCAGTAGGAGACAGAAGCAGCTCAGATGAGGACTAAAATCTGGCTTTCTTGGCAGCCATTTATTTCCTCTGCCATACCAGAGAAACAGGTGGGTCATCTGAGGACTCAGAGAAATTTATTTAGATTACAGCACCCTTTGAACAAGCCACAGGGCAGTTTGCAATAAAAACAGATAGGATAAGATAAAAAGAATAAATGAAACCCACAAAAATAACATGATCCTTAAAAATAATGAGGCAATAGCTTATAACAAATTACTAAATAGCAATTACTAATACCAGCAGCAATGACTAACCTATTTGTCTAATCAAGTCTCTTTTCCTCAAATGCCCACTGAAAAACATGCATCGTAACCAACTTTCTAAAACTATAAAGAGATGGGGTCAGAGGTAGAAAGGATTCCACATAAAAGGAGCCGCCTTCCACTGAAAAGGCTAGGTTTCCGCACCAAGTACTTCATCCTACGTATGCCCCATCTGCTGATTTTAAAGCATGGACAGGTCAATATGAAATAAACCTTTGTCTATTCCTATTATTATTACTATTATTACTATTATTGGCATATTATTACTATGTTGGCAAAAAGCTGGGGTTGCTCTGTCCTGTTCCCTTTCCTGCACCAGGACTGGCAGGTGCAGTACCAATGGCACCACGCTTTGATGTCAACACGTTGATGTAAGAACTAGTAGACATCATCAAAACATTAGGAAAGTGCTGATTGTTATTGTATTGTTATTGAAAGATGTTGCTGTTGCTTTTTTAACAATGTTAATTGTTATTTACATAGGAGAGGATACATTTACAGGAGAGACTGAAAGAACTGGGCATGTTTAGCCTGGAGAAGACTGAGGGGACATATGATAGCACTCTTCAAGTACATGAAAGGTTGTCACACAGAGGAGGGCCGGGATCTCTTCTCAATCGTCCCAGAGTGCAGGACACAGAATAATGGGCTCAAGTTGCAGGAAGCCAGATTTCAGCTGAACATCAGGAAAAACTTCCTAACTGTTAGAGCCATACGACAATGGAATCAATTACCTAGAGAGGTAGTAGGCTCTTTGACACTGGAGGCATTCAAGAGGCAGCTGGACAGCCATCTGTCAGGAATGCTTTGATTTGGATTCCTGCATTGAGCAGGGGGGTGGACTTGATGGCCTTATAGGCCCCTTCCAACTCTACTATTCTATGATTCTACATTTTTGTAAATTGTATTGTTCTTTTCTAATGTGTATTTTGTATTTGTGTTTAATTTTTGTAAGCTGCCTTGAGGGCCTTTTTGGGCAAAAGGCAACACAGAAATAAACAGTAACATAATGTAACAACATATTATTATTATTTATGTTTATTAGTCTTTTTTTCACAAAAAGTGACCCAAAGCAACTTACAACCATTATAATAATACAAAACAATACAAATTTTAAAGCTAAGTACAATATCAAAACAAAATAAAAACTTAAAAACACATCCATACATATAAAAAGAAATCTTCCTAGTAATTTGTGCCTATTTTCTTTTCTTTTAAATATATTATAAACTGACCAAACAATTCTGGTTAGTAGGTGGGGTATAAATAATCTAAATAAATAAATAAATATGTCTGAGGGTGCTGATTAATCCAGAACTATCAGTGGAGGCCCAGGTGGCCCCAGTGGCATTCAGTACCTTCTAACAGCTAAGGCTGGTGCACCAGCTTCAACTCCCTCCAAGACAGAGGTAGCCTAGCCACAGTTATCCATTCCCTACTAGCCTCAATATTTGATTCCTGCAACATGTTATACATGGAGCTGCCTTTGAAACTTGTTCCAGGCTGCCAACTGGGACAAACCCTAGAGAACACAACATGCCAGCTTTCAAATACCTCCACTGACTGCTGATCTGTTTCACTGCACTCATCAGAGTGATTATGGCTTGGGACCTTGGCACCTGAAGGATCAGCTTTTCCCCACTCGTGCCTGTGTATATATCAAGATCATCATTCTAACTGTTGTTAAGGCTATCACAGGGGCTCCTAGTCATTATAGCTATATACTGCAGGGGTAGCCAATGTGGTGGCCTCCAGATGTTGTTGAATTACACTACAACTCCCATCACCCCTGCCATTGGCCATGCTGACTGGGGCTGATGAAAGTTGAAGTCCAACAACAAATGCCACCAGGATGATATACTACTTCTAGGATTAGAGGCACCATGGTCTGAATACTAGGTGCTTGGAAACAACCAAAGGTTATTGCATTTATGTCCTGCTTGTGAGCTTCCCGTAGGCATCTGATTGGAAAACTGGATACTGTTAGGTAAGTCTTTGGTCTGATCAGTCAGGACTCTTATGGTGGAGGCTCTACTAAAGGCACAGAATGCTTTTCCCAGGGCAGCTTGCCTAGTCCCTAGTTTTATACCTTTTGGACACCCAATAAAACACTTGAGCTTTCCCAGGCTTTTCAAAACACCTGCTGAATCTGATTTTAGATTGCACTTTGAATGCTTGTATGTGTTTTATTACTGTCACTGGTGTTGCACTTAACTTAGCTATTGCCACTTATTCTTGCTTTAATTGTTTTTTTAATTAGTGTGAGCTACCTTGAAGGACAGAATATAAATTTAACCAAACTAAATGATCATTTCCAGATCTAAAAAGCTTAAGTCATTCAAAGTGACATAATGGTTTTAGAAACAAAGTTTGCCCTCTTCAAGCACCCATCTGATTTCTGATCTATGGGAGTATTTGCCTTCAAAATGCAACTTTCCATAAATTCCACTTACTGGCTGCTTTTCCTTTTTCATTGTAGCTCAAGCAGCTGTAGCACATTATAGCTTCGTAATATTTTCTTCAAAACTGCCAAGGAGGTTTTTGCAGCCCTATTTCAATGTCATTTTCAGAAACTTAGTCATTGGCTTCACTCTGGTGTTAGGGTGGCCAAGTGTTCTATTTTATAGAGGACAGTCCTCTGTTTGAATGATTCCTAGTTTATTTGAAGGGCTATCCAGTCCAGGTATGGTTTAAAGGTAAAGAACCCTAAGAAGGGAGAGCAGGGCCTTGAAGTTGTCCATCAACAGTTAGTAGGGCAAGTTAATAGGGGAAATGCCATAGCTCAGTGGTACAGCGGTATATCTTGCAAGCAGAAGGTCCCAAGTTCAGTTCCCAGTATCTCCAGGTAGAGGTGGGAGAGACCCTGTCTGAAACCTTGGAGAGCTGCTGCCAGTCAGTGTAGACAATACTGAGCTAGATGGACCAATGGTCTGACTCAGTATAAGGCAGCCTCCTGTGTTCCTGTGTGTTCCTCAACAGCAGAATGAGCAGGCACAGAGGTCACCTGGTCACAGTCTCCCCTAATATGGTGAGATGTATTTCTGTTTAAATGATAGTAACTATTTTATACCTGGACATTATGCAAAGTTTTAGTCTTTTCATTTCTGATGAAGCATTTCTTCTTGTGTAATAATCTGCAGTAATTATCTGTCCTTTGCCCAATGATGCTACTTGCTGGGTTGTAAATGGAGAATACTTTTCACATCTGATGCTACTTTTTTTGTATTGTTTTCCTTCTTTAAATGTGATGACAAATCTGCATTGGCATGACATTTCAAAATGCCATTCCTCTGTTTTTTATCCCACACATCCACAAATAATGGGGAGGGGGGAAAGCTCAAAGGTGCTTTTGGAAGTCATGTAGAAGCAGGATTGCCGGGTTCATGGCCTGAGACTGATCCTGTATCTTTAGGAGAAGAGAAAGTCAGCCAAGTGCAGGTGTTCTTGCAACACTGTAATGAGAAAAACCACAAGGTGGAATTCTCCCTTCTCCTGCACAACTTTTAAAGATACAGAAGACCTCTTGGAGGCTGGGCCTGGCAAGAACACCTGCACTTGGCTGACTTTCTCTCTCTCTTCTCTCTCTCTTCTCCTAAAGATACAGGATCAGGATCAAGCCATGAACCTGGCAACCCTATGTAGAAGAACTCCTTCACAAGAAAACCAGTCTAGAGATGAACTGAAACAGTCTTTTTAGCTGTGTTTTTGCATTTATTTCCACAAGTTTCAATGACCTTTAAAATGTTAATGTCCTTTAAAAATGAACAACCAATGTTAATTTATTTTTTATCTATTTCATCTATGTTTTGTTCTTATGTTAGAGGATACCATGCTCTGGACTTTCAAAAGTCTCAAATATGTCACATTGTCTCCTTGTCTTTACCCCAAAGATACTAGTGCTGGGTCCTGGCCTTGAGCAGGAGCCCAGAGGTAACCTGAGGGCAGGGCAATTAGCAGGTATTCTACTGCTGCAGAACCTCAGAGAGCTCCAAGTGATTAGCTTGCTCCAATGTGGTTGGAAGTGTAAATGAGGCCTTTTATGCTTGTCATTCCAGACTATCCCTCTCAGGCCCTACCTCGTCTCTGGAGAGTGGTAAGCCTAACACTCTCTCTCTTCTCTATTAATCCCATCCTAGTTCATTTTGGTTTGCCAGTGTGGTGTAGTGGTTAGGGTGTTGGACTAGGACTGGGAGACCAGTTTCCAATCCCCACTCAGCTGTGAAGCTCATTGGGTAACTTTGGGCAAATCACCATCTTTCAGTCTGACCTATCTGAGTCACAAGGTTGTTGTGAGGATAAAATGGGGAGGAGGGAGAACCACCAATGCCACCTGGAGCTCCTTGGAGGAAAACCAAATAAAATAATTGTCTGTCCTGGTGATCCAGCAATAGGGCCCCAGATGGTTGCCAGTTCCTCAAGGAAGAGGTTTAGAGGTATTTTGGTGGATATGCTCTGGCCTTTGCTGCCTTTGCTGGCGTTTGGTGCTGGTCTTTGTGATCTGTCTGGCCCTTCCTTGTTTAGGTCAGGGTCCAGGCTGCTTCTCCATGACAAGCAGTTAACAGTTACCTCTACTATCAATATCACACTTTCAATCCTCCTTGATGTAGAGAGACCAGACATTCTGTTCTGCATGGTAGCCAGGTTATAGTTTTAGGCTTCCATATCTAAAATATGGCTGCTGTTCTAGAATCATCAAGTCCAACGAAGTCACCAAACCATAGCCCAAAGACAGTTTTCAGAATACAGTGAGACTTTCTCACTGACAGTTTTTCACATTTTTCTTGAAAACCTCCAAAAAAGATTCTACAACTTTCCTTCACAGCATGTTCTTAATTTTCTGCAATTTGTGCTTATTGTGTTTATCTAGAATGTGGATTTTATTGCACAAGTTTACCATAATAATAATTTTACATAATTTAATAATTTATACAAACACACAAGGTGGCCAAAATGCCTTTAGGGTAATGTACAGGCAAATTGTCCCAGTCGTATTTCTGTTCTCACCCACTATTTCTATGCCATGTTGGTGAAGTCTTTGTGTTGTGAGCCATACTATTGTATTTTTCACACCTCCTAGGCTTTCTGTAGCTTAGAGTTCTTTATCTAATGTTGCTTGAAATGTTGGTCACACTCACTTGCTTCGGAAAGAGCTGAAAACCAGTTTTGGCTGGTCTGGCAGATCATTTGAGAGAGGTGCCTCAGTAGGAACAATCAGGAGTTGGTTGGTGGAGCATCTAACATTTTTTTAGTGTGAGAGCTACTTTAGGGATTTGGGGGTGGCGGAACTGGACTAATATCACTGTGAATGTAGCTTTGCTTGCCTGACTGCTAGCTTCTGTGTCATAATAATATTTTATCACCCACTATATTTGCAAACAAACATATTGTCAAAAAGACATATTTAGTCTCAAATGCTTTTTCTTTGAAAGGAATCTGATTTTTCCAAGTCTGCCTTGGGCTTTTCACTGCTCAGGAAAGAGGCAATGTGAATGGCCATATTTGGCAATGGTGATTGTTGCCCATATCATGCCATGATGCATGATCTTGACCTAAGATAGCACTGACCAGACCTCATCCTGGCCACTCCATTCTTGGTAACAATGATCCAATGGATCTCACCATCCATCAGAATGTCACTGATGACGTTCTGATGACAGCTGGAACAGGTTCAGAGGAGGGCAACAGGGATGTTCAGGAGACTGGAAACAAAGTCCTAAGAGAAAAGACGGAAAGAATTTGGAATGTTTAGCCTTAAGAAGACTGAGGGGAGATATAATAGCACTCTTTAAGTTCTTGGAGAGCCAGTGTGGTGTAGTGGTTAAGGTATTGGACTACAACCTGGGAGACCAGGGTTCAAATCCACACACAGCCATGAAGCTCACTGGGTGACCTTGGGCCAGTCACTGCCTCTCAGTCCCAGAGGAAGGCAATGGTAAACCCATTCTGAATACTGCTTACCATGAAAATCCTATTCATAGGATCGCCATGAGTTGGAATTGACTTGAAGGCAGACCATTTCCATTTTTTAAGTTCTTGAAAGGTTGCCACACAGAGGAGGGCCAGGATCTCTTCTCAATTGTCCCAGAGTGCAGGACACAGAATAATGAGCTGAAATTACAGGTTGCTAGATTTTGGCTGAACATCGGGAGAAACTTCCTAAGTGGTATGACAATGGAACCAATTATTTAGGGAGGTGGTGGGCTCTCCAATACTGGAAGCATTTAAGAAGCAGCTGGACAGCCACCTGTGGGGTGTGCTTTAAGCTGGATTCCTTCATTGAGCAGGGGGTTGGACTTGATGGCCCTATAGACCCCTTTCAACTATATTAGTCTATGATTCTATGATGACTTGAATTTTCACAGGACTTTGTATCTGTTTTTGCAACAAAATTTCCATGATGATGGAAACAAAAAATCCATTTGTAGATGTTCATGTTTTATGTAAGAGACGCATATACTCATTTCTACTTTTTGCTCTACAAAAGGTGCAGACAAAAACAAAGGATTTTCTTTCTCAAATACAAGATTAACAGAGAAAAAGATTATGGCAAAATCCCCCTACAATAAACTGTAAAACTTTACACCTTACAACTACCAGTGTAATCCAAAAGGAGCCAGACTTCTTAATTATGCACGACAGGGACATAGGTTAAGCCATTTGGTTGCAAAAATTATTGTCCCTTCAGGGATGGGGAACTTGTGACCCTTCAGATGTTGTTGGACTCAAGCTTCTACCAGCCTCAGTCAGCATGGCAAATCATCAGGCACGATTGGAGCTGTAGTTCAGAAATATCTGGAGGGCCACAGGTTCCCCTTCTTCCTTTTAAACCCTTTCATTTAGAGAGGAAAATCTTCAAGTTGTTGAGGAATGTAATTCTGTTCTCATGTATCAAAGCCTTCTGTACATAATTGCGTTAAGTTTGTTGTTATAATTGGAATATCAGGTCTGAAATGTAAACCACACTAAGCCTGACTAGATTTATATTCTTTCAAGTTTATGTAACTTTTTTAAAAATGGGCTTGTGTTAATCATGGCAACTAACGTTATTGATGATTTCATGATTTCAGTTTAAACAGAAGTAATTCAATTCAACTTTCAGTGACCACATTGAACCTGTTATACCTAAACATTTGCAGAACCAGTAAGAGACCATCCCCACTACTGCGTTCTCTTTACATAGGGTTTACTCTAAGCACATTCCTGAACATTTCATTAGAAGTAAGAAATGTGAAGATGGGAATTGTTTCCTACAGATCCTTCCCAGTTTTGAAACTCCCTCCATTTTCTCTAGCTAAGCATTTTCAAAGCCCGGGCATTTTTCAGACATTTTGTAAGGTTAAGAATTACATTTAAGTTAGGGCTGAGTGAAAATGGCTTCCTAAACCTTTTCCACACTATTTACCTGTGCCAAAATGGGGGGTGAGGGGTTCATTGAATATTAAAGGGGACAGGGAAGTAAAATTCTCCAACGGTTTCATCTGGCTTCCACTATAGAGGAAAGAAGGGAACAAACTATTCAAAACATTTTTGGTAATTCTGTGCTGGTACCAGAGCATTAAAGTCTACCTCTGTCCCTAAACTGGCAATTGGCAAGGAGGAGAAGAGGGAATATGGGGGGAAGGGGAGGTTGGCTGATATTTTTTGTGCTTTGTATGATGAGCTGCAACTGCCTAGCAACCTTATTTAAAGTACTCTTTCATACCTTTCTCTGGAGCTGTGTATACATGGCAATTTAAAGTTGATCCCATGTATCCTCTGTGTGCATTTTTTTTGGTGTGTTTATTGTCCTCATCCAAGTGGCTGTCTGCATTTTGCCCTATTTAATTTGGATTTTCCCAATCTGCTGATAATGTGATAAAGGAAAAAAATCCAACATAACACTGCATATTACCCAACTGTGGATGTACTAAAGTGCATCTTGTGTGTGTGTGTGTGTGTGTGCACATGCATGCGCACATGTACATACACATGCACACATGTATATGTGGGCTGCTAGTGGGGCCAGATGTGACACACACATTTTTTGTTTTATCCTGCTGTCATCATGAGCTCCATGGAGAACTCTTAGCAGAGTAGCTCCAAAGAGGAGGAGGACTGTGATCCAGGGGAGGGGCCCAGTGATTTACAGGAGGTCCCAATCATGCTGAGGAAGATCTCAGTCGCCTGCTGAGCCACGGATGAGGCAGAGTAACCAGGCAAACCCCCAACTACCCTGCCTCCTGAATGCTCCTTGTCTCCTGAACTGCCTCCTGACCCATCCTCTGTCTGTGGAATGGCATGGAGGTGGAGCCCAGGAGTGATCCGGATGAGGTATCTCCACCTCCATTGCCAAGGATGTACTGCTGCCTACACAGCTGCTCTCCAGCCTACTCATAGGAGTGCCCAGTTGCTTGCCCACTCCTGATCTGAGAAACAGTTCCCATGCAAATAGTGTGCCCACCCCAAACCTATTTAAGAAGTTAAAAAAAATGTTTTTAAAGCTTTTTTTTTTTTTAATGTTGTTAAAGTTGTTTTGTTTTAATGTATTTTAAGGTCTGTTTTTATGATGTTTTGATGTGTTTTTAGCGCTTTTGTTTGCCGCCCTGGGCTCCTGCTGGGAGGAAGGGCAGGATATAAATCAAATAATAAATAAATAAATAAGTCAGTCAGGGTGGTTCATGACAGATGCTCTTGGAGGTCTCTGATTCATAGGGTCGCCATAAGTCGTAGTTGACTTGGAGGCACATAACAACAAAAGTAAGTAAGTAAGTCCGTCCTTGGGGATGTGTCAGATTAAGACAACATCTTCACTTGTAGCCATGCCTAGTAATGTCTGTAGAGATCCAGAGACCCGTGTGACTTGTAGTCTGATCTATGTCATGGTCACGTGTTAAGTTTCGTTTTAAAGGTAGTGGGAAAAAACACATTAGTGATCCTGAGTATGATTCTGGATAGCCAGGACAGCTGTTTTGTACAAGTGTGTTATGTCAGAAAACTTGCTTCTCAATAATAAATAAAAAATGGCTATGCACAGGTAAACAAATACCTGCTTTCATGACCATAATGGACCAGGTTTCTAGAACTCGGAGAGAGTGGGGAAGTACTAATTGAGGGGCAGGGACAACAATCAGAGCTTGGAAAAGTTACTTTTTTGAACTACAACTCCCATCAGCCCAATCCAGTGGCCATGCTGGCTGGGGCTGATGGGAGTTGTAGTTTTAAAAAGTAACTTTTCCAGCTCTGACAACAATACATAGCGTGAATATATCTCATCAAGAGTTCAACTGAAAGCTATCATGTGTGGATGAATGTGCACAAAAGCACACACAGAAAAATCTGTGCAACCTCTTTATGTATTAACACTCTGGTAGGTACTCAGCCTGGAATTGTGAAAGGTACAAACTATTTATTTATTTTAAAAAGGTATGACACTGACACTTTAAGGACACAACTTTTCTTGTTTAAAAAAAAATAAAGAAGTAAATTCTATCAGTGTGTAGATTCTTCCATGCTATGTTATGTATACACAGTATAGCAGACTACACATCCTTATACAGTCTTCTTAACACAGCTGGAACTGTGTGTTCAGTCTAAAAGGAATAGGATGAACAGTGAAGATTCAGTGGGACAGTGAACCTGCACTGACTTTTAGTATGAACTTTCAAGAAACTGTCCAATGTGCTGAAATCTATTCCCAAAATATGTTCAGCACAGATCCTTGAAAGTTAGGACTGAAACCTGGAGTGGATTCACTGCCCCACTGATATTGGAGCCACCAGTCTCCACTGAGGATGAACATGCAGCTATTAAATCTCTGGGGAAAAATACTGCCTAAATAAGGAAGACAGATGAAGGGTAGGAGTGAAATGAGAATAACTTACAAATGGTGCGGTGGGTGGCTAACATCAATTTGTCCTTCATTTTGAGAATAGTACAGTCCTTTGGACATGAAGGGTTTTTTTGTTGTTTTCTTCCTTTCAAACATAGTGTTCTCTTAAATGTTGTACATTTGGCAACAACAACTTGTAAAATTACTCTGATTCAAAATCTCAGAATTGTGTTAAAAATGATAGCTTTGGGTTTGATAAGATGTGACTTTGGTCCACACTGAACAGTATCTATGTTATGTTGTCCTTTTTTTGAGCAGAAGGCAGGCACAATTGTTGTACAGTTTGGCCCATAAATACGTATTTACTCAAAGGTGGGGAATTTTTTTATAAAGAAATTAAGTTTTAAAGTACAGACATCCTAAGCCTAGTTTTCTTTAAAATGTTAAGAAGAGCCTGGCAGGATTAGATCAAAGGCCTTTCTAGTCTAGTGTCCTGTTTTCCACAGTGGCCAACCTATGGGATGTCCACAGGTAGGACATGAGGGCAATAGCACTATCCTGCTCATGTCCCCTAAGAACTGGTACGCAGAGGTATGATGCCTCTGATCTTGGAGGGAGCATATAGCCAGCACATACAATGAAGCATTCTTATTTTTCCAATGTGATGTAAAAAAAATAGAAAAATAATGAACATGTCATAAGCCACTTTGGGGCAATTTTTATGTGGAAAAAAAACATGATGAAATGATCATAATGATGATGATGACAACTAGTAGCCATTGATAGCCTCCTTCTGTGCATTTGTCTCATTCTTTCAATAGCTGGTTGCTGTCACAACATTACGTTAGGAAATTCCATAATTTAACTATGTACTATATGAAGAAGTGCTTCCTTTTCTGTCCCCTTGGTCATAGAATAATAGAATAGTAGAGTTGGAAGGGTACAAGGCCATCGAGCCCAACCCCCTGCTCAATGCAGGAATCAAAATCAAAGCCTCTTGAATGCCTCCAGTGTCAGAGAGCCCACTACCTCTCTAGGTAATTCGTTCCATTGTTGTATGGCTCTAAGAGTTAGGAAGTTTTTCCTGATGTCCAGCTGAAATCTGGCTTCCTGCATCTTGAGCTCATTATTCTGTGTCCTGCACTCTGGGACAATTGAGAAGAGATCCCGGCCCTCCTCTGTGTGACAACCTTCCATGTACTTGAAGAGTGCTATCATATGTCCCCTCAGTCTTCTCTTCTCCAGGCTAAACATGCCCAGTTCTTTCAGTCTCTCCTCATAGGGCATTCCAGTTTGTCTGCATCCTTGTTAATGTGCGGAGACCAGAACTGGACGGAGTATTCAAGATGAGGCCTAACCAGTGCTGAATAGAGGGGAACTAGTACTTCATGCAATTTGGAAACTATACTTCTGTTAATGCAGCCTAATATAGTGTTTGCCTTTTTTGCAGCCACATCACACTGTTGCCTCATATTCAGCTTGTGATCAACCATAATGCCAAGATCCTTCTCACATGTCATGCTGCTGAGCCAAGTATCCCCCATCTTATAACTGTTCATTTCATTTCTTTTTCCTAAGTGTAGAACTTTGCATTTATCCCTGTTAAATTTCATTCTGTAGTTTTCAGCCCAATGCTCCAGCCTATCAAGGTCCCTTTGAATTTTGTTTCTGTCTTCCACGGTATTAGCTATGCCCCCCAATTTTGTATCATTTGCAAATTTGATAAGCATGCTTTGTATCTCCTCATCCAAGTCATTAATAAAAATGTTAAAGAGCACTGGGCCCAGGACCGAGCCCTGTGGTACTTCTACTGCCTGTTTAAGGGCAACAGGCACCACTCCATCATGAAAAGATGCATTCACCACATCCCGGACCTACATGACTGACTTTCACCAGCCACGAAGGGTCAAGAGTGCAAGAAGCCAGTGTCATCATTGCAAGAGTCTTGCCCACATCATCAGGACTCTCTAGTATTGTGAGAGAAAAAGCAAAACTTCTCTCTGTTCACTTTCTCTGCACCTTGCATAATTTCATAAACTTCTGCGATGTCCCCCCTTACTCATTTCTAACACTTTATCTTCTCTTTTTTTCTATGCAACAGACATTTTTCTATGTAACAGATAATGTGGGAATTAATGATATAATTGAATGGATGCCAGATTTAATTTCTGAAATGAGAGGCACTATAATTCAAGCAATGACACATGGGAAGGAAGTCTCTTCCCATATGTGGTAGCTAGTCAATAAGAGGGGAATAAAAACAATATATATATATTATCAGATTCTCCTTTCCACTACACTTATAGATGCAGGGGGAAGAGTCCTACCTAATGGCTGATTTGGGAGAATGATGTTCCAGGGTCTAACAACAGGTTCTGGGATCCAATATTAGCTACTCATTGCAGAAAACAAGAGAAATAATGCAATTTTCCCGATTAGCTTAGATGTGATGGTGACGTGGTCACACAGAATCACCTCATAAATATATAAAATCCTTCTGGCTGGAAGTCTACTTGCAAAATCATTTGAGTATGCTTTATATTTCTGTTCAACCTATGTAGCAGGAGGTGTCATCCTATAGTAGGAGATATTTGAGCAGATGGAATGTGGTTGGGCTCATGTTCTTCCATCTGAAGGAATGTCCTGTTCCCTGATTGAACTGTGGTCTTTTTTTCTAAGGCTCTGTGGAAAGGTCCTGCAGGTGGAAGGTGTAGTCTATGCCCTATTTGGTGGTCTGGTGTGAGATAAACTTTGGGCGATCTGTACTTGTCCATCTGTCATACTTCTCCATTCCAAGGTGACGTCAGTGAATTAATCAGGTGTCATGGTTGCAGAGTTTACTGTATAGCTAGTTGTTCTCTTCCACACAAAGTCATATCATCTGGTACCATGTGACACCACTTTACAAGGCCCAGGGCTGGGCCAAGGCAAATTCTGCCTCAAATTAAGTCCTGGTGGAATGTGATTCTAAATAAGAATTTTATTATTCAAGTAATTTTGAGTAATCTTTTCTCTGTTATGCGTGTTGACAAAGGATATGTGTTCAAAAAAGGATGGCACACAGGGAAACTATGTGCTCAATGACCGTATCTTTATCTTGATCAACTTCATCTGTTCTCCATCTCTTTAGAAATACAGGCAAACATTCCAGTCCTTCGAGCCAGTAAAAGCAAATTGCCATTAGAAAAAAAATGCTGCTAGACAATTAATCTGCCTTCCCAAAGTGATTCCTGCTATCTTAAGGCAGCAGATTGGCAGGACTGATTTGACCCAGAGGTTAGTGATTCATTACCTTTCTCGTTCACTGCTCTATTGACTATCCTTTTTAAAAAAAGCCTATCTGTGGTTTCATCTCATATGCATCTTAATTCTCCCTGTTACTGTCTGAATACGTCAGTATAATGTGCTCAGGAAGAACTTGGCTAATTAGTACAGTCAGTGACCCCTGTTAAAAGACACAATTGTGCCGTGGTCCTTTGATTTAGCAGTGAGTATTATTTTAGGTGATCAAAATACACAGAATAGAAGCAGCCTCCCACCAACTGTGTTTTTATATTTTTGGGTATGAGGGTGAATTGAGAAGTCTTGAATAACATTCTTCAGTGTAACTATCTTAGTTACTGTTTGCTTTGATACGGGAAAGGAATTTCAGAGTCATAAACTGTGCAAGCATACATTAAACTGAAGGCTCAGAAAGTGAGAAGTAACCAAAAATCACATAGCTCACTCCTTACGAATGGCTAGTTCTGTACAGATCCACCTGTGTAATACAAGAGCTAGAGCATTACTGAAACCTACAGAGCAAGTGCACCATATGGTTAGCTGCTAATTAGACAGTCAGCAAGACCTTCAATGAAACCTGGCCAGAATCACCTCTCCCCAAAATGTTACAGGGTGCAATCCCATGTTACTGAATATAACTGAATATTATACAGCCACAAGAGTGGCTGTATACTATAGCAAGCATGGATTTTTCACATTCTGCCATGTTAAATTGAAAACACCCCTCCTGCTGCTTCGCATAAGTTCATTTCAAAACAAAATCTTACAAAACTGATAGTCCTGAACTCAGAAATGCTTGCTTATCGACTCTTTAAGTTTTCAAGGTGATACACAAAACTCTCTGAGAGAATCTAGAGGTCGAAGGGTAAAATAAGAGAAAAAAAATCCAGACCCCTGTTGGACTTTTTTATGTTAGTGGTCTCATAATCTGTTGAAATTAATTAAATATCAGCCATGTTCACAGAGTACCTGTAATCCTATTACTGTACTGACCTTGCCCCATACTTTCATGTTCATATTCTGCAGTTTAAAAGTTTAAAAAATGCATGGGTTTGTGAAGGGTGCTGAGAATTGTTAGGAGACTCCTATTCCTTTGAGAGAGCCCCAGTGGCCAGAGTGGTTTAACAGTCAGCCCCTCTTCTGTGATTTTAGCCCTGTGAGGGGAATAAGGCATCTCCCAATAACTCTCAGCACTCTTCACAAACTATCCGATTTCCTCCCCTCCCTCCCCTCCCCCTCCTCCCTCCCCCTTTCCTCTCCTTCTTCCTTTCTGCCCCTCCCCCAGGTGAGTTTCACCTATCCTAAGCATGATTACACAGGAGTAAATCCTACTGAACTCAATAAGTATGTAAATGAACAAACCTCCCCTCCCCTCCCTCCCCCTCCACTCCCCCTCCTGCCTGCTCCCCTCCTCCCCCTGCCCTTCCTCCCCTTCCTCTGCCCTTCCTCCTCCTCCCCTCCCCATCCCTCTGTGGTCAGTTTAACCTATCCTAAGTGTGATTGCAGGGGAGTAAATCCCTTTGAACTCAATAAGCATGCAAATGGTGGATCCATTCTCAGCAGACTTGTGCAGAATCCTATTTTTTACCTTGTGGCTTAAAAAGCAGAGAAATTCACTAATATATATTTCTATCAAACTTTAAAAAGCAGGGAAATTGAGGGAAAGCAGGCAGCATAATTGATGCCATGGGAACAAGCTTTTCATTTGATAAGAAAGTGTATAAAAGGCCAGGTTTTATAGCACTCATGACCCTCCAACTCTGGTGGAGTGGGAGGTCAAAGAAAGCAGGAAGAAACCATCCATCTATTCCATCCATGACATCTGATGGGTGATGTATCATGACATGTATTTCCTTGTACTTTGTAACTTTGGCTCTATAATATGACTTAGATTTTAACTCAGTCCTTCATCTATTGTAACCTGTTTTAACTAAGATGTGCCTTTGAAGTCTTATACTTTGATGTTAAATGGATATCCATCAACTTCTTTCATGCTGATAGGTATTCCTGTTTTTCTGTTTCTGCAATGATGGCTAATGCCACCTAGAATGCATTTTATTAGCAATAGTGTGCAAGATATGAATAAATAGCATATATTATAAAGACTATATTCTGCTTTCTGAAGTCTGACTCCCAAATATTTATTTATTTATTTATTTTATTTCATTTTTAAACCGCCCATAGCGAATAGCTCTCTGGGCGGTGTACAAAAGATTAAAAGTACAGAAATACAAAATATCACAATAAATAAACTGAAACAAAGAGATTTAAAATTGTAACATTAAATGCTTTAAAATGCCTGGGAGCATAGCCAGGTCTTAACCTGGCGCCGAAAAGATAGAAGCGTCGGCGCCAGGCGTATTTCTTCGGGGAGGCTATTCCACAATTCGGGGGCCACTACAGAAAAGGCCCTAGATCGAGTAACTGTCCTCCGGGCTTCCCGATGGGTTGGTACCCGGAGGAGGGCCTTAGACGCTGAGCGAAGTGACCGGGTCGGTTCATAGCGGGAGAGGCGTTCCACAAGATACTGCGGTCCCACGCCGTGGGAAATAGAAAATATCTTGTACTTCTCTAGATGCAAGAAAGGTTGAGTGACCTCCTCTATCTTCCACCTGCTAGAATGTATTTCACCTCCCACTGTTTTACCTTGTGCAAACTGAGACTCTCCTTGTGTCCACTGGAGACTACTCTGTAGAATAGTCAGTGCCATTATTTCATAATTGTTTTTGATGTTTTTTAGTGTATGTTATGCAGTGTTGCTGTACTTCACATATTCACAGAAATATAAGTAAAAGAAAATGATTTACCATAGGAAACCACTAAAATTGCAAAGAAAATCAAACATATTTAAAGTTATTATCTGAACTATGTCAACTGTCTTAATAATGTTGCTTCCTCCCTGCTAAAAGAAGATCAGCACAGCACATGTCTTCTTTCTATTATTTGGGCTGATTACACGTGTTGCCACCACTCACTATATGCTCAGAAGCGCATGCTACCAAATTCTTCCAAGCTACACAGGAAGTGGATTGGTCTGTGAAAGACCAACTCAAATTGTGTTTGCATTTTAACAGATTTGTAGGGCAGTCCAATATCTCAGAGAGAAGGTCAGGTCTCCTGCTCCCCTGGTGCATTCACTATAGCTGCTCAATTTCCCTGGTTTTTAAAGTTTGATAGAAATACATGTTGGCTATAGGTACATTCTTAAACTGCAAGGTTTTTTGCCTATTAGTGAATCTATTCTGACACTGTGTCAATGGCTGATACACCAGAGACAGGGAATAAAAATAAGAATCAGTGTGCAGGCCATCATATTTTACAGGTGGTTGTTCCTGCTCTGTGGTCATGACACACTGTCATCTGGATGATGTGGGTTGTTCTTGATACAGGTTAAAGTAAATATAGGATAGGCTTAATATGTTATTCTTTGGGTATGGAGTTTTGCTTCTGTGATTCCATGAGAAGGAATGGGGTCCTCCTTCACACAATGTCACTTTCCAAGGGGAAAGCAGGAATCTTTGCAATAACAGGAGAATCTTCCTTCCCCTTCAGACCACAACTCCTGCCATAAGAAACTTGATTATGACATCCTGCTGGAAAAGCTGACATTGAGTCATTGTCTTACACATGGAATTATGTTTAAACTCATTCCTCAGTATGTGGTGCCAAAGGGAATGACTGATCACTAGACAGGACATTGTGGGTAATAATTAGGTAAGGTGACTCATGCTAAGAAATACTAACTTCCCACACAGTTTGCAAGATTTGCTCTTGAAATCTGAGGGCTATAAGCTCTATTCTTTTCTCCTTTTTTAATAAGATTATTTGAATAGAGGAGATGACAGGAGCATTTCTGCTATAAAATGATATTAAATTATTTGTTTTGTGAATTCTATCATACCCATTTCCAAGCCCTCTATTACATTTTTTTTGTGAAAGTAAGGCTGTAATCCTAAACATATTTACAAGAGAGTAAATTCCATTGAACTCAGTGGGAGTTCTAGGTAGACAGAATTGCACTTGTAAAGGATTGGATTGCACTTGTAAAGTGATAAAACATGAATGTAATGCTACTTTGTCTCTTGCACATGATTAAAAACTATACAGAAACAAAAAGTGTATATTCGCAGAGTGATAAACACTAACCTGGAATCTAGTCTTGCAAAGCATCAGCTTCTTTGGGGTATGGCTGGGATTAACTAATTTAACATTGTAAGCTTGTTGGCTTTTTGCAGACAAGCATCCGCATAAAGTCCTACAATGAGTGATTGCAAGGCAAGTTCATTATATATAAAAATATCATTTTATGCTAAAGGGTCTCATATGAATTAATACAATTGCTCTACCCTATCATTTTGTTAACAGTAAAAGATGGTATATGAAGGTGATTAGAGAATTTTACTGTTGATTTACCCCCTTTTTATGTTTTTCAGATTCATGTGTTGCCCCCTTGATCAACAGTGTTATAATATTGCTAATCCATTTGTGCTCATAAATTTGAAGAGAAATTATAAAAAGTGAGATTCTTGAAACCATTTAACAAGTTACAACCTACATTCATTTTTGAAAGAACATTATAGAGCTATGGCTGAAATGCACTTAAATCCCATTCATATTAATTATACATAAATGCATGTAATCAGCACATGTTTACACAGCCTAAACATTACTTTAAGATTATAAAAAGTTTTTTTTTAAAGGAACTATGATCCAGAATAAAATATTTAAATATGTGGCAACATATGCATTTTCCACTTTTTGCTGTTTATTAATGAGACAGAAACCGGACAATTTCCAGAAATAGCCACACAAGAGAGCAGAAACGTAAAAGGTATGGTTGATCTTATTCTTCAGAATATTTTATTTTAAGATCAGGTTGCATTAGAATATTCTCAGCTGTACTATCAGTTTTAAGTTTAACTAAAGCCAGATGCGAAATCTTCTGTGTATGGGTTTTTTTTAATGGACAGGCATCTATTAATGATGCTTAAAATAAATAATAGAATGGACTGTCTAAGGATACAGTTCTATGCAAGTCCTATTGAACTCAATGGGGCTTATTTCTGGTTGCACTGTTACTGCTGGGGTGCTAGACTGGATTCACTGGAAACCTTCCTTTCTATAAAATTATGAATCAGAATCCTTGAGGACTGGATATTATGTTCCTCCCCCGCTCAGTAAATATGTTTGCTGAATTCAACATATAATAACTAATGATCAACATGAATACAAATTCAAGGAAACTGTAGATTGCTCCAAAAGTTCACTGAAAAAGAGCAGACTGTTCAAAGAAGAAAAATATTAGCCTGAAATTGTCTTTTTGTCCTTCTGACCCTCTAAGCTCAGTTCCTGTGAGGATATTGTAGAAACACTGGCTGTGTATACACACTATATATTTAAAGCACCCCCTCCACCCCAAGAATCCTGGGGCATGTAGTTTGTTAAGGGTGCTTGGAATTGCAGCTCAGTGAGAGGTAAACTACAGTTCACAGGATTCTGCTTGGGATGTGTGCTTTAAATGTATGGCGTGTACGCAGCCATCTTGTCCTTCAGTTCAGATGAGTGTCTGGAACAAAACTCTTTTTCTTTTCAAAGGAGGAGAGGGAGAATTTTACTAGTCAGTTACCATTTTCTTGTATTTGACTAATAGCCATTACAAACCGGGAGAGGGAGAATTGGAAGATGAGAGAAGGGAATAGTGTGGAAGATTCATAGCACAATCCTATGATTTCTCAGGAGTAAGGCCGATTCACTGAGACTTACACCCAAGATATAAGGTTACAACCTCATCTGATCATTTCTATAGTAAACTAAATACAAAGAGCAGACAAATCAAGTCCAGAGGTTTCTTGGTAGGCACTAGGGGTTGTCATTAATACAATTAAAATATTCTTAAAAAGGCATTCCATCAGTCATGGGCAGAGCAATCCTATATTCTAATATGCAGGTGGGGGAGGAATGTCTATCGTGTCCTATACCTAAAATATAACTTTTAGTTCCTCTCTCCAAAATCAATTTTAAATGTGACTAACACAACCCTCCCAGACCTATTTGTCTCCAGTTTGGAAAGGGTACCTCTCTCATGTCTGCAGTTTTCAGACCAATTGCCTACGAAACTCTAGGGACACTAGTTGTAGTGGACAGCACAATGAAAATGTCGACCCAGTGTGTGGCAGCTGTGAAAAAGGCAAATTCCATGCTAGCAATAATTAGGAAAGGTATTGTAAATGAAACAGCCGATATCATAATGCCGTTGTATAAATCTATGGTGCGGCCGCATTTGGAATACTGTGTACAGTTCTGGTCGCCTCATCTCAAAAAGGATATTCTAGAGTTGGAAAAGGTTCAGAAGAGGGCAACCAGAATGATCAAGGGGATGGAGCGACTCCCTTACGAGGAAAGGTTGCAGCATTTGGGGCTTTTTAGTTTAGAGAAAAGGCGGGTCAGAGGAGACATGATAGAAGTGTATAAAATTATGCATGGCATTGAGAAAGTGGATAGAGAAAAGTTCTTCTCCCTCTCTCATAATACTAGAACTCGTGGACATTCAAAGAAGCTGAATGTTGGAAGATTCAGGACAGACAAAAGGAAGTACTTCTTTACTCAGTGCATAGTTAAACTATGGAATTTGCTCCCACAAGATGCAGTAATGGCCACCAGCTTGGACGGCTTTAAAAGAAGATTAGACAAATTCATGGAGGACAGGGCTATCAATGGCTACTAGCCATGATGGCTGTGCTGTGCCACCCTAGTCAGAGGCAGCATGCTTCTGAAAACCAGTTGCCGGAAGCCTCAGGAGGGGAGAGTGTTCTTGCACTCGGGTCCTGCTTGCGGGCTTCCCCCAGGCACCTGGTTGGCCACTGTGAGAACAGGATGCTGGACTAGATGGGCCACTGGCCTGATCCATCAGGCTCTTCTTATGTTCTTATGTTCTTATGACATTTAGACTAAAGCTGTACTGGTTGTCCTTCTGACAAAACCACTTCAGCTGCTCTTCTGAAATTTGGCAACATTAATGCCCTCAGAAAGCATAACTTTGCCTGCAAAGTTCATTGAATTCTAGCCCAAAATTTTAAGTTATATTTCTTTTAAAAAAAATCAAACTAAATGTGACCAGCACAAACATTCCTGAACATTTTTGCCCATAATTTGGCAAGCTTTTCCTACTCTGGAGGGCTAGTATGCCTGCAAATTTTATCCACTTATGTCAACAGGAAAAAAATAGCCATTTTAAAATTTCCCAATATGTGAATTGGGGGGGGAAGGGAAAGTGGACTTAGGTGGATCCCTAGCACTATTGGGCAGCTCACAAAGCACCTCAGACCAAGGAGGAGTTTTGAACCCCTACTGTAAATACACAGTAGTTTGCTAGTGAAGCAGGTATAAGAATCCAATTCATTCTCTTTACTGTCAATAGAATTACATCATAGTATGGAAACACTTGTGCATGTGCATGGACACAGACACACATAAAAGAAAGCATTCTAGATGTGAACTACAAAATAAATAATGTATAGCATTTCTTTGTAATTAATAATGTTTTACTTCACAATCTGTTCCAAAGTTAACTGAACCCAACTATGACACTTGACAACAGTAAGTTATGTGATAGCTAAATAAGATACTCGTACTAGGTGCAACTTGACAGGCACTTCTGTCATGATGACAGATTAAAAGTTCTTGCAAGGAAGGTCAATTTATTAAGGCCAACACCTCCAGCTGTTATGGTTCATCCGATGTGTCTGAGCTGCGTTGTCTCCAATACAAAATGAAATAGTTTCAGTGGTGATGTTTCTTTGTCTTCATTCTAAATTATTGGCTTTTAAGGACAGGAAACCCCTCTCCATATCAGAATAGTTCCAGCATCCTGTTTCCACATAGGGTGGCCAGGTGGTATAGATCTTGTTTGAATCTACCACATCAGAATACTGTGGAGTGACCAGGTAAAAAAGAGGGTGA
The DNA here is from genome assembly GCF_030035675.1 of Rhineura floridana. NCBI lineage: Eukaryota > Metazoa > Chordata > Lepidosauria > Squamata > Rhineuridae > Rhineura > Rhineura floridana. The sequence continues at coordinate 64,225,550 of NC_084487.1, read as the reverse complement.
GTCTCCTGAAATATTAATAGTTGTGTAGAAAGAGGGAATTTCAGTAGGGTGCTGAAATTCCCTCTTCTTCACAACTATTAATGTTTGTGAACTGTTTCAGGAGCAGCTAGCTAGATGTGTCTAGAACAACCTTTCCCAACCAGTGTGCCTCCATATGTTGTTGGACCACAATTCCCATCTTTCCTGACCATTGGCAATGCTGGCTGAGGCTGATGGGAGTTGTGGTCCAACAACATCTGGAGGCACACTGGTTGGGAAAGGCTGGTCTAGAAGATCTACACACTGGGCATAAAGATAATTGCCCTTCCTCATTGGTTGCTGACAGCCTCTGGTATTCAGACTGAACATAGAATCTCCTCCAGCTATTATCACTATTAGCCATTAATATATCTATTCCTGCACAATTAGAGGCCATCATCGCATCCTATGGCAGTTAATTTCTAGTGTTGTGCGCCACCCCAATCTCTGAGTGGTTTGAGACTTCCAGGGGTTCCTGTACTTACTCAGGGTTTGGTTTCCTGGGAAAGAAGGTCAGTGGAGACTATGGTGTCTTATAGGATATATGGTTTGTATTTACACACACTCCAATCTGAGCTTAAGATGGAGGGGTTCACAGCATTATCAGTCTGTCAGACCTTGTTCCCCATTGCCCATAGCTTTGGGGGTCCAAAGAGCAAACAAGCCTCTCTGTCTGTCTGCTTAGTTCCCATCTTCTCCCAACTAGACTAAAAACACAACCTCTCTTTGGTTCCAGGATGTAGGGAAAGGGGCCCCTCACCTGAAAGAATTCCAGAAACTCCCTTTGCATATGTAGATGGACCATTCAATGAATCCACTAACTTACAGGCTAGCTTAACAAAAGAAACTAGCCTGACCAGCAAGATTTCTTGCTTGCATATCTCAACTTCAGATACAAGATTACAGGCTTGAAGGGGGATACAAAGAAACAATCTATCTCATTCCTCAATCCTATAACACTTATAACAACAACAACAACAACAACAACAACAACAACTCAGGGCGGGTTACATCAGTTTTAAAACATATCATTAAGAACAGTTAAGAACAACCTAAATTCATAACACCTCAAAACTGTGATGTGCTGGAGTGAAATAATTATACAGTCACGAGAGTGGCTGTATACTCTAGTCAGCATGGATTTTTCTTATTCCGCAATGTTAAATTGAAAATACCCCCATGCCATTCTGATCCTTCCCATAAGCTGATTTCAAAACAAAACCTTACAAAACTTATAGTCCTGAACTCAGAAACACTTGCTTGTTACCAAATTCTTCCAAGCTACGCAGGAAGTGGATTGGACTGTGAAAGACCAACTTAAATTGTGTTTGCATTTTGACAAATTTGTAGGGCAGTACAATATCTCAGAGAGGAGGTCAGGTCTCCTGCTCCCATGGTGCATTCACTATAGGTGCCCAATTTCCCTACTTTTAAAAGTTGGATAGAAATATCTGTTGGCTATAGGTACATTCTTAAACCGCAAGTTTTTTCCCTATTAGTGAATATTTCCTTTTCTTCGTTCTGAATCTAGTCCTAATCACATTCATAGCATGACCCTGGTTACTAAAGAGCGAATCTTCTCTCTTGCCATTCTCTGAATATCATTAATAATTTTATAAACTTCCATCATAGTCAATTTTTTAAAGCACCAAAATCTTCAAAAGCTCTAGTCAATTCAGCTCAACCCCAAATTTATATAGACATTATGGTACTTGAAGTGTTATCTTCATCCTTCCCCCTAATTATTCCTAGCATTAAAAGGAGTTAGGATCACTGCTGCTGCACTTGGGATCGACTTTTTCAGTGAGTTATCCACCCAAACCTCCAGATCTCTTTCCTGGTTAGTCACCAGCCACTAGTTCAACCTCCATCAGGTTTTGTGTGAATTTAGGTGGTTGGGGTGTGTGTGTGTTGTCTGCCAAATGCATCCGTTTCATTTTATTTATACTGAAACTCATTTGCCATTTTGTTGCCCATTCATCAAGTTCGGGAGGTGGAGACCTTCTCGAGATCTTCACAGTTTGCTTTGTATTTCACCAGTCTGAATCATTTGCTATTGTTCTTTACCTTTCCTCTCCTGGTCTCCATCCCCACAGTCAAACTCTCCCAAGAGTCAAGCTCTCATGTTACCTTCTTAGCATTCTCAGTAATTTGGGATCTCTGAAGAAGGGATTTTGTAAGCATTTTCTAAAAATACCTGTAGTTACTCTATAGTTACTGTTCTAGCCAATTTTATACGTTTGGGAGGTGTGCTTGGAAAGCAATATAGGAATACTTTAAACAGACAATCAAGCCTAGGTTCTTTTAAAAAAGGAATGTGGCATTTTGAAATTCTATTTCTATTCATTTAGACTAGGTGCCACACCTAAACCAGGAATCTGACCCACTTTCAGGCTCAGTTTAATCTGCAGTTCGCATTTAGAACTTAGTATGAAGATTCAAACAAACATTCAACAAACAAAATAAAAATAAAAATTATATGATTTGTTTTAAAGTTACAATATTCTAAACCTTTAGTCCTTCAGAATTTAAAATATTCCAAATGCTTTAACCCAGCATAACTGAATTTAAGAGTTTCAAGAACTAAGTCTAAGCCTGAAAACTCATTCTATGCTCAAGTTCATGCTATATGCCTATGGCTTTCAAGAAACAAAAATCCTATTACTGTAGACCAAATGTATAGCTAATCTACAGGGTACAAAACCTACATTTAGAAGGAAATCATGGGGGTAAAGCCTATTGACCTCAGTGGGGTTTATTTCCTAGTAATCATAGGCAGTATTGCACTGTAAAAATTTAAAACATGGCATGAACGTTAATCTTCCTTCCTAATTGTGCTATCCTTTGTTTAAATTTCAATGCGAGCAGGCTTTAAATTGGTAAATGAATAGCACTTAGCTTCCCTCCAAGGAATAAAAAGGAGTTAAACTCTCACATTACCTTCTCAGCATGCTTTGATGTTATAGTTTTCCTCCTCTGTCATTATAACTTGTGCTTTTAAGGAGAAGAGGGAGAATATTATTCAGTGGTGAATATACACTGCAACATTTTGTTGCAGGACTTGTCATTGCCAATACCCAAATTCACCATTACTTGGTCTAATTATCCATGAACTGGAAAACAGTGGCCCTCCAAATATTGTTGGACTCCAACTTCTAGCAGCCCCAACCAGGGATGACCAAACTTGTTGTTGAATAACATCTGGAGAACTATCCCTGGCCTAATCCTTCTTAAAATTGGTTTTCTCCAGGTGTTTATGGGCCTCTGGAAAAGAGGCCATTATTGGGCCAAAACTTGCCCCACAGAACATGTAGAACTGTTATCCTCACAGCTCATCTGTAATTTAAGAATGCCTCCACTTTACGGTTGCCAGCTCAGAAGCATCCCAAACCCTGAGATTTCACTGGGGTAGGCCCTAGTAAAGTCACTAAGCATGATACATTAAGCATCAACCACAGCTGCTTGGAACATACCACTCAAACAAACAAAAATTCTCTGATTGGAAATTAAGATAGAAATCTTAGCTAAAAAATGGTGCCTCCAAGTCCCAGCTGAAGTGATGGAATCATTCCTTCACACCTGTTTAGGGTAGGGGACATTTAATATACCCTACTTGCTTCTGGCAAAAAGGGTTTAAGTGACCTCCAGTCACCAGAAGGCCATTATAGGAAGAAAGGAGACTAGTGTTATGGGGATGTTAGATGGGAGCACTCAGGAGTAAAGATGGATGCCCCTGGAGGCTGCAATTCTAATCACACTTACTAAGGGACTAAGCCCCATAGAACTCAAATGACTTACTTCTGAATATATATGGATTGGATTGTGCTGTTGGTAAGGCTTGACTAGGGATCCTCTGCAAAGATCTCTATATCCAAGCAGGGTTGGCAACCCCCTGCCTGGGATGTCTTGCTCCTGTCTTTTAACATGGCTGCTCCAAACTTCTTTACAGACTTGACTCTTCACTTCAGAAAGAGGTTTGAGAAATGAGTAAGAGTTAAGAAGATTCTCTACCCTTTCCTGCCTACCCTGTGGGCTGCTATGAACCCACTTTGACAGCCAACCCAATTCCAGTGAGGAGTAATTGACAGAAAGAAAACACAGATGATTTGGTCTGCCTTCACAGGCAGCAGCATGGGAACAACAGCAATTTCAGCCACACTTCCCAGTATGTGAATTCTCTTTTACCACTATTGGGCAGAAAACAAACTATCATGCAACCAACAAGGTGCATCATCAGTGGTTTCAGGGGGTTGAGCTGAGCACATGGAACCACTGTTGTTGCTTCTCTAGATGTAAGGGAGTGAGGTTAAAGGTAAATGCAATGCAAATAGAAAAAGAAAAACAAAAGACAGTGATGATTTCCTAAATGCAATACCAGGGCCGGCTCCAGACATGCGGGGGCCTTTGGGCATCAGCTTGCCCTGGGCCCCCGGTGGGTGGGTGGGTGTGCGCGTGCACACGTGTGTACTCTCACGTGCCCCCTGCACCCCCGTGCAGCCCCCCACCTCTCTACAGTAGTCTTTACCATTGCCCTTAATTAAGATGGCGGCTGCAGTTTCCTTAAGGGGAATGAAGCCTCCACCGCCATCTTTGTTGATGGCACATGTGCGTGACACACACACACACACACACACACATATCTTTGCCATCAACTAAGATGGCGGCAGCAACTTCAGTACTTTAAGGAAACTGCGGCTGCCATCTTAATTAAGGGCAATGGTAAAGACTACTGTAGACAGGTAGCGGGGCCGCGCGGGGGTGGGGGGGGCACAGAGCGGAGGGCCCCTCAGGGGCTCCTGTAGCTCCAGGGCCCTCAGGCCAGTGCCCAACCTGGCCGCCCTTTAAAACCGGCCCTGTGCAATACCATACCAACCACACGATTCCTATTAGTAAGGCATATAACTCAGCATCTCACCAGGGGCGTCACTACCGGGGTGCGGAGGCTGCGGACCACACCTGGGTGACACCCTGAGGGGGGTGACACCCAGAGCCGCCCCGCACCATGCCATTGGCTGGCAAAGGAGCCGAGAAGCTCTCCAGGTCGGCGCAGCCAACTCCTCTTCAGAGGCGGGTGGGCAAGGCTGACAGCAGGTGCCCGCTCGCTGGTGGTGAAGCCGGGATGGGCCTTCCACCACCAGTCTGGAGTGTGTGGTGAGTGTGTGTGCGCGCGCAACACCAACCACCCCATCCATGCCCTGGGAGGGCACGCGCCAGAGGTCCGCACCCCCCCGGACTCCCGCTAGTGACACCGCTGCATCTCACAACCAGTTAGGATTCCTAACCAAAATCCAAAGCTAAAAAAATCCTGGCAGCCAGTCAGCCAAGTTCACAGAAATCCTCATGCAGCACAACTTGACACGGAGGCTGCAGATAGTGCAGAATGCTGTGGCACAATTGGTGCCATGAGTGAGACCCTGTCAGCACATAATACCTCTGTCTGAAATCTGCACTGGTTGCCGATTTGCTACCAGGCCAAGTTCAAGGTGTGCTTTCCATGTTATGGGTTCCACATAGTACTTGTTCTACTCTTGTAAGAGAAAGCAATCCTTACATTAGGCAGGGCTCCTTCATTGTATTCTTTTTGGCACGTGCTAAAAACATTATTGTTTAGGCAAGCCTATCCAGGCATGTAGAAGCCATTAATTTTTTAAATCTCTTTTTAATTCATTGTTGATTTTAATATTTTGCATGTTTTTAAATATCTGTCCAACTGTTTTTGTCAATAATGTTATTGTTTTATTGGTTTTGTAAACCACTTTGGGGGTTTTACAATAAAGCGGTATATAAACGTTGTGAATAAAATACATAACTAAATTTCAGAATCACTGTGGCCCTTGGCTCTCTTTCCTCTTAGAAACAAAGGAATCTACCTTATATCAACTCAGGCCATTTAGTATCATCTGGCTCAGTACTGATAACAAGAATTAGCATTGGCTCTCCAGGATTCCAGGCAATAGTCTTTTTCCAGAAATTGAATTTTGAACCTTTGCATGTAAAGCATATGTCCTACCACGGAGCCACAACCCTTCACCTGTTGAAAAAAGTATCTTTTAAAATTTATCTTTTCAATTCCCTAATGAATGCACAGCATACCTAGGGCGCACCCACACCTTTCATTTAAAGCACATTCAACACACACTTGAAGCACAAGAATCCCATCACAGAATCATGGGAACTGTAGCTTAAGGATGGTGGAAACTATAACTGTGAGGAGGAAACTACATTTCCCAGGATTCTTTGGGGGAAGTCATGCACTTTAAATGCGAGCTGGATGTGCTTTAAATACATTGTGTGGATCTACTTCATAAACTTTGCCTGCATGTAAATTGTTTTAATTAATTTTTAAAAATGAAAGTCAGTTACTTACCAACTCTCAGCCTAATCTGCCCTTCAGGGTGAAACCAACGGAGGGGGAACATGACCACCCCAAGGAAGAAGGGAACACTTAAAATGTAGATGAAATAATAATGTACAACCATAGTGTGAAATCAGATACTTATCGGGACATAGTATGAAGAAATATTTATATAAGCATGACTGTCAAAGATGTTTATTATTTACACAACCTGTAAAGATATTTATAGTGCAATCCTATGTTTGTTTACCCAGAAGCATGTTTACTCAAAAGTAAGACTGCAACCTGAAGTGACAAGGAATTTCACTCTTCCAGCCCAGAATTCAAAATTATGCCACGTTAAGCGGCTTTGCAACTGTTTTATACTTCCTTTATGGTTACTGGATTTTAAATGGATTTATTTCTTGTTGTGAGCTGCCTTTGTTTCCAACCCTACCTGACAGGGTTGTTGGAAAGTTTCCATATTCACCCACACTGGAGATGTAAAAATACATACACCCCATATAATAGTTTATTGTCAAAACCTGTTGGTCCTTGTTTCCTACCAAATAAGAGCAGTGACACCTAAGTAAGCCCTGCCTAATTGCTTTTAAAAAAGGATTTGAGTGGAAGAGAAAAATTTACAAGACCTGGATTTACAATGGGTTGTAGCTATTTCCTGGAGGTCAAGAAATCGCTTGTCAATCACAACCCTGATTTCACTTATTGGCTACAAACCTGAAAGAGTAGGGTTAGAGCAGTCAGCTATGAGTTCATTTTACAGAAGTTGCGGGGGTGGGGGCACGGCTTACATTTTGGTGTATTATATAGCCATGAGAGTAGCTGTACATCTCTTGAACCAGACCACCTCAGAACTTTTTTAAAAATGAAAGCTGACAGTCTGGAGATTGGGGTAACTCACCTGGAGTCCCAGAGAGGATCCCAAAAACCCGATGTCTCCAAGCGAAAACCGGAAACCTGGAAACCCTACATCCACTTCAGAATTTAATTCTGAAGCCTTGATCTCACAATAACAGTCACCTCTTGCCATAATTTTATTTATTTATTTATTTGTTTATTTGTTTATTTATTTATTTGATTGATATCCCAGGCTTCCTCCCAGCAGGTGCCCAGGGCGGCATGATGAAAGTACAGCAAATATCTTGCAGATGCTGTTTTATCAGAGCTTGGAAGTAACTAGTTACAAGTAATGAATTACTTGTAATTTATTACTTTTTTGAGTAACGAATGGGTAACTTCATTACATTTTGCTGGTAATAGAATAAGTAGTAACTTCATTACTTTTGAGGAGTAATTGTAATGTTTCCAGCATTATTTTTGCGCATTACTTGGGGGGGAGCAGGGGAAGTCTTCTGCTCCTCTGATTTGTGAATAAAAATCATGTGCTTCAAATTGGGCTTCTATGCAGCGTTGTTCTTCCTTCATGCTCTATGGGTGCTTAGGAGGCGACAAGGGAGGAGGTGGACAGTGAGACGGTGTGGAGAAAACAATTGTTTAAAAATTTGCAGGAGTGGAAGGAGAAAAGAGCTGGAGGCAATATATATATACAAAAATATGTGTGTTGGGGTATCATTGCTGGGGGTGAGGTGAGGGGATGTGAGATTCTGTTATGCCATTCTGTTAATCTTATGGATAAAAAATATATACTACTACCCTCTGTGTGTATGTGCTTATTTTTAATGTTGTTTTAGGCTACTTAGATGCGCAGCAGCCAAAGCCAGCACCTTGTAGGCAATTTTATTTTAAAAAGTAACTAAAATGTAATTGTAGCAATTACTTTTGAGTAAAAGTAAAGTAATCACTTTCAGAGCAATTGTAATTGTAACAGTAATTACTACTTTTGGGGGGCCATGTAACCGTAACTGTAATTCATTACTTTTTAAAAGTAATCTTCCAAGCTCTGTGTTTTATTCAGAGCTTGTTTCTGATTGTTGTTTTAATGTATGGCTGCAATCCTGTAAGTCCTATTGGCCTCTGTGGGACTTCCTTTTGAGTAGACAGACTTAAGATTGCACTGCATGCCCATGGGGTGTGGGCATGGGGTGATGTAGCACATGCTTGAGAATGATAGGAAGCTGGAAACAGAAGGGGTGGCTGAGGCTAAAGGAAGTAGGCTGGGAGGGTAAAGGATTTCCAGAACAGGAAGTAAGCTTCTCCTTTCTACTTCCACTCTGCCCCACTGTCCCTCATACTTACCTGAGTCCCTTCTACTATCTCAGGAGAGGAGGAGGAAGGAATTTCTTGTGTTGGGCAACACTATTCTTTTCCAGTCTTCTTGTTCCATCTCCAGTCACACCATCATTCCTAGCTTCCCATTCCCTGTGCTCTCCCCTTTATGCATTTGTGCAGAGCAAGGGTAGCTAATGTGGTACCTTCCAGATGTTCTTGGACTACAACTCTCATCAACCAATGGGCTGGATTATGGGAGTTGTAGTCCAAGAATTTCTGGAATCAATTTGTGGGCCACCCTTTAATCAGGGTTTTGAACATGCGGTGGGGAGAGGGGCAGAGCAAGGAGACACTGCCTCTCCTTTCCTCCTGCCTCTCCACCACACTGCAGCCAGCAGGATTGAGCCCTCCTCTCATCAGCTGATGAGCAGAGGGTTCAGTCCTGCTGCATGCTGCTTCCCCAGTGCATTCCCATGGGTATGTGTTGGTGAAGCAGATCCCTGCAGCCAGCAGGACTGAAGCCTCCACTCAATGACCCCTTGCATGGAATGTGCTGAGTAAGTAGATCCCTGCAGCCAGCAGGGTTGCATTCTCCCCTCAACAGCTGGTGAGCCAAGGGTTCAATCCTGCTCAGTTTGGCTCCATGCTCATGTTCCCTTTCTGGGAATAGGCACACACAGCCAAAGTGTCATTTGGGGATGTTGGAAAACCTCTTGCAAACAGCCCCACACTAGTCTGTGCAGAGACTGCTGGCTGCCTCTCTTTCTTCCCTTCAACGCCCTGCCCTTGACAGCTCTGGATCACTCTGGGTGGGCCAACCTGCTCTGGGCCAATCTGGGGCTATCTTGATCCAATCTGGCCAAACTCTGGATCCTCCCCTGAATTGGTCCGATTTGGTTCAGGATCCAGGCTTTGGCAGGATCTGGCACACAGCCCTATTGGCTACCACTAGTGTGGAGATATGGATACTATGTTTTATTTGGGGGGGGTCATTGTAAGGCAGATGTTGGGAACACATGGGACCAAAGGTTGTAGCCCTTAAAGATAACCTATGATACTATCTTAGGTTTTGCTAATCAGAACGTTTCCCTATGTTTTTATGGATATACCGGAGCACCAGTTAGAGAGAGCAGGGGGGCCCATGTATGCTTCCCACATTCCAGACCATCTATTTTTTCCTCAAGAGCACTTTATAACTGGCCAACTCACCATTTCTGAATGACTATTAATATTAGCAAATGATTAGGTCTGTCTACTAGGTATGAGTACCAAATGCACAAATTCCTAAAAAGGGGGTGACTATCTGACCTCTGTTGATTACAATGGTGTAGTTGTTATGAAGTATATCAAAGCACCCACAACAAATGCCCTTAGAATGCACTGTACTTTTGCCTTTTAATGTTGAATATATTTAAGGACAGGCATTTGAATCTTGTCCCTCCTTCTGGTGAAATCTCTATGTCCCTGAAACCAGAATTGGCTCCCCTAGAAATATACAAAAGTCTCTGCTTGCATTCTGTTTCCTCTCCAGGCCCATGCTGAGGCAGGATCTGGATTACAACCTGCTACAGACAGTTCTTGCTCCTTCTCCTGAAGACCTTTGGGCAAAGACCATCTGCAAGCTACCAGATGGCCCATCAAGGGAGTCTGACCCATCCTGAAAGTGGCAATGCCAAGTGTGGTGGCAGAGCCAGGAAAGAGTGGAGGAATGTTTTCACAGGGTGGAACAAAGGGGATGATGAATGGGGGATAGGGAGAGAATAAAAAAGCAATGGCTTGAGAGTTTTCATGGTTCAGAACAGAGGAGACATCTGCTCTCCTGGCCTTGGAATTCATCCTGCTGCTAAGGATCCCATTTCTCCTCCCTCTGAAATGCTTCCTGACAGAGCCTGAAGAATGAGAGGTGGAAAGTTCTCCCTCTTTCATTTCTTCGTCAGCTTTTACAGCTTCTAGTCTCTTCTTCTCCCCAAGTGCCAAGACATCCCCTCACAGCTGCCTTCAGTGCTAGCTACTGCCTCTCTCTCTCTCTCTCTCTCTCTCTCTCTGTCTCCCTCCCATTTGGGATAGCTCATAATTGACTTATAATTTGTCTTCTATTTGTTCTATTGATAAAAAGGGCCCTTTCCAGAAAAGCTCTGAACTAAACACTGAGCAGAGCTCTTTCCAAGCAGCAAGGGGCTTGCAAAGATCCCTGCTCAACTCATTTCAAGGATATTCTGGCTGCAGAATTTTCCATGGAGAACTCTGTAGTGCAGCCAGTTCCATCATGGAGCTTGAAGTCTTCAGGCTCTGCTTTCTACTGGGATCAGCTGTGTAGTAGAGCAACCAATCCCATCTGTCTCGCTCTCACTACCAATGAACTGATTGATGGTGTTAGCGAGTTTCCCTTGTCAATGCATAATTGTTGTTGTTATATGCCTTCAAGTCGATTATGACTTAAAGCGACCCTAGGAATCAGCAACCCCCAATAGCATCTGTTATAAGCCACCCTGTTCAGATCTTGTAAGTTCAGGTCTGTGGCTTCCTCTGCTGTGTTTGCCGTTGGAGTGTAGAATGATGGTTGTGTTAATAGGTTTCCCATTTAATCTCATTGATATAACTCGCTCAATCCTTGCATTATAACTCCTAACTGCTTTTGCTACATCAGTTCTCACTTTTTCATTTCCTGCATAAAATAATTTGTAGTTGCGTGATTGAAAATGTCCTGTTCCTGTCCATTTTAATTCACTCTCACCAAGTATTGTAATGTTGATATGTTCCATTTCTTGCTTGACAATTTCTAACTTTCCCTGGTTCATGCTTCTTACATTCCATGTTCCTATTGTGTATGTCATACAACTCTGGCTTCTCCTTTCGTATTTGTGAGCATCAGCCTCTGGGCTTCCTTTCGGCTTTGACCAAGCTGCATCATTAGTCACAGCGCTACTCGTATTTGTCCTTTGTTCTTCCCCAGTAACTCGTTGAGTGCCTTCTGACCTGGGGTCTCATCTTCCAGCACTATCTCACGTTGCATTTTAGATACTGTGTTCATAGGGTTTTCGTGGTAAGAAATATTCAGAGGTGGTTTACCATTGCCTTCATCTGAGTCTGGATGCATCTGAGTCTGGTGTATTAGCTTTGACCATTCTGCCTTGGGTGCCCCTGCTAGGAGTCTAGTCTCTTGGTCTAGACTCCTGACGGCATTGCTCTGAGCTTCTTCAACACTCTCAAACCATGTTAAGGTGTGCATCCTAGAGGGGGCAATGCATAATTAGAAGTGTCCCAATTATGCTTTGGCAGATGTGTCTCTACCTGTCCGTCAGGTGTGACACAGGTGATCATGGTTTGGGGAAAACTGTCTCATAGGTGAAACTGGAACCTGTACAGGGTCCAATTAGGCCTGTGGGCTGGAGGTTCCCCACCCCTACATTAAGCCAAACCTTGGTTTAGCTTAGCTTAGCACAGCACAGCAGCAAAAAGAACTGGGGAGGAACACTGGAGCTCTGATCTCTTCTTTGGAAGCCTGCATGTTTGGGTGATCTCACTAAGCCAAGGTTTGGCTTAGCATGTCTTGCAAACCAGGTCTATGTAAGCCTGTTGACACAGAGATAGGCCCCATTAAGGGTGGTGTGTATCCATCAGTTTCTTGCACCTGTTGTTTCTACTTCTTGTTTTTCTCTCTCTCACTTGGTCAGATGCCCAGTGTCTACTTCACTCCTGATGTAAGAGAGGGAGCTGAACTTGTTTTATGAGGCTCCTAACTGATTACAAAAGGATTACTTAGCATATGATTTCCCCAAAGAAAGGTTGATCGTGTTATAGAGAAACAACCTTTTCTGTTCCTCCTTAAGTATATAATAAATCACTTCACTTGCAGCTCTCTCTTATTGGACATTTGGTGGAGCTTTCCCCCCCCCTTTTGTTTTGCTCACCATTAATAAGCTTTACTGCATATGACAAAAGGGTGTCAACTGCAGATTTATAAATTGCAGACTTGTTCATCTAAATCAGGGATAGGGAAACTTTTTTGGCCTAAAGGCCACATTCTCTTATAGGAAACCTTCTAAGGGCCAATGTCAGTGGTAGGTGGGGCCTAGGGTTGCCAGGTCAGAAGCATCCAAAAACCTGAGAGTTTAGGGGCGGGTCCAAGTGATGTCACGGGGCGGGCCTGAGTGATGTCATTAAGCATGATACATTAAGCGTCAATCACAGTTGCTTGGAGCGTACAATTAAAAAAAATATCTGACTGGAAATTAAGCTAGACATCTTAGTTAAAAGATGGAGCCTGGGTAGGGAACATTTAATCTAGCCTACTTGCTTTCGGCAAGAAGGGTTTAAGTGCCGCCAGGCCAGGCCAGTCATCAGAAGGTCACTGTAGGAAGAAAGGAGCCTAGTGTTGTGGAGATGTTAGATGGGAGCATTCGGGAGTAAAGATGGATGCCCCTGAAGGCTGCAATTCTAAACACACGTACAAAGGGATTAAGCCCCCATAGAACTCAACAGGACTTACTTCTGAGTAGATATAGTTTGGATTGTGCAGTTGGTAAAGCTTGACTAGGGATCCTCTGCAAAGACGTCCAGGGTTGGCAACCCCCTGCCTGGAATGCCCTGCCCTTATCTTTTAATGTGGCTGCTCCAAACTTCTTTACAGATTTGACCCTTCACTTCAGAAAGAGGTCTGAGAAATGAGTAAGAGTAAGAAGATTCTCTACCCTTTCTGTCTGCATAGATGCCCTCATCCTTCCCCTGCGCCCAGCAGAAGCTCTGGGCCAGGCGGGACGCAGTGGCATCTCATAGAGGACACCCTCCCCTTTCATGGGGTGTATGATTTGTCCTGGCCCAGAGCAGATTTTGGGGTGGGCACCCCCAATTACTTATTTTTCCTGTATGTCTTTTTCTGCTTTGATTTTGCATAGATGCTCTCCTCCATGCCCTGCGCCCAGCAGAAGCTCTGGGTCAGGCGGAATGCAGTGGCATCTCATAGAGAACACCCTCCCCTTTCCTGGGGTATATGATTTGTCCTGTCCCAGAGCAGAGTTTGGGGTGGGCACCCCCAGTTACTTATTTTTATGATTTTATGTCATCATTATGTATTTATGATAGTATCAGAAGCCTGATTATTTTGATTGCATAAATGTATTGTTATTCTTGACAGGGAGAGTCCCCCGATCACAGTGATATATCATACAGGGTACCCCAACATATATTTGGGGGTTCAGAGACATGTTAAGTTTGGTTTGAAGTTGCTGTAGTTGTCAACTCTTCTTTTTTAGTGTTTTGAACTTTCAAGCAAATATTGTAAGGAACTGGGAACTAGGAACCAACTTCAGCGTCGTATCAGTTAAATAGATTAAACAGTCGCGGGGTGGGTGGCCTGCTTTTTTGGTGTATATCTCGGGAACCAGACCACCTAGAAACTTAATTTTTTTTAAATTGAAGCTGAGAGTCCGGAGATTAAGGGGTGCTAGCCGGAGAGCCCCCAAAAAACTGGAGACTCCGGCCGAAAACCGGAGATCTGGTAACTCTAGTGGGGCCAGAGGCAACAGGAGATGGAGCAATAAATGTTACTTTTACCTTCAGTAGTCTAGTTTGTACGCACACTCACACATCCCTCTCTGACCTCCATCCAGACAAGCGAGAGGCATCCTCAGAGTTCAAGAACCTATTCTAGCCAGGCAAAATCACTCCGAGTGCAAAGCAGGGCCAGTGAGGAGTGTGGTGTGGGGTTTCACATACCAAGGGCCAGATAGCATACTGGCAAATTCAGAAGTGCAGAGTCCCTTCATGACAGTCACACCACACCCCGTCACAGCCACATCCATTTCCCACTTTGTCTCATCTCCCTTGCTCTGTGTTGCCGGATACAGAGGCTTGGAGGGCCGCATTCTGCCCCAGGGCCTGAGGTTCCCACCCCTGATCTAAATGCTCTGGTAATAGTTATTAATCTGATTCAGATCCTAAAAAGTTGTGGCTACATTACCTTGTTCCCTCAACTGGAGCCACACATAATTTGTATATATTTCCTGTAGTGTGGATGTCATTCCCATGCCTTTAAACACCCATACACAGGTACCCACAATCTGTCATTCACCCTTGGCACATTTGCAGCATATACACTGGTCTACCCAAAGCAATCACGTTGTCTGTGAAAGTGTAACTGTAATAATTCCAACACTGGGTTGTATCTAGTCATGGTGTTGCCTTTGCAGAAGGGTTTCACATATTCCCTCTACCAACTTGTCCCCTGTCCTCCACCTCTAAAGCTGCTCCTCATGTGTCCCCGCCCCCCAGAACAGAATGGTTGCAGTAAGGGCTTATCCACAAGGGAGCATTTCTTTGTAACAAATACACTGCTTTTACCATCATAACAGATTTGCAAGGTCCACACTTTGTGCCCAATGGTAGCTTCAAATCCGTTGTTTTCCATTCACACAAGTAGGCGTTCCTCAAGCTTAGTGTTGCTGTTTCCTTGTGGCCCTGCCCTCTAATTTTAATTTTTTACTTCTTCCGGTTGCTCAGCTACTGGGCATATGCAAATATTTTTGACCTGTGCACTATTTCCACTCTTTCCTGCCACTACCACTTCCTGAAGTTTGGCGGCTGAAAAGAAGTGGAGTTATCTGCCCCCCTTTCTCTGCTGCTCCTTGCTTTTTCTGAGCTAATTTTTCCCTGCTGGAAAAACAAATATATCAGTATTTTAAAGAAAATATCAATATCAATATGTTGAGAAAATATCAATATCAATATTGATATTTTCTTTAAAATATGTATATTAATATCAATATTTTTGAGGTGACTTTAAAAAAAATCCACTTAGATTTTTTAGGGAAAAAATTGGAAACCAGGCACAGAGGGATGTTACTTCAAAATTCTCTCCACAAAGATTGAGAATATGAGAAACAATGATAAAATCCAATGGCAATTCCCATCTCTTGCTACAAGGAGTGAAGGAAGTTTACTTGGGGAGAAAGGGAGAAAAGAAGGGAGGGCTGCAGCAAACTGTGAAGGGGAATGGATAGAGCAGTCGAAAATTGCTAGATAAACCACAGGAAACAAAATGGAATTCATGGAAGAGTTAGTGGGCGGAGAAAGGGGAAGAGCTGAAAGTGATGATTCACCTGCCCACTAAAAACCATTGAAGCAAACCATCTGCAAAGACATGTGGGGCAGAGTGGAGCTGTATTGTTCTAAACTTTTTGTATTATCAGCAGATTGGGTTAGTACAGATTTGCAGGGAGAAAACTGCATGATAGCTTCTGTTTGCCACTAACGTCATGTAAACCATGTGAATTAAAAAGAGATGTGAGTAGCACCAAACCCACACTAAATCACTGTGTAGATGAGCCTTAAGTACCATTGGTGAAAATCAGGTGGCCCAGATTGCACTAGCAGAAGACTTTTTGCAAAAACAAAGATACTATTGGTTAAAATCCTTTGTAACCTTTGTTATGCACAACTTTTGTTGAACAACAAACAGAAAATGAAGCAGAAAAACCATAAAATTTCATCATAAAATTGAACATTAATACAGAACATTATGCATTCAGTAGGAGATAAATGCATTAGCAAATTATCACTTATAAGATTCCACTTGAAACGTATGTAAAAAAAAGCCACCCAGGAGCCTCACATTATAAACGATGAGTGCTATTCAGTGCTAGTCCTACTCAGAGTAGTCCCATTAAAGTGAATAGACATGACTTAGTTGGGTTCATTAATTGCACTGAGTCTACTCTGAGTAGGACTTAGTTGAACACATCTCTGTTGATTCAAAAACTAAATCTTGGAATGGATGATCTTTTCCCCAAATAATATTTCTCTGTTAGGAGATACTGTTTTCTGTTCCTCTGTCTTTGAAGAGCCAGGAAGAAGCATGGTTCTCCTTGCCATAACATTCCCTTCAAGACTTCTGAAAATATGTATAATATATGTACTAGTTGTGACAGATTGACACTCTAGGCCACTGATTACACAACAGGCACAGCAGCACTAAAACTTTCTTCACATTGCCCTGAGAGTGTACCTCGACAAAGACTTAGAGGGTTACTTCTAGCACTGAGTGAGAGCATGGAGGTCATTTAGTCTATGAGAGATTTGTATGGTCCCTTGACTAGCATGATGGAGCATGAGTGATTGAGAGTGCCATCGATCAATATTTTATACTGGAATGTGATGAAGTGTAAAAGTGTGATTAATGGGGCAATCACATTCTTTTGCTTCTCATGGGGATGTGAAGCTGCTGTTTTGCTATATTACCCTTTTGTGCAGTGAAAAGTTATGTTAACTTTCTGTACTGTTTTTGCTATGATTTACATCACAGGCAAGTTGGCTAGATTATATTATTGTATTAACCTTGTGACAGTCTTCATTCCTCCACTCAGGATCTTGAGGCAAATTCATTGCACATCTATGGGGTTCTAGTGAGAGGCCCAGCTTGTGCTAGGCTTTGAGGGAATACTAGTAGCTTTACACTCTTCTTGCATGAAAAAGACATTGGTCCACACCATACATTTAAAGCACACCTAACACACATTTAAAGCATGTGACTTCCCCCAAAGAATCATGGAAGTGTCATTTGTTAAGGGAGCTTGGAATTTGTAGTGCTGTGAGAGAGAAACCACAGTTCCCACAATTCATTGGGGGAAGTAATGTGCTTTAAATGTGCATTAGATGTGCTTTAAATGCATGGTGTGGATTCACAACAAACTGAAGAGGTAGCTAGCTGCAGATGAGAGACTACTTAACAGACTTTGGCTATAATCCTGAGCACACACACCTGGGTTGCATGGCCTCTCCTGATTCAGATGTTTCAGAGAAACAGAGCTGGGTAAAATCAGTTTACTGCCAACACCTCACCTCAAATCTTCTAATGACCACTCTCAATGGCTTCTTATAGATGTTAAACAGAATTGGGGACAAGATAGTATCCTGCAGCACCCCACAGCACAACTGTCGAGGGGCCAAAAGACAATTACCCAATGCTATTATCAGAAATCAACCCTGGAGATAGGATCAGAGCCACTCTAAAATAATGCCTCCAATACCTATCTCACTAAGTCAGCTCAGAAGGATCCCATAGTCAGTCCAACAGGATGACCAAGGCCAGTCCCATAACCAGATCTGAACCCAGTCTGAAATGGGTCAAGATAATCAGTTTCATCTAAGAGTAATTCCAATTTTTGCATCATAACCCTCTCAATTATTTTTCCTGAAAAGGGGATATTTGCGAACAGATGATAGTTGTCACAAGCCAAAGGCTCCAGAGGGAGCTTTTTCAGGAGTGATAGGATCACCATCTCTTTCCGGATGTCTGTGACCACTCCCTTTCACAAGGATGTACTGAGCACACCCTGGATCCACTCAGACATATCCCCGTCAGCAAGCTTTTTTTAATAAGCTGCCTGGGATGAGGAAACATGTTGCTGCCTGCATTGTTGCAAGCACCTTGTCCTTATCATCAGGCCTCACCAACTGAAACTGATCTCAGGATGTTGCAGCAGATGTTGCACTGGACACCTCACTGTAGTGGAGACTGCTGTAAATGTGGATGTAGCATCAAGACTGATGCAGGGACAAGCAACTTTACTCTCAAAGTGCCTTGAAACAATTCACACTGGGCTCCCGGAGGGTATCAAACTCCATTTTCTGTAGCAGATGGTAACAGAACCTGGACAATACAAAAACGCTTCACTTGACAGCTACTTGAGGATGTGATAGAGGCAGAGAAATGGGCCTTCTTCACAGCCCTCACTGCTACACAGTCCTACAGTTAACATAGGTTTCTGTATTCACTGATGTAATGAAACTGGAAAGGAAAGGAGTACATTTTGATTCCTTTTCAAGAGAGATCAAAGTGACACATTATTTTGGGATACGTTTGCAGTAATGATGTAGTACAAAAAGCCCTGTCTGTGGACCATATTTAGTGTGTGTGTGTATCCACCATCTCAAATGCTAAATAATTATTAACTATTTTACTTGACACACAACTGCAATCATGACTGATTAACAAACATAACGGAAAATGGTTTTTTTCCTGTTTACAGGGGGAAATCAATGGTGATGAAGAACAAGATAAAAGTGCACAACTGAAGAAAACTAGAAGAACATATACACATTTCAACAGACCTAGAAAGAAGAGAAACATACAGGATGCAGTCTGTAATCGGTGGATATCTTCCTAAAGCCTCTTACATCTTTGCATTAGGAGAATTTAATCCCATATATAAGCTCAAGGATATATTTAAAAGAGAGAGTGACAGTCTATAGAGACATCTCTATAGAATGTAGAAATAGTAATAATTCTGCACCTGCCAAAGGGCACTATCCCCTCATTCAGCAGTTTTTTTAATCCAAATAATTTCACTCCAAACTATTTATTTTATTTATGTATAAAATGTATAAACAGTCCACTCATGTAAAATCAAGGCAGTGGAACAACAATATATATACAAGTACAAGAAAACATAAGATTCCATAAAAACAAAACAAAATAATTATAAAAATGACTGGTTCATCTTGAAAGAATGTAAACTGAATAGGCTTGCCAGCACAAAAACACCTTAGGGAGATGCCTGAAAGTTAGCAGTGAGGGTGCCTGCCAAGTCTTTGCTGGAAGAGTATTCCACAGCATGGGACCTGCGACCCTAAATGAATTATTTCTAGTAGAAGCCAGTCAGGGAAGCTGGGGAACAACTAATAATGCTTCTCCAGATGATCTCAGTGATGGAGCTGGGATATAGGGGCTCAGGTAGTCCTTAAGGTATTCTGGACCCAAATTGCTCAGGACTTTGTATATTAATACAAGAACCTTGCACCTGGCCTCATAAAATATGATTGGCCAGTGCAGATGTTTTAGCAGAGTTGTCATATGTTGTTAGCCATCTTCCTCCATCAGTAGCCTAGCTGCTGCATTCTACATTTGCTGGAGCTTCTCGACCTAAGGGTAGCCAGTATATAGATTACCATAGCCAGGCTATCCAAGTCCAAATATGGCCATAGCTAGCAAACTAGGCAAAGGTGGTAAAAAGTGCTCCTAGCCAAAAAGGTCACTGGGGCTTCTAATGACAAAGATGCATCCAGGAGTACTCCCAAGCTGTGTATCTGCTCCATCAGAATAAGCACAACTCCATTCATAACAGGCAGTTGGCTTATCTGTTGGACATGGGAATCACCTACTAAGAGAGCCTCCATTTCCCCAGGATTCAAACTCAATTTATTGGCCTTCATCCAGTCCACCACTGTATTTACGCACTGGTTCTGGGCTTTCATAGCCACTCCTGATTCAGCTGTTATGGAGAAACAGAGCTGTGTCATCAGCATACTAGTGACACTATGCTCCAAAACTCCTAATGACTTCATGTAGATGTTAACTAGCACTGGGGACAAAATAGTGCCCTCTGGAACCCCATTGCACAAGTGCTGGGAGAGCAAGGTGTACTTCCCCCAATGCTGCTTTCTGGACTCGGTTGCACAGATGGAAATTGAACCATTTGCCTCTGATACCAATTTTGTACAGTCAATCTAGGAAGATACCATCCTGAATAGTATCAAAAGCTACTGAGAG
Source organism: Rhineura floridana (assembly GCF_030035675.1). NCBI lineage: Eukaryota > Metazoa > Chordata > Lepidosauria > Squamata > Rhineuridae > Rhineura > Rhineura floridana. The sequence goes on along the minus strand of NC_084487.1, from coordinate 64,205,463 downwards.
ACTGAGAGGCTAAGGGGGAATAACAGGGTCACATTTGGCCTGTCCTTCTCTTGGTAAAGGTCATCCATGAGGGCAGCTAAGGCTGATTCAGTCCTGAAATCAGGCCTGAAACTAAACTGAAGTGGATCCAGATAATCAGTGTCATCCAAGAACACTTGCAGATACTCTGCCATAACCCTCTCCACCACCCTCCCTTCAAATGTGACTGGCTGGGAATTATTACAGACCATAAGGGCCAGGGTGGGCTTTTTAAGGAGCAGGTGCACCACCACCTCTTTAAGGGTGGCTAGCACCACTCCATCACACAATGAAATGCTCCTGACACCCTGGACCTACCCAGTCACCCCACTCTGGCTAGCTTTAACCAGCCAGGAAGAACAGGGGTCCAGAGGGGATGTGGTTGGATCCATTATTGCAAGTATTCTGGTTGCATGAGGCCACATCCCATAACAGTGAGTCAGATGTAGCACTGGACATCCCGACTGGACCTGCTGTGATATTGGCATCTAAGTCATTATGAAGTTGAGCAACTTTTTCTTTGAAATGTCTTGCATAACCACTCAAATCATTTAGGGCTTTAAACACTAATGTGAGCACCTTGAATTGGGCCCAGAAAGGAACTGGCAACCAACCAGCTATTTTAAAATGGGTTATATGAGGTAACCCAAGGCAGTAATATGGCTGCTGCAGTTTGGATCACTTGAAGTTTCTGAAGTTGTCTTTGAGGGCATTCCCACACAGAGCACATTACTACTACTACAACTGCTACTACTACTAAACATAAATTTAGTATCAACAGTGTGCTAGGTGCCAGAGCATAGAAGGAACATGACCCCTGATGTCTTTTAAACTATGTTAGAGGATTGATAATTGCATAGCAAACTATGGAATCTTGATACTTCTTCCCCAACAAAGGGCTCCAAATATTTTCTCAGATGGCCCTGCTTACACTAGCCACAGTGGTTGCACAAGGAGTAGAATTCTGAAGCACAGATTGTGAGTGGAACAAAACCAAAACTAGAATGAACTGTAATGTAATCCATAAGCAACAGGCTGGCAGTTACATTGTTGCTGTCACACTGGCACGATTCTTCAAAGTTTTATTCCTCTGTGATTTCCAAGTTCTCCGTTTCTTTCCTGAGATGGGCAGTCAGATATGCTTTCTGAGATATATATTTCTGTGTCTCAATGTGCCTATTGATCACACAATTACTCGGTCAAAAGCCACTCCAGATAATTCTTTAAGCTTCTATGACAACTTGAGATTAAACCAAAAACTTCAATGAGAGCAATTGCTGTGAAATGAATGTGAGCCAGACAGGCATGTCTCTTTGATTAGTGGCACCATTTATTTTTTGTCTGAGAAGCATTTAGTTTTGTATCTTCTTTGTTCCAAATGTTTGCATTTAAACGGCACTTCATTAAAAATCTGAGAACGTTTCCCTAGGTTCTGAGATAATATGCCAACAAATTGTATTAAAAATGTGCATTCCTTTTTTGAAATAATAATTAAAGTTGCCTACAAATGTTGGGCAAATACTGGAGGACCATGATGGGAAAACAATATTTGCAGATAGAATGGGCCAGTTTTGTGCTCTGGCAGAGAAGTCAGCTTTGGTTCATTTGAATCAAAGCAGCGATTGCAGTTTCTGATAGCTCAGTTTTAGCAGCAGCATCCTTCTTGCCATACTGTATATCAAATATCTGTGTGCCAGAATCTTGTTTGCATGAGTGTTTGAAAAGCTGTTGTTATTCATAGGAAACTAGGCAGTCATGCACAATTGAGCACATTCATGTCACAACTGTTCACCTGGGTAGCTGATACAAAACGGCTTTTGTACTCTGGACTGGCACTGCTCAGAGGCACACAGAGAAGACCTCAACATTGAGGGGGGCAGGATGAATAAACTAACCTGTCAGCTTTGTAAAAAAATAAAAAACAAAAAGGTGGGGGGAGATTTTAATGAGCCCCATACACAGCCATGAGAAGACAGTAGGAAAAATGCAAGGTTCATAAACAATGGGGGACGGGGAAGCGTTGGCCTCAGCTGCAACATACAGTAGAATGCTTATATGCAATTGTTAATTAGGAGAACCAAAGTATAGAAACTCAGCATACCACACTTAGACTGAGAAAGCAAAACAGGCCTGTCTCTCTTCTTACTGAATCTATGCTACATCTTCTGTTTGGTGATGAAAGATACTTGTGCACAGCAGAGCAGTGATGCATAGGAAGCAACGGTGTGGATGGGGCCCTGTTGTCAATAATATGCCCTTTCTCAGCTATTCCACTTATAGCAAATCAACCCCAGCCAGCATAGCCAATGTTCAGGAGTGATGGGAGCTGTACTTCAACAACACTCTGCTGAGATATGAAAGGTCCCATCTGTACTGGCATTCTGTTGGCTTTTGAAGATGCACCTGTTTACACAGGCATTCCCTTGAGCCCTTGATATGAATCCTCTGTTTTTATCTCTGTGTTGTATTAATGTGATTTTTTTTGGTGTATTTTAATTATTGTGTGTTTTAAATTATTGTATACTTTAAAAATGTGGTGCATTTTTTAAAAAAAATTAGTAGATTGCTTAGAATCCTATTTGGCATTGAGGGGTATATAACAAAATATTATTAATAAGATAATCATAATAATTAATTAGAAGAATAGCATTTGGTGGGCCACAGATTCCCCAGTCCTAACGTACAGCAGCTATCGCCACCTCTTCTGCCTTAGACCAGAGCCTTCCAAAATCCCAGGCAGACAGCAGTAAGTATTGTTCCATATGTATTAGGGTTGCCAGGTCAGAACCAGAACTTCCTGGTGAAGTTTAGACTTATGGCTCTGATCCTTCCCTGCAAGGGTGGTGGACAAATTAAGATGATCTGCCCCCGGAGACTAATGGAATCCACAGGATTCCTGAATGCCCTGGGGGAGTTCCCAGTAGATAGAGTAGGTGACCCTGTTGAAGCTCTTGTCACACTGTGGAACAGTGAGACACGTTGGGCTCTCAACACGGTTGCCCCTGAGCGCCCTCTCTGGCATTGTGGAGCCCGGTTTGCACCTTGGTACACCAGTGAGCTAAGGGCAATAAACAGGCTAGATGACAGCTAGAGCGCAAGTGATGAAAGACGTGCTGTGAGGCTGATAGGGCACGAGTAAGAAAACATAACTGTGCCTACTGTGTGGCAGTGAGCGTGCCTACTGTGAGGTGAAGTCTTCAAATCTTTTAAAAAAATGTTTTAAAAGTTGTTTTGTTTTAATATATTTTAATGTCTGTTTTTATGATGTTTTAAAGTGTTTTTAGTGCTTTTGTTTGCTGCCCTGGGCTGCTCCTGAATTGCCTCCTAACCCACCCTCTGTCTGTGGAATGGCATGGAAGTGGAGCCCAGGAGTGATCCGGATGAGGTATCTCCACCTCCATTGCCAAGGATGTACTGCTGCCTACACAGTTGCAGATTGAACCTGCTCTCCAGGCCACTTGCAGGAGTGCCCAGTTGCTTGCCCACTCTTGATCTGAGAAATAGTTCCCATGCAAATAGTGTGCCCACTCCAAACCTATTTAAGAAGTTTTTAAAAGATGTTTTTAAAGCTTTTTTTAAAAAAAATGTTGTTAAAGTTGTTTTTAAAATGTATTTTAATGTCTGTTTTTATGATGTTTTAAAGTGTTTTTAGTGCTTTTGCTTGCTGCCCTGGGCTCCTGCTGAGAGGAAGGGTGGGATATAAATCAGATAATAAATAAATAAATAAATAAATAAATAAAATAGAATAAAAGTAAGTCCTACTGCACACCTGGGGTTAACTCCCAGGTATGTGGGATTAGCATTGCAGCTTTAATATGTCATGTTTGCATCTAATTTAAAAAACCCTGCATGTACACTTTTATTATAACTAAAATTGTTTACTGTGTATGCCCACCAAGATCCTGCTGTGATCTTCTGTTGTAGTGCAATTCTATGCATGTTTACTCAGAAGCAAGTCCCAATCCTGTACAGAGAAAGTCCTCTTTATGCTGCTGAAAGCTATATATTTACTGAATTCCTGATGTGAGATAAGCAGGAAAAGGAAACTGTTCTCAGAACTTGAAATGGAGTTTAGGTATTGCCTGGGGTCAACAAATCTTGTTAATCACAACCCTGACTTCACTTATTGTGTACTAACAGAAGTTGCGGGGGGGGGTGGCAGCTGACATTTTGGTTTAAATCTTTTGAACCAGACCACCTAGAAACTTTTTTTTAAAAAAGGAAAGCAAAGCGTCTGGAGATTAAGGTGACTTACCTGGAGACCCAGAGAGGACCCCCAAAAACCAGAGTGTCTGGGTGAAAACCAGAGACCTGCCATCCCTAATTGCTTGCATGGCAAGAGGTGAACTTGAGGAGTGATTCTCTGCAATCACCCTCAGATCCAGGCAGGCAGAAGTGGAAGTCCTTCTTTAGGGACACATCTTCCCATGGGGAAGGAGAATTTCCCATCAACTGCTCCCACCTGTCTGTAACCTGAGGGCCTCCAAGCTTCAAAGCAAGTATCAATGGGAATCTCTGCTTCTGTAGCAACAAGGATCATGGGGCGGCCTTAGGCCTCTAGCATATCATTCTTGAATCATTCAGAAATAAGATATTGCAAGCACAGAGACCTAATCATTCAAGTCAGCTTCACTACATTTTCATTATAGAGCAGGGATGAGGAAACAGTGGTTCTTTAGTTGTTCTTGGACTACGTCACATCATCCCTGACCACTGGCCATCCTAGCTGGGGCTGATGAGAGTTGGAGTCCAACAACATCTAGAAGGCCATAGGTCAGCCACTCTGCTGTAGAGTAACACAGTTATAATGTGTTCAAATGGTCAATAGGACAGCTCCACAACTCATCCAAATGTAGTTGCTGTCACAGTTCCATTCCAGCATGTAAAGTGTGGATGCCTTGTGTGTGTATGTATATGTGTGTGTGTACATATATCTTTAAGTGTGTATGTCCACCTGGAAGCTAACTGAAACTGTATGTAAAAATGGGCCTACGCTACAATGGTAGACCAAACATCTGATCTGTGTCTGTTTCTGAATATGGGAGCCTCACTGGGTTTTCAGATCAAGACTGAATACACATACCAGGTTGTTTTAAGTAGAAGATTCATAATTTCATATTTTTGGATATTTTATTCAGTATAATTTGTTTTTATATGCATTGTGTACAAGTGGGTAAACTGTGTTTTGATATGAATTCATTTTAGCACTAAAACCAGGCTGATGCATAGACATATATGAATTGAACTCAGGAGGGTTAAATGAATGTTTTGTAATGAAAATCATTTCAAAGAAAAAAGAACCATTCCATTTTTACTGAAATTTACCAAGACTGGCATAAATATTATGGGCCTGATCCAGCCAAGGTTAAATATTGTTAAGTCTCATTGAATTAAATGGGATAGATTTAACAACATGATCAACTCCCCCTTAAAAGGAATGGGACTTTAAAGTGCTTAACTTTTGTTGGATCATGCCCTGCATGTGTAAAAATTAGACAGTGGTGCAAAGAGTGACATGCACTGCATAGGCTAAAGTGGCATCATAGCCCAGGCCTCTGGAACACAGGCATCTGGCTTTCTCCTTGCCAGGGAAAGGTCTGGTGCGGCCCTTTACAATAACGAAAGCAGGATCCAGCTTTGCCCAGCTTCAGTCACTAGAACCAACCACTGAATTCCCAGAATTGATGACTGTACCTCATATTAGCTTCAGGACACTAGTGTTCAGTCCTATGATATCAACATTTTTTTCAACATATCAACAATTTTGTGAAAAGAAACAGCTGGTTTACATTTCAGCCTCAACATGTACAAACAATTTGGTGCTGTCTGCAACACAAACATTGTTTCATGCCTGCTAAGTAAAGGAATATGACAACTATATTTGAAGAGATGAGCACAACCACAAAAATTAACTATTTTGTCATAGTTTCTCCATCTTCCCTTGCTTGGGCTAACATTCAGGAGACAGAAGAAGTAATAAAATGTACAGATCTGGATACAAATTCACTATGAAATGAAGCCATCGTTTAACATCTGCCTCCCCGGTGAAATTTTGCCAGTTCAGTCCCAGTGAAAATATATGACTGATGGACAAAACATGATAACTCTCTGCTTTCAGGGGGAATTGAAATGACAAGAAACAGATTTCAGTTGCTGAAGCCTTTTCATTTACCGGACAATGTATCTGCCAAGAAATGATGAAAGACAGGATATGACACACACACTATGCACATTGTCTCCTTCTCTCCCCACCTGCACAAAATCCAGGCCACGGGCTACAATTTCCTTGATACTTCTGTAAAAGTTTGACATGTGGCTCTTCACTTCAAATGATTGTATTTAATTCCAGTCCCAGGAAAATGCACTCTACTTTGTATAAGGGCCAAACTAGATATTATGTGGAAATGCATGCAACTTTCTCTCCACAGTCTTTTTTAAATAAAAAAGCAGACTTGGAGAGCTGTAATTATGAGCAAAGAGCAGTGGGGCTGTAGGAAGTGCTTAACCCTTTCACTGTCAGTGAAAGCACCTGCCGCTTTTTTCCCTGCAGGGGAAAAGTCATGATATGTATCTTTTCTCCATGTAATGAAGGGTAAAAGAACAGCTGGGGGCAGGATTGTTTTCAGCAGAAAAAGGATCTCCTCCCCTTGCTCAAGATCATAACCTCCCAAGGCTGCTTTTCATTAATTCATAATCCTAATGCATATGGCATCTGGGTTAGCTTTAAGGGTATTTTAAAAAATTAAATGTAATTTACTGCAGTATTATTATGCTTGCAAGCCTATACCGTGTGCACACATGCATAATGCATGCCAGTAACTGTATGGCTGAAAATTTCTCTATATACTGTACCTTTAGCTGGCTGATGCTTGGTGCCAGTGGTCAATTTGTGGAGAGTTAATTCACAATGGGGACAATTCAGAGGAAAGTTTTCTTATATAGCTCCAGTGAAGCAAATGGGTTGTGTGGCTAGAGAATGTCCTGCTCTGCTAAACTCTTTGCCAGTTTATTATTTATTTATTTATTAAATTTGTATGCCGCCCTTCCTCTCGAAAGGAGCCCAGAGCGGCAGTTATGTCCCTGTTTTGTATTCTTGTTTGTTCTTTGCACCTCAGTAATTGAGGAGCTGTTAACGAACAGTTTGGCTCTTTACAAATCATGTCCGGCTTTTGCTGTTTTGATGTGACCACTTATCTCTGTCATGCTAGCCCTGAACTGATTCCCAACATTTTCGATTTTCATTCTTTGGTAACAATATATGCTTGGCAAGCCATTGCTGTTTTAATAAACATATATGTAAGCCATGTAAGAGGTTGTGAGCCAGGTGAAAAGAGAGGTGGACATTTTAAAGAAAGAAAGAAAGAAAGAAAGAAAGAAAGAAAGAAAGAAAGAAAGAAAGAAAGAAAGAAAGAAAGAAAGAAAGAAAGAAAGAAAGAAAATTAAGCTTTAGTTTTGATCTGGGGTTAGCCGACATGTCACTCCGTGAACAGAGTGATCCTATGAGGGCAGGAGAGAGAGAATTCAGGGTGAAGGCACTGTAAAATCCAAAGCCTTGCTGAGCTTTAGCCAGGAAAGCAGAAGGTGCTGGGCATTTCCCCCTTTTCCTCCATCATTTTCCCTGTATATTTTCTTTCCCGTTAGTTGTAATAGGAGGGGAAATATGTATGCCAGTTTCAGAGCTTGTATGCTTTCCTCCCTATTCTGGGGTTGTATCAGAGGACCACTGGATCGAAAGCACCTCCTGATCCACCACCTCTGGTATGCTCTTTTTTTGCTGTCACCACCTTTGGAGCATTGATGAGAGTGGCAGAGGTTACTTGACCTGCAATGGGGAGGGTTGCAAGGGTAGACTTTCTTCTCTACCCTTGGATCTCCTTCTCCATGGGTAGAGGAGACAGCATCTACAAAATCCTATGGCACCTGCAATGCCTTCCCAGGGACCATAGGCTTGTATCTTTATAGATGCGCTATCACAAGTCAAATCACTAAATGCTTTATAGTAAATGACATATATTGCCAGAAATACATTGTTTGTTTATATATGACACTGTTGTGGAACCTCTGGTCCTCCAGATGTTCTTGGACTACTCTCATAATCCTTGACCATTGACCATGCTGTCTGGGACTGATAGAGTTCAACAACATCTGGAGGGCCACAGGCTCTCCATCCCAGCTCTATGAGATACTTAATCCTGATTAATGTTTATTTTATTCATTAACTATGAATTATTTGCATTCTTGGGTTTGTAATTTAAATATATTTATGTAACATTTTACCTTGGGTTTTAATGATTTAGATATACTGAAATACCCAGCATGACAGGCCAGCAGAAGATTATTATGAAAACTGAGGATAGGTAAGCATGGTTGGTGTAGATAGTGAATTTTGGAATTGCATGCTAGAGGAAGGTAAATCAGAAGCACGTCTGTGAACATTGGGATTACACACATATTAGACACATATAATTTAAAAACGGATATGATTCTTCCACTTCTGACTTGATCTCCAGAGACATAAGTCACTTGGACAAGAAACAAATAAGTATACCCACTGTGCTATATTAATGTTGGCTTTACCACACCCTTCATTCCTTGCCTGCCAGTCTATACAGGACGTAGAAAAATACCAGATACATCTACTGCTTCCTCTGTTCTCTGTCTGCAGTTGTGATCAAAGAGAGCATTTGTGGCCACACAAACCAAGCCATGATTTCAACCTAAGAAATTTAAAACCTCCCAGGAACTGCTATTTTGTGTATAGGTTCTTTCTTAATTCTTAGGCACCGCTTAAGCATAATGAGCTACACCAGTGAAAACTGATACCTAAACTGAATTTTAAGGCAGGATCTAGATTTCAAAACATACTTTATCAATTGGTTACACACAGACTGCTACCTTTTATATTATCCTTTTTTATTAAAATATCAAGAACCAGTGGGTTGTGGTTATTCAGTTTATATAAAATAAACATGACATAAAACAAAGTTTGAGCAATCTCATTAAAAAAGCTAAAATATAGGAAACAAGTACATTTTCACGTGGCAAGAAGAATTTAGATTTGTTTTATCTCTGTATCTGCACAGTATCGCAAATAATAATTTTGTACTGGTTTGGAAAGGAAATTGCTTTGGGATTATAAACAGACACATCAAGTGGTTAGGATTAGGATTCCAGAAGTGTGTTCACCTCTGGAAATATTTGCATGTGTCTTGACTTTATTATGGCAAACAAATATCCTAATTGTAGTAGCATTTACAGATGGTAGGAAGGAATGCAAAACCTAGTTAAAGTGGCCTACATTTTCAAAGATAAACCCCATTATATTACTGATAATCCTGCATAGAAGAGTCTGTTGGCCATGGGATTATAAATAATAGCATTCACTATAAGGCTTTTCCAGACAGACTCTTCCCCTGTTGTTGTTTTTAGTTTGCTGTCCTTAGTTAGGGATGGGTGCAACTTCATACAACAGGTACCAGTAAGCATGGGGTTTTAGTAGAACAGATGAATTTGACATGGTCATCTGCATATATCCTGCTAGTTCTCAGTCTGTTGCTGGATTCTTGGGGGTCAGCATAATCCTTTGAAGGTGCCTTACACAGCAGGTCCATCTAGCCAAATATTGTCTGCTACAGGGATAGGCAACCTGTTGTCTTCCATGTATTGTACAACTCCCATCATCCTTGAACATTGCCTATGCTGGCTGGGGTTGATGGGAGTTAAAGTCCAACAATGATTGGAAGACCATAGATTCCTCATGCTTGGTTCATTCTGACTGGCAATGACTTCCGAGGATTTCAGGCAGAGGACTTTCCTACACTTGTTACACAGGTGTTTGTCTTTTTAAATCCAGAGATGCTAGGGGGTTTTCTGGGACCTTATGCATGGGCAAAATATGTGCTCTACTACTGAGTTATGTCTTTTCCCACATCAAGGCTGTTATGTGTCAGACAGGAGAATAAAAAAATCCCTGCACCCAGAAACATCCTGACTAGCATGGCTTCCCCATCCTCTTTAGGTGGTTCAGTCCTGCTGCTCTACTCTAGCTCCGCTGACTGATCAAAATTAGGGACTAGTACCTCCTTGGAACAAGCCTTTACATTAATTGCTCTAAGGAGATTCTTTCTGAACTTCTCTTTCATTGTAAATATTTTCCTTGTGGAAATAACTGCTTACACAATCCATTTTCTATTTGGGGCCCTGGGAAACCAGGAAGTCAAATGGCACAGCATAGATTGTATTATTGTGAAATGGATTTTCCTTGGATACAATGGTTTCCAATTTCAGAATAAATCATGCAGGAATGAAGACACGCTGTGATGGTGATCTCCCTTGAGAAAAAACAAATTTTTACATATATGACATTGTGGCAGAAAGCCAGCTGGTAAACCTCTGAAGATGTCCACAAATGATTGCTTTTGAGCAACCTTGCTCCTGTGAATCCCCTTGTGGTTTAAAAAGAGGCTCCAGGAATGAAACATGGATCTCCCCCTCCCTTCTCTCACCTGATATTTTTCTTTAAATGAATGGGCAGCTTGTGGATCTATAACTCATCGTTGGGAGCAGTTACCAAAGCATAGTTGAGCACATGCTTTGCATGCATAAAGTCCCAGAGGCAAATCCCTGGCATCTCTTGAATTGTTCAATGAAATTTCAGAAGAGGGAAAATGTAAAATTATGGCTTTAAAACCCAAATGCAGCTCATAGATACTTGATTTAATTTGAATCATATATATGAATGGTTCACAAGATACACATTTTCAAATATGTTTCTTTACCTGTGTGTTTAATGAACCAATGAAGAAATATTTTTCATTAGGATATGTCAGCTGCACTTGTGTAATGAAACTTGCAATACATTACTCAGAAGTAAGTCCCATTGTGTTCAATGGGGCTTTTATCCAGAGAAGTATGCATAGGACATGCTATTTGTCTATGATTCACTGATTTCAGGAACACATCACAGAATCATGGAATAGTAGAGTTAGAAGGGGCCTATAAGCCATCAAGTCCAACATGCTGCTCAATGCAGGAATCCAGCTTAAAGCATACCCAACAGGTGGCTGTCCAGATGCCTCTTCAATGCCTCCAGTCTTGGAGAGCCAACCACCTCCCTAGGTAATTGGTTCCATAGTCATACTACTCTAACAGTTAGGAAGTTTTTTCCTGACATGTTTCTGTGTAACAAGTTAAGCATCATGGTGTCAGTTATATTTTATCTTGAAACTCACTTTTATGATACTTGCACTTAAATATATTATATTGGAGAACATATTGAATACCGTAACATTACACACAGCTGATTGCAATAATTATGTATGTTGCACATTGATGAATGACAAAGACAATAATAATAGTCACATTTTTATAATATTCTCCATCTTCATTCTGTTACTTACGTTTTAAATGCTAAGCATGTTAGACCTTTCTAAAGCATGGATTTCTTTACTGCTGCCACAATCCATTAGCATAATTCTCTTTTATTTCTTAAAAGGTTCTTATATTCACTTTGCTAAGGATTTCTTCTTTAGACATACTTATGAAGCTTTCACACTGTCTAGAAAGGCATAGGCCAATACGTGATAGGTAATAGGAAGCTGTCCATCAAATCTTAGGCTTGAGATGAAGTAGGCAAGCCAATGGTTTGGTAATGGAGAGGAACAACCTGGTGGCATCACTGCCAAACATTGTCCAGAGTGAAGAAAGGCAGCGGATCTGGGACCTTTATATCAGCCCAGCAGCACTACATTAGTCCTCTAGCACCAATTGATTTGCCTGGCCAGATCAGGAGGATACAATGCTGTGGTTTGAATGCCTCAGCTTTAAGTGTCTGTATTTTCTTCCTCTAACTATCAGCCCTGGTGGCACAGGACAGGGAGCAGTGTTTAATCCACAGGATTCCTAAAGCAAATTTAGCTGTACTTGACAGAACAGTTCGATCCATAGAGGGATTTACAATAAATTCCTCATCATCATTATCAGGGGGACATCACAGTCTTGCCCAGGTTAGTGAATCTGGCAGCATACAACATAGAAGTATGTTGTTTCTACTGGGCAATAGTAATTTTTGACTCTTGACTTGTCTTATGGGGCCTCCTCTTTAGATGGTAATGCATATTACTTCTTACTTGAAAATGTGGTCAGCTAGCCGTGCTGTATTTGGGGACCCTCCTGCTCTTTCTGCTGAGTGGGATCCTGAACTTTTCCCCCAAAGTCCTGCCCTGACAACCCCACTGTTACTGAGGTGCCACAACTTCATTTTCTAAACATGGTGTGACATTTTATTTGGTGAACAGATATTTTGCTGTTATACTGTATCTGTTTGTCCAATGTGAATAGGGATTTCCACAGCACCACATGCGAATGTGCCTTTGAAACAGGAAATTAGACATAATTTCAGCACCTCTTGAATAGCTTTTAGGTTATGCAGCTTATCTCATCTCCACAATTACTGTTATTAGTATGTGTTGCTACAACCCTCCCACTCTTCCCTTCCCCTGTAAGTCTGTGACTTTTATAGAATGAAAGTTTTATAGAATGAAAGTTATTTTGAAAATGACTACTTGGTAAGATACGTGAACTCCTGAATTATTTCTCCTTATACTTTGTAATTATTACACATGTCAGACACTCAACTTACTGAGTAACTTGGCATCTTCTGATGATCTGCTAAAGTATATCACAATCTACTGCATAGCATGCCATTCATTCTTTTTAACCAGCCAAACAACAAAAAGGCACAATTTCCCAAGCCTTTACTCTCTGCACATATACTGTTCTTTCTACCACATGGAATTATTTCTTCTGTTGGTCTGGAAACTCTGGAACAGCAGGTGGAACAGACCTATTTCACCTGCTATTCCACAGACTTAAAAAAAAAAATTCAGCTGACATGCAGAATCTTGTTTTACAGTTTCATACACTGTCATTTCCCAGAAACTATCTCCTGCAGCGGAATCACTGTCTTAATGATAATGTCAACATTATTATTATCACAGAGGAGAAACTGGGGTAGGTGGGTTAGGAGATAACATAAAATGTTCATACAACTGCCACTGGGTTAAGCCAGGCCAAATGTGAAATCTGACACCAGGGGAGGAGAACCTATGGCTCTTCAGATGTTGCTGTACTATGACTCCCCTTATCTCTGTCTGTTGGCCATGTTGGCTGGAGCTGATGAAAGTTGGAGTCCAAGAACATTTGGAAGGCCACAGGTTCCCCATCCCTGTCCTACAAATTGTAGTGAACTGGTACATGAAAACCTTTAGTGGTAAGCTATAGGTATGGTGGCCTTTGAGGCACATCCAGTCCAGGGGAGGCTGTTCACTTGCTCCAGCTGGATTAGAACAAGTCTTCAGGTCTTCATCAGAGCTGACCGCTGGAAGTTCATCACAGTTGGCAACTTTGAAAACTTCCAGAAATTCATACAGTTCACCACACATATTATTCTCCCACTCCATCTGAGGATGTTTGCCTGAGATTTTCAGATATAGACAGCTATGAGAAGCACCAAGATTGTGGGTTGTTTGGGATAGACTCCTGGTTCAAGCTTTCATTGTTGATCTCCAGAGCAGTTGCTTTAGTCTGGCACTAGTGCCACTGCTGAGAAAGGAGCGGGCCAGGAGAAATATAGGCATAGTTAAAATGATGTAGACTTCAACCTGTATTGCAGCTGGAACCGACTGCCATATTGTGTATGTGCTCATTCACACACACACACACACACACAGAGAGAGAGAGAGAGAGAGAGAGAGGTTGTTGTTATATGCTTTCAAGTAGATTATGGTGACCCTATAAATCATTTTGGATATATTAGTAAGGATGCTTCCTCATAAGGTTGTTGCGAGGATAAAATGGAAAATGGGAGAACCATGTACACCACTTTGAGCTCCTTGGAGAAAAGGTGGGATATAATCACAGGCCTGGGGGCCAAATGAGGCCCACCAGGCCAGTTCATTTGGTCCTCAGAACATTTCCCAGGCCATACTCCCTTCCCAGCCGTACTTCTCTCCAGGCTGCATCCCTTGCCAGCCCTTTTTCATACCCTCTTTGCCTGGCTAAAATGTGTTCTTGAACTCTGATCATTCTTCTTTTTCTGGATGGAGGATAGAGAGGGGAGTGTAAGTTAGTATTTGTTTGCTCCACTCACTTTTGCTTCTGGCCCTGCCCACCATTATCAGGTGCCCCTTTTAAGGTTGCCTGGAAACAAGTGTGGTCCACTTCAAAGGTTTCAAAGCTTCCTTAGCCTTAAAGCCTAGAGCTAGATTATGTTGAACTAAATTAACATCCTCCGAGTTGAAGACCAGATACATTTAACACACAGTAGCACACTAGAAATCAGGAAGCTGCACTGAAGGGTTGACTAAGAACATAAGAACATAAGAAGAGCCTGCTGGATCAGGCCAGTGGCCCATCTAGTCCAGCATCCTGTTCTCACAGTGGCCAACCAGGTGCCTGGGGGAAGCCCGCAAGCAGGACCCGAGTGCAAGAACACTCTCCCCTCCTGAGGCTTCCGGCAACTGGTTTTCAGAAGCATGCTGCCTCTGACTAGGGTGGCAGAGCACAGCCATCACGGCTAGTAGCCATTGATAGCCCTGTCCTCCATGAATTTGTCTAATCTTCTTTTAAAGCCATCCAAGCTGGTGGCCATTACTGCATCTTGTGGGAGCAAATTCCATAGTTTAACTATACGCTGAGTAAAGAAGTACTTCCTTTTGTCTGTCCTGAATCTTCCAACATTCAGCTTCTTTGAATGTCCACGAGTTCTAGTATTATGAGAGAGGGAGAAGAACTTTTCTCTATCCACTTTCTCAATGCCATGCATAATTTTATACACTTCTATCATGTCTCCTCTGACCCGCCTTTTCTCTAAACTAAAAAGCCCCAAATGCTGCAACCTTTCCTCGTAAGGGAGTCGCTCCATCCCCTTGATCATTCTGGTTGCCCTCTTCTGAACCTTTTCCAACTCTAGAATATCCTTTTTGAGATGAGGCGACCAGAACTGTACACAGTATTCCAAATGCGGCCGCACCATAGATTTATACAACAGCATGATGATATCGGCTGTTTTATTTTCAATACCTTTCCTAATTATCGCTAGCATGGAATTTGCCTTTTTCACAGCTGCCGCACACTGGGTCGACATTTTCATCGTGCTGTCCACTACAACCCTGAGGTCTCTCTCCTGGTCGGTCACCGCCAGTTCAGACCCCATGAGCGTATATGTGAAATTCAGATTCTTTGCTCCAATATGCATAATTTTACACTTGTTTATATTGAATTGCATTTGCCATTTTTCCGCCCATTCACTCAGTTTGGAGAGGTCTTTTTGGAGCTCTTCGCAATCCCTTTTTGTTTTAACAACCCTGAACAATTTAGTGTCGTCAGCAAACTTGGCCACTTCACTGCTCACTCCTAATTCTAGGTCATTAATGAACAAGTTGAAAAGTACAGGTCCCAATACCGATCCTTGAGGGACTCCACTTTCTACAGCCCTCCATTGGGAGAACTGTCCGTTTATTCCTACTCTCTGCTTTCTGCTTCTTAACCAATTCCTTATCCACAAGAGGACCTCTCCTCTTATTCCATGACTGCTAAGCTTCCTCAGAAGCCTTTGGTGAGGTACCTTGTCAAACGCTTTTTGAAAGTCTAAGTACACTATGTCCACTGGATCACCTCTATCTATATGCTTGTTGACACTCTCAAAGAATTCTAATAGGTTACTGAGACAGGACTTTCCCTTGCAGAACCCATGCTGGCTCTGCTTCAGCAAGGCTTGTTCTTCTATGTGCTTGGTTAATCTAGCTTTAATAATACTTTCTACCAGTTTTCCAGGGACAGAAGTTAAGCTAACTGGCCTGTAATTTCCAGGATCCCCTCTGGATCCCTTTTTGAAGATTGGTGTTACATTTGCCACTTTCCAGTCCTCAGGCACGGAGGAGGACCCGAGGGACAAGTTACATATTTTAGTTAGCAGATCAGCAATTTCACCTTTGAGTTCTTTGAGAACTCTCGGGTGGATGCCATCCGGGCCCGGTGATTTGTCAGTTTTTATATTGTCCATTAAGCTTAGAACTTCCTCTCTCGTTACCACTATTTGTCTTAGTTCCTCAGAATCCCTTCCTGCAAATGTTAGTTCAGGTTCAGGGATCTGCCCTATATCTTCCACTGTGAAGACAGATGCAAAGAATTCATTTAGCTTCTCTGCAATCTCCTTATCGTTCTTTAGTACACCTTTGACTTTCTCAGTGCTTTAATATTTCACACATAATGCATCACACTTCCAGTTCTAAAATGTGAGGATTGGTGATGACACACTGAAGCCATTGGAACTAACTGAAAGCAGCAGGGGGGACTGGGGACATTCAAAGGCAGGCTTCATAAGAGCACTTTAAGCACTGATGGGGGAAAGGCCCTAATGTGCTTAATGCCTGGTGAGTCTGGAGAGGATTGTGTTAAATAATAATCGGGGGGGGGTTGATGGTGGAGAGAAGAGACTTGTTAAAAGTGTCTGGATATCTCACACCACAGCTGGGCATGTAGTGCTCTTGCAGGCTCCTGCACCTCTTGCTGTGCCACTTGAAGAAACACTTTCATTACAGATGGCTGGCATAACAAATGGAGGAAAGGCTGCGTGGGGGGGGGGAGAACTCTTCCCAAATTGTGGCTTCTTTTGAGAGATTGACCCCTTTAAAATATGAGTAGCACCCCACCATAAGCTGATACCTTAAGTGCTAATAGATTATTTTCATACTCTCTGGAAAGTTGCTATTTATGTAGGTTGATGTGGTTTTATTCTAGACACAGACTTGTGGTTCAGGTAAAGACTTTCTTGTTTGCCCAGGGATTACATCTGTCTTTGGTTTGCATTTTTGTTTTATGGTTTTTTTAAAGGTTTTTAACCATTTTATGTTTTGCTTTTATTGTGTCTTCCTATTATTGAAAAGATTGCATTATTATTGTTACTATAATTATTATGTTATTGACATTATTGCTTTATTATTAGTAGTAAAACAGTCTCCTGGTTTAATTACTGTGTTGTGTGAATGGGATTATTTTATTGCATATTTTAATCATGGATGTTTATATTGTAATGTTTTAATGTGATTGTTTGATTGTGTACTTTAATTATGGATGTGTATATTTTAATGCTTGTGTGTTTGGTTTTTATCCCTGTAAACTGCTTAGAAGCCTGTTTTAGCATTGCAGTACAGTAGGGCCCCGCTTTACGGCGTTCCGCTTTACAGCACTTCGTTCATGCGGCGGTTTTCAATTAGGGAAAAGCCCCGCTCTTACAGCACTTGTTCCGCTAATACGGCAGGTTTTGTCCATCGGGTGCCATTTTGACGTCATTTTCGTGCGACACGGCCCATTATAGTCTATGGGGCCCTGCTTTACGGCAATTTCCGCTTTACAGCAGGGGCCTGGTCCCTAACCCGCCGTATTAGCGGGGCCCTACTGTATATAAATTAATAAAAAGTGAGGACTGTGATAATAATATTTAGTAGGGTTTTTTTAGATGCCTTTCTCAGAAAGACCCAAGGAGACTTACAAAAATAATAAGGTTTACAAAATTTAAAGCAAAGCATTAAAATCAACACTGGATTAAAAACAGTTTAGAATTGTTTATATAAAGAAAAATGGATTGCACTGGCTTTCAAACAACTCCTCATGATTATCAGGGAGTCCCCTCCCCCCCTTGTTTCTGCATTCAAGTTAACATACAAGCAAGGCTAGCTCCCCCTCTTGTCTCCCTATGTGGCATTTCAATGCACTTTAAAAACATAATCAGGCATGAGGGGCCCTAGTTATAAACCAGCCAGCGCAGTGCAGCGCAGTTCCAGGCTACAACCCCCAGAAATGGTTCAACAACATCCTTCCACGGCGCGGTGATAAGTTTCCACCTGACTTGCTCTAGAGCTGCGGGGAGGCGTGGATAGCCTGCGCCAGCCACGGACGCATCCAGCTAGACTGCCTGCCCCCCCTCTTTCCCCCCACTTGACCCTCTTCTCGTTCCTCCGTTTCTCATCCCAGTCCTGGGCTCTCTTCCAGCAGCAACCTATTTGTTTTCAGTGGGTTCCAGCGTAAAAGTGAAAAGAGGAAGGAAAAAAGAAAAAAGGAGAGGAGAGAGACAACAAACAAGCAGACAATTGAAAGCAAGGGAAGGAAGGCGGGCCGGAGAGAGACAGAGAGAGAGAGAGAGGGGGTGGAGACAGAGGCGGGCCGAAGAGGAGGGGTGATAGCACGCAAGCGCAATGGGAGCTTGGAGAGCCCCACGCGGGCGCTCTCAGAGCTTCGGCAGCGGTTCTTTCAGTTCAGCTGCGAAGGGGCCTCGGGGCAGTGAGGCTGTGAAGCCGGAGTGAGGCGCCCGGTGTTGGGAGAGCCGGGAGCAGCTGGGCTCGCTCCGCCCGAGCGGCTGTCTCTGTTGAGAAGCAGAGCGGCAAGCTGCTCTCCGATACCCAGCTCGGCCAGCCATGGGGTAAAAGGGGAGTGAGCGGACGACGGAACAATAAAAACTGCTGGCGCTGCCGGCTCCTCCCGCCACTGACTGACTGGCCAAGTGAGGTGGGGGAAAGAGCGAAGATGCTGAGGGCTCGCCGGCGCTGACCGGACCCATAGACCTAGCAGCTGCAGCAGCTACCGGGGTAGAGGCAAAAGTGAACGAGGCAGGAGTGAAGGGGCGCGCGGCGGATGCTTTGCGTGGTCGGGGGGCGGCGGGGGCGGCGGCTGAGGGAGAGGAAAAGGAAAAGGAGAAGAAGAAGACGACGACGGAGGGCGGCGGCGCAATGATCGCGGAGTTGGTGTGCAGCGCCCTGGGGCTCGCCCTGTATCTCAACACCCTCGGCGCGGATTTCTGCTACGATGACAGGTAGTTAAGGAGGACTTGGGGCTGACCAGCTGGGAAGCGTGCGGGAGAGCCCTTTAAGATGAGCAGCCGCTGCTTAGAGCGCCCGCCGTCAGCCTAAGAGAGCGCTCTTTCTCTCTTTCCCATCCGTGATAGTGTTTTGTGGGGTCGTGATGGTAAAGAGCAAGAACTTTCAGTTGTGGAGCCCGCCCGCAGCGGTTATGTCCTCACTTGGCGGCGGTGATGATCTCCCTGGAGCTTTCCTTGCCTGGAAAAGATTCCAGTTCTCTCCAAACTCTCGCTAATCTGTGCTCTCACCTGTTGAGGAAGGGTTAATCCAATTTATTCCCCCCATTTTAGGGCTTTATTAATTTAATAGCACTTTCTATTCTCTCCTCCCCCCCCCGGTAAATTCAGGGTGTTGGAAGCCCTGTAGAACGGGGTGGGCAGACTTTAGGGCTTCTCTGTTCTACTTTGTTTTGTACTTGAATTTACCAGTCAGAGTTAGGTGCAAAAAAGACTTGCAGTTAGAATGAAAGAATATGGTGCCTCTGATGAGGACACTCTCAGCCTAAAAATGTAAATGTACTGCCTTCAAGTCGATTCTGACTTATGGCAACCCTATGAATAGGGTTTTCATGAGACTGAGAGGCAGTGACTGGCCCAGTGAGCTTCATGGCTATGTAGGGATTCGAACCCTGGCAATCCTTTCACACAGAAGTCCACTCCTGGTTAACTTTCTTAGTTTCAGTAGCTTAGTTTAGGTGGAGAAAGTTGTTTTGTTTTTGCTGCTGTTAAACCACTGGGGAGTCCTAAAGATTTTCTGTTCTGGAAATCACAGTGATGTACCAGTAGATGCTGATCTACCTTCTGCCCACCTCTGGGAAGAGGGACGCTAGTAGTTTGCAGGGCTGCCTCTGCTGTCAAGTTAGTTTGCTGGCCGGGGTGGGAGGAGCCCACCAATAATAGGCAAACCACTGAGCCAGCAAGGAGAACAAGTGACTCTTCCCAGAATAAACTTTTCATTTTCTCTCTCCCTTCCCCTTCCTAAGATCCCCTATTCCAGTCATTCTTTGCAGGTACTTAGTTTTGGGGAAGGGAAATCTTCTGTGGAGAATAATTCCATGGACATGTTTGTGTCCTGCCTTTTTTTTTTGGGGGGGGGTTATGTTATCCATCCTCTTTCCCTCTCTTACAACCTATGTTAAGCTTGGGTTGGGAACAAAAAAACCCTTTACCCTTCCATCCACAAGATTGCATGATTCCTCTTGTTTCTCTTGATGCTCTTGTTTCCGGAGCACTTGACACTTTCTTAAACTCTGTTGCACATAGTGTAGTAAGTGTGTAAAAGGAACAGGGGTGCTCTGAATATCTAAAGAGAGGTATCTGGGCTGCAGCTTGAATGAAAATTGAGCTTTCTAGTTTAGAATCCCTTCCTTTTAAATCCATAGTTAATGCGGATTAAGTAGTGAGGGGAAAGCGCTCTGCATATGCTCTTGTTTAGAAGTTGCATAGAAGGAACTCTGACATTGGAAAACTTGTTCATAATTTAAAGTGCATTGAGCCCTGTAATAGGAACCTCTGCTTTAACTTTACTCACAGGGGCAGTACGTACTTGAAAATCGCAGTGTGGCTGTGTTTGCATGTTTGTTTGCATGTTTGTGTGTGCGCGCACATTGTCCTCTGAAGATCTGTTGAGCAGCTTTTTCTGAAAGCTTTTCTGTTGTGCTTCTTGGTCTGTATGTTCAACATTCCTTTATGCTAATTAGCAAAGATGAAGCACCCAGGACTTGAATTTGTCTCTTTGAATTTGGGCAGCTAATGAGAGCTGAACCGTGTTGTTGAAGAAATTGCACTGAGATCTAGAAAATGTCACAGTTGTGCTGGTGCGTCTATCTTACTTAAAATAGACCATTGTTTAGAAATTGCTGAAAAGCTGTATTAGAATTAGAGAAAATTTCAACTTGTCCCTTTTCCGGTGACTTAATCTGATTACAATTAAAACAGATGCATAATTAAAATATATTAAGGAGAACAGCATGCCTGACTGAGCTTATGAGCCATCCTGGGGTGTTTGCATGCTTCATTGACGTTAAACCATCCAAAAAGTGAGCATAGATTTACTTTGACAGCTTTTCATCAGTTCCTCTCTGTTTGGAAAGTGAATGGATCCCCTGGGTTGAGTGAACTGCCTTTCAGCAGAGTGGCTTTGTATTGATGGGATGCTCTTTGAATTCTCATATATGGGAGTAATTCAACACCATAACGTCTAAAAAATCCAATCTAAGTGGATCTTACAAATGATACACCAGCACGTTTGCCTTCATATATCCATTAGGTTACACTGTTGTCAACAGAGTTGTACTGTGACTCCAAATATATTATTCTCTCATGTGTGAGTGTTTAGAAAAGCTGTGTGAGCTAGAGAGACACAATTGATGCCTCAAACGTTTAGGCAAATACTTAGTAAGGGAAAGGATCCACTGTTGTTTTGAAGAACCATTTACCTTGGGACATAATCTGTCTGTAATTAAGTCAATTGGTTGTTTAGTCCTGAACTTTGTTCTGCTTTGTGGGGCATTGCAGCATACCTGCTACAGTTCGGAGGTTACTAGTGGAAAGTCATAATTTGCTCCTTTCCATTTTACAAAAATTGAATTCAACTTCTGTGTTTCTTTCTTAGCAATAGCAGATTAACAGTCCAACAATTTAGCCCTAAAGGATTCCCCAGTTTTGCACAGCATGTTCCTTTCTATTTACAAGTATTTAACAAAACTGTAAAACTGCATTCTAGTGTGTTAGTGGTCTTTTAATAGTATAAAGTTGTTTAATGATTATACACTGCTTTGTGCAATTTTATGGAAAAGCAGTGTAAAAGCTTTAGAAATAAGACCTGATTTAGCTCTTCTAACACTGGCAGGTACTTACAGGTGTTGGTTACTATGTAGTGACACAGTAGTTGGAGGATACTGATATGGCCTTAAGTAACATTCATGGCCAGGGCTTGAAAAATCCTGTGCACCTGATTGTTGGAGTGCCTAGAAATGTGATGATGCTACCTAGAATGCCAATATTAGTGCAGTAGGCAGAGCTGCAAAATCTAGTGAAGACACAAGGTTGCCTGAGGACATGGATTGAAGATTTAGTGCTCTTTGTCAATTTAAATTGGCTGAAGTTGTATTGCAGTTCAAGATATTACTCAAGATCATGGATATAGAGGTCAAGCTCTTTGTAGATCTTGACATGATTGTGCCTTAATGTCATTAGATAATGTTAATGGTGGTTTAATTGCAGACTATCTCTATTTTTTCATTCTCTTAATCGCAATGGTAGCTGCTTAACATTAATCTTACATTGGATAAATGACATTTAAACTACAAGTTTGTTTAATTTATCTAAAAGCTGAAGACATAAACACCTCTCGAATTTAGAAATTCATTGGCATGTGTGAGCTGAAATTATTGATTATTCTGTGCAGTAGGTCAGTTAATTAGAGCATTTTCAATTACATTGGGAAGGAGAGTTGAAAACTGCAAGCTAGTAAGTGATTCTCTAGCTCACCATCATAAATCTTTGAAAAAAAGTGAAACTCCTAAACCTAAAATATTTAACTACAATTGCAGGATTGTGCTAACCATCAGAAGCCTGCTTAAAATGTAACTCTATGAAATGTGAACTGAGTAGAAGCTGTGGGACACTGCTTTCCAGGTGGGGTAGGCATCATACGTCCAAGTTAAACTGAATCAAAATTGTGCATTTAAACTTTAAAGCTGATGATCACTTATAAGAGCAGTGCCAAATCCTTCAGGATTCTGTTTTACTAAATGTGACATTGAGTTAGGTTATTTTTCTTCTTGATACAGTGATCAAGATTACTATATAAAAGGTGTCTGTAATTGCATTCTCTGTTTAAGTTGGTTGGCTAAGATTAAATGGTGTCATAAAACCCTCTTTATGGCAAGATCAATTTCTTAATGATAAAACGTAATGAAAAACAATGTGCACAATTGGCATGGAATAAAGTTACTTAAATCTCAAAATTCTGCTTTGGTTTATTCTGAGGCCTAATCTCATTTTAAGAAAAATGAAGTCAATTAATTATTGAGTTTAAGAAAAGGTCTAAAAAGATCTGACATGCGCAAGGAGTGTGAGAAGAATTGTTGAAGGCATGATAATAGGGGAAAAATAATTCATTTGTATATCATAAATAAAATGACTGGTGCACCTGAAATTAAGTACTGCCAATTCAAAGATATGATAGAGAGAAAATAACCTGTCCCACTTACTATGGTGTATGAAAATGCATATGGGGGTGTAGTAGTCATTGCAAAGCAAGTACCCTTTCCCCCCATCCTGTGACTTCTGCAGTTTTAAAAGTCCACATATTCTAAACTGTCTGGAAAAAAAGTAAAGGAGTGATCAAAGGTAATGTGAAAGAAAAAAATGTGGCAGGATTGTTTGAAGGTTTGATGCATGTGGGACAGGGGGAAAGTAGGGTCTGGTAAGAAGTGAGTTTGTTCTCACTGTGTTTCCCTTGTCATTTTGCTGCAAAGTTTTAAATCTCTCTGTATTAATTTTTAAATCTCAATTCTCAACACAGGCAATTCTCATTCTCTTAGAATTATGTGTTCATCATACCTGTTAAAGATGCCTACTGCATTAGTTGGGCTACAGTACTTTAACAAATTTTTCATTCTACAACTTAACCTACAGCATTTTTGAGTGCTTTCACAAGTTCCCAGAGATGGTGCATCCTTTTTCAACTTCTTCTGTAAGATTTCAAAGGGATCTCATGCCTGAATCTCCCTTTCGAGGGGATGCTTGTATTTTCCTTTCAACAACTTTTTTAAAAGAAGAAAGAGAAAGAAAGGTAGGAACAAAAGAATCAGACATTGCTTTTGTAAAGCACTTCACTACAGGGAAATATGTACTGGATGCTTTTTAAGTTGCTCAGGTGATTTCCTGGGTTCATAAATTAGCCAGTTTAGTTAGTAATCAATGGTGACCAAATTTAATCTGCAGAATTAAATCTGCAGAAAGAAAAATATTTATTTTAACACTGTTTACTAAAGTATAAATTATTACATTTTATCCTGTATCATCAGAAAGCCCTTACATTGTGATTCTGGAGAGATGCAGCTTCATTTCAATTTAGTCAACCAATTCATCAGTTAAAAGGGATCAACTAAAAAAGTTGGTAAACAGTGCTAATTTAAAACAGTTTCAAGATGCCTCACATGAAAATTTCTATCATACTATAATCACAAGATTTTGCTACATATTATATCTTAACTTTCTTGAAGACTTACCTAATAATGCTAACTTCAGAGGTACATTTTGATTAGATCAATTTTGAGAATATAGTGCACATAGAGCCTCTTATTTAAAAAAAAGGTGTAAAATGTTGATTCATCACTTGAGGATGGTTCTACAAATGTATTGAAACAAATTTTACGAAAATATATAAAAAATATATTATCTGAAATGATTGTCCCAATTAGCAATTTGCTAGGTAAGTATGCTATTTGACCTTGCATCTTCAAAGATAAATAGGTGGTGAGCTTCTTCAAGGAATTGTGACACTCGAACCAGTAAGCAAGTCTTCCTATGCAAATGGTATTTTATGCCTTGATAGTAATGGACCTTTAATCAAGGCTCAGACTTCCTCAAATTATTGGGATGATCCCATGTAAATAGCTGGAGTTGTGCATGAAGGCATAAATCCAGTAAAATTGGAGAAAAATGACACTGGAAGGAAAAGTGTGAGAAGTGGCATAAAAACTTGCAAGAATCCCGTTCCGTGCCCGGTACCTGCCGGGCAAAGGGGCGAGTTTGCGGCTGCTGCCGAAGCCAGGCCGCCATCAAGGGCGTGTGTGGGTGCACGTGGCGCGCCGGTGCGCCGTCGTGACGCACAGTAAGGAGGCGGGGCGGCTGAAGGCCATTTAAGGCCACTCCTCCAGCCTCCCGCCCTCCTTTGAATTTTGGCGGCGCCCGCCCGACCCTCCCTCTACTGCAGTGTGATTCATTTGGTCGCTACGGGGCCGACTAGGAATTTTTGGCCTGCCTGCCTCGCTTTGCTGGCAGGTTTCTTTTGCCTACTCCACACTGTGGTTGGGGGGACGGGTCAAGGGTTAGCATGGGTGCCTTTGGGATTAATAGGCTGATTGGTGTGTTTTTAGCTTCAATATGTCAATGGTCACTTGTGGCAAAGAAGTGCGGGAAAAGGCTTAAAGGGAAAGGGCAGCTAGGTGACACCTTTAGGCACCTTTGGGGGCGATTGGCGGTCCGGGGGCCTGCAGCTCAGGGCTATATGGCCCAAGGGGCAGAACACGGGCCGCCTTTGGGGCCAACGTGCCTCATCCGCTCGGAGTTTCAGGGCTCCGGGGGGCGGTGATGCGGGTTGGACCCCCTACACATCTTCTGGGTGTGGCCTGAGCTGGGGGTCTGGCACAGGGCAGCCCCGGGCTCAGGCAAGGTTTGGTCGCCCTATGGCTGCAAGCAGGCTTTGCCTGGATCATCAGAATGCTCCCGCATTTGATTTCCCCTCTGCAGGTTCATTATTCTAATTGATTCCGTTTAATAAAGTGGCCCATGATTTAACCCAATGAATTGTGTTTGTGTTTTATTTCGGCAATAGGCCGCAAACAGTGGAAGCCAGGATGGGCATATACAATGAGACTTCTACCTTAGGGTATATGTGCAGAAGACCTAGTTAAAAGGGAGAAGCTAATTCAGAAACCTGGAGAAATGCACTTGTTTCAATTTCTACATTTGAAGATGATAAAAGGAGCAAAAAAAAAAAATCACCACTGTTCCACTCATAACCAATAACAATCTTTATGTGAGTAATGTGAGATATGTGTGTACCTGTTTTGATGTGCTGGAAGCTGCAGTGGTATAATTTAAGTACTATCTAATCCAAGCTTGATAGTCCAAGTTGCTAGCATAAAAACTGAGGGGCTACCTGATATTCCATTTGGCTGTGTTGAGATATCTTCTGGTGAGGTGTATGCTAAGTGCACATTAAAATACAGTTGATCTTAAGCCAAACAGCAGTTCAGGCAAGACTAGTGAAGTAATTATACCCCTCTGGAAGTGTGGCACACAAACCATGCTCAGATGAGCATAATAAGCAAAGCTGCTTGCAAATGTGGAAGAGTATATGCATGTAACTGAAGTTCTAACAGTTTTTGTGATGGCAGGCTGTTCTCCAATCAAAGCTAAACAACTCTTTAAACTCTCCAGAGTTTAAAAAGCAAAGTGTGGCTCAAGAAGGAAGAGGGGGCTACTATATGTTTTATTTAAGGCTATGAATTGCAGCAAATGTATTCAGCATTGGGGCGTACATGTGCTATGTCTATACCTATCTTTATTACATACTGTCGTGTAGAAATTTTCAAATATTATGGTAGTATTAAGGGCAGTATCTTATTTTCTATTTCTATGAACAAAATCAAGTAATATGATTGCTAAATAGTGCTAAAATTATTGTTGTTAAGAATGATATATATTGATTAGTGACTCAGGTCTTGGAGCTTTGCCAGTTTATAGGTTCTTTAGCCTATAAAAGGATTGCGTTTGACACATGTAGTGATGCCTATCATGAAATGGGGCTGCTGGTGGTTGATGCTTTAAATGAAATGTTAGTTACTGGCATGACATAGTGGTAAGTTTTGCAGTGCCCATCATAACCCAGTAGCCATGCCACCTTATCTATTTTTCATTCTCTTCCCCCCCCCCACGAGTGTAAAACTGTTTGTCACCTGGCACTAGCTGATCTTGTGTACTTGAAGGATGTTTTATGATGATTTCATTATTACGTGTATATGGCTATTTTATTGATTTTTTGTTTTGTTTTGTTCTGTTCCTACCCTGGATACAGAAATGCCATAAATAAATAAGTAAATGATACTAAACTAATTCGGATCCATGAAACTACAGTTCTATGCATAGATTCCTGGGAGTATGCTCCATTGAACTCAGTGGTGCTTGAATAGGTTAAACTTGCAGAACGCACTGAGATTTAACAAAAGATCTTCAGCTAGTGCAAGTGCAGCCTTTAGCTTTTTAATTATAAATGCAGACAATCTTGCAAAAAAGTGTTATTTGAATTGCTAGCATGAAGTAAGAACCCCATCAAAGAAAAGGAGAAAAGTATGCTGCTTCTGCTTGATTATTTCCTCTATGCCAGCCTTTCCCAACTAGTGGGCCACCAGATGTTGTTGGACCACAATTCCCATATTTCCTGACCATTGGCAATGCTGGCTGAGGCTGATGGGAGTTGTGGTCCAACAACATCTTGTGGCCCACTAGTTGGGAAAGGCTGCTCTATGCTAATCAGTTACAGATAACAGTAAAACTGGAAAGTTTTATTAGTGCCTGATTCACTTTCCAGAGCAAGGGGGTCCTCTGATGTTTTTGATATCACTGCTGATCTTAAAAAAAAGTCAGAGCTGCACTTCCCTGTGTTCTTACTCTATTACATGCATTACAATAGAAATATAAGAAGCCTCAATGAATACACTACGTTCATGTCATACCATTGGTTACTTCAATAGCATTTGTCAGAATGATCCTACTGGGAGGAGGTGTGGTGGTGGACAAATTCCCAAATCCAAAGAAAATGTGTATGTGGAGCATTGATACTGTGGGCATGTTGGAGTACTGGAATGGTTTTGGTTCCAAAGCTTCCCCCAACATGCTACCTTTTGCCCTCTCCATTGTCAGAGCACCGATAGTAGAGGAGCAGCAGTGGTGGACCTTTTGGTGCAGGGAGGCCTTTACTACTAGACCTGTGTCTCTGAGGTGGACCTCTCCACCCATGGAGAGGGAGATCTTCACAGGCCTATGACTCCTTGATTGTCCTCCAGGGGACCATAGGATTGTAGCTTGACTTGGTTTATAATGTCCTTGAGTCTGAATTGTTATCATGAAACGTTGAGGTTTTTTACTTTTTGGGGGGTTAGGTTTGTCATAATGCTCTGGTCTTTCTGTTGCAGATAGTGTGGATCTTAATTCACAGCTCCTTGTATTGGGTGACTGAGATGTGATCTATAATTAGAGTTATTGGTTTGGGAACATTTACAGTACAGTCCTCTGCATCTTTACTCAGAAGTAAATCCTGGGTCTTTAGTGGAACTTTTCTTAGTAAATGTTAGGATTGCAGACTTGGATATCTTGTAGAATCCTTCACCTGACAAGCAGGTGAAGCAATACAGCAAAGGACTTGTATTTATAGGATTTATCTTCTCATATTGATAGAGCTGATTGTATATTAATGTGTATTTGAGTGTTTGATCGCTCAAGAATGATTATGATAAATACCTTCTCTATCTATAGATTGGAGCTGTGTACTTCATTACCTAATTGCTTTCCTAGTTATATAGCTTTTCTCTTTTTCTTAAACTATTAATCATCATTTGAGACTTATTTCTGGCTGAAGTAACAGGTCTTTTTGAGCAAGGGTTTATAGCTGAAACAAGTAGTTTTGTTATGGGTAGCTACAAGCCTCTGAAGAAAGTTTCAACTTTTGTGAGGCTTCATATAATACACCATTTTGCTTGGATCGCATGATGACATATTTTTGTTTCATTGCATCTTTTCTTTTGGTAATCCAATTTGGTGAACTATTGACTGTTGGGATTTTAACTTAAAATACCATGTATTTGAAGAACAATGAAATATGCAACTTTGAAATATTTTTTTTACTGGATGTGCTAAAGTTTTGGTTGCTAATCTTCTGGATCTTTAAGCTAATCTGAAGTTAGCTTTGGAACACTGCTTGGCTGTTTGAGGTCTTTTTATTGGCCTGTAAGGTTTAGCAACCTTTGAACTCTCTCTGTCTCCTCTTTTGCATGACTGACCATGTGCATTCTTCTTACCTCTTTTCAAAAGGGATGAACAGATTGCGTAGGCAGGTTGTCATGTTGACAGAAAACCATGCAGGGCTTTTGACGTTCAGCTCATTGCTAAAAGTTTGGTTCAATGTTGTACCTTTTGTACCCTAG
Source organism: Rhineura floridana (assembly GCF_030035675.1). Lineage (NCBI taxonomy): Eukaryota > Metazoa > Chordata > Lepidosauria > Squamata > Rhineuridae > Rhineura > Rhineura floridana. The sequence continues at coordinate 64,176,594 of NC_084487.1, read as the reverse complement.
TGATACAGATAATGTTGCTTCGATTAGAACTCATGGAGGTCTGCGGGTGAACAGAGAAGATAAGTAGGAATGACTTTTTAATATTCTGCTAGATACTTTGCTCCCATAATATCTAGCACAATCTTTTCTGGAATATGGGTCTTGTAGGGGTTTCTTTTTGGTTGCTGTTACTGAACTCGGAAAAAAAATAGAGAAAATGGATTTTGGAGAATGGAGTTCGGTGTTAATGCAGTATAGTGTTGGTGTTCTCTTTTCGAAACTGGCAGTTTTTGCTCTTACCAGAAACATATTACTTTACATCAGGTGAACTGTTTATTTTGGCAGAGCTCCATATGTGAATATTTTTGTTTTGTCAAATGTTCATAATCATAATAGCAGGCTTTCATGTGGTAAGTTGCCTTGCAAATCAGTATCATGACTTAGATTGTGTAAGTACCAGCCATAATGTTAATGAATCATAGGACATACCACTTACTGTACACTCTGAAAGTCAGTATTTTTGTGTTATTTTCTTCTGTTAGATGAGAGCAAGCCATCAGTGGAATTCTCTTGGTAGGACTCCCCTAAGACCTCTATAAAGTAATTGTTGAATTACTTGTAGCCCTCCTCCTTCCCAGTAGCCATGAAGTCTGAATCAGTAAGCCTCCCAGACTCAGCTGGTTGTGGAAGCAAAGACTGACAGGTAATTGAACCAGGATTTTCCGCATGGGAGTACAAAGCATTACTGACAGGCAACTGGTCTGGCCTCCAAGATTCCTTCTCTATTCATGGAGCTGTTGCTAAACAGAGGGAATGTTGAACTTTGACTCCCTGGTTAGCTAAAATGCATGGCAGACTTATGAATGCCCAGTGATGCTTCAAACCTAGTGTAGATCTTTGTGATTGTGGTCCAGACAAACTTCTATGGCTTCAGTTCTCACTTAAGTATCTAGAAATTACTGTATTATTTCTGCATGGACACTTTTCTTTCATTTTGAGTGAGGTTAATTATATACTTACAGCAGCATAACTAAACTGGCATAACTAAACTGGTTGCAATGCTAATGATGCCAAAGTTGTATTAAAAGTATGTAGCACACTTGATGCTAGCATTTCAGAAAGGTATTGCCAATTTTACATAGCAGTTAGCCCCTTATAGATTAGTATTTTCTGTGCCTGCTTTTAAAAAGGGATATAACACAGTTGAAATTGGTTTAACACACCAAGAAAGATAGTTTGGTTGATAATCTGTATTGTTTTATTAAAGGCTGAATCTTCAAAGCAATACCTTACCTTTGAGCACTACATCACCTACCTTTGTTTTTGACCTTGGTGTCCATGTGATTGGTTTCTAGAGACATATTTAATATTTAATGGTTTACCGTGGATGCTGATATCACTCCTATTTTGCTTCTTCCCTAGCACAATAAGAAGCAACAAACCACGATCCCTGGCAGCATTACGTCTGAACCAGGAGTCATGATTTGGTTTTGTTCCAAGTAAGCTTTAGGTGAAAAATACCAGGATCGCTGGTTCAGGTGTAGTGCTAAGTCATAGATCATGGCTTGTTGCTTGTGCTAGGGGAGGAGCAAAGTAATCTGTGCGTTCATAGTAAACCATTACTTGCATTTTGTGATGTGCGAACGCTGCCTGTATGTGGTTGTTTACCTTAACTAAGGAGGTTATTGTCATATTATTCATGGCATCTTGCATCTCTGTCAATAGCAGAGATCCTATATGTTAGGAGTGGGGAACCTGTAGTTCATCATTTGTTGTTGGACTCTAGCTTCTACTAGTCCCAGCCAGCATGGTCAGCATGGTCAGGGATGATGGGAGTTAGCCAGTGGTCAGGAATTATAGTTCAGGAATATCTGGAGGGTCACTGGTTCCCTCACCCCTACTTGAACATGTAGCAAATTTTTGAAGCAGTTTTAGCTGTTCCTTCTTTGAGGTCTTGATGAGTAGATACATGAGCAGGTAGTAATTCTTTTTCTCTATTCTGTGAAGACTATCCCCTGCTGATGTTTGCATATCTAGCTGTTAAGGCATGCGTGTGAGAGAGAGAGAGTACGTATACCTCTTGGTCACATAATGGGACCTGGCCATTTAAAGGATGTCAGACACTTTGAAAAAAGCTTTAGTTTTGAAGTAGCTCCCTGGGATACTAATTATTTTAGTTGGGGGCATGTGAGCAATCTGTAACCTGCTGTCTTCCAGTCCACTATTAGCCACAGAAATCTGATGGGTAACCCCTAAGGAGATTACCAGCACTTTCCAAGTGCTGTCTTTAGCTCAGAGTGGTAAACCTTTTTTCTTATGAAGGGCTGTTGACCAATGGGAAAAGTCAATTGGAGCCCAAATTTGATAGTAGGTGGAGCCAGAGCAGATGATGGGCATGGTAGGTAGGCTCACAGTGTTGCAGGATTATATAGGTCCCTCTCTCTGTCCCACCCCGATGGTATCTCTTTGCCATCCCTTCTCTATGGGCTGGATGAAATTCAGCATCAGACTGTAAGCTCTACACCAGTGCTTGAGAAGAGCTGATGCTATATTGGGTTGGGGAGGATTGGTGTTTGCCACTGTGTCCTAGTGTAAGTGAAAAAAATTGAACTTAATAGTGAGGCCGAAATGGCTTGTTGGGTCACTACTATGGTTTTGAGTCAATTTCCAGAGGACTAGCCATGTTAGTCTCACAACAAAAACAAAAAGGATTTATGCACCATCTTTTTAAAGAGCTTGTGCAACAATAAATCTATTAAGATTTTAAGGTGCCACAAGACTCCTTTTTGTTCTTTATCTCCATTAAAGTTGTCTCCAGACAGCTACTGATGCAGTCTGGGTTTGGGAAGATCCTGGATGGACTGGGTTTGTAGAGGTAACAGTTCTGGGCCTGTCTTTTTGTGAGTTGCCTCCATAGAGACAGGTCACAGACACAACGGCCTGCAGGAGGGGAAGAGATGGCAAGGGAGAGATGGAAAGTCTTTTTCCTTCATCTGCCTCTTCACCCACTACGACTTATTCCAGGTCTCTACTTGTAAAGAAAAGCTTTCCAGCAAAGTCAATATGCAGGCTTGGGAATGTGCACAAATGTCAAAACTTTGTGAAAAGTGTATAGACTTACTGTAAAACCCTGAGATGGAAATTGGGGAGTCAGAGTTGTTCCTTGGTGGATAGACCAAATGGGGTGTCATGCCCTGAAGAGTGGAGAAGGGAGTTTGTGGGATTTGGGGCTTCTAAAGAGTATTTTAGCAACGGAGTTCAGAAACTTGGTTTGTAGTATTGCATTTCCTTTTCTCTTCCTGTGGACACAGTGAAATTATGGCATTGGTACAATCATGTAGCTTTTGTAACTTCAGAATGCTTAACTGCTGGAGGGAGCTAAACTCTGACATTATTACTGATGCCTTTTGTTTTGATGGAAAGGAAATAAATGAGTTAGTATAAATAGGACACAGAAGTTGTTTAGTTCAAAGTGCAAGCACATTTGTCTTTCAGTAGATCTGCATTAGGCTTCCACAGCCTTTCCCACCATATAATTGCAATTCTCTTACTATCTTACTTGAAATGTTTGCCTCATTTTGCATTCTTATCCAAGCTCCTTTGGTTTCAATGGGTTTCACTGGTTTTAAAGATTTCTGAAGATCTATTCGAATGTGGGATTGGGGGTGGACCATTGTGCTGTTGTGTTCTTTTTAACAGTGGAAACTTTAGACTTAAGAAAAATGAGTTTGGGTTAAAAAAGTCTGCTAATAAAACTGGATATGTGTTAAATCAACTGACAAGGGTATACATTTTTCCTTTCCTTTTTGGATGGATATAATTATACCGTTTTGCATTTGTAAAAGTTAAACCCAATGGTCCAGCGTGTAGTTAAGGACTAAAATATTAAATGTTGCAATTCAGGATTTTTTTCTCTCAGCAATGTTTAGTTGAAGCAGATGTTTTCCCCCTGATTTGCTATTCTTTCATTGACTTTCTGCATGTGCTACATCTTTTTTATAATATAATAGTAAAGTACCCATCTTTATAATGGCTTGCATGACTGGACAGAGAAGGCTTGTATATTCCAGGGACCTAAGTGCAGTACAGAACTTTACTTCTTCTTAAATGAGTGTGGCAGCGCTGTACATATTGGATAAAATTATATTCAGAGTTACCATTGCGATGAGGCCTAATAAAACTAATAAACTGATTTCCTAAACTGGTTCCTAAACCTTGTGTATTGAATCACCTACTCCAATCTGTGCAAAACACTGTGTTTGTCTTATTTATTTGATTAATATCTTGCCTTTCAACCCAAAGATTACAAGTGTGGAACACAGCAATTCATAAAATGTGCTCATCAATTCAAAGATTAAAAGGCAACAATATAAATAAAACAAAATACAGTAATGCCTCGGTTAACAAAGTAGATGTGTTGTTGGACATCACTTCCTTAACAGGAACTTTGGTACCAGACATAAGAATAACATGGAAAGAATAGGGATATGTTCCTACACCTGCTCATAGATGGTGGGGGCAGCTTCAACAGGGGCTTTAAAGGGTGCCTGTCCGCACCTACGCACTCCCTCTTCCCTTCCTTCCCCCTCCCCTCCATCTCCTTCTCTGAATGTATTGGATCCTTCCCTCCCCAGCCCTGGGAGAAAGCAATATACAGTAGGGCCCTGCTTTGCAGCACTCGGCTTTGCAGCGTTCTGCCGATACAGCGGTTGTCAATAGCAGAAAGGCCCCGCTCCTAAGGCGCTTGTTCCACTTTTATGGCATTTTTCAGGTGTCGGGTGCCATTTTAGACAATGTTAGTCAATGCATTCCGCTTTACAGCGGCGGTCCAGAACGGAACCTGCCATATGGCCCTACTGTACAGTATCTCTTTAATGCAAAGCAAACACACAAGCATGTCAGTTTCACCTTAGCAAAGCAAAGACACAGGCTTGAAAGTTTATCCATATGCCTATAGAGTGGCAGGCTTGTCAATTTCACCTTAGAGCAAAGGTGCAGGCTTGAAAGTTTATCCATAGCAAAGCAAAGCTGGTCAGTTTCACCTTAAAAAAAAGTCTAAGGTAAAAGGAGCTTGGTTCCTGGAAGATTGGTTAACTGAGACTTTACTGTAATAAAATAAAATCTGAACCCAGCAGCATATTGGGTCTTGTATCAGCCATTTCCATAGGTCTGAAGAAACACATGAGTCTTGATCTGATGCCTAGATATCTAATGTAGGAGACAATTCCACATCCAGGATGCCAAAGAGGAAAGGCTCTGTTCTCCGCAGTCTGATTACAGACTGCAGCTATAGGTTGAACTATGAGCAGGGTATCCTCTTAAGACATGGGCTGATCAGTATTAAGGGAGGTGATCCTTCAAGTACCTTAGTCTTTAAAGCTGTATATGCTTGGGCCTCAAGTAATCACCTTAAATTGGACCTGGTGGCTGTAAAAAGAAGAAAAGGAAGAATTGCAAGGGCACCTATGATTCTTTACTTTGAAGTTGGATCACTTGACGTGGTAACAGGAGGTGAATGACAAGTGGGTCACTCTAGCCACCTTTCAAAATGGCCTGCGGGTAGTAGAGGAGTTCAGGATCTGGATTTTGTTCCCCACTCCTGGTGTAAAAGGAGTGTTTGTACTTCCGGATTATCATCTAGAAGCCATAACTGATGTCATATTTCAGTGCAAGAAAATGTGAAGACATAAGGCTTTTAATGAGATTAAGAACACAGAAATGTTGTGTGCCTTTGTATGGTACTTCTTTTGCAGCAATTTTTGTCAAAAACCTACCCTTTGGTGGAGAGACGTGAGATAGTGGAGCTTCCTTTTCAATGCCACAGTGAGCCATATAGTCAGATAAGTGCTTGGATTAGTTCATGGGAAAATATGTTTTGTTAAAGGGAAAGAAGGCATTTGTAACAATTATTATTGCTGTATTATAATTTAAATTGTAGCCTTGCAGTAGTGGGGCTGTTGCTGATGCTACTGCTACTGCTACTAAAATTTATATTCCACTCTTCCTCCCAGTAGGAGCCCAAGGTGGCAGATGCTGCCCATAATATGTATGTAACATTCACTTTTCCTCAGAGCCCTTAAAAGCTAAGAAAAGGCAGGACTAAGTGAAAGACTGTTTTTTATTTGTGTGTCTGAGACAGACAAAGAAATGGGTGTTGGGTAGTCTAGAAAATATTTGTTGAGGGAGAACTGCAGAGGTTTTTGAAGGAGTAGAAAAGTTCCTTGAACTCTGCTACTTAAGTAGCACTATGTAGATACACATATCTATTTCCAAAATCATACATGCTATTTGTATTCTTTTTAACCTGCTGAATGCACATGTTCATAGACCTTTGGAAGTCTTTTATTGTCAGGCATCACTTGAACTGAACTGTGATTTTACTGATAGAAGCTTAATAAAGATATCTACTTCATACATTCTGTTGACTGACAAATACCTGCGTAACAGCAAAAGGGACTCGTATGAAGAAAGACTTGAAAGTGTTATCCTTTAAAGACAAAATGAACTTCCTGTCTGCTCTTAAAAAGAATAAACTCTATACAGAATCAAGTATACCCAATTCTTGTGCAATATTCTGCCCATCTTCACTTATTCAGTAAGGCACCCCCTCCTACTTTTGAAAGCATGAAATATCCTAACTGGGTTTGATCTTAAATGGGACTGAATTAATCTTGTTGAGTGATTTAAGTTTTGCTTCTTTCAAAAGTAACTGAGTGTCTCTTATGAATTTAACTTTTCATCATCTTTGTGAAGGGATGCAGCATAAGAACAACTGCTCCTTAGAAAATGTGGTAGGTGTGAAATATAATTTGGTATAGTATAAGGTTTTGAACATGGAAAGAGCTATTCTTGTACAGCTGTAAAAATGGGAAAAAGTCCTCAAAGCCTTATAAATTCTGACTCCACTGAAGTCTGACTCTGAATGACATTATTTTGAGGTGTGTGTGATTAGAATGCAAGTCTGACCTATCTTACAAGGGTATTCTCAAAGTTATATGAGGCAAGGGCATAGAGTGTAACCTGAGATATAATTTATTTAAGGAAACTTCTTCAAGATAAAATACTAAGGAGAAACACATAAGAACATAAGAAGAGCTGGCTGGATCAGGCCAGTGGGCCATCTAGTTCAGCATCCTGTTCTCACAGTGGCCAACCAGATGCCTATGGGAAGCCCGCAGGTAAGACCTGAGCAAAGAGCACTCTCCCCTTCTGTGGTTTCTAGCAACTGGTATTGGAAGCATACTACCTCCAACTATGGAGGCAGAGCATAGCTATCATCCTCCATGAATCTGTCTAATCCTCTTTGAAAGCCATCCACCTAATAATTACCAAGAGCATAAAACCTAAATGCTCCATCTAGCCCTTGTGATGTTGTTTGCCTTTCTGTACCTACCTGTCTGAGTGATACCCTGAGGACTGTGTCAGTATAATGTCCTTGTGGCCCTCCAGATGCTGTTGGGAGTATAATTCCTGTTGACCTTAACCATTGTCCATATTGTCTGGGGCTGATGGAAGTAGGAGTCCACTGTCTGGAGGGCACCACATTGGCTACGCCTGCTGTATTAGTTGCATTATGTTATGACTTGCAATGTGCTAGAAATGAAGTCCCTTAAAACCTTCCTTCCAGAAGTCTTCACACTTAACCTTGAATCCATGCCAGTATAACATCACCTAAGTGCTGACATAACATGTTCTGTTGATAAGAACTTAAGTGCTGGCTTTTCAGGCAACATGTTTATATACTCAGACACACATACCTATTCAGATTGTGATTTAAGGCACATTCATGCATTATTCATCCCTTTTAAATTCACAGAATCTTTTAAATTCACAGGATGAGTCTGCTGACTTCATTCTGGAGAAAAAAAAGATATATCTATTTTCTTGGATCATGGTATGAAGGATGTAGAACTCTGCTGCTTGTTTATATGCCTGCAGACCTGTTGCCACAATTACTTTGCATGTGCAAAGATAGGAAAGATTTGGAGCTGCTCTGTATGTTCAGCAAAACTGAGTGGTATAGCTATTTTTGGATGGTGTTATTTTAGCCTTTTAATGATTCAGGGGAAAGCAAATCCCCCATCCAAACTCCCTACACATAGGGAATGCTAGCATGTCAGGGAACAGGCTATACCGAATCCTTTTCATGCTCACTTTTATTTATATATTAGACTTATATCCTGTCCTTTGTTCCAAAGGGTGGCAAACAATAAAACATCAAACCAATACAAAACATTATAAACAACTGAATATCCTCACATATAGATGACTATAAAGTTGTCAGGAGCAGCATATTTCAGCCATCAAATGAACAGGTGAGCAGGAATGTTTTTAAATTGTGCATGAATGTTAATAATAAGGGAGACAAATGCACATCACTAGGAAGAGCATTTCCTAAACGGGGAATCACTATTGAGAAGGCCCTAATGGGTAAGCACCAACCAGGCAGCACCTAGCACCTACACCACTAGGTTACATGTTGAACGTGCAAGCTGTTTCTTTAAAAAAGATATGGAAGTATTCAAACATACAGTCCCTTATTTATACCCTGAAAGGATCTTCATGTTTGATTTATTCTGGCAACCAAGAGAAGCTTTCTGCTTGATTCTGTTGAATGTATAAACTAGGCCTCAGCAGCTAGCTACTGTTTTTGAACAAATGAAGGGCACATATGTTTTATTTTCAAAGTGTAGTTTAAGCAAAAAGCCTGAATGGAATGGGTTGTTACATTGAAGCAGTAATAACGTCAATGGCCCAGTAGGCACTTCAGACCTTAGATTTCATTATTATTATTTGCTATAGTTATGTCTCACTTTTTGTTCATCGTAGAATTCAAGGTAGCATACGAAGGGTTCCCTGGCAATCTTGTATCAAGATGTGCTTGCCTGCAGTAAAGTTGCTTTAGCACAGGGGTGGGGATTTTTTTTCCAGCCAGAGGGTCGCATTCTCTCATGGGGAAATTTGCTGAGGGCCACATGTCAGTGGTTGGCATGACTAGAAGCAGAAGTAGGCAGAGTAACTAATGTGACTCTTAGGTTTGTGCAGTAGGCTATGTTCCTGCTATGAAAAAGTCAAGAGGTTTTTTACCCCCCCTTGCTTCCATATAGGCAAGCAAAAATCATTTTAAGAGTTGAAGGACAAGTACTCAAGGAGGATTAGGGCTAACGAGGGAGGGCCCAAAGAGCCCTAAGGACTGTATAGAGAGGCCTGGAGGGCCACCTTTGGACCCAAAGTTTCCTGTAGCATGTTCCTTCAGTCCATGTCTTTTTCTCCAGGCTAGATGACTACATGCTTAGCTATCGGGAGACATTGGTATGGCCTCTGAATACTGTGGAAAGTATCCTTTGACAACTTGGGGTGCTGTAGTAGTTTGAGGACAGGTGTGAGAGGGTTCACTTCAATACTGGTGTCCTCTGCATTTGAATGTGTAGCCCTCAGTAGGTGCCTAAGCACCTGCAAGTTCAGGATACTGGAACACACGAACAAGCTTGAGTTATGGCTTGAATTGCTTCTGAAGAATGGATAGCCAGTCTGAAGAAACTGTAGGTGAATTTGCTAGCCATAAACTAGTACATGCAGTAAGTTTACCTTAAGGATAAAAAAATGCTTGGTTGATTATTAATTAAGCATTAAAAAGACTCATGGTCTCTGCTTGCCGTTGTAATCAAATCCCCCTTCTCAAGGCATGTAATAAGTGAGTATTAATATCCTCATGTTTCACAGTTGAAGAGCAAAGCAGCGGACATATAGGCATAGTTAGAGACACTGGAAAACACAAACATAATTACTGCAGTTTGAATGCTTTATCTTTCTATGTTGATTTCTTAGGATTTATACATTACCTTGTTTAGTTTACTTTCCCGTCAGGAAAAGTGAAATCCTAGGCACAGTCCCCCCAAAGGTGAGCACTTTTAATACACATTCATTTCAATGAAAGGCATTTAAACTTATTTTTACACCCATTTAAATCTCTAGAGCTTAAAAGTGCTTAATGTTCAGTCCCATGTGTTTTTCTGAAACCTTTTCTCTTTTGGTGAAAATATTGTTGTGCATAGTATTTCCCGGTCTACCTCAAGTTGTGTATGTATTTTCAAAAAAGCATATAAAATGTCTGGAAGTCATCTTAACAGTATGGTTTCATATATCTTGGCGTGAAAGAACAGTTTGAACTAAAGCTCACTTAATCCTGTGAGATTTAGATAAGCAGAGCTTTCCATATTTGAAAGGCATATGTGAAATGTAAATTAACATTGTATTTGTAGTGGTTAGCAACCAGTCCTGCTGTAGTTTGATAGTATTTGTGTGACAATGCAAATCGTTACATGCAAATAATGGCTTGGAAAAATAAATGCATAAAATGCTACAGTTGCAGGTTCTTGTAAATTACATTTTCTTTAATGCTAGCACCCCTCGTTACTGATTCCGAAAATGCTAGTTGCTAGGGATTATTTTAAAAGACTTAAATTTTGCATCCAGCAGCGTCTAAAGGACAAGTGTTAAAAAGACTCTGATACAAACAAGTCCCTTCATTTGCAAACCGTAACAATTTAGACAGCAGCCTATGGTTAGGCATGTTTTGTCCTAGTCTAATTTCTTGACAGTACATAATAAGTGTTGAGTAATTTATAAGTCTTCTCAATGCCAGCACAGGAAGCCCTTAAGCCAATACAAGAAGGCCTCCCTATGTTAATACTGCAGATATCCTGGGATTTCTGCCAGTATTAACAGAGACATCAGTAAAGATCCCTAGATATCCTGCTCTTGTGCCAGGCGGGCCTCCTAGGGTGTGTGTGACTCTAATATTGCACAGATTCTACTTTTATAAATGGCAGTATAACCCAGGCAGCTGCCACAGGGCAAATTTTTTTTTCAAAGTTTCTGATGCCCTTTAACATGGTCTCTCTCTCTTGCCTTTTTAATAAGAGGGCAGAAGTCAGCAGGGACAAGTCTTGACAGCCAAGATAAAACATTACCACCTGCTAATATCTGCCCAGCAAGCTGTTGTAGAAGGAACTGCTACAGTGGCTGGTTGCAAAGTTGGTATCCCTAGCTGGCACTCTGTATGGATCCAGATCTTAATAACCGCTTTATATTTAACATGGAAAATAATTAAAAATTGTACTCCCTGGCCTCCACTTATACTGATGTGGTATAGGATAAACTACTCATTTTCACCTCCTTTCTGCTGCACATATAGACCTAATAAGGGTCCTTGTGGCCTATACTTTGACTAAGTCCTACTGTACTCAGACTTCCTTCTGACTAGACATGTATAGTATTGCATTGTAAGAATGTTAAAATGATAGACCTGCACTTTGGTGGACTGAAAATTGTATGAATCTAGCTGTACCTGTGGAATTAATTGATTGAATCTAGCTACACATATGAAATTAATTGATGGCAAATATATTTCTTATTTGGGTTATCCTGGAAGTCCAGAATTTGTGTTGCATTGTTTTCTTGAGTATTAAATAGTTCTTGTTTGAATCTTCCTGTGTGTAATGTGGAGGGGGGAGGAAAAACTTCTTTTCTTAAAATGAATTCCTTGCTTATAGGTCAAATCCTTAAATGGTATCGGTGAACGTTTATGTTAATGACTGCATTTGAATGTTTTGATAAACCACAGTTGCTTGGTGCCCTCTGGATGTTCTGGACTATAACTCCTATCATCATTGCCCATTGGCCACGCTGGCTGAGACTGATGAAAATTGTACTCTAACAACATCTGGAGTGTACCAGATCTGGGGAGGCTGCTGTAGTGTACAGTAGGGCCCCACTCATACGGCAGGTTAGGTTCCAGACCCCTACCGAAAAGCAAAAACTGCTGAAAAGCGGATCAGTTGTAGCACGGGGGTCTGGAACCTAACCCGCTGATTGTGCCCGAGGGGAAGATCAGCTGTAGCACGCTACAGCTGATTTTCCCCTCCTCTGGCAGGATCAGCTGTAGCGTGGGGGTCTGATCGTGCAGGAAGAGATCAGCTGTAATGCGCTACAGCTGATCTTCCCCTCCTCCGGCGAGATCAGTTGGAGCACAGGGAGCTCCAGCCCTCGCTTCAGCTGATCACCTCGCTGGTCCCGTATTAGCGAAATGCTGAAAAGCAGGGCACTGAGAAGCGGGGTCCTACTGTAATATGAACAAGCTACAACAAGGCCAAGAGCTTAAAAAATAGAGATGATCTCTCTCCCCCCCCTTCCTTTCAGTAGGAGCTCAGGGCAGCAAACAAAAGCACTAAAAGTACTCTAAAACATTGTAGAAACAGACTTCACAATATATTACAACAAAACATCATTAAAAACATTAAAGCAAAACATTGTTAAAACATTTTTTTAAAAAGCCTTTAACACATCTTTTTAAAAAAGCTTTAAAATCATATTACACAGCAATTCCAACACAGATGCAGACTAGGATAAGGTCTCTATTTAAAAGGCTTGTTGAAAGAGGAAGGTCTTCAGTTAGCACCAAAAAGATAACAGAGATGGCGCCTATCTAATATTTAAGGGAATTTCAAAGGATAGGTGCCACTACACTAAAGGTCTGCTTCCTACATTGTGCGGAACGGACCTCCTGATAAAATGGTATCTGCAGAAGGCCCTCACCTGCAGAGTATCCTGGTATCCTGGTATCCTGGTCCCAAGCTATATCGGGCTTTGTACATCAGAACCAGAACCTTGAACTTAGCCGGGTAGCTAATAGTCAGCCAGTGCAATTCTTTCAACAGTGGGGTGACTTATTGGCGATACCCTGCCCCAGTGACCAGTTGTGCCACCGCATTTTGCACCAGCTGCAGCTTCCGGACCAACCTCAAGGGCAGCCCCAAATAGAGTTCATTACAATAATCCAGCCTGGAGGTTACCAGTGCATGGACAACAGCGGTCAGGCTTTCCTGGTCCGGAAACGGCTGCAGCTGGCTTACCAGCCAAAGTTGGTAAAAGGCACTCCTAGCCACTGTGGTCACCTGGGTCTCTAGCAACAAAGCTGGATCCAGGAGCACCCCCAGATGATGAACCTGCTCTTTCAGAGGGAGTACGACCCTATCCAAAGCAGGCAACTGACGAATTATCCAAATTCAGGAACTACAAACCCACAGCGCCTACATCTTGCTAGGATTGAGAGTCGGTTTATTGGCCCTCATCCAGCCTACCACCAAGTCCAAGTACTGGTCCAGGGCTTGCACGGCCTGTCCCGATTACAGAGAAATCGAGCTGGGTATCATCAGCATACTGCTGACACCTCACCCCAAATCTCCTGATAACCGCTCCCAAGAGCTTCATATAGATGTTAAACAGCATGGGAGACAAGATGGTACCTTCTGGCACTCCACAGCACGACTATCAGGGGACCGAAAGACAATCATCCAATGCTATTCTCTGAAAATGACCATGGTGATAGGATCAGAACCACTGTAAGCCCAGAAGGATACCATGGTCAATGGTATCAAAAGCTGCTGAGAAATCAAGTAAGAATAACATGGTTGCACTCCCCCTGTCCTTCTCCCGCTTAAAATCATACATCAGGGCGACCAAGGCTGCTTCAGTCCCATAAACAGGCTTTAACTCAGGCTGGAATGGGTCAAGATATTCTGTTTAATCCAAGAGTACTTGCAATTGCTGCGCCGCAACCTTTTCAATAATCTTCCCTAAGAAGGGGGTATTTGTGATCGGGCAGTAGTTGTCACCAACCAATGGATCCAAGGTGGGCTTTTTCAGGAGCAGTTGGATCACTGCCTCTTTCAGGGCAGCTGGAACCACTCCGTCTCTCAATGAGACATTGATCACATCTTGGATCCACTCAGTCAAACTCCCGTGGCAAGCTTAATAAGCCAAGAAGGGCAAGGGTCGAGAGGACATGTTGCTGGCCTCATCATCGCAAGCACCTTGCCCAAGGCATCAGGTCACATCAACTGAAGCTGATCCCAAGAAGTTGCATCAGACGTTGCACTGGACATCTCACTGGGGACTACAGTGACATCTCACTGGGGACTACAGTGACATCTCACTGGGGACTACAGTAGATGTGGAGGGGACATCACGATTGCTACAGAGGTGAGCAACTTAACCCTCAAAGTGCCTTGCAAACAATTCACAGTGGGCCTCCGAAGGATCTAAAACTCCATTTTCTGGAGTTGATGTCAACAGACCCCTGACAATATGGAAAAGCTCCACTGGATGGCTAGTTGAGGATGCGATGGTGGCAGAGAAGGGGGCCTTCTTTGCTGCCCTCACCGCCATGCAGTAGGCATGGTTATGTGTTACTCGTGCCCAATCAGCATATCTTTCGCCACTTGTGCTCTAGCTGTCATCCAGCCTCATTGCCGTTAGTTCACACAAGGTGGAAACCGGGCTCCACAAGGCCAGAGAGGGTTAGGACAACCGTGTTAAGAGTCTGATGCACCAGGGCACTACTGGGAACACCCCCAAGGGCATTCAGGAATCTAGTCTCTGGGGGTGGACCAACCTGCAAGGGAAGTTTGGAGCCATAAATCTAATCTTCACCAGGAAGTGGTCTGACCATGACAATGGGGTGATATCTAGCCCCCCCCATCTCCAGATCACCCCGTCCTCTGTCTGGAGCAAAAAACAAGTCAAGGGTGTGCCCTGCTCTATGCGTCGGGCCAGTGACAACCTGAGACAGCCCTATGGTCATCATGGAGACTATGAAGTCCTGAGCCGGGACACTAGAGGCAGCCTCAGCATGGACATTCAAATCATCCAGGACTATTGTTCTGGACTCCTCCAATACCACACATGAGACAGCCTCCCCCAGCTTGGTTAGGGAAGCTGCTGGGCAGCAGTGTGGATGGTATATCAGTAGGAACCCTAGTTTACTGTCTGCTTGGCCCGATACCAGGTGCAGGTGCTTACAGCCAGCTCCAAGACAGAGTGGTTTCCTGGTGAAAGAGATGGAAATTCTGTAGACCACAGCAACTCCTTCTCCCATCCCTGCAGCCTGTGCTGGTGTTGCACCAAGTATCCAGGTGGGCAAAGCTGGGTCAGATCAACTTCTCTCAGCTCACCTACCTCGGTCTAGCTAATGCACACCAAATCAGCACTCTCGTCCATGATCAAATCATGGATTAGTGTGTTCTTAACACACAGGCCAGTGGGCACAACAGATGAGCAATGAGGAAGCCATCCATGAGAGGAGTGGGAGCGAGGAACAAGGCAGAGATGCCCTTGTGTTCTGTGGTAGCTCACCACCTCCCCATGGCTATACGTTCCTCTACCCATGATCGCTGAAATTGGGGTAGCATCACCCATGTTCCTCCTTACTAAGACTTCTAACACTTCTCCTGTTTTGCCCTTCATAAACCATGGTTATTGTTCACATGCCAGTGGTGGGTAAGGCCAGAGGTAAAAGCGGGTAGAGCAGAGATGCAACTTTAAGCTTGTTTAGTAGGCTACATTCCAGAAGTCAGTAGTGTTTTTACATACAGCAGGGCCCTGCTTTACAGCGCTTCGCTTTACAGCTTTCCGCTAATACAGCGGTTGTGAATTGTAGAAAGGCCCCGCTTTACAGTGCTTGTTCCGCTTTTACAGCAGTTTTTTGCCGCCGGGTGCCATTTTTGTCAATGTAAGTCAATGGGATCCGCTTTACAGCGGTTTTCACTTTACAACTGGGGTCCGGAACGTAACCCGCTGTATGAGCGGGGCCCTGCTGTATACATCATTGCATGCTCCATCCAATAATGCAAAAGGCATTATTATAGTTGAACACATTAGAGTTGGGCAAAAGTGCTTTAGGAGGGCAAGGAGGAAGGCTAGCAAGAAGAGTGGCCAGGGAAGAGTGTGTGGTCTGGACAGAGTCCGAACAGCTTGATAGAAAGGGCTGGAGGTCTGCCTTTGGCCCCTGGGGCTGAGGTTCCCTACCCTTGTACTAATGGAATAGAGTTCCACATGTGGCAGCAAGGTTAAAAGACTGTTCTGTTCAGGTAATGCAACATCTTGTTTGTTAGGTTGGCATTGAGCATTTGGGCAGCATTTTCCATTACTAGCCCCAGTTGTGATGAATCATAAAACTGCTGTTGATTTTCATAGCCTATGTTTGTTTTGGGGCACAGTGAAAATTGTATTAACTGAACATGCGTTGGGGATAGTAAGAAAAGGTAGTGGCAGCATGGAGTGTGGAATGGATTTTACTGTTCTATACTTGAATAGAGGGGGCTAACCTTTGGCCAGTATTATTTTATGTAGATGTTCTCAACAAAGGAACAAAGTCTGCCTGTATTTAGGAAAATCTGTTGTAGGGGTATACCACAGACCACCGCAAGGGCTTGTGACAAAGCAAGCCCAGCAAAATCTGGCTTTGAGATCTCATTGCCTTAATCTGTTATAGAAAACTAAGACTAAATTGTTGCAATTGTATATTACAAATATAATCAAGTGGTTTGAGAGTAGGTTGGCCTTGTGCAGTTGATATCTTTTAAAATGATCTGTATAAATAAACATAATGACATAATATATAGAAAGCTTTAGGGAAGTATAAGTTTCTCCATTTTAAACGTGTTTATATGCAAAATTTGAAGTGAAGGATAGTTTACACTGCAGCACTTGGGTCCTGTTAAAATGTTTCAAACCAGGATCTCAGTGTCTGTGTTGACATTTACTTTGAGCAAGGGGAGGCTGGCCAGTCTTCAATTTTGTATATAACGCTTGATGCATTTCTAAGCAGGTCTGGGAATAAAACAAAGTGGAGCTTTTGCCATGGCATCTCAAGGACATTAGTAAACTTGTACACTCTAAATAGCCTGGTCCATGCCAATGAGCCCATCCAAGAGCTCTCCTACAAACAGTAAATGCAGTCCTTACTTTACTTCTTCAAATGAGGCAATTCCTTTCCTGGCAGCTCTCACTCTAGTTTTGTCTTTTTTTTAAAAAATGGGGGCAGGTATGAAAAAGGGGAGATCCTCTTGCCAGGATTTTCCCACATTTCCAATCTGCTTTCTTGTCTATGCTTGCCCCCTCCAGGGACTCTAGATGGCTCCTTTCTTCACATGAGATCTGCAGCTCACTGGGCACCCAGATTCCTCTTCCAGGGGTTTTCTTGATAAGGGACTCTAGCCTGCACTTCTGGCATTGTCCCTCTTCCTTCAGAGCTCCTTTTTTAGAAGGCTTTGAGCCATTTTCAAGGTCATACCACATAGCTGCATCTAACTCCAGCTGCTTTCTATCATAATTCCTTCCAGCAACCCCTGTGGAATGGGGCCCTGATCCTGTTTCAAATAGGTAGGAAACATATGGTGCAGCAGGATAGTCCCTAGCACTTAATCACAGATCCTCATAGGTTTATAGAGTTCCTCTATTGTTTTCCCCTTCTACTAGCCCTTAGCCACATAGTTTGTGCCAAATACACTGGAATGCAGAGGTTTGTTTGTGCCTCAAAAAGGTATGAAATTGTCCCACTGCTCTTTTGCCCTGGAGCATGCCCCTTACTTGCATTCTTTCCCAGAACAGCCTGTGGGACAATGCATATTTTTACATGGAGCTCATGAGAGTATCTTATCCCATGTACTACTTAGATACTCTGCAACTAGCTGAGAGTTTGGAGGGAAATAATTTTAAATTATTATGGCTGTTTCTATACTGCTAAATATATATGAAAATCTTTAAGCAGTGTACAGAAGGGTAAAACAATAATAGATGTTATTAATAAAGAACAATGAAACCATAATACAAATGTAAACATAATACAAATTAACAAATAAGGACCAAAACAATTCCTTTGCAATTCCTTGCCTCCTATGAACTTGCTGAGTTCTTTGTTGAACACCGAAACTGGAGCCTGGGATTGTTGCAGCCAGCCAGCAGCTACACTCTGAGCTGGCCTGCTCTATTAGTGTTCTGTTGGTCAGCATCCTGCACTCCAGTTGCTCAGCTTTGTCTGAGAGCCACAGGACCAAGAGCCCTTCTGTTTTCGCCCTTACCAGGAATGAGGTTGGGGAGAGAGGAAAAACACTTTTCGGTCAGCTGCACCTCCTTCCACTTCCAGGCCAGCCCTACCCTCCACAGAGACACTCATTGGGGATCACTTCTGCATATGCATATGAGTTGCCCATTCACATTATGATACACTGTAGTTGCTTACAGTACAATCCAAACCCCAAAGATCCACTGGGATGAGCAAGTTTGGAAAAGGAGAATCTTGGGCTGTTCCAGTGAAGCTGGGCTCATCTGTTGCAAGTTCTTCATCCTGGTTTAACTGAGGATATGCTGGCATAAATCCCTCAACCTGGCTGAATCAAACTTAAGCTGCCCTAAGTCCCCCCAAAAGGAGTGTTCTAGGAATATGGTGAGGGCAGGACAGGACAAGGAGAAACTCACACATTTCCTAGACCTCTTTCAGCTCAGTCACGTGACCTGGCAAACCTGCAAAACATATGATGGCAAAAAGGATGGTGTACGTCAAACTGTTTCAAAGGCTTGTTTTCCCTCTGCCAGGCTCAGCTCAGCTCAGCCAGCAGTAGTGCTGCTCCTGAATAAGGGTAATTTATGTCAGCTTTCTATACGCAGGATTGCTCTGCCCATATGCTTTGGTTTGATTACTAGTAAGCTGTTTGTGGTTGCTACTGACACTTTCCACTTTCCACATGTAGAGTACCTGGGATGGGGTGAAGATGGCACCTTGCTTTGTGCTAGGCTTTGGAGAGGGGGAGAAGCAGTGAGACAGACAGGCTTTGCTATTTTTTTTTCAACCTCAGCCTTTGCCAAGGACTTGGAGAGAAGTAAGGTTGTTCTCTCGTGTCCAGCACAAAGAATCTCTGTTATCAGCATTGCATGGACAACGTGGAGTAGAGAATTTTTGTACGAGGAAGGGGTGGTCCCTACCAGCAACTAAATTTGTGGACTTCCTCCCCGTATAATTACACCTATGATCTGTGGATGTGAATATTCTTGTGAAATGAAGCCATTGTCTGTCTACCAGATGAGAATACTGCAAAAATGAAACACTTGCCAATTCGTTTTTTCCATTTGTTTTTCTCACTAAATGTTCAAAAAAATTGCATACATTATAAATCTTTGTCAGCAAGGCACTAGATTATTTGCTTGACCTACTTTGATTTGTTGTTCCAGAAGACAATGATAGTTGCTAATTATTGTAGCAAACAGAGAGTGCTAGGATTCCATGCAACTTGGGAAAGATTGAAGGAGGGGGAAGAGAAAGTTAGTATGAACCTCATTTGAAACTTGAATCCATTTTTAAGCCACATGTTTAGTGAGTCGCATGCTGCTTGTACATATTTCCCATGTTAAAATTAGAAATACTTAACATAATTTTGTTCTTGTCCAGCAATCTCATTGCAAGTAACTTCTCAGGCTATTGCCACTGTGTAATTTTAGGAAAAGCCTCTGGTATCAGCTGACAAAATAAACTGAAGAATTTGATGTTGAATATGACCTTCACGAATTATTTTTACAAATATTTACTTAGAAACTTATACTTTGCTTTTTAATAAAATAAACTCAAAGCCCTTTACAAAAAAGTTTTAAAATACCTAGTAAAAACATTCTAACAATGATGCAATCCTGTCTACTCAGAACCAGGTCTTACTGAATTCAGTGTGATTTACTAACAGGTAAGTGGGGTTAGGATTGTAGCCTAAATTGCAAAAAGCAAGAGCAAGATAAAAAACAATTCAGCAAATAACAGGGAGACAAAACTTCAATCCACACTAAAAGCTAGGCGAATAAAAAGGTCTTAGCAGCTTGCCTGAAGCTTAAGAGAAGTTTAAATATTTGGAAAATATAACACAAAACATAATCTTTAAAATACTTAAAGTTCTACCAACCAGAGTCTGATTAAAAAAAATACACTTACAGTTAAAGAATTTATTTTGAGCACCAGCACAGAACTAAGCTCATAGTCCTTCTTCATACAGTTCCACGCTTGGTTATACATCCCACTTCCTACCTTTCTTCATTTAACCAGTACATTTTTTGAGGGGGCGGGGAGAATCATTTTATTTATATACCTCTTACTGGCCAAAATGGCTTCTAAGTGGCTTACAGTTATAAAAACGTAGCCACACATAATTAAACTGCACAGTTAAAACAAACATACACAAATAAAATGTACAATAAATAAACCAATTGAAACAAATTTATTTAAGACGAGGTTCAAGTCAGGAGATCAGAGATATGTTCATCTAAGCAGGTGTGTCTTCAAGAGCCTGCAGAATGTCAATACTGATGGGGCCCCTTGGATTTCAGCAGTGAGAGCATTCCACAACCCTAGTGCCATGAGTGAAAAAGCCCCTTTCTGTGTTACCACAAGTCAATAATTATCAGGCCATAGAAAAACTAGCTGGGTACCATTTGTTGAGCTTGTTTATAGCCTGTCCTGGCTCATATTTAATAGTGAAATAGAGGAGGTTGTCATCAGCATACTGATGACACGGTGCCCCCAACCTCTTGGTGACTGCTCCCAATAGCTTCATATAGATCATATAGATATTAAATAGCATTACAGACAAAACAGTGCCTTGCAACACCCCAGAATTAAGTTGCCATGATGCAGATACCTAGTCTCCCAATGCTATTGTCTATGCTGGTAGGAGTGGAATCCATAGACATAGTCCAGGAGGACATCTTAGTCAGTGGTATTGAAAGCTGCTGAAATATCCAAAAGCAGCAACAGGGCTGCATTTCCCCATTCTCTCCCTTGAAGGAGATCATCCCTCAGGGTGATCAGGATTTATTCTGTGCCAGAATGACACCTGAACACTTACTGGAATGGGGCCAGATAATCTGTTTACTCCAAAATTGTCTGCAGCTGAACTGCATCTCTCTAGTACCTTGTCCATAAAGGGGGTATTAGCAAACGGGCAGTAGTTGTCAAATACCTCAGGGTCCAGGAAGGTTTTTTCCCCAGGAGCAGGTATATTGCTGTCTCCTTCAAGGTGATAGGGACCACCTCCTCATGCAAGGATGCCTTACTCACCCCCTGGACCGACTCGGTCAGCCCCTGACTTGCATGGACAAGCCAGGATGGGCAAGGGTCAAGAGGGCAAGTAATGGGATAGCTAGCTAGAAGCACCTTGTCCATATTCTTCGGCCTCAATAACTGGAACAGATCCCCAGAACTGTGCTGGACAACTTGAGTGTATTAACAGTGGCATCAAGGTCAGCATGAAGATGAACAATTTTGTCCTCAAAGTGTCTAGCAAACTTATCACAGCAGGCCTTTGATGGTTTCAGTGCCCCATTAATTGGGGCAGGTAGTACAAACTTTTTCGCCACATAAAAGAGCTCTGCTGGGCAGCCAGTGGAGGACACAATGCAAGAAGCAAGGTGGCTCTTTATAGCTGCTTTCATTGTTTCATGACAGATGGTGGTTGTGCTTTCTAACCACTATGGGACTGGGTCTTGTCACATTTTTGCTCTAGCCATCATCCAACTTGCTTCATAGCTCATAGCTCTGAGGAAAACCAAGCAGCACAATGTTGGTCCTTGCACTCTGGGGTGATCATGTTAATAGCTCTGTTCTGGGAAGCCCTTGTTGTCTTTACATGCTTTTTGGGGTTCCTTGGAAGCTTATCAAGATTTCTGAAGATGAATATTTAAATTTATGCCTTGTAACAAAAGCTTTTGAGGCAACAATGGTGGACAGGTTTCCATGAAAAAATATCTTTCCCACTACTATTGACCTTCCCTTGCCTATGTATAGCCATGAACACTTAATTCTGTCAGGATGATAATTCACTAATAGACAAAAAAACCCTTGCGGTTTAAGAATGTACCTATAGCCAACAAATATTTCTATCAAACTTCAAAAATTGGGCAGCTATAGTGAATAATGCACCAGGGGAGCAGGAAACCTGACCTCCTCTCTGACATAATGTACTGCCCTACAAATTTGTCAAAATTCAAACACAATTTGGGTTGGTCTTTCACAGTCCAGTCCACTTCCTGTGTAGCTTGGAAAAAACTGGTAACATGTGCCTCTGAGCATATGGTGAGTGGTGGCAACCTTCCATCTCCAAAGATTGAGAATTACATTTTTGTATGTTCGTTGGTGCTCTTCTTACTTTGCTTCTTTCCTGTGTTACTACTGTTTCTACAGAGAATCTAACCTAGAAAATTATTTCTTTCATTATTCAGCCTGGAAATCTGTGTCAAATTTGTTTTTAATTTCAAAGCCTTTTTATTGGTCAATTTATTTTATTTATTATTTGATTTATATCCTGTCCTTCCTCCTAGCAGGAGCCCAGGGCTGCAAACAGAAGCGCTAAAAACAATGTAATTTGATGATGAAGACAGCCTTTTGTGTTTCAAACTGGAGGTTATGCTCTATTTCTATTTTGGGCGCATTAACAGTTGAATCTGAAACTACACTTTGATGTAAAATCAGACTGATTTCAATATGTTCCTACTTAAGCAATGACTCTAGCTGTTGGAAAAAACAAACTTGGCCTGCCCAAGATACATGTTTTCAGCCTGCTATGCTTAAACTACTCCACTTAAGGAAAGGTGGGCATGGTCAATTAAAAACATAGAGCACACCTAGAATTTTGCTAGAATATATTTCACTTCCCACTGTTTTATCTTGTGTAAACTGAGACACTCCTCATGTCCACTGGAGACAATTCTGCAGAATAGTCAATGCCATTATTCCACAATTGTTTCTGGAGTATTTTTAGTGTAAATTTTGCAAAGCGTTGCTGTACTTCACATATTCACAGAAACAGACGGAAAAGACAATGATTTCCTATAGGAAACTTCACTAAACTTGCAAAGTAAATCAAACATATTTAAAGTGATTATCTGAACTATATCAACTGTCTTAATAATGTTGCTTCCTACCTTCTAAAACAAGATCAGCACAGCACAGGTCTTGTTTCTGTTAATTGAGCTGACTGTAGGTGTTTTCACCACTCACCATATGCTCAGAGTCATGTTATCAAATTCTTCCAAGCTACACAGGAAGGAGAGGGGAGGAGGACAAGTTTGATGATTTGCATGCTTATTGAGTTCAGTGGGATTTACTCCCCTGCAATCATGCTTAGGATAGGTGAAAGTGACCATGGGGAGGGAGGCCTGGAGTGGACAGGGGAGGAGGAAGAAGGAAGAGGGGAGAAGAGGAAGAAGAGAGAAGAGAGGGGAAGGAGGGGAGAGGCAGGTTTGATCATTTGCATGCTGATTGAGTTCAGTGGGATTTACTCCCATTCAGTTATGGCTAGGATAGGTAAAACTGACCATGGTGGAGGGGGAGGGGGAGGGGACAGTAGAGGGAAGGAGGAAAGGGGGACAGGGGAGCAGACAGAGGGGAAGGGAGGGGATTGGAAGGGGAGGGGGTGAAGGAACGGGGAGGAAAAGGGGCAAAAGGGAGGTGATGGGAGGGAGGAAGAGGGGAGGGCAGGTTTGATCATTTGCATGCTTATTGAGTTCAGTGGGATTTACTCCCGTACAATCATGCTTAGAATAGGCAAGACTGATCATGGAGGAGGGGGAGGGGACAAGAGAAGGGAGGGGAGGGAGGGGGAGGGAAAGGGCAAAAGGGAGGGGATAGGAGGGAGAAGAAGGGGAGGGCAGGTGTGATCATTTACATGCATTTTGAGTTTAATGGGATTTACTCCTGTACAATCATGCTTAGGATAGGTGAAATTGACTTGGAAGAAGGGGGAGGGAAGGGGAGGGGAAGGGGATTGGGTGGGCAGGCACTGGACAGAGGGGAAGCCCATTTCCTTTCCAAAAGGAAAACATTGTGAACAGTATCATTGTTTTCCAGGGTTTCCTCCACTTTTCCATTCATTCTACAGGCACATGTAGTCTCCCACCCAAATTTAAACCAAAACTGTCCCTGGCCACATCCACACCAGACCTTTATTTCACTTTAGACAGTCATGGCTTCTCCCAAAGAATCCTGGGAAGTGTAGTTTGTGAAGGGTGCTGAGAGTTGCTAGGAGAAGCCCTATTTCCCACACAGAACTACAATCCCCAGAAGAGGCGCTGACTGTTAAACCATTCTGGCCACTGGAGCTCTGTCAAGGGAATAGGAGTCTCATACCAACTCTCAGCACCCTTCACGAACTACAATTCCCAGGATTCTTTGGGGGAAACCAAGACTGTCTCAAGTGAAAGAAAGGGCTGCTGTGGGTGTGGCCACCTGATTAGCCAAGCCCAGCAGCTGTGAGTCTGGCTTTTAGAACACTGACAGTTGGTTCTTACTGAACATGCCCAGCATTATAATAGACTTCAATGTTAAATTTCTTAAATTAATTAAAAATCAGCCATGTTTTTTTTTAAACTTTTAAGCTGCAGAAGATGAAGGTCAGAGTATTGGACAAGGTCAGTAATAGGATTCCA
The DNA here is from genome assembly GCF_030035675.1 of Rhineura floridana. Classification (NCBI taxonomy): domain Eukaryota; kingdom Metazoa; phylum Chordata; class Lepidosauria; order Squamata; family Rhineuridae; genus Rhineura; species Rhineura floridana. Next base: position 64,152,315 of record NC_084487.1, on the reverse strand, counting down.
GGTACTCTGTGAACATGGCTGATTTTTAATTATTTTCAACAAATTATGAGACCACTGAGAGAAAGTGCAACAGGGGTCTGGATTTTTTCCTCTTGTTTGACACTTCAAACTCTCTGACTGTTTTGTGTAACACCATGAAAACTTAGAGGGTTGTTAACCAAATGTTTCTGAATTAAGGACTAAACATTTTGTAAAGTTTTGTTTTGAAATGTGCATATGGGAAGCATCACGATGGCATGGGGTACTTTCAGTTTAACATTGCAGAATGCGAAAAATCCATGGTGGCTAATAGTATACATCCACTCTTGTGGCTGTATAATTAGCATTTCACATGAATTAAACCTTATGAAACATACAGAGGTTCCTTACTGACCCATTTCTGATGCAGTGGTAAACATCATTCCGCACTGTATGAACAGCCAGAACTGAGTCTCAGGTCCATGTGCTCCCCTTTTTTTCCATTGTAGCTGCATGGGAAATCAGGAGCACCGACTTCCTGTTGTAAACTAACCAGAGTTTATTGTTATGTCTGATTTTGAGGAAACTGGTTTTGTTGAAATAAGCCAGAATCAAACCATGGTGAATACAGTGTGTATAGGACAACAAGCAATCCCTTTTCTGTGTTGTAATATATTTCCCACTTTAAACAATACAATCAATCATCCAGTGTGCATAGATTCGGGTAAGGCAAAAGTCCAAGAAAAGAAATCATGATTAAAAATTAACTAGCAATGGCAGTACAATTCTCAAGTCATTTTAATGGAGATTTGATCAAATGTTGGCTTTGATGAAATAGTTGAAAAATCTCTGTTCTTTGAGAGGTGGCTTTTCACACATGGAACATTTTCATATGATTTCTGATATACAGAGAGTACTAGAGAAAACATAGCCCTGAGAAATAATTTTCTAACAATCCCTTTTTATCTGTTGTGTGTGAGAAACTTTTGTATAGAGAGTGGGACATTAAGGTGTAGTGGTGAAATGTTATGTTGGAAGATTGCTTGAAGCCTCTGAAATGTCCTTTTGAAAAACAAATTAAGCACTGTAATGAAATAAGCAATTATAATACTTCTAAGACTGAGAGAAAAATACTTGGGTGGTACACTTGTGAATAAGATTTGTTAGTAACAAATTTAGCCATCCATTTGAATCACTTTGAATTGAATGTGATTACCCTAGAGCAGGAAAACATATAAGAATATCACCACATTTGTTTTCTATAAATAATTGGTACTCATCATCCCACATTGCTTGTGCTGCCCTTCCTAAATAAAGTGTTAACTTTTGTAATATTTCATTGAAAAATGTTTTTGGATAAAATCCCAGTGTATTTGAGATAATTCTTCATAGTTTGAAGACCTATATCAAAATGATGTGTCCCGAAGGATAGGAATCTTTGCAACTTGAGCTGTATATGCAGTACAATACACTTATGCTGTACCTGTAACTTGTCTGCTTGTATTGTAGGTACAGAGTGGATGCAAATGGAGATAGTTATAACCTGATCCTCCACTTGCTAAAGTGAATTAAGAACAGCTTCATTTTACTTTGGTTTGTTAAGCATTTCCTCCTTGCCCCATCTGTTTTGAAACAAAATTGATTGATAAAAATTAGCTTTTATAATCTTGAGTTTGTTAGTGTGTCCCTACTTTTCCTCCAGTGGGGAAATCTCAGCACATCTGCAATAATAATTACAACGAGCTTCCTCTTTTTGGAGAGTGATGTATTTTGTTTCTAAAATAAGTTGTATTGCAGTTTGACACTTGTACTTTTCATGTATCTTCTCATGAGCCATCTTCCTCTCCTGTTTTTCCCTACCTCTTCTTTCTGTCACGGATTACCAGGGGATGGGGAGGAGGAAGCCTGTTTAAAAATGCAAAAAGCTATTTCAAAGGTGGTGCTGTTGGACTAGCTAATGTGCTCTACTCTCAGATGCAATTTCATTCTGTACCTGATTTGCTTGCAGGTCTGTCTTCTGAAGTTCCTTTAAAAATTGTTGACAGTTCATGGTGACTATTCCCATTGTTTGATTGGAATTTGACCTCTGAGATCAGAATATTGATGAAAATACCTTGGCTTTTATGCAATGAAGATCTCAAATTTTAATAATCAGCATGGGTTACTGTGGTGCTTTGCACAGAACAAATGAAGTGCTGTAATTGCCAAGGCGTGGCAGTGTTCATGAAGTCTAAAGCAGAAGCACTGAAGCAGATGGATAAGAGTAATGCAAATTTTACAGGTGAAATAATCTTATTTTTTTTTCATCTAGACCACTTTCACATGAGTTCTCCCTAAGTTTGTTCAGTCCTTTTTCTGTATTAGTCTATAAATCTGTTTTTTTAAAAATCCTTACAGAAATGTGTATTTAAAATTATTTCCAAACATTCAAAATATTTTCTGTCAAATATATGTGTTCAAACATATTTTAATGTGTGTTTTGAGCTGAGAACTGCATTGGAACCTTTGGGAACTCTGAAATATGGTGGGAATTTAGTTGTCCATCCTCACGTTAGTCTCGGAGTTGGACTGGGTCAGTTCATACTGGAATTCTCATACTGGGAAAGAACAAAGAAGCACTTAATTTTGTGTTAAGTCGTAAACATTAGTTAAACCTCGGAGGTTGTACTGGGCATGTGGGGGATGAGCCTTAACAGAGCAATCCTCTACATGTCTATTATTATTATTATTATTATTATTATTATTATTATTATTATTATTATTATTATTATTATTATTATTATTATTATCTTAATGTATTGCCTGTCATTCACCTCGAGGTTCCAGGATGGGCTACAACTATTTAAAATCATTAAAAACAATTTGAAACAACTCACAATCACAAAAAAGTGGAAATGGACTGCCTTCAAGTCGATCCCGACTTATGGCTACCCTATGAATAGGGTTTTCATGGTAAGCGGTATTCAGAGGGGGTTTACCATTGCCTCCCTCTGAGTCTAGGCCTCCCCAGCTGGCTAGGGCCTGCTCAGCTTGCCACAGCTGCACAAGCCAGCCCCTTCCTTGTCCGCAACTGTCAGCTGGGGGGCAGTTTGGGACTATGCAGCTTGCCCACGGCTGCACAGGTGGCAGGGCACGTAACCCCTGAGCCACTCCCTGTGGGGGTGATCTTTAGCTGGCCCTTGACACCCAGGAGACACGAGTGGGGATTTGAACTCACAGACTCTGGAGTCGCAGCCAGGCTCCACCCCCCCGTGCTATACCAGCTATCTTACAATCACAAAGCCTACTCATAATTAAGACCCATTCAGTTCAATGGGACTTCTAGGTAATTTGTTATAGGATTGTGGTCTGTGTTGGTTAATACAGCTAACAGCCAGCCAGGGAGCACTTGGATGGGAAGATGAATTGTGTGGGTTTGGGCTGGGTGTGGTGTGCACTAGCGCAGTTTAGATTCAGTTCTTATCCCCCCCCATTCTGTGTTCCGAAGTACCTTGACACATTGCAAAGAAGACTAATTTTAATTCTTAGGAAAATTAGTGTTAATTTATGGGGAAAACTAATCTGTAAAACTATGGATGCAGACCTTCAAAAAGAATAGCGGGGCAGAGGACAACCTGAGAAATATTGCAGGAACATGCACTCAAGTTATCATAACATGTTTTGTAAAAAGGTTTTAAATTTGGAATGTAATCTAGTGAGTACTGAAATTCCTACAGTTTCAAAAGGAGAAAAGGGTCACAACTGTTGAATACTCACTCCCAACCAGGAGCACAGCAACACTTAAAAGTATCTTACTTAGGATGTGTATGGTTTCTTTCTTCCCTTACTGCTTCCAAATAACCTCATTGTTGTCTTTATAAAACCAGGCTCCCATGCCAGTGCCTCTAAGTAATTTAATCATTCCCCCCCCCCAAACATGATCTGTTTTATATTGAGTCTGCTGAATTTGCATGCAAATTCAGGAAAGTCTGTGTGAGCATAATGGTTTTTTTGGAACTGTGTGTGGATTTCCCATGTGACTGAAGAGTAGTTGGAAGGCGGTTAATATTGAAGATTCAAGTAGGATAAGGCTTTTTGCCTGCATCCCCCATTGTGTAGATAGGTTATTTAAGAAATATCTTTTGGTAAAACAGCAAAAAAAGTGTGTGTGTGAAATCTACTTTCTATTCTATTCAAGTTTTTCCTTCTTAATGTCTCTTTTGGCTGCCTTTTAATTTTTTCCCCAAGATGGTTCTTGTGAACAGGAAAAATCTGTATTGCTTGGTTTCTGAACCTGGCCTGTCTTGGGAAACTTTTTGGTGAATTTGGAAGCTAACCATCTCCTGGCTGTGTGCCAGGAAGCAAATTTAGGATTTACTTTGTATTCTTTTGCACTACGGTAGCGTACCAGCATATCTGAAAGTGTCATGGCAGAAGCTCTCCAGGACTGTCATTCTGTCACATCTTATTTCAGTTTTTCCCCTTTCTGACTTGGAACAAATCCATTCATACTTTCTCTCAACTGTATAGTAGCATTCCCCATCCTAGTGGCTTCAGATGTTATCTCCGAGACTTATAACAGCCTTCTCCAAGCTTGTGCCCTCCAGATGTTTGGAGGTACAACTGCCATTAGCTGTCCTGGCTGGTGCTGATGGGAATTATAGCCCAAAACACTTGGAGGGCTATAATAAAGGGAAGACTGACTTAAATAGGTTTGGCTTTATTTCTTTTTTTATGACAAATGCTGAATTTGCAGTTGCAACAATGTGCATATTCCTGGATAAATTTGTTCTGGTTTGTCAAGTTTGGGCAGGGAATACCAGCATGGGGTTGTGAAATAATCTGGTTGAGTTTGAGTTAAAAGTGATAGTGGACAAATTACCGCACTGATACAGTGGTGTGTGTTTTTTGTGTAAAATCCTGTTGAAAAAAACAATAAAAGAGCATAGTTTGATCAGAGCTTGGAAGATTACTTTTAAAAAGTAATAAATTACAATTACAGTTACATGGCCCAAAAAAGTAGTAATTACCGTTACAATTACAATTGCTCTGAAAGTAACTGATTACTTTACTTTTCCTCCAAAGTAATCACTACAATTACGTTTCAGTTACTTAAAAAAAACACCTACAAGGTGCTGGCCTTGGCTGCTGCACATCTAAGTAGCCTAAAATAACATTAAAAATAAACACATACAGAGTTAGTAGAATAATTATTTTTATTCATAAGATAGCAATGGTGGTCTCTCTGCTGGTAAGGGAGGTGGGGAGGGAGGCTGAGGCCACTACTCAGATCTTTGCACGTCAAATCAAGTGCAACCCCCCCACTCAGCCAGCCAGCATAATCTCTCTCACTTAACCACCTCCCAGATCCTGTCCTGCCACCGACTAAGGGACACTCACTCAAGCAAACATATTCCCCTGAGATGCAAAACAGTTAAAATACTGCAAATGCAGCACAGTAGCCAGAGAGGGTGGTGGAGGCCACTTTGTGTGCCAAGTGCAAACACAGTATTCTCTCCTCTCCGCTCTCTCCCTCTCCCTCTCCCCCCTCTCTCTGTCACTCACACACCCACTCACACACCCACTCACACACCCACTCACACACCCACTCACACACCCACTCACACACCCACTCACTCACCCACTCACTCACCCACTCACTCACCCACTCACTCACCCACTCACTCACCCACTCACTCACCCACTCACTCACCCACCCACTCACCCACCCACTCACTCACTCACCCACCCACTCACACACACACCCACTCACACACACACCCACTCACCCACCCACTCACCCACCCACTCACCCACCCACTCACCCACCCACTCACCCACCCACTCACACACACACACACACGTCATCCTTCACCTCCACAGTTCTTTATCCATTCTGCTGCTGCCTCCTCCTCTTTTATCCATGTTCTTGACCTCCGGATCCTTTTTTCCTCCACTCCATTCTTCACCACCACTATCCATTTTTTTAAATAATTGTTTTCTCCACTCCACCCCATCTCACTCTCTGCCTCCTTCCTCATCGCCTCCTACCCATCCACAGAGCATGAGGAAAGAGCGACACTGCACAGAAGAAGCCCAGTTTGAGGCACATGATTTTCATCCACAAATCAGAGGAGCAGAAGACTTCCCCTGCTCCCCCCCCAAGTAATGCCCAAAAGTAATTCTGGAAACATTACAATTACTTCACAAAAGTAGTAAAATTACTCCTAGTTCTATTACAATCAAAACGTAAAGGAATTACCCACTCGTTACTCAAAAAAGTAATGAATTACAAGTAATTCGTTACTTGTAACTAGTTACTTCCAAGCTCTGAGTTTGATACTGGGTGGAGTAGCGGCGTAGTGGGTAGAATGAAGATAGTGTTGAGTGCCACATCCCTAAATTAACCATGCTGTTCAGTTCTTCTTCCACCTCCACCCCCAATCTTGTGTAAAAATGTATACCTCAGTAGAGAGGCAAACATTTCCAACCAAGCTGGTCTGAACAGAATTCTTCACGTGAATTCCTCACAGAATTCCTCATGTGCCTATCTTTGAAAAGCTGCCGTTCTTGACGCCCATTCAAGTGTGGAAACCAGGTGAGAGAGACTGCTAAAGCAGCATCTCCTTTACACTGAGGCAGCCATTTAAAGATCAAGGTATTGGGGAACTTGTGATTTATTTATTTATTTATTTAATTTGTATCCCGCCCTTCCTCCCAGCAGGAGCCCAGGACGGCAAACAAAGCACTAAAACACTTTAAAACATCATAAAAACAGATCTTAAAATACATGAACAAAACAGCATTAAAAACATTTTAAAAAAAACTTTAAAAATGGGTTAAAACATTATTAAAAAACATATTAAACAATTCTAACACAGATGCAGACTGGGATAGGTCTCAACTTAAAAGGCTTGTTGGAAGAGGAAAGTCTTCAAAAGGCGCCGAAAAGATAGCAGAGATGGTGCCTGCCTATTATTTAAGGGGAGGGAATTCCACAGGGTAGGTGCCGCCACACTAAAGGTCCATTTCCTATATTGTACAGAACGAACCTCCTGATAAGATGGTATCTGCAGGAGCCCCTCACCTGCAGAGCGCAGTGATCGACTGGGTATATAAGGGGTAAGACAGTCTTTCAGGTATCCTGGTCCAGAGCTGTATAGGTCTTTGTACACCAAAACTAGAACCTTGAACTTGTCCCGGTAGCAAGTGGGCAGCCAGTGCAATTCTTTCAGCAGCGGGGTGACATGTTGGCGATACCCTGCTCCACTGAACAGTCTCGCGGCTGCATTTTGCACCAGCTGCAGCTTCTGAACCAACCTGAAGGGCAGCCCCACATAGAGCGCATTACAGTAGTCCAGCCTGGAGGTTACCAGTGCGTGGATAACAGTGATGCATAACAAGTTGCATAATTTGCTTCCTGTCCCTTCACTACAATTTCTAAGCAACATCATAAGAATGTCCATATCTTGAGGATTATCTTTATGTTATGAAAATGAAATGTTCTCTACTGGCTCTACATTGAGCCATTTTAGGTTTCTCTAAAACAAAAAAGGGGTGAAGGGAATATAATGATAATCTTTTAGCAGAAGAAGCTAAAAATTAGTAGGGAAAAATATGAGTCAAATGGAGGGGGGATTCCCATATGCTAATAGCAATAAAGACGGGGCTGCACTGAGTTGCTCATATAAATTCCACTATAAGCTGTAGAATTGTTGCATTTATCTCCCATGTGAACTCTTCTGTATGCAGTGGATTGAATATAAGCAGTACAAAGCATAGGTTCTTTCTCTGAATTGCAGCAGTCAACCTGAATTGTAGGTCAAGATGGACCACATATAGTTGCAGTAATGACTGCTTAGAATGCTGTGATTCTGCAAAGTTCACTGCTGCTTCTAGGTTAGCAGGCATTTAGTCCTCACTCCTGCCTTTCATTATTTTTCTGTCTTTTTTAATGCTATCAATGTTTTAAGCAGTCCTTTTTAACATTTAAAGAATCAGTTTAAACTTCTGAGATGCCGGGCGTATGGCAACATTGTTTATGAAATATTGCATTCAAATTCTGAAGCTGCTGTAAGTGTGTGGAAAACTACAACAGGGTGGAATTGCTGGAAATCCATTGTGTTACAACTGCAGTGTTTTGAAGGGATTTGTGGCCCTCTGAAAATTAGGAACCACAGTCGGGGTTTTAGGTGTCACGCTTGTGTATTATCTTGCTTAGTATGCCCACAAACTTGTGTTCCGATAGCTCAATCATATCTAAACCTTTCTGTCCTCCTTGAAAAGTACTGCAAGAGTTGAGAAGGGTTTGTACTTGAAATGTAGAATGTTCTGCATGTACCAGTTTCTATTCTTCTGTTTCAGTATTCAACAAAATTATTACATTGTATTTTTAGTTTTCCTCTCCCTTCCTTTGACATCTTGCATAGAAGTCAAGCTGGTATTTGAAAACAGAATTTTGTTTTTAACAGTTTACCTTAAATTGCCTGGGAAGCTTTGCTGAAGGCAAGATATAAATGTTTTCAATAAATAACAATTGGTCAACAATCTGTCCAACAATCTGTCAGAGGTCAACATGTGTTGGGTCTGAACGCTAAACAGTGGTTAATCTTAATCATGGTTAGGGGAAACAAACCATCTTTCATGCTAATATCCTAACGTTCAACAAAGTTACTGCATTACCAACAACAACAAAAAAGTCAAACAAGTGAATTAAACTACAGGCCTCACTTGAGTTGGCCACAAAAGTTGTATTACTTTATCAAAATCTAGCTAGGGAATGCATTCATTCTTCTCATTTCTGTGGCAACTGAATAAATTCTCCTAATGTTTTTGCTCTGCATCTGCTTTTATTAATTTTAATTTTTTTTAAAAAAAATCTAATGTTTTCAGGTATTGGTGTCAGCCTTCTACTGCATTAAGAAAAACATTTTTTTCACATATAGGGAACCAAAACCTTTGATGGATGTTCTGTGGGATTTGTAGCTGGAAAATCAATAAAGATAACAGTGGAGCACTAGACCTTGTTCGGATGCAGTGATAAACACTTTACTGCTATGTGCCTAAGTCTTGGGCTTGTGTATTCCTCCACCTATGAGGAAGAGATTGCAAGTTCTTGCTTCCAGTTTTAATTAGCCACAGTTTGTAGTGTTGCATCTATAATCTAAACTGTGATTAATCTTAATAATGATTAGTTGAAATAAACCATCTTAATAAACTATGGTTTGAAGTTGATTTGTTTGAACTGTAATTTGTCTGGCTTTGTACATGATGCTTATCTAGACTAGCTACTAGTCTAAAATGAAGCTGAAAGCTTCTCCCAGCAAAAGGGGGGTAGAGGGAGAGTTCATGAGCCCGAGATTCACTGCAGCTCTTTCCTATAACAACAAACCATGGTTTATTATGTCTGAATGATGCCTGAGAGTGATTGCAGTTACTCAGTTTATAATATAATATAAATTATATTATCAATCTGGAAATAAACCACACATCTCTCTGGAAAGGGAGTGTACACAACAGAACCCCAACCCCATCTCATGACCACCTTCTCACTCCATCCTCCAATCAATAACATAACTTTTATTTGTTTCAAGACATTTTATTCCGTTCTTCAGCTGACAAGGCTCCCAGAGCAGAACCATAAAGACATTGATTATTCATTAAAAGGGTAAAATGTACATGTGCTTTCTAAAGAAACAGATAGCAGCATGCCTTACAGACTGCTCCTTCTGTTGCTCACAGGAGTGACATCTTTGAGGGGTGTCAGGCCCAGTCTCAGCTGGTGAAGCAAAAATAGGTGCTCACGGTGGTCATGACAGTTTCCTCCCATGGTTTCTTTATAGGGCAGTTGGTTTTGTTGGGGTCTGTGACTGAAGGAAGGTGGATTAGCAGCAGCAGCAGGTGGATATGTGATTACAACGCTTGGTTGCACAAGCTCCTTGATATCATTGTGTGCCTTGATATCCTGAATGCCAGGCAAAGGCTTTCCATAACTTCCTATTCTCCTACTTCTTACTTTTTATTGCTGATCCCACAGTTTCCTCAGCTGGCTGTAAGCATTTTGGATGAGGTGGATCAGCACTTGAGATGCAGCTAATGCACTGCACTCTAGGAGAGCTACTTAAATTAATATATGTCTCTCTCCTGCCCTTGTATTTCACCATCTCCAGCAAGGTGGTGTGGCAAAACCTGCCTCCTCTTTCCCCCGTCCTGAATTTTCAAAGCTCATGCAGTTTTTTCCCTTCATTTCAGCAGCTACTGCTGGTGTTTGGTTCATTTGAACAAATCAGATTGCTGTTTGTCTATACTTTAAAAAGCATGAGAGTTCAGCTATCTTTGAAATTGATAGCTCTTGGATGTAAGCCACTGTCAGTGAGAGCAAAGTTATTTTTTAAAATTACCCTGGTAAAGTATTTCACCCGGAGATGATTTAGATGAAACACTAAGACATGTCATATAATGAACCCAGCTTCTTTTTAGACTAATTAAATATGCATTAAAAGTGAGTAAGAGCTAGGTAAAGGCCCTGCTACACAGAAACAGTTTATATCTATCAAGAACCACTCACCTGAATGTACTCCTTTTCTATGGGTACTTGAATGCCCTGACCACAAACAGCACTTATCTAAACTAGAAAATTATATTTCTCTCATTATTCATCTTAGAAATTGTCAAATTTATTTTTATTAATTTCAAAGCCTTTTCATTGGTCAATGTCATATGATGGTGAAGACAGCCTTTTGAGGTTATGTTCTATTTCTATTTTGGGCACATTAACAGTTGAATGTGAAACTGCACTTTGATGTAAAATCAGACTGATCACAATATGTTGCTACTTAAGCAATGACTCTAGCTGTTGGAAAAAATAAACGTGGCCTGCCCAAGATGCATGTTTTCAGCCTGCTATGCTTAAACTACTCCACTTAAGGAAAGGTGGGCATGGTCAATTAAAAACATAGAGCACACCTAGAATTTTGCTAGAATATATTTCACCTTCCACTGTTTTATCTTGCGCAAACTGAGACACTCCTCATGTCCACTGGAGACAATTCTGCAGAATAGTTGGTGCCATTGTTATACAGCCACGAGAGTGGCTGTATATTATAGCCAGCATGGATTTTTCACATTCCGCAATGTTAAATTGAAAATACCACCCCATGACATTCTGATGCTTCTCATAAACTCATTTCAATACAAAACTTTACAAAACCTATAGTCCTGAAATCAAATGCTTGCTGAATAACCTGTTACATTTTGATGGCGATACACAAAACAGTAAGAGAGAATCGAGAGTTCAAAGTGAAAAAGAGAGAGGAAAAAACCAGACCCCTTTTGGACTTGTTTCTGTCAGAGTTCTCATAATCTGTTGGAATTAATTAAAAATCAGCCATGTTCACAGAGTACCTATAATCCTATTACTGACCTTGCCCCATGAGTCCTGGAGATCCACTAGAGTAGATTTAGGGGGGCAGTGAAAATTGCCTCTGTTGCTGATAGAAGCCTTTTGGTCAGCTGAGTAAAGATGTTTCTTAATTTAGTTCTCTCTAGATATTATCTACTACTGGCTTAGACCTTCTAGTAAACAAAACAAGCTTAGTTTTAGCATAATAAAGAATAAGACGTTTCTTTTACGAAATGAACCAAGATCTCTAAGAGATCCTATAATAATAATGCAAGGGCCATGTCACCCATATAATAGCGTGTGGAAAACTTGTTATCAAAAACAATGGGAGAAGAATACTGAACACCATGAAGATCCTGGACAATATTATTTATATAATAAATAAATGCAAAAATTAACTAAAACCAGTAGCCTCTTACCAATTTTTACTGAAACATTTTTACTGAATATTTTTTATTCAACAAAGTATTTCCCTGACTGCCACATATACAGCCGAGGATAGATCTAGGAGTGCTGTCTCTTTCTAGGTACATATTTAGTAGTCGATCCAAAACAAAGCACTGGTCTGTTGTCAACTTTACTTTACAGAATACAGCTTGTTCTTCCACTATAATATCCTGCTCATTTGCCCGAGTCTCCAGTTTCATCATTAAGTAATGGGTAGAAATTTTAGATACCACGTCAAACAGATTTACAGGGGGATAATTCTTTGGATCACTTTGGATTAAATAGGTACTACAATTCTAGGTAGCTATCCAGATGAAATGCTATCAGAATCATTAAATGCTTTGCAAGTATTAGAGCACACCAATCAGTACTCTGTTTATAAATTTCTGGGGGCATCATATCTGCATCTGGGGCCACTTTATTAGCAAGACTCTGGATAAACTTTCTAACTTCATCCTCTGCAATTGGAGACAGTGTAGGTAGACCATTGCAATAGTAAATTTATGGTAGACAAGCTCCTACCTTTGTATGGCTGTGCTTCAACTGTATATTTGGTTTCCCTCATTTCATATGATATAGTTGTCCAAAATCTATCTGAATTTTTCTTTATTGCTGTATAACTTAACTCTTTCCAAAAGTGAAAAAGGAAATTTTCTTTTTTCTTTTATGTAAGCTCTTCTAATTTCTGTGTTCTCCCAATAACTCATTGCAATGCCAATTAAGACTCTTCTCTTCTGAAAAAATGTATTTATTTTTCTAGTAACAATAGTACAAAACTTTCAGGTCAGGTTCTGAAAAGGAGTGTTTGTTGACACCCTTTTTTAAAATGCCAAAATATTATCTTATTTTGCAAGCACTCTTAGTGAATATAATATTAAAACTGTAATATTTTAAACAGCTTGTAGCATGTTGTTCCTGGCTGATACTTAATGTGACAATATTGGAATTATTAAACAAATTTTGATCTGAAATCCTATTTTGAAACTTATTTGATCCTATTTTTAATTGTGCTTTGGAGCTCTGTTTGGTATACAATTATGGCCAGGCAACTATGCAAAGGGCTTATTACAATAGCTGGAAATATGGTCTGTATTTATCAACATAAGGAATGCCAGTTGGATGCTTTTGAGCAGGGGGATTGGGTTATTCATGCATTCAAAGTGGCATTGCCTTTGCCTTCCAAAGCTGTGTGCTGAGGAGCAAGGAGGATGGAGGGTTTATCCTGCACTTTTTCTGGATGCTTAATCAGACTGCTCCAATATAGTGTGGGAGCACAGTTCATTTTGTTTTGATCTGGGGGACAGAAGTAATAATAAACACTTAATGAAAAATAATATAGTGAGGCTGGTCTTCCCCCCTGTGCCTCCATTGCATCCTAGGATTCATGGTACAGGACTCTTCCTATGAGGGTCAAAAGTGAATTCAGTACTGTGCTGTGATGGAAACATGGGATGAAGTTATTTTAGGATTGCCAGGTCAAGAATCCCAAACCCTGAGATCACTAGGCGAGCCCTAGTGATGTCACATGGGTGGGTACTAGTGATGTCATTAAGCATCAACCACAGTTGCCTGGGGCATACCACTCAACCAAAAAAAAATTCTGATTGGAAATTAAGATAGAAATCTTAGCTAAAAGATGGTGTTTCCAGTGTTCATCTGCAATGACATATTGTTCCTTGTCACCTGCTTAGGGAGCCTGGGCAGGGAACATTTAATCTAGCCTCTTGGCTTCTGGCAAGAAGGGTTTAAGTGCTCTCAGGCCAGGCCAGTCACCAGAAGGCCATTGTAGGAAGAAAGGAGCCTAGTGTTGTGGAGATATTAGATGAGAGGGTCAGGAGTAAAGATGGATGCCCCTGAAGGCTGCAGTTCTAAACACACTTATTAAGGGATTAACCCATATAACTCAATAGGACTTACTTCTGAGTAGATATGGTTAGGATTGTGCTGTTGGCAAGGCTTGACTAGGGATCCTCTGCAATGATACCCATATCCAAGCGGGGTTGGCAGCCCCCTGCCTGGGATGCCCTGCCCCTGCCATTTAGTGTGGTTGCTTCACTCCTTTACAGACTTGACCCTTCACTTCAGAAAGAGGTTTGAGAAGTGAGTAAGAGTAAGAAGATTCTTTACCCTTTTCTGCCTACCTGGTGGGCTGCTATAAACTCACTTCTATAAACCCACAATATAAACCCAATTCCAGTGAGTGATAATTGACAGAGAGAAAACACACGGTTTTGGTCTACTTTCACAGGCACCAGCTTGGGAACAACAGCAATTGCAGCCGCACTCCCAAATATGTGAATTCTCTTTTACCACTATTGGGAAAGAAACAAACCATTATGCAACGACCAAGATGCATCATCATTGGGTTTAAGGGGGTTGAGCTGAGTACATGGAACCACTGTTGTTGCTTCTATGGATGTAAGGGAGTGAGATTAAAGGTAAATGAAATGCAAATAGCAAAAGAAAAAAAACAAAAGGCAGTGATGGCTCCCTAATCTAATGTAACACCAACCACAACAAGATTCCCATGAGGAAGGCAGAAAACTCAGCATCCCACAACCAGTCAGGCTTTTCTAACTAGAAACCAAAACTAAAAAAAATCCTGGAAACCAGTCAGCCAAGGTCACAAAAATCCCCATGCAGCACAACCTGATGCGGGCAGTGCAGTTAGTCCAGAATACTGTAGCACAATTGCTGACAATTGAGTGCAGAGTGAGACCCTATCAGAACATAATACCTCTGCTGTGAAATCTGTACTGGTTGCTGATTTGCTATCAGGCCAAGTTCAAGGTGTGCTTTCCATGTTACGGGTGCCACATAGTACTAGTTCTGCTCTTGTAAGAAATCGATCCTTTATTGTGGCAGGCACCTTCATTGTACTCTTTTTGGGATGTGCTAAAAACATTTTTGTTTAGGCATGCCTATCCAGGCATATAGAAGCTATTATATTTTTATCTGTTTTATCTGTTTTTAACTCATTGTTGGTTTTATTATTTTGAATGTTTTTAAATACCTGTCTTTTAACGTTTTTGCCCATAATTTTATCGTTTTAATTCCTTCTGTAAACCTTTTACAATAAAGCCGTATATAAATGTTGTAAGTAATATACATAAATAAATTTTGGAATCACTATGGTCCCTGGGTCTCTTTCCTCTTTTAGGAACAAAGGAATCTGCCTTATACTGACTCAGCCGTTTGGTACCATCTCTCGCAGTACCGAAGACATGGACTAGCATTGGCTCTCCACGATTCTAGGCAATAGTCTCTTCCAGAGATTGAATTTTGGACCTTTGC
Organism: Rhineura floridana; assembly: GCF_030035675.1. NCBI lineage: Eukaryota > Metazoa > Chordata > Lepidosauria > Squamata > Rhineuridae > Rhineura > Rhineura floridana. The sequence goes on along the minus strand of NC_084487.1, from coordinate 64,137,236 downwards.
AAAGCATACGCCCTTCCCCTAAGCTACAATCCTTCCCCTGTTTAAAAAAGTATTGTTCAAAATGGTTCTTTTCAATTCACTAATGAATGCATAGCATACCTAGGACAGATCCACCCCATTCCTTTAAAGTACACTCAACATACATTTGAAGCACATGAATCCCACCACAGAATCATGGGACCTGTAGTTTAAGGGTGGTGGGGATTATATCTACTGAGGGGAAAACTACATTTCCCAGGATTGTTTAGGGGAAGTCATGTGCTTTAAATGCGAGTCGGATGTGCTTTAAACGTTCTGTGTAGATCTACTTCACAAACCTTGCCTGCATGTAAATTGTTTCAGTTAATTTTTTAAAATGGAAATCAGCTACGAAGTTTACTTGGTAACCATAACCTACTCACCATTTCTCAGCCTAATCTGCTCCTAAGGGTGAAAACAACAGGCCATGACCTCCCCAAGGAAGAGGGGCACACTTAAAATGTCAAGGAAATAATCATGTACATCCATAGTGTGAAATCAGATACATTGGGACATAGTATGAAGAAATATTTATATAAGCATGACTGTCAAAGATGTTTACTTACAAAGCCTGTAAATATATTTATAGTGCAATCCTATGCATGTGTACTCAGATGCAGGTCCCAGTGTATTTAATGGAGGTTGCTCAAACAGGGAAGCATGCACAGGAGTACAACCTCAAGTGATAGAACTTCACTCACCCAACCCAAAATTCAGATCCATGCCACTATAAACTTTTTTGCAACTATTTTATAGATGTTTTTGTTGCGATTGGCGTGTGTAGGTCAGACGTGGTTTGAATCCAAAAGCCGTTTAGAACAGGAATAAGACAGGCCAGGCAAGTTTCATGTAAGAGTCTTTACTAGGCAAAGACATTAGAGACATCTTTCTCCATTGACATTTCTTCCCCCACACTCGAGTTCCTGCCAGTTCCCAGCTTATCACACTCTCAGCCAGCCACACTGACCTTGATTGTCTGGAACTCTGTTCTCACAGCTTAACCCTTCTGCTTCAGGTTTCTCTCTCTCTGCTAAAAACCTTGTCTGTGAGTCTCACAACCTGCGTCACTGACCAACAGTTTTATGGTTATTTGATTTTAAAATTATTTATTGTTGTGAGCCGTCATAGTTTCTAATAGGCCACTGTGCCTCACAGGGTTGTTGGAAAGACTCCATATACAGTTTATATACACACAGTGGAGAAGTAAAAATACATACACCCCATATAATAGTTTATTGTCAAAGTCAGTTGGTCATTGCAGAGCATTTCTTTAAAGAAATTGAATTAGTATTAGTTTCCTACAAAATAAAGCAATGACACCTAAGTAAGCCCTGCCTAATTGCTTTAAAAATTGGATTGGAGGAGGAGAGAAAGATTTACAACCCAGAATCCTTTGCTATGTTCACTCAAAAGTCCCATTGATTTACAGCACAATCCTAACCATGTCTACTCAAAAGTAAGTCCTATTGAATTCAATGGGGTTTACTTCCAGTATGTGGAATTAGCATTGCAGTTTTACTCCCAGAAAAGTGAGTATAGGCTTAAAGCTTCATATTGGGAAGGTTTTCAAAATGGGCTATGAATTAGACAAATATACAGACCTCTTCAACACTTCAGGAAAATTTAAACTTGTTTGACTCCTCATAATTAGAAAAGTATAACACATTATAATGGTATAATGTACACTTATACAGTGTATAAGCTGCATATACACTTTTTAAAAAAATGTCTGGTCAAAAATTATTTGAAAGGCAAAATGTATAATATGCTATTTTTTGCAAGTAATTAAACCCCCCTGCATGTACACTTTTATTATAATCATAACTGAAATTGTTTACTGTGTGTGCCCACCAAGATCTTGCTATGTACTTTGTTCTAGATCTCCTGCATATAGAGAAAAGGGGACTTTTGCTGCTGCTGCAAGCTATAAACTTTTTTCAAGATTTTCAAACAAGCAGGAAAAGCCAACAGTTTTCTGAACTTGCAATGGCTTTTTGCTATTTGGTCAAGAAATCTCTTGCCAATCACAACCCTGACTTCATTTATTGGCTACAAATCTGAAAGGGCGGGGTTAGAGCAATGAGTTATTTGCTCATTTAACAGAAGTTGCGGGGTGGCGGCTGACGTTATGGTGTATATCTCTTGAACCAGACTACCCAGCAACTTAATTTTAAAAAAAATGAAAGCTGAGAGTCCAGAGATTGGGGGGACTCATCTGGAGACCAGGAGTAGATCTCCAAAATCCAGACTCTCCAGGAGAAAACTGGAGACCTGGAAACCTTAAGTTGTCTGGAGTCACCTGTAGGCTCTTGCTTTGGCTGTTTACAGGGATTCCCTTACTTGCAGTTTGTTTTGTTTGTTTTGTTTTTACATTTTGGAGGAAGACGCAGCTATATAGAGCCAGTTTCTCTCAGAGAGACTAGGTATAAGTGAATATCAGTGGTTTATTTGAGAAATGTATTTCCCTTTATTTATTTATTTGTTTGTTTGTTTATTTATTTATACCTCGCCCTTCCTTCCAGCAGAAGCCCAGTTATATGAACAGCTGCAACAATGTCATAGGAATTTATTGCCGCTAATAGTAAAAGTAGTGATGGGGCTTGCTTGTCATAAAAGATCTTTAAAGGCAGGAAATCTCCACCTCTGCACTGTGATTAGTACTGCCTAATGTGGTGACAAATGATATCTATAAAACAAAAGCTCTGCTAACTAGAATAAGAGGAACATTGAGATCAGTTGCTTGATGTATCTGCAATCCAAATTCTTCGTATGCGGATACAGTTGAATTGGTGTTCCAGTGCTAGTAGTATTTTCATCTTTCTTTTCTTGTACATAAAAGCTTCAACTACCTGATGTGGAAACATTTTCCCCTTCTAACAAATTATTATTTCAGCTAAGAAGAGAGTTATACACTAGATGCATTACAGAAACTGTAAATGGTTCCTTGCCCCAGAGACTGTCTATCTAAATGCTTTATAGTAATGACTTTTTAATGATGACTTCTCAACCCTGTATATTGCTTCAAGCCTTTTTATTTATGTTTTGCTTTGTAATATTTCAAAGAAACCAGGAATTCACCACTTCTGATGTCATTTGATGCAATTCTATTGTATGAGGAAAAACTGCCTACATTCTTGATGGAATTAATAGGTAAACTGGAAAATATATTTTTCCATGAACTGGTAGGAATGGTTTCGTAAGACAGTCAATTTAGAAGCTGTATCTGAGGGATGAGGTGCTCCGAATATAGAGTTATTTCATTTTGCTATGATGGCATTAAGCAACACTTTTTCCTTTGAGCTCGTCATCCCCTCTGCCCCTAATTCACATGTGCTATTTAGAAGAGGGTGAGAGGCTTCCCTTTATTGGAAGGGGAGCCCTGATGTGGTAGCCAAACTAATTACCAGGCCTTGATATGTGCAGGAAGCGATTTTTTTAACCAGTGGTCCTTTCCTTCTGCAGTGGAGCTTTGATACAGGAGGAAGGTCTCTCTAAACCTTTGACATTTTAAAGCCTAAAATGAGTTGGGACTATGTTACTTGTAGGGTCGACTAAACTTATATGAACCAGCCCCAAGATCAGCCTCAGAAGCCCTGTTCTCTGACCTGCCACTAAGAGTTATCAGGTTGGTGAGTGCTAGACACAGGGTCTTTGCCACCACATCCACAAAGAAGTCTCAGAGACATAAGATTGGTGTAATGTTATATTTATTAAAATATAACAATTTTTTTGGAGGAGCTGCAGTCCAATTAACTAAATTCAAGCCACTTAGGAGGTGAGAACTTAACTCTGTATGGTAGGGCAGGATCCTTCCAGTCCCCTGGGCATGGCAGCAGCCATTGGCTGTGGCTTTCCAGCCAAGGGTGGGAAAGCCAATTCATCCTTGCTGGCTGAGCCTTGGGTGTGCAACCAACCTCTGCATCCTGGCCTCTCTGTCTTGGCTTTCACATGGATGCCCAAGTCAGGTCACTAGGGCACCCCCTAGGTCCTCTCATGCATAAAGCACTGGTGGTTCCCTAAAAGGTGCCCTTAGCCAAATAATGCTTCAGTATACATGTTGTTTACCCCCCATGCACCTTTATCACCTGCCTGAACTCAACTCCAATAATACAAGTTGACCTCACTGCTCTGGAAACCAATTAAATCAAAACCTCACACTATGAAGTAGGCAAAACGAGAGGGAGCTGAAATCAGAATCCCACCAAAAGATTCCTACTCAGCCCTAATTGGTGACTGGCAAAGCCCATATGGCAGGGATGGAGGGTGGATGTAGTGAAGAGGCTGAATTTGGGTGGACCTGGCTTATAAGCCATGCTCAGCCCCTTCCCGATTGGCCCTATGGCCTCCACATGGCCCCCGTCTCTCAGGAGTTTAACTCTTAATTCGTCATCTTATGAGAGGGGTGATAGAGGCAAATGCACCTCCACCAAGAGCGGGAACAATATTGCCACCACACTCACAAAGAACACTCAGAGACATAACCTCGATGCACAAGTCAGGTCACCAGGGCACCCTCCAGGTCCCCCCATGCATAAAGCACTGGTGGTTCCCTAAAAGGTGCCCTTAGCAAAATAATGCCTCAGTATACCTGTTGTTTACCCCTCCCACCTTCATAATCTGCCTGAACTCCACTCCACAAGAGGTGATCACCTCTTACCAAACATAAGCAGGTCTGACAGACCCGACGGCAGGTCCTCCAAAAAGAAATCGCAGCTCTGGATGGAAAGGTGAACCCTGTCATCCTTGAACAAATGGGAAGAATCGTAAGTTATCTCACCATGAGGTATGAAGGCTCACCCAATAGCCAAGACTATTTTCCAGCCCATCCTATTCACCTAACACTGATCCCTGTCAATCTACTAGGATGAACAGCACCTCGCCAGACCCTACACTCAAGCATCTCTGACCACACAATGAACAGTACAGGGAAATTACGATAAATCCAGTGAAAGTCATGGGTAAATCTATGCAGCAGGTCAAGACCCAGATGCTGCATGAAGTCATTCTTTCCCAGGTATACCACTAGAACATGTGATACTGGGCCAGCAGACATTTTCAACAAGGTTGGAATAAATTCTCCCCATAGCATCCCATGTTTAGCCACCCACAGCACCATAGCCGAAGCTGAGAGGCACAACTGAGTTCCCACCATAGACGAACTAGCCCTGTTCTGGGGGGATAGAAGAGAATAGGGTGGCCATAGATGATCACCTGTAGGTGCCTCAAACTGCAAGAATAAAGGACAAGAGAACAGTCAAAACAATTTAAAACACATCACAGCTGAACATAGCCATTGAATGCAATAGATCACCTTCTGCCAATGGCCTGAATGTTTTTCCAGGGAAGGCCCACGAGGGCTGGAGCAGTGGCAGCTCCTATTTGGGAGGAGTGCAATCCAAATGCTGCAGGGTCTCGCTCCCAAGTCAACAAGGCTCTTCAAGCAGCTGACTAGAACTGAAACTGTGTCAGGGTGGACCTGTCAAGGTGGATAAACAAATAACTTTGGCCTGCAGGCCTGGAAGAGAGAAAAGCCTGTAGGGCTGCTGGGCATAAAGCGAGCAATGGACAATAGGCCAGAACTACTGACCTCCCCTTGCCTCCTGGTCTGTTTTTGACCTTTGCAATGTCAGATGAACCATGGCTTCGGCTAACATGCAATCCCCAACACGCAAGGCCCTGCCTGAAGTGTTGAGCCTAGAGCTGGCCAAAATCCTAAAATCAGAGGTAGAGAGGCCGCTAGCCTTGGATACGAAAGCTAATGCAGAAAGGTAACCAGCAATGGTACTAAGTACACTGCCTTTCACCCGCAGGGACAACATAAATTGCATAAAGTGACCCAGTGGGATGGACCATTCCTGTGGTAAGCTCTGTACCATCTAGAAGCACTGAAAATTGGCACAACAGCATTGATAGGCCTTCAAAGTACTGGGAGCCAAAGCAAAGTGATGGCTGCTCCTTCCTCTAACTTCCAAGGTTCCACAAGTTGGTTGGCATCAGGACTGGATGAGGTGCTGCGCCCATGGCCAACTTCCTGAAATGCTCCATTGACATAGGGCATCAGCAATGTAGTTCTGCAAATCCAGAATGTGCTGTGCATTGAACAAGATATTAAAGTGCAGGCACTGCAAAACTAATGCCTGGACCAGACGCATCACACAAGTCGACCGTGAAGTCTGCCAATTCATAACACAGTCACCAGGTTGTCGCACCAGAACCATACAGGGCAGTTCTGGAAGGTATAAGGCCAGATGTGAACTGCGAGAACAGTTGGGAAAAACTCAAGGATTGTTAGGTCTGCAGTAAGCCCAGACACCCACCAGGTGACAGGCCACCTCTCAGTGCACCACTGGTTACAAAATATGATGCATTTTCTTAGACTGTGTTTTAATATCTTTTCCATGACCAAGAAACTGGAATAATTACCTACCTTCTTAGTGTTTAACGTTGAGGAAAACGAATACTCACGGCCGGAGTTCGATTCCAACGGAAGGAGGAAGTCGAATCTCCGGTAAAAGGGGTCGAGGTCCACTCAGCCTTCCATCCATCTGTGGTTGGTAAAATGAGTACCCGGCATATTCTGGGGGGTAAAGAAAGGCCGGGGAAGAAACTGGCAATCCCACCCCATATATACGGTCTGCCTAGTAAACGTCGCAAGACGTCACCCTAAGAGTCGGAAACGACTCGCACTATAAGTGCAGGGACACCTTTACCTTTACCTTTTAATATGTTGACAGAATAAGAGAAGAAACTCTAGTGGAATTTCATTCCTATTGCCAGCAGAAGAAGGTGCTAAATGGTGATAGGAATCTAATCTACGTTGGATTATTGAGAAACTGCTGTGTAGACATTTTGACAGTGCTATATGTTGGGCAAAGCATATGTTTAGAACATGTTTTAGTTTACTTTGACAGCTTCAAAAATTGATCTTCAATATTTGTGACACTCACACACAGCCTATTCTTTGGAGTTGAGCCTGTGGAACTTTTTTTATCTAACTCATGGAAAGTCTAATGTAGGATTAGTACAAGAGTATAGTGGTCTCCCATCAACTCCATTTTCATTATCTCTAAATATTTTTGTACTTCTGCCTAACTCCCTGGCATAGGCAGTAATTTTATGCAGTTACTGTGAAACAATCGTAAATTTGATATTTGCAAACTGGTATTATACAGCCACGAGACTCCTATTCCACTGACAGAGCTGCAGTGGGGAGAGAGGTTTAACAGTCAGCCACTCTGATTGAAGGTCTGTGAGGGGAACAGGGCATCTCCAAGCAACTCTCAGTACCCTTCACTAACTACACTTCCCAGGATTCTTTGAGAGAAGCCATGACTGTCCAAAGTGAAATAAAGGACTGGTGTGGATGTGGCCAGGGACAGCTTTGGTTTAAATTGGGGTGGGAGGCTACATGTGCCTGCTGTAGAATAAAAAGGTGGGGGGAAACACTGAAAAACAATGATACTGCTCACAGTGTTTTCCTTTTTGAAAGGAAAGGGACTTCCCCTCTGCCCAGTGCATACCCACCCAATCTCCTACTCTCCCCATCCTCCTACCCTCCCTGCCCCTCCCCCAGGTCAGTGTTGGACTAGGACCTGGGAGACCAGGGTTCAAATCACCAAACAGCCATGAAGCTCACTGGGTGACCTTGGGCCAGTCACTGCCTCTCAGCCTCAGGGGAAGGCAATGATAAAACCCCCTCTGAATACCATTCACCGTCAAAACCCTATTCAAAGGGTCACCATAAGTCGAGATCGACTTGAAGGCAGTCCATTTCCATTTTCAAACATGATTGCATAGAAATAAATCCCACTGAACTCAAAAAGTATGCAAATGATCAAACCCACCCTCCCTTCTCCCTCCTATCTCCTCCCTCTTGCCCCTTCTCTCCCCCTTCTTTCGCCCCTCCCTCTCCCTCCCTCCTCCTCCTCCCAGTGGTCAGTTTTACCTATCTTAAGCATGATTGCACATTAGTAAATATCATTGAACTCTAAAAGCATGCAAATGATCAAACCTGCCCTCCCTCCCCCTTCCTTTTCCCTCTCCAATCCACTCCTTCCCCTTCTTCCTCCCTCTCCTGCTCCCCCATGGTCAGTTTTACCTATCCTAACCATGATTGCATAGGAGTAAATCCCATTGAACTGAATAAGCATGCAGATGATCAGACCTGCCTTTCCCCTCCTTCCCCTCCTTCCCCTCTCCTCATCCCCTTCCCTCTTCCTTCTTCCTCCTCCCCTGCCCACTCAAGCCTCCCCCCCGGTCAGTTTTACTTATCCTAAGCATGATTGCATGGGAGTAAATCCCACTGAACTCAATAAACATCCAAATGATCAAACCTGTCCTTCTTCTCTCCTCCCCTCTGCCCTTCCTCCCATCCCTCCTCTTCCTCCTCTTCCTCCTCTCCCTCCCCTGTGGTGAGTTTCACCTATCCTAAGCATGATTGCAGGGGAGTAAATCCCACTGAACTCAATAAGCATGCAAATGATCAATCCATTCTCAGCAAACATGGACAGGATCCCATTTCCTACCTCCTGGATTAAAAAGCAGAGAAATTCACTAATAGGCAAAAAACCTTGCAGTTTAAGAACATAGCTATAGCCCACAGATATTTCTATCAAAGTTTAAAAAGCAGGGAAATTGGGCTGCTATAGGGAATGCACCAGGGGAGCAGGAGACCTGACCTCATCTCTGAGATATTGTACTGCCCTACAAATTTGTCAAAATGCAAACACAATTTGGGTTGGTCTTTCACAGTCCAATCCACTTCGTGTAGTTTGGAAGAATTTGGTAACATGTGCCTCTGAGCGTATGGTGAGTGGTGGCAACACCTGCAATCTGCCCAAATAATAGAAAGAAGACATGTGCTGTGCTGAGCTTGCTTTAGCAGGGAGGAAGCAACATTATTAAGACAGTTGATATAGTTCAGATGGTCACTTTAAATATTTCTGATTTACTTTATAATTTTAGTGAAGTTTCCTATAGGAAATGATTTTCTTTTGTTTCTATTTCTGTGAATATGTGTATAGCAACACTTCGTAAAATTTGCACTAAAAAATTCCAAAAATAATTGTGGAATAATGGCACTGACTACTCTGCAGAATAGTCTCCAGTGGACATCAAGAGTGTCTCAATTTGCACAAGATCTTTTATATGTTTCTGTTGTATCATATTATGGAATTTTATTGTATATATTTGTATTCTTTGTTGTACACCGCCCAGAGAGCTATGCTAGTGGGGCGGTATAAAAATCTAATAAATAAATAAATAAAATAAAATAAAGATAAAACAGTGGGAAGTGAAATATATTCTAGCAAAATTCTAGGTGTGCTCTATGATTTTAATTGACCGTGCCCATCTTGCCTTAAATGAAGTGGTTTAAACACAGCAGGCTGAAAACATGCATCCTCTTTTTTCCAACAGCTAGAGTCATTGCTTAAGTAGCAACATATTGTAATCAGTCTGATTTTACTTCAAACTACAGTTTCAGATTCAAGTATTGATGCACCCAAAATAGAAATGGAACATAACCTCCAATTTGAAACACGAAAGGCTGTCTTCACCATCATATGACACTGACCAATAAAAAGGCTTTGAAATTAATAAAAATAAATTTGACACAGAGTTTTAGAGATGAATGAGAGAAATAAAATTTTCTAGATTAGATTCTGTGTAGAAACAGTAACACAGGAAAGAAGCAAAGTAAGAAGAACACCAACAAACATAAAAAAATATAATTCTCCATCTTTGGAGATGGCAGGTGTTGCCACCGCTCACCATGTGGTCAGAGGCACATGTTACCAAATTCTTCCAAGCTACACAGGAAGTGAATTGGACTGAAAAGACCAACCCAGATTGTGTTTGCATTTTGACAAATTTATAGGACAGTACAATATATGAGAGAGGAGGTCTCCTGCTCCCCTGGTGCATTCAATATAGCTGCCCTATTTCCCTGCTTTTTAACATTTGATAGAAATATCTGTGGGCTACGTTCTTAAACCACAAGGCTTTTTGCCTATTAGTGAATCCTTTGTCAACCAGCAGTCCGTTACTAGAAGGTAGCCATCTTGGTTCCACTTTTGTGGGAATTTGAGGTAAATATTTTATAGGGAACGGTTTTTATTATAAGCTACCTATTTGTACAGGCATACCCCGCTTAACGTCGCTTCACTTAACGTCGCCTCGCTATAACGTACAGGCTCCATACGTCCCCATACTCCGCTTAACGTTTGTGCGCTTCACAATAACGTACACTTATTGGCATGACGCCGCTGCCATCTAGTGGTGATTGCGTGCAGTACAAGTGAAGACAATTGCTTCATTTAAAGGTTATTTTCGCTTAAAGTATACTCTCCGGTCCCATTGCGAACGTTAAAGCGGTGTATGTCTGTATACCAGTATACATTTATGAAAATCTTTGGTATGAGTGTTCAATTATCACCACTGATCTGGAAAAAGAGGCTAAAAATCCTCTCATGTAATACCATGTATTGAGATATAATCTCCTGTGCCTGAAGGCTCCTAACAGATTAGGCCACATCCAATTTCTGGTACATTGTAAATTGCATTACCAACTCATTTCTTTCAAACAGTTCCTGTGCTTTTAATATTTTGTGGGACAAACAGAAATGAATCCCTCTGCTCTTCTCACATACTTTCTACCACAAGCGTTTCCATTTTGTCCCATTGCAACACAACCAAAACTCACTTTCTCCCCCCCCACTAATATACAGCTTAAAACACTGTTCTTGAACGTTGGGCCCCCAGATATTGTTGGACTACAACTCCCATCAACTCTGTAGTGAAATGTATCTTTAGGTTAGATGCACAACAAAGAAAGAGTTAACTTTCTCTAGAGGGTATTACACACCCTTGGGGGAGGCTAGACTGATTTAGTTACTGGAGTTAACCAGTGTTGTGTGTGCTGGGTGAGGCCTAGTGTAGTGAAATGTGTCTTTAGGTTAGATGCACAGCAAAGAAAGACTTAACTTTCTCTAGAGGGTATTGCACACCCTAGGGGGAGCTAGACTGATTTAGTTACTGTAGTTAGTCAGTGTTATATGTGCTGGGTGAGGGCTAGCACAGAACAAGCTCAGATGTTTTAATTTTTAAGAATTATTGAATGAAGAAGCTCTATTTTATCCTCGGTCTCATCCGGATCAATATAACATGGTGTCAGAAGTTAAGAAATCCTCATGGTGTCTCCAGAGTAGCAGAGCTCCTGGGACAACTGAAAAAGAGAGGAAAGCAATGGCAAAGTTTTCCCCACCAGAGGCTTTTGATTTCACCAGGCCTGCAGCATAGCCAGATTGGAAGCGGAGGTTTTCCAGATACTGCATTGCTGCAAAACTGAATGAAGAGAAGGAAGAAATTCAGGTATGCTGCTTGACTTATGCCATGGGCCAGCAAGCAGAGCAGATATTTAAATCATTTGAGTTTGCTGCTGCAGAGAACCAGGATGACTTTCTCCTAGTCCTGGGGAAATTTGATGAATATTTTGTGCCAAAGAAAAATCTCATTCATGAGAGGGCATGATTTCACCAGAGACATCAGAAACCAGGGGAATCTGCAGAGGCCTAAATAAGATGGCTGCATGAGAAAGCTGAAGAAGGACACCAGGAGTGAAATGCTCAGAGACCAATTGGTAGTGGGAATTTTGGATAAAGACCTGTCCCAGAAGCTGCAGATGGAATCCAGTCTCACTTTGGAGGGCTGTGGAGATGATAAGAAACTCAAAGCTTATAAAAGGCCAGGTCCGAGATCAGGGTGCTTTAAAAGTCTGCAAGAAATAGCCAAGAACCCCTGCAGAAATGGGAACCCCAAACTCCAAAATATAGAAAAAAATATACAGCCAAAGATGTAATGCTCAAATAAAATCTTTCTACAAGCTTCTAAACTAATATCTACCACACTCCTTCAACGCATTCAGGCAGCTACCAGCACTGACCCAGACCTTTCAACTGTGCTGAAATTTGTCAGAATTGGTTGGCCATTGTACATGTCTGAAGTGACAACTAACGTTAAACCTTTTATTGCAGAAAACCCTACGCAGTCCTATTTGGTGATAGAATTGTCATTCCTGCTACAATGTGACAGGAAATGTTGGGAAAACTCCATGAAGGTCATCGAGAATTACTAAGTGCAGAGAATGTGCACGGATGGCTGTTTGGTGGCCACGAATAAGGCAAGATCTCAAGGCAATAATAGCAAACACTGAATTTTGCCAGACAAATAAACCTTCACAATGGAAGGAACCACTCATTACCACTTCATTGCCAGATAGACCATGGAAGAGAGTGGGAGCAGACATCTGTGAGTTACGAGAACAAAAGTACTTAGTTGCAATAGACTATTTCTCCAGATACACAGAGATTGCATACATGCCTGATTCAACAAGCTCTACTGTTATCAGTTGTCTGAATAATATCTTTGCCAGATGGGGATGCCCAAATGAAGTAGTAACAGATAATGGATCACAGTTTGCAGGGAAAGAGTTTACTTTGTTTGCAAAGAAATATGACTTTTGTCACATTACAGCCAGTCCCCATTACCCACAAGCCAATGGGGAAGCAGAGAGAGCAGTACAAACAGCAAAGCGAATCTTATGTCAGGAAGATCTCTTCCTAGCACTGCTAAGCTATAGAGCAACACCTATCAACGCAACAAAGTGCAGGCCAGCATAACTGATAACGGGAAGACAAGCAAGAACACCAATTCCAACCTTAGAAGCAAATTTGTATCCTAAGTAGCCTGATTTGGGAAAAGTCTGCATCAGACAACATGGCTAAAAGAAACTACAGATATTACTACAACAGACGTTATGGAGTGAAGACACTTCCAAAATTACAACCTGGTTCACAAGTAAGACTGAAACTGGACGACCAGAAAGGATGGTCTGAACCAGCAACAGTCCAGAGCCAAAGTCAAACTCCAAGATCTTATGTTGTCACTACCAACAATGGAACATTCTGAAGGAACAGGAGACATCTACAGTTGGTTCCCAAACCACAACCAATTTCACAACAAAGTGAGAATTCAGAGGCAGAAATACCAGAAGAGCAGAATTTATTGCCAGAACAATCTCAAAAGCCTGAGAACAAAGAACTGACAAATTCTTGTGAGCAAGCATCACCTGCCAAAGACAGCCTATCTCTTGAGTCTGAAGAGAGTGACATCCAGAGGAAGAGTAATTTGAAAACCAGAACATTATAGAGACTAAATGTTATTCTGCACAATGTTGGCTGATAGAAAAAACCCACACAAAATAAGTTAGAACTCAAAGAAGGGGAAATGTAGTGAAATGTGTCTTTAGGTTAGATGCTCAGTAAAGAAAGAGTTAAATTTCTCTAGAGGGTATTACACACCCTAGGGGGAGCTAGACTGATTTAGTTTCTGGAGTTAGTCAGTTTTGTGTGTGCTGAGTGAGGCCTAGTACAGAACAAGCTCAGATGTTGTCCTGTTTAAGAATTATTAAATAAAGAAGCTCTATTTTATCCTCGGTCTCATCCTGATCAACATAACAAACTCCAGCCAGCTTAGCCACTGGCCAAGGATGATGTGAGTTGTAATCCAACAACATCTGGGGACTCAAGACTGAAGAACAGTGGCTTAGAAGCAGCAAGTATAAACCGCTTTTGTATACTCAACAGCTTAAGAACAGCATTAATTTTAGCTATATGTTTCTCATGGATGTTAGTAAGAAAATGTAAACGCTTGTTTATTAAAGGGTGAATGTTTAATCACTTGCTACAAAATATGACAGTATTTTAGCAGATGAATAAAACCACTCAACTGTGTATCGCTGGCCAGCAGAATTCCTGACTTCAGTATATTTTTTCTATGGTATTAACTGAATAAGAGAATTGGTAAATTGTGACATGGTGTGTTTTAATTACAAAAAATAGATAAAATTATGAATGTTCTGTATCGTTTGCGTTGCCCTTGTCTGACAATTGGCCTACATCAGCAATTCTGCTTGTATCTTCCTAAAACTTCCTAAAGGGATTCTTATTTCACACTACCATATTTCACACACCCCCGGTGATTAAATGTCCTATCAGGGAGCAGCCTTTAATATGCCTATTAAAATGAAAAATAGCAGGTGAACAGGGAAAACGGGCACATTCCCCTGTCTCTGGGCATGAAGATGAGGAGAGGCTGTGATAGCAGTTATGAGGAGGCTTCAGCAAAGCTGTTGAGGGAGATGCTGCCCAGGGCTGGCCCGAGGCATGCCGGGGCCCTTGGGCATCGGCTTGCCCTGGGCCCTGGCATGTGCACATGTATGTGTGTGTGGGCCCCCATGCCCTCCGCTCCCCTTCCCCCCACGCCCCCACCTACCTGTCTCTGCTTCCCCTTCCCCTGGAGCTACAGGGGCCCCTCTGCTCCCCTTTCGTGATCTGCAGCAACAGCTGCAGATTGCAGGTCAGGAGTTTGCACCTGCCCACCATTCCCTCGCCCCACCTACCTGTCTCCTGCCTTTTAGCATTGCCATTAACTAAGTTGGCGGACACAGTTTCCCTAAGGGGATGAAGCCTCTGCTGCCATCTTGGTTGATGGCACACATGCGTGCTATGCGTGCGCATCTTTGCCATCAACCAAGATGGCGGCAGGGGCTTCAGTACCTCAGGGGAACCTTGGCTGCCATCTTCATTAAGGGCAATGCTAAAAGGCAGGAGACAGGTGGGGCAAGGGAATGGTGGGCAGGCGGAAGTTCCTGCCCTGCATTCCGCGGCTGTTGCTGCGGATCGCAGAAGGGCAGCGGAGGGGCCCCTGTAGCACCAGGGGCCCTTGGGCCAGTGCCCCACCTGGCCGCCCTTTAGAACCGGCCCTGGTGCTGCCACAGGGAGTGGGGAGGGCACACCTAGGATGCCATCTTTTTCTGTCATAGCATTATCTTTATTCTCAATGTCCCCAGAGGCAACCTTGATAGGGTTCCAACTTAAAAGAGTTACGGTGAACTGTGTACTCAATTTCCCAGAGGAAAAATGAACATTGACTGCTGAGTTTGTTTTTGTGACATTTAAAAACTTTGCGCTCAAAATTTATTTTAGTTTTGCTGCTTCTAATCTTGAAACATTTCACATGTTGGGAAGAGAAAGGACTGGATACATGCATTAATGGATTTCTGGAGGATGGCTCCTATAAGTGTAATAAGAACTAATAATTGGTGGGAAAATATTAGAAATACAGTTTGACAGTATATTAGGAACATAGAAAGTTGCCTTATACTGAACTGTTCCATTTAGCTCAAAATTGTCTATACTGACTCTCAGCCTTTCCTGGAGATATTGGGGATAGAACCTGGGATCTTCTGCATGCAAGACAGATGCTCTACCCCTGAGCTATGCCCCTTTCCAATTCATATTCATCATATTCATGATGTTCCATAACAATTATAAATTTCTTTAGTTTTGGGAAGTAATTAAGGAATAAAAGGGGCTCAAATGTGTCTCAAAAGTAAGTCCTGGAAGCCTTGTTAATTAATTGCAGGTCTTGTGGGAATGCTATACATACTTATTGGTAGAGGGGACATACTTTTATATTTCCATGTTCCATAACTGAGCTGCACCATTCACAGTGGGTTCCAGGTCTGGGTTCTGGCTTAAATTTAGATTCTGATCCCATGTTTGTTTTTCTGGAAGCAGTCTTGTAAATGAAACTAGACTGTAAAATCAGACCAAATTTGGGTGGGAGGAGAAGGGATTTTAATAACTGATTTTTTAATACAGTACTTGTAGTTTTTAATTGTAAGCTGCTTGGGATGAGCTTTGCCAGGAAAAGTGGCACATACATATATGTAAATACATAAATGTATTTACATGTGTTCCTTAAGACTGTTCCTCTGTCCAGACATTCTCCTTTTTTGGTCCATTATCAACTTCCTATAAAAATTGTTGTATGGATTTGCTGACTGGATGGTGCTACTGAAACTTCCCAACATTTTGTTTCAGGGTGTTTTAGCACACATTGTGCTCTAAGTTCCATTTGAAGTCAATGGGACTTCTGAACAAGTGTGCTTAAGACATTATGGATTCTCTGGATCTGCTTTAAACTACTCTGTGGTTATATGCTGATACTATTTTAAGCTGTCTTTTAATTCTGGTAAGTTTTTTGTAAAGTTCCTCTGTTTTAAGATTGCTCTTGAAACTTCATACTACTCTTAGAGTAGTTTTGTTTAAACCTTGTGAATACTAATTGTTGTTATGGTTTATTTCTAGGCTGCCTTTTGGCCAAAAAGGCCCCCAAGGCAGCTTACACACAAATAGAAAAACGTAAATACAAAATACAAATAAAAACAACACAATTTACAAAACTTCAAGCCAACAAAATCCTAGCATTTCTAAAAAGCAACAATATGCTTCTAAAAAGCAAGATATGCAGTATATCTCAAATATTTTGAAAAAGATTTTTTTTAAAAAAAATCAGTAGTTCTGCAGACTCAGAGTAAGCCTACAAAGTGGAAGGCCCAGTTACACCACTGTAATGCTGCTCCTGTCTGCTGCATGGCTCCAGCTGTACTCAGTGTTAATAGGTCTTATCCAAGCCCAAACTCTCAAGCCACTTGTAGAAGGATTGTGATGCTATGCAAAACTGCAGCTTGTGTTCTAAAAACGGCATGATTCTGACATCTGATATCTGAGATTGCTGGTAAAATAATTAATATAAAACTAAATGAAATATTTAACATTTGAACATTGGAGAAATTTCATAACTTTAAACAGTTTCCCAATATTTACAATAGTTTGTATAGAGTTCTAATGTTCTTTTCCACTGACTGTAAGACAAGCTGTGTGTTAGGCTTTAAACAGTTAGCTTTTCACAGCTGTCCTTTCAGTATCAGGAGACCACAGACAAATCTTCTCTTGTTTCCTTTTGTATAAAAGTAATTTTTTTTGTTACTTTTTGGCATGAAATAGGATGTATGGTCTAAATAAATTCCTTGGAGAAAGTGCATGTAACCTTTTTTATTTTTTCCTCTGGTTCAGTGATAAGAATGAACAATTAATAGACTAAAAGCTAGGGGGAAAAAGTATCCTATATTTATATGCCACCTTGGTAAAATAGCATCCCAGTGTTTCTTGTGGTTACTGTGACTTTGTTTTGCATGCATGTACTGTTTAGGGGATTCAGCAACAATAAAACCAGAAGTTAATTTTTGATATATTTTTGGTGTGGCTGACTTTTTGCTTGCTTTGGTGCAAAGAGACCCATCTGGCTTCTCTCTCTTAGGGCTTTGCTGAGGTTTTCAGATACAGATGCAAACTAGATGTTTGGTGCACTCTGCTCCAAACCTCACATAGGATTCATAAGTACATTTTATCTTGTCTTGACATTGGTTAAGAATTGAAGCATAACCACTTCTAAATGCATAACAGAAAGCCTAGCACTACTTCCTGCTTCTGTGGCGCGAACAGAAATGAGTGGGTGATCATGTGTATAATTTGAAAGGTGGCCTTTGGTTTGGCTTGGTCCTGAAGGGAATAATGGTTTATGTGAAATTCCCAAGTGTATGTTGCAAACCCCTCAAGAAGTTTGGTGCAGTAAGTTTTAAAACAGTTCTATTGCAAATTGCTCTTCATGGATTGCTTTGTTCTGATTGAAAGCTTAGGGTAAAGGAAATGGGGAAGCACTGCCAGATAATGGCTGGGCACTTCTAGGTTTTTGTATGCTCCATGTCACTGTGAGGGCATTGCAAAAGCCACTATGAAAGCATCAGAGTGACAGCTGCTCCATCAGTGTCCATAACTTGTGAAATATGCTCTCTGCCTGTTGACAGAGACCAAGTCTTGACACCACCCCTAGTTGCCAATGCTGGGCAATGTTGTGGAGTATATCCATGCAGTGCAGGAGACCAGTGAGTCCCACATGCTACATGTCCTACATGGAGCACCTGCTGCATCAGACATGTATATTTTGTTTAATTTATGAAGTGAACTTGCATGCATAAATTATAGAACCAATAAATAATGGAGTTGTGGTCACACAATGATTTTCATTTGCACAACGGAACGCCCTCTCCTTGTGTGCCCCGGCACCCTCGCTAAATCTGCTTCAGAGAGAGGAGAGAAAGGGGAAGTTCTGTTGCACAGCCATAAATCCTTGCACTAATGGAACTAGAAAAAATGTGAGTCTTTTGGCTGTTTTCCTAGAAGAGTATAGGGATACTTTTAAAATTGCTATCAATTCATGGTCTTTAAATAATCTGTCAGCTATTTACCTCAATGTTTGCAGCTAATCTTAATTAAGATTCTACCCTGCAACTGTGCTTGCTCAGATTAGACCTGAATAAACTGTTTAGAGTGGGGTATCTTATTTGTGATAGGGATATAGTTAACAATGTGTATACTTATCGTATAGTTATAGCACCATCAGTTTATTGGGTTCAATAAGGCTAATCTCCCTACTTCATGTTTCTGTGAGTATGGAGGTTTGGGGGTTAAACAGAGTGTTCATTCTCCTACTTAGACATTCAACCCCAAATTATGGAAATAAGTCTTCGATAATGTTGTTTTCAGGTATGATGCTTATGCCTGTTGGATTCTGAAAGGAGTAGAATGGGCTCAAGTTATGATATGAGATATGATAGCAAGTACTTGAAAGGTTGCCACACAGAGGAGGGCCGTGATCTCTTCTCGATTGTCCCAGAGTGCAGGACACGGAATAATGGGCTCAAGTTGCAAGAAGCCAGATTTCGACTGGACATCAGGAAAACTTTCCTAACTGTTAGAGCCATATGACAATGGAACCAATTACTAGTGGGCTCTCCAACACTGGAGGCATTCAAGAGGCAGCTGGACAGCCATCTGTCGGGAATGCTTTGATTTGGATTCCTGCACTGAGCAGGGGGTTGGACTCGATGGCCTTGTAGGCCCCTTCCAACTCTACTATTCTATGATTCTATGAATAGAATAGGTAGGCAAAATTTGTTTAAAAGTATTTAACAATTCATGTCATGCAAAATTGATCATTTTCAACTTATCTGATCTATGAAATCATATAGAAATCACATAGTGTCATCTGTACAATAGATTACTCTCTAATCAGTGCTTTTAAAATAGAGGAATAACTGACTGTATATTCCTGATGCCATTTCATTTTTTTAATGCTTAAAAAACCCTCTGGTATTTAGTTTGACTGTAGGAACATTAAGATGTAAAATAGACTTAAAATATTTCTGGCTACCTTTGATTTGATTTGCAAAGTCCTGGCAAAGAAAATGGTCTTATTAGAAGCTTTCATAGTGTGGCAGAATGTGGCCTTAGTTTGATGTGTGGCAAAAAGGATTCTAGATGTTTGCTTCTCTAGTTTTAATGCTGTTCCCTTTCTTTTTTGGATTATTTTAATCCTCTTCATTTCAGAAGCCAGGAGAAGAGCTTTATTTTAATACAGTTCACCATCTCTAATGAGGTTGGCAAGGAGATAATTTGCATGCTATAATGAGGTGTTTGTGTACTGCATTTTTTAAAAAAGGGTTCTGTAATAAAAAGGGTATGATGAGGGCTCACTAGTACATAGTTGAGAGATTTTAAAAAAATCTTGACAAAATAAAATCTGTAGGAATATATTTTACTTTTAATAGCAACCCGCAAAATATGAAATGAGATTGTTCCTTTTTACTCTTTACTTTCCTGTTGAGATTTCTTATGGGAAGGAGGTGTGAGGTCTGTGATATTTTGTCGTCTGACTTGTGTAAGGAAAAGAATGTGTCGTGTACAGAATATTCTTATTCATAGTTGTTCTGAGTGACTTCTAGTGCTTTCATTAACAGCTGAGAAAATTACTAGGCCCAGTCTTTCTTAATCTGTCCATTTATTAACAGTAACAATAACAAAATGCTGGCATTAATGAGCTTGCTAAATTTGCTTGTTCAGACCTATTTTTGTGTGTATTTGTGTGGCATGAAATGGACTGGAAAAGGCAGCTGGCTTCAAGTGGTACCAATTCTGATGCTGGTCTCTGCTGGGTTTTCTAGTGCTTGATTAAGCAAAGGAGAGAGAGAAGAAAGATTCTCTTTCAGTTTTAAGAGGTTGTAAGAAAGGAGGAGGGAGAATGAGATTTTGTTATTATCCTGCATCTCTATCCAGTAACCAGTTATAAGACAGCAGCTATCATACAACCATAGTTTTTGTGGTGTTTTCACTTGGAAGGACTTTAGGATAACTTCAGTGCCAAAATTAGTGTGCATGCCCCCCCCAAATAAAAAAATCTTGGCACACATCAGCTAGGCATCCTGAAGGAAAATGGCTCTTGGAATCAAGTGTGATCTGAGAAAAAAGGCATTTCTGCCACTTTAATATTTGCTTGGGAAAGATACCAATTTTTTTTTGCGCCCTGTCATAACTAGTGGCCCTTGGCAAAATCTCCTCTTATATATAACTACTTCACTCCCACAAGAGGGAGTGATGGCCACCAACTTGGATAGGTTTAAAACAGGATTAGACAATCACATGGAGGATTAGGCTATCAATTGCTACTTGATATGATAGCTGTGCTCTGCCTCCTTGGTAGCATGCTTCTGAATACCAGTTGCTGGAAACCACAGGAGCTGTTGTCCTCAGGTCCTGCTTGTGGGCATCTGGTTGGCCACTGTCAGAACAGGATGGTGGATTAAATGGGCCATTGGCCTGAACCAGCAGGCTGTACTTATATTCTTGAATGCAGAAGCACTGTCCTTTGCATATGTTTACTGATATTGGAATGGTTATTTCAGGATGGCCAATGCTGGTTATTCTGTTAAGTGATATGCTGGCATTTCTGAGGAATATTGGCTATGTTGTTATTGGCCTTCCATGCATACGTGAATTATATTGGTACTGTAAGAAACGTGGTTTTCCTTAAGGGAAAAACCCCCTATGAGACCCCAAAAATGGTCTCCTGTGGAAGACCCACGACAGAGACAAGTGTGAATCAATTTTAAAAGCTTTTATTTTGTACTTGCAAGGACGGGTGTCCTACCAGAAGGCAGACACACCCAAATGACATTGGTACAAATCTTTTATCCCCTAGCCCGACGCTTCATGCCCTCCCCTGTTTTCCCCATTGGTCAGGTACTTCCAGGGTTCACAGCCTATCAGATCCGCCTGTCCCTGTCACATGAAACTCCTCCCCTGTTTACATCTCCCATTACTCAGATTTAAGCTACCCCATACCTATATTTATTATTTTCCATATATGGTATTTTACTCCCCTCCCTTGCACATTAATTAAGCAGAACATTCTCAGAACACTCCCATTACGACAAGCAAAGTAAAATTTCCCTATGACTCTGCCAAGCAAACCCCCCCTTTCTATATTAAAACAGACTTTGACCACAGATTGTCCAGATAGCCATCTTACTTCATTATCTGAGCATAAAAACACCTTTTAATCATTTAAGCGTAAATCCCCTTACTATTTTAAAGTGGAACTTTGACTGCAATCTGTCTGTTCTGGCTGCTTTTTATTTGAACTTCAGACAGATGTCCTATTCTAAGAAAAAGCCCCTTTTTCTCTACTTATGTTAACTTCAGCCTCTATAGAATATCTATTACAAACAGTCTATCCATTTATTAACCACTTATTCTTAACAATAAAATCACATATTTTATTTATCCTTAGAATATTCTGAAAAAGCAACATATTATATGCATTTCCCACAGTACTGTCCAGATATTTTGGACTACAACTTCCATCAGACCTAGTCAGCATGGTTATCCTAGCCGAAGCTAATGGGAGTTGGAGCCCAAAATATCTTGAAGGTATCATGTTGGCAGAGACTCCTCTAAGCAAACCTCAGAGAGGGGAATAGCCTTCACAGATCAATGTTATTCTTGGCTTGCTTGCTTATTTATTTCTATATTTACATATCCATTGATCCATCCATCCATCCCGCTCTTCCTCCCAGTAGGAGCCCAGAGTGGCAAACAAAAACACTAAAACACTCTAAAACATCTTAAAAACAGACTTTAAATTACAGGTATATTAAAACAAAACATTTTTAAGAACATATTAAAACAAAACATCTTTTAAAGAAAGCTTTAAAAACACCTTAAAAAGCAATTCCAACATAGACGGAGACTGGAATAAGGCCTCTACTTGAAGAGGAAGGTCTTCAGTAGGCATTGAAAAGATAACAGAGATAACAGGGAGGGAATTCTAAAGGGTAGGTGCCACTACACTAAAGGTCCGCTTCCTATGTTGTGCGGAACAGACCTCCTGATAAAATGGTATCTGCAGGAGGCCCTCACCTGCACAGTGTAGTGATAAACTGGGTATATAAGGGGTAAGATGATATTTCAGGTATCCTGGTCCTAAGCTGTATAGAGCTTTGTATGCCAAGACCAGAGCCTCTACCACAGATTGAGATTCTGCTGATAATCAGTCTTGAATTTGCTCTCTGTTCTTGAGAATAGCTGAAATGGTAGAATCTTTTTAACCACATTTAATTAGTTTTATAATTCTTACACACAATTCTTACACACAATTTGTCCTAGGGGTTCTTTCAGATAGTTCCCTCCCCTCCCCACAAATTAAAGCTGATCTGTGCCGATATTACACATTCTGAAAAAACTTTCCTCTTGATGAAAACAATATTGTTATGAGCATGGGGGTTGGAATGGATTATTTCTGTGGGTCCCCTTTCCAGCCTCTGATTTGGAATCCTGTGCCTTGGGGCTGGCTCTGCTAGCCAGTTGAATTTCTTTTGTTAAACAAATAGAGTGGCCAGGTAGGATAATGGGTCTATTAGTTGCCTAGGAACTGGTGAAATGGGCCAGGAAGATCCTTTTGTCATTGAAACTCTTCAGGAGAGCCTCCCTCCCCCTTCCTGGCCGCAAGCAGAGGTTTGTGCTTTGAGTGTTTTCAGAAGTGTCTAGAGAATGGCTGGGGCTGCAGGCAGACAGAGAGGCTATCCCTCTGCACCATGGCTTCAGGATGACCCCTGCAACCCAGATGGAAAAGCTGGATATTGGACTGCTGATGCCTTGAACCCCTTCATCCTAAACTCAGGTTGGAATGTGTGTAAATAAACAAACCGTATTTCATAAAGGCACCGCAGTCTCCGCTGACCTTCTTCCCAAAGGAAACCAAACCCTGAATGAGCACAGGGACCCCTGAGATCTCACCGCTGAGATTGGGGAGGCGAGCAGCAATATAATTATAATATAATAAGAATTTACCATTCTTGGGCAAGATCATTGAGCGAGTGGTAGCAAATCAGCTGTCAGCACACTTGGAGGAAACGGATTATTTGGATCCATACCAATCGGGTTTCAGGACTGGACATGGTACTGAAACAGCCTTGGTCGCTTTGGTTGATGATATGAGGAGGGCTATGGATAGGGGAGAATTCACCTTCCTTGTCCTCCTGGATCTCTCAACGGCTTTTGATACCGTTGACCACGGTATCCTGTTAGATCGCCTGGGAGGGTTGGGAATAGGAGGCACTGTTTTACAGTGGTTCCGTTCCTTTCTCTCTGACAGGCATCAACAGGTAGCATTGGGGGATGAGATTTCAGACCCTTGGCCTCTCACTTGTGGAGTGCCACAGGGT
Source organism: Rhineura floridana (assembly GCF_030035675.1). Taxonomy (NCBI): domain Eukaryota; kingdom Metazoa; phylum Chordata; class Lepidosauria; order Squamata; family Rhineuridae; genus Rhineura; species Rhineura floridana. The sequence goes on along the minus strand of NC_084487.1, from coordinate 64,113,694 downwards.
TCTATTCTCTCTCCCATACTATTTAACATCTATTTAAAACCGCTGGGTGGCATCATCAGGAGATTTGGGCTGCGGTGTCACCAATATGCTGGTGACACGCAGCTCTATCTCTCGTTTAAATCTTCACCGGAGTTGGCTGTGGAGACCTTGTCCAAGTGCCTGGAATCCGTGAGTGGATGGATGGGAAGAAACAGGCTGAAGCTCAATCCTGATAAAACCGAGGTACTGCTTGTGGGTGACAGGGGAAAGTTGGGTATTGTTGACCTGGAACTCAATGGGGTAAGATTGCCCCTGAAGGATCAGGTCCGCAACCTCGGGGTTATTCTTGATTCCAAGCTGTCCATGGAGGCTCAGATTTCAGCAGTGAGCCGGGCAGCTTGGTATCAGCTACACCTGATACGGAGGCTGCAACCCTACCTCCCTGCTCATCAGCTCCCAGTGGTAGTGCATGCCCTGGTCACCTCTCGACTGGACTACTGCAATGCGCTCTACGTGGGGCTACCCTTGAAAACGACCCGGAAACTACAGCTGGTACAAAATGCGGCGGCCCGTCTGCTTACAAATAGCCGCCGCCGTGATCACATTACTCCGCTGTTAGTTCATCTACACTGGCTTCCAGTTGCTTTCCGGGCCCAATTCAAGGTGTTGGTATTAACCTTTAAAGCCCTATACGGTCTCGGCCCAGTTTACCTGAAGGAGCACCTCCAGTACCACCAACTTAGCCGCCTGACTAGATCAGCCACGCAGGGCCTTCTCTCAGTACCACCAACGAAAACAGCTAGGTTGGTGGGAACTAGGGAGAGGGCACTTTCAGTGGCAGCCCCCACTCTCTGGAACTCCCTCCCGTTCGATCTTCGACATGCCCCTTCCCTGGATGCATTTCGCCGAGCATTAAAAACCTGGCTCTTTGGACAGGCCTTCGGGACCTCCGGGGTGGGCTAAGCTTTTATCACTATTACTGAACGCCCGTTGTTTACATACTGTTTTATGCTGTAATTTAATCCTTTATTGTCGACTGTATTGTATTGCTATGTATTTTAAATCGTATTTTAAATTGTATTTTACTGGAATTTAATTGTGTACGTCGCCTAGAGTGGCCTTGGCCAGATAGGCGACACAAAAATTAAATTATTATTATTATTATTTTTATAAAGGAGTTGTTCAAAGCAGCCCTTAGCTGTGTCTCTCTCTGTAGAGTACTGTCCATAGACTTGGAAACAGCCTTGAGTGTTATCCAGGCCCAGTAACTGGGGATGACAAAAAGAGCTAATTCTGTCCTATACTATGTACAAATAAACAAAATGGGAATAAAAGTGAGGGAAAAGTTTATTTTTTTCTGAATTTTCTGTTCTCCTCGCCTTCACATTTCTAATCTGCCCAGATTAATGTCAGAAGTGTTGAGGAAGGCCATAGTGCTCTTCATTGTGGTACAGTGGAGTCCTAGTTGGGGATACTACCTGAGATGAGAAGCAGATTTCACTAGTGGGGAAATTCTGGGACATACCTATCCAGCTGGAGTGGATATGGTCTGAAGTGTAAGTGTTGGAACTCTACTGTTGCACAAAGAGTAAACAAACTAATCAGGCATACAAATTGATTATGTCAAAAAGCATTTGACTGCTGATTACTCCAAATTGCTTGGACTGCCTTAATACGTAAGCTGTTAATTTGGCAGTTTCTTTGAGGACCTCAGGTCAGAATGTTTTTTATATTTTGGAAAAAGAAATATTTGGAACTGGGTGTCAACTTGCTTTTCAGCTACACATTCATTCTTAGTTTAGTACAGGAACAAAGCCCTTGCAGCAAAATCCTTGCTGCTCCATTTTTTTCTTCTCTGCGGAATAATCTCAAAAGCTGATCTTGTTAGTGTACTACCTGTTTCAATAAACAAACCATTTCATTCCCCCCCCCAGCACATAGGCTACCAGCTTCACTATCTGTGGTCCATTACAGTTAATATGAGCATCCATCATTTGGATAGATACTTTGATGTTCCTTTTCATGATTCAAGTGGTGATGAAACACGGGAAACATCTGACATCTAATTAATGTAGTGGCCAATTTTAAAAGGGTGGAGAAGCAACTGTTTTAAGGTGGCAAAGCAACTGTTTCACACCTAGTTTTAGGGAGAGGGCCTTCTCAGTGGTGGCTCGCAAATTATGGAATATTTTCCTGACGAGGTGTGCCTGGCGCCAACACTGTTATCTGTTGTGCCAGGTCAAGACTTTACTCTTCTCCCGGGCATTTTAGTATATGTTTTGAAATTGTTTTTATTTATTTTTTAAATTGTTTTTTGTTTTTTAAAATGTGTATATTTGTTTTTATTGCTTTTAATTGCTGTAAACCGCCCAGAGAGCTTCGGCTATGGGGCTGTATATAAATGTAATAAATAAATAAATAAAGTAGGAAGCTGCCTTATAGTGAGTCAGACCATTGGGTGAACTAGCTCGGTATTTATACTGACTGGAAGCAACTCTCCAGGGTTTCAGGCAGGGAGTCTTAATCCTACCTGGAGATAACCTGGGACCTTCTGCATGCAAGACAGATGGTCTACCACTTAGTCATAGCTTTCTCCAGCTTTCCTGGTTTTCTATTGGTTGGGGTTGGCCAGTGATGAATGGAATCTAGTCTGTTTCATTCATATTTACAATATGTAAACAGCCTTCCAAATCTTATTAAGTATTCTCTAAGCTGTTTGTATTTCAAGTGACGGACTGATGTAAATTTTAAAACTCATTGCTATTGCATCCAGAATATAACTTGTTATTTGATGACAACTAGATAAGCTGTGTTAGTATTCCTTTCAGAATTTCTTTTTTAAATAATGCAGATTTCTCAAATATGTAGTAATAGAGAAGACTGTGTTAGTTACTACTAGGAAAACTTCAGCTGTAGTTTCACTATGAGAATCCCAAACTAAAGTTTTCTTTCTCCATAGGTATGTGAATCTCATTTTTTAAAAGCAGCCCTGGGTAATTTGTTATTTGACTGTTAATAAAACGCACCATTAAAAGTCCAACTGTGCCTTTAACTTCTGTTCATCTAGGAAGCAATAAAGCTTTCAACCTCTTAAAGTTTTGAACAATGTAATATACTGCCAGCAAAACAGACATCATAAAATATTTTTCTAAAAATGTCTTGAATTTTTTTTGTATTACAGTCAACATTATTCAATTGCACACATACAGTTACTGCAATAAACAGTAATTAAAGTTTCCCCCACCTGCAAGCTAATTTCTTGAGAGATGTAAGTTGAGGGGGAAATATAATTTTTATTGATACATTTTCAGGAAGGTTTTTGAAGGTATTGCAGGATGTATGTCTTGAGAAAAGGAAAAGAGATCTAGAAAATATTGTTGTGTTTTTGACTCTTAAAGTCAGTGTTGATTCTTAAGGCTACACTTTCAGTGAATTTCAAAACACATACAACAGACCCCAACTGCTCCATTTGAGTGCTGGCAGTTGAATATTTATCATTCATTTGACTCGGACTTGCGAGTCCCTTGTACTTTGGTAGTTTTTGCAGAACAGCTTTGTGGTTTGTGGTGTGGAACACTTTATTTTCTAGAGTCTGAGCAGAGGCCAACAAATATGTTTAAACTTCAACCAGGGGCTAATGCAAGCCAACTGCCCTTGAGAATGAATCCTGGTGCTTGAAATTGCAAAATGCACACCACTACTGTAACTACTCTATATTAGATATGAATATTTCTTGTTGCATGACCGAAGCACTGGCACTAGTTGTACTACTAGGTTCTTTTAACCTGGAAAAAAAAATCAGACATAAACTACTTTACTTGGTGCAACTTGGGAAAAGAGTTTAACAACTGTGGAAGTTGACATTAACTACATAGTGCATCTATGTATCTCCTGTAATTGTACAGATTCTGTAGTTCAGTAACGTTCTTGCTTTTCTGTGCTTGTGAGTAAATTTATTTATTTATTTATATATTTATTATTTTATTTATATCCCACCCTTCCTCCCAGCAGGAGCCCATAAATTTGAAACTGGGGGAGTATTATAGGTGTGGTATTAAAAGCAAACTTTGTTAACGATTAATAAGTTGATTCATGTAGGCTATGGCCATGGATCTTAAGATAAGTTAACTTAATGGAATTTATGGAAGTAAGGTTTCCTGTCCCCATTTCCCTACTGAAGCCACTTGAGCCCAACCCCCAGCCTCTCTGGAGTGTTTGAAGCCCCTCTTGTGGTTTAGGAGGGCCTACCCATCCTAAAAGGCTTTTTGGGGCTCTCAGGTGGTTGCAGGGGAAAGAGCAAACAAGAAACTTTCGTTCTGTTAACTTCGTTACCCTATCTGAGCATCCAAGCCATTGACTTATAAATCAGTTAATGTTTGCAGTATCTTGGTGATGTCTAAATGAACCTAGACCCCAAATTATGCAAAGGGTACTTGTTTGGCAACTGAAGTTGATCTCAAAGTACTTAAGAATTGCAGAAACTTAACTTTTTTTTTCTATTGTGACTGTGGCAGCATGTTTACAATTGACACAATTGACAGGTTTTGTGTCATGGACATTATTATTATTAGAATTTATTACTCCTTCACTCAGAGGTCCCAGGGTGGATTACAACAGTTTTAAAACACATAAGGCCCCAGCTGACAAAACATCAAGGCGAGTTAAGCAGCAGAGCGAAAAGAGGGTAAGTAGCTCCCATTTATTCCATTATTTAATTGAATTAAAACAGCTCAGAGAAATAAGCAATAAGGGCAGCCTAAGGTCACCCTGAGCTAGGAGCCAAATCCTGAAAGAACCTATATCTTAGGAGACAGATCCTAGGAGAAGGAAGCCTATAGAAAGCTAGTGTTCAACACCACCCTAGCAGGAAAGCTTCAGGGGACACTGTAAATAAGGCTAAATTCCAGTCGGAGAGAAGGGGAAAAAGGAAACTCCACCGATACATACAGGGAGAGAGTCAGCTCAGTCCTTGCTAAAAAGGGCAGCTTCAGCCTTCCTGAAACACAACCACAAGCTCTGTTTCCCTAGGTTAAAGAAAGGTCAGGCTGTTCTAGGTGGGAAAACAACAAACACAAAAGACTTGCCTGGAAGTCGCAGCCCCTTGCTGAGATTAAAAGCAGTCAAAAGCTTAAACAGCCCCGCCCCTCGCTCAGGAAGGAAGCCTGCCTTCCTGCCTTCAAAGGAAGGAAGCCTGAGATAATCCTAAAGAGTTAAGCCCCAGCTGATAATTGAGCCATCAGCCTCAAGTAACACATCATTGGCTGGCAGCAGTAGCTGGGAGGAACCAGCACACATATAAAGTCAGAGCACCTAGCGAGGAAGCCTGCTCCACGAGCTAGAGGGAGCCCCAGCTGACAAAGCGTCAAGGCCCCAGCTGACAAAGCGTCAAGGCCCCAGCTGACAAAGCGTCAAGGCCCCAGCTGACAAAGCGTCAAGGCCCCAGCTGACAAAGCGTCAAGGCCCCAGCTGACAAAGCGTCAAGGCCCCAGCTGACAAAGCGTCAAGGCCCCAGCTGACAAAGCGTCAAGGCCGCAGCTGACAAAGCGTCAAGGCCGCAGCTGACAAAGCGTCAAGGCCGCAGCTGACAAAGCGTCAAGGCCGCAGCTGACAAAGCGTCAAGGCCGCAGCTGACAAAGCGTCAAGGCCGCAGCTGACAAAGCGTCAAGGCGAGTTAAGCAGCAGAGCGAGTTCGGCAGCAGGGCGAGGAGGCCAGGGCCCCCCACTCTGCCCTTCTGTTCCCTGACCTCAACTAAACCACAGTCTCCAACCTATTGACGTAATAAACCTTAAACAAAACTATGCAGGTAAGAAGCCAGCAGGCGTGTGGGGGCTTTCCAGTGTTTTGCACAGCCTGCAGCATGTACGACTATCTGCCTGTTGGACAGCAGTCGTGGGTGTGCTCTCGGTGCAATGAGCTCCTGGCTCTCCGGGAATGACTTCATTTCTTTGAGGCCAAGGTGGCAGACCTGGAAAAGCTGCGAGAGGCAGAGAGGTGTGTGGAGGAGGCCTTCAGGGACGTTATAGCTGTGTCCCACTCCAGCGATGATAGCTCTCCTGCTATCATGGAGAACGATGGTCTCGGGGAAGGAGAGCATCCAGTTGAGGAAGAGGGAAACGATCCCTTAGAAGGGACCCATTCCTTGGGGGATGAGCAGCTATCCTCTCGTGCTGAGGATATATCTCCAGGGGGTGGAGGGATCCTTGTAGTGGGTGATTCGATCATTAGGAACATAGACAGTGGGGTGTGTGATGGGCGTGTAGACCGCAAGGTGTTTTGCCTGCCTGGTGCGAAGGTTGCGGATATTGTCCGTTGTTTAGATAGTTTGGTAGACAGTGCTGGGGAGGAGTCAGTGGTCGTGGTGCACGTTGGCACCAACGACATGGGGAAATGCAGCCGTGAGGTCCTGGAAGCAAAATTTAGGTTGCTAGGTAGGATGCTGAAAGCCAGGACCTCCAAGGTGGCTTTATTTATTTATTTATTTAATTTTATTTTATTTATATACCGCCCTAAGCCAAAAAGGCTCTCTGGGCGGTGTACATAGAGGATAAACAAGAAAATATATGAATAGAACAAATATAAGAGAATCAAAAAGCAAAACAAACAAAGAACAGAAACCAAACAACATCAGAACATTCCAGCAATGAAACACTGTTTTAAAATACACTACAAAACAATTTCTTTAAAAAGAATATTTAAAATTTTAAATTTTTTTTAAAATGCCTGGGAGTATAAAAAGGTTTTCACCTGGCGCCGAAAAGATAGCAGCGTCGGCGCCAGGCGTACCTCATCGGGGAGACTATTCCACAATTCGGGGGCCACCACCGAAAAGGCCCTGGATCTAGTCACCGCCCTCCGAGCTTCTCGATGTGATGGCACTCGGAGGAGGGCCTTAGATGACGAGCGCAGTGTACGGGTAGTTTCTCTGAAATGCTACCGGTTCCACGTGCAGGACCAGCCAGACAGGCCCAGCTTTGCAGTCTCAATGCGTGGATGAGACGATTGTGTCGGGTGCAAGGGTTTAGATTTGCTAGGCACTGGGGAACATTTTGGGACAAGCCGGGCCTGTACAAAAGGGATGGGCTCCACTTGAACCAGAATGGAACCAGACTGCTGGCACTTAAAATTAAAAAGGTAGCAGAGCAGCTTTTAAACTGACTGAGGGGGGAAACCCAACAGGAGCTGAGAAAGGTCCGGTTCAGAATAAACCTCCCCCCTGGGATAAAAACCAAAGAAATGATGAAATTTTAAAAGGGGTAGGCCTAGAAGTAGGCATTGTGAGAGCAGGGGCACAGGATATAAATTCAGAAGAGCAAAATTACCACAGGCCAAACCACAAGTGCCAAAGACACTTGAAGAGAGACACTGCTTACAAGTGCCTGTACGCTAATGCTAGGAGCCTCCAAACCAAGATGGGAGAACTGGAGTGCTTGGTCTTAGAGGAGAGCATTGATATAGTGAGCATAACGGAGACCTGGTGGAATGGAGAAAACCAGTGGGATACGGTTATCCCTGGATATAAACTATATCAGAAGGACAGGGAAGGACGTATTGGTGGCGGAGTCGCTCTATATGTGAAAGAAGGCATTGAATCCAGCAAGCTCGAAACCCCAAAAGAGGCAGACTCCTCCACAGAATCGTTGTGGGTGGTGATACCATGCCCCAGGAGGGACTTAATACTGGGAACGATCTATCGTCCCCCTGATCAAAATGCTCAGGGAGACCTTGAGATGAGATATGAAATTGAGGAAGCATCCAAACTAGGATATGTGGTAGTAATGGGTGACTTCAACTACCTGGACATAGACTGGCCGCATATGTGTTCCAGTCATGACAAAGAAGCAAAGTTTCTAGATATTCTAAATGACTATTCCCTATACCAGTTGGTCATGAAACCGACCAGAGGGATGGCAACCCTGGACTTAATCCTCAGTGGGGACCGGGACCTGGTGCAAGATGTAAGTGTTGTTGAACCGATTGGGAGCAGTGACCACAGTGCTATTAAATTAAACATACATGTAAATGGCCAATTGCCAAGAAAATCCAACACGGTCACATTTGACTTCAAAAGAGGAAACTTCACAAAAATGAGGGGATTGGTAAAAAGAAAGCTGAAAAACAAAGTCCAGAGGGTCACATCACTCAAAAATGCTTGGAAGTTGTTTAAAAACACTATATTAGAAGCTCAACTGGAGTGCATACCGCAGATCAGAAAAGGTACCGCCAGGGCCAAGAAGATGCCAGCATGGTTAACGAGCAAAGTCAAGGAAGCTCTTAGAGGCAAAAAGTCTTCCTTCAGAAAATGGAAGTCTTGTCCGAATGAAGAAAATAAAAAAGAACACAAACTCTGGCAAAAGAAATGCAAGAAGACAATAAGGGATGCTAAAAAAGAATTTGAGGAGCACATTGCTAAGAACATAAAAACCAACAACAAAAAATTCTATAAATACATTCAAAGCAGGAGACCATCTAGGGAGGCGATTGGACCCTTGGATGATAAGGGAGTCAAAGGTGTACTAAAGAACGATAAGGAGATTGCAGAGAAGCTTAATGAATTCTTTGCATCTGTCTTCACAGTGGAAGATATAGGGCAGATCCCTGAACCTGAACTAACATTTGCAGGAAGGGATTCTGAGGAACTGAGACAAATAGTGGTAACGAGAGAGGAAGTTCTAGGCTTAATGGACAATATAAAAACTGACAAATCACCGGGCCCGGATGGCATCCACCCGAGAGTTCTCAAAGAACTCAAATGTGAAATTGCTGATCAGCTAACTAAAATATGTAACTTGTCCCTCGGGTCCTCCTCCGTGCCTGAGGACTGGAAAGTGGCAAATGTAACGGCAATCTTCAAAAAGGGATCCAGAGGGGATCCCGGAAATTACAGGCCAGTTAGCTTAACTTCTGTCCCTGGAAAACTGGTAGAAAGTATTATTAAAGCTAGATTAACTAAGCACATAGAAGAACAAGCCTTGCTGAAGCAGAGCCAGCATGGTTTCTGCAAGGGAAAGTCCTGTCTCAGTAACCTATTAGAATTCTTTGAGAGTGTCAACCAGCATATAGATAGAGGTGATCCAGTGGACATAGTGTACTTAGACTTTCAAAAAGCGTTTGACAAGGTACCTCACCAAAGACTTCTGAGGAAGCTTAGCAGTCATGGAATAAGAGGAGAGGTCCTCTTGTGGATAAGGAATTAGTTAAGAAGCAGAAAGCAGAGAGTAGGAATAAACGGACAGTTCTCCCAATGGAGGGCTGTAGAAAGTGGAGTCCCTCAAGGATCGGTATTGGGACCTGTACTTTTCAACTTGTTCGTTAATGACCTAGAATTAGGAGTGAGCAGTGAAGTGGCCAAGTTTGCTGACGACACTAAATTGTTCAGGGTTGTTAAAACAAAAAGGGATTGTGAAGAGCTCCAAAAAGGTCTCTCCAAACTGTGTGAATGGGCGGAAAAATGGCAAATGCAATTCAATATAAACAAGTGTAAAATTATGCATATTGGAGCAAAAAATCTGAATTTCACATATACGCTCATGGGGTCTGAACTGGCGGTGACCGACCAGGAGAGAGACCTCAGGGTTGTAGTGGACAGCACGATGAAAATGTCGATCCAGTGTGCGGCAGCTGTGAAAAAGGCAAATTCCATGCTAGCGATAATTAGGAAAGGTATTGAAAATAAAACAGCCGATATCATCATGCCGTTGTATAAATCTATGGTGCGGCCTCATTTGGAATACTGTGTACAGTTCTGGTCGCCTCATCTCAAAAAGGATATTCTAGAGTTGGAAAAGGTTCAGAAGAGGGCAACCAGAATGATCAAGGGGATGGAGCGACTCCCTTACGAGGAAAGGTTGCAGCATTTGGGGCTTTTTAGTTTAGAGAAAAGGCGGGTCAGAGGAGACATGATAGAAGTGTATAAAATTATGCATGGCATTGAGAAAGTGGATAGAGAAAAGTTCTTCTCCCTCTCCCATAATACTAGAACTCGTGGACATTCAAAGAAGCTGAATGTTGGAAGATTCAGGACAGACAAAAGGAAGTACTTCTTTACTGAGCGCATAGTTAAACTATGGAATTTGCTCCCACAAGATGCAGTAATGGCCACCAGCTTGGACGGCTTTAAAAGAAGATTAGACAAATTCATGGAGGACAGGGCTATCAATGGCTACTAGCCGTAATGGCTGTGCTGTGCCACCCTAGTCAGAGGCAGCATGCTTCTGAAAACCAGTTGCCGGAAGCCTCAGGAGGGGAGAGTGTTCTTGCACTCGGGTCCTGCTTGCGGGCTTCCCCCAGGCACCTGGTTGGCCACTGTGAGAACAGGATGCTGGACTAAATGGGCCACTGGCCTGATCCAGCAGGCTCTTCTTATGTTCTTATGTTAATTAAAACAGTTAAAAACAACCTAAACAAACATAACAGAAAATAGGGTGGGTCCTAAAAATATACATCTCAGTTGTCGAAGGCCAGGGTAAAGAGGTGCATCTTCAGCATTCGCAAGAAGTGTGCAATGAAGTTGCCAGATGCACCTCTGTGGTGTTGTGCTGTGTGTAGTTGTGTTGCTTAATTTTGTTTAAAAGCAGCACCACAGCAGCAGAGAGTAACAGCAGATGTTGAAATGCAAGTGTTCCAGGATATGCGTGCGTTTACCTAAGAAAGCAGGCTTTTACCCTGCATCAGCATCACTAAGACTTGAGACTTAGTAAAATAAGAAAAGCTACGTTATTTATAGAAATACATAGTAGATATAAAAGCATACCTAGTTCTAACTAACTAACTTAAGTTGGCGGCATAACGCCCAGGTGTAGGGGTTAGCCCCATGCTTGGAGAGAGCAGAGACAAAGGGACGTCTCCTCTCTCCCAGCCAGAGAACAAAGGAATGGAAAGGGCAGAAGGAGGAGGGGCAGGTAAGCTTCCCTAAAGACATCACAGTCTAGTGACAGAAGGAAGTCAGTCAGAGCATCACAGGTAAAAGGTAAACAAGCCCGTCCATCTGAAGGATCCTAGCTCTATCTTCCTTCTGGAGCACAAACAAAAGAACAAAACAGGAGTTGCTCTTGCCCCACTTCCAACAGGTGGGGAGGGAGTTCTACAGCATAGGGGCTGCTACAGAGAATGCAGAGGATGGCAGAACTACCAAAAGGGCCCCCTCTGCTGATCTCATCACCAGAGACTGTCTGTAGGGAAGGAGATGGTCTTTCAGATATTTTGGACCTGAGTCACTTAGGGTTTTAAACACTAATGTGAGCACCTTGAACTAGGCCCGGAAACAAACTGGCAACCATTGTAGCTGTTTTAAAACAGGAGTTATATGAGTTCTTGAAGGAACCCCCGCCAGTAATCTGGCTGCTGCGTTTTGGACCAGTTGAAGTTTCAGAGTCATCTTCAAGGGCAGCCCCACATAGAGCCTATTGCAATAATCCAGTCTTGAAGTTACCAAAGCATGGAGCACTGTGGCCAAGTCTTCTCTGTCAAAAAGGGGTTGAAGCTGGTGAACTAGCCAGAGCTGGAAAAAGGCACTCCTAGCCACTACGCCACCTGAACCTCCAGTGACAGTGTTGGATCAAGGAGTACTCCCAGGCTAAGGACCTGCTCCTTCAAGGAAAGAGCAACTCTATCCAGGACAGGCTAGCTTCCCACCGCCTAGACATGAGAACTCTGGACACATAACACCTCTGTTTTTTCAGAATACAGCCTCAATTTATTGATCCACATCCAATCCAACACTCCCTCCAAGCACCTGTTCAACACCTCAGTTACCTCTCCTGATTCAGATGGAATAGATAGGTAGAGCTGGATGTCATCTGCATATTGATGGCACCTCACTCCAAATCTCCTGATGACAGATCCCAGTGGCATCATATAGATGTTAAATAGCAAGGGGTACAAGGTGGAACCCTGTAGAATACCACAAGATAATTCCTATGATGCTGAACAGTAGCCTCCCATAACTATTTTTTGAAGTGGCTGTGGAGGTACGAGCAGAACCACTGAAACACAGTGTCGCCAACCCCAACCTCCTTGAGATGTTCCAGAAGGATACCGTGGTCAGCAGTATAAAGCCACTGAGAGATCAAGGAGAATGAGCAGGGACGCATTCCTCCTCTCTCTCTCTCTCTCGACAGATATCATCAACCAGGGCGACCAAAGCAGTTTCAGTGCCATGGCCTGATCTGAAGCCAGACTGGAATGGATCCAAGTAATCAATTTCTTCCAAGCATGCCTGAAGCTGGACCGCCACCACCTTCTCAAGCACCTTGCCCACAAAGGGGATATTTGCCACTGGGCGAGAGTTGTTTAAAACTTCTGGGTCCAGGGAGGTCTTCTTAAGGAGGGGACACACCATCTCCTCCTTCAAGGCAGATACATTCAAGGTACTTCCCCCTCTTTCAGCAAAGCATTAATCACTCCCTGGACCCACCCAGTCAGTCCCTTATGGCCAGTTCTCAGCAGCCACGATGGACAAGGGTCAAGGAGGCATATGGTAGGCGACACTACTTCAAGCAGCTTGTCCACATCCTCAGGCTTCAATAATTGAAACTGATCCAATACAGGTGGAACAGATAGTGCTATGGACACCTCTGTTGTACTTGCTCTAACTGTGGCATCCAACTCTGGTCAATTTTGTCCCTAAAGTGCCTTGCAAAGTTGTTACAGCAGACCTCTGAGGGTGTCATGCATTATGTTGGCTCTGAATACAAAGACTGTAAAGTTCAATTCAACATTTTGTTTACTGCCTGCATGATGAACATTGGGATTTGATCCTCCCCTCCAAGGACAAGTTTATATTTATTCTAGTATAGGAGAAAGATGGTATGTTGACTCAGATGTTATGTGAACCCCTTTAACAAATCTGTTAACCCCTGAAAACAAATTGCTTTATGTGATTATAGTTAATAGAAAATTATTTGTTTAATGTATTTGTGATTTTACTAAGTCGGGTCTTGTTTTATTAAATTGTTACCTACCCTGGAATCTTCAAATTGAAGATAGGATACATATAGCCTAAATTAAAACTAAAATGTGGGGAAACACTACTAAGGAAACATGTAAGATACTGAGATGAAGCAGTTTAGTATATTGTATTTTATATGATTATTGCTTTCTCTAGTGTTAATGGTTACAGTCTAAATCTCTGCAGGGCTCTGGTCGAGCAGGACCTCAGTGCATGAAGGGGCTGCTTTATTTTCTTTGGTGTTGGGTAAGACTCTGAATTTTTGATTGTACACATCATTCCCCAACACAGAGGAATGGGACAGCTCTTGTCTGCTCATTTTTTAAATAAATACTGTAGTCCCTCTGTGTGCATTAGAGCTTGTAGGTAAAGGTGAACTGTCTACAATTAAGAAGTGTGCAACACTCATCTAGTATTTCTTGATTTAATGAAAGAAATAGTAGGTATTGGTTTTATAATTTTTGTGTCTCAGCGAATAACCAGGACCAACTAATCCTTGCAGCTTTAAATGAATTAGTGCAGAAAAATGTCATCAGACAAGCACAGTTTTTTCCATTGTGACGGTGACATCTCAAATTCATAGTTCCTTGTTGTTCTAAAAGGGAACCTTATAGTGCCTTTTGAATTGTATAACTGGAAGCTTGTCTGAGGTTTTCCAGAGTGTTTTGGGCTGAGGTGAGTGGGGACCAGTGACAGACCCTTGTCTAAGGGAACCTTTCCCTGAGACATTTGTGGCAGCAGCCTAACAATATTTGGGCACCAAGTTAATACTTTCATTAAGCATTTGATGAATGAGATTTAAAACATTTGTCTGTTTTATTAGTGCTCCTGTCCGTTTTTATAGTAATAAAGCCCTTTGTTTATATTTTCTATTGATAGTTTTTATATTGTCTATTTTATAATCCACTTTTTAAAAAGAAAGCTGACAAATATTATGATAAAAATACACAAAATTTATTCTAAATTCTGAATTATAAGTAAGAAATATCTGACCCTTCAACCATTATTAAATCTGAGAAGTTTTAATCTTTGTCAGTCATAGTTTGAATTAAAGTCTTCTTGTTAGGGGTGTATACAGTGCTGTGGAATTCAGGTTGATTTGTGATTTTCGATTTCAGAGATGGAGGGAAGGTCAAACCAGCTTAACAGAGTCTATCTCTTATTTTGGAGCGGGGAGATTCATTGATTGTTATTGCTAACTATCCTGCTGAATGATTTTAAGATGTCTAGGATATCAGTCATCCATATCCTTCTCTCCTTCTGTGTTATGGGTGTAAAGAACAATGTGAATGAAACTGAAAAAGGACAAGGTTAGACGTAAGGTCTTTTATTTATTACTTATTTAGACCATTTATATACCACTTATAATTCAATAAAACTCTAAGCGGTGTAAACAGCTTAAAACATCAGATACAGACCCCCCACAATAGATAGAATACAATTAACTGAACAAAACATCCTCTTTAGTATCAACAAATAACATAAACGTTGCATATAAAATTAAGTACAAGAAATACAAGAAAATCATAACAAACAGAGTAGACTAAACAAAATATTTCTCTAGGCTTCAAGAAAAAAATAATAAAATCAAGTTAAAAAACCAAGCTTATTTTTAAACATAGTAGATTAAACAAAATAAATCAGCTCATTGCTTAATCACAATGTAATAAAAAGCAAAATAATTAAAACAGCCAGCCCCATTTATAACAGAATTTCATCTAACTGCAGTTGAAAATAGATATCATTTAGCTTACTCAAACACACCCTTACAGGATGAACACATTTATATTCAAACATAACATTCTAAACCAACACACTTAAGCTTATTATTTTAGCACACCTCAAATCACACTCTATACGCACTCACATGATTCAGTCTCACATCCTAAAAATAGCACATTCACAAATCCATAGCATGAAAACTACTCAAATCTACATACATACAATCAAATAACACACACACACACTCTCTCTAAATAAAACATTTATACTGAACACTCTCCCTTGTTTCTCACACAAGGGGGCAGAAACTATATCCCCATCAGGCTGTGACCCTGGGGGTATAGAAACCACTTTTTCCAACACAGTAGGCAATGACACTTCCCTCATCTCTAAACTGAGGAATAAAACCCTTCAAATATCAAATTTTCACCGTAAAGAGAGACAGGCTTTCAGTCACAACAACTTGTTGGTTTGCCCATCTGTCTCCAGCACTTGCAGTGATGATTTTTCTTGGCAGGGGATGGATTCCAAACTAATTACAAGACTATTCCAAGTGTTGCACTTTACACAACATCAAGGTGCACGCTGAGGCATTGCTTCAGGCAACCCCTCCCCTTTATATACCTGGAGCAGAAAGAAGATATGGCTAAGTGGTGGACAAATGGCAACTGCTGCAGAAGCACACAGAGTCCTTCCAAGCACACACAAGCAATGTGGGAAGACTTGCTATTCACTTGGAAGATCTGATGTGGGGACAGAGAACTTTGGGTGGGTGTCTGCTGGAGTGAGTCTCTTTGTTCACTTTGCTCAACCCTTATATTAGTAAATAAACACAGGTATTATAAAATGCCATAAGCTTCCTGTGACCTCCTTTCACAAAGGAAACTGAACCCTGGTTAGCACTGCACCCCTGGAAATTTTCACGGCTCACATACTTGAGGCACATGTAACAATATCTTGTAGTTGTTTCATTCATTGTGAAGATTTTGTTTTTCTTGTGGATTTTTTTCTTTTATAGACACGTCCTTTGGACTTGTGTGTAATGTGCGTAATGCAGTAATCAGTCTTCTTCATAGTAGTATTCAAAGAAGAACAGTGTTTGCTTGCTTTATGATGAGAACAAGAAAGCCCATCTTGAGTAGGTATGCTGCTTGTTCCTTTTAGTTTTTTCTTGGATTGTCTGTGAATGGAGCTTGGCCTCTGCTTGCTGTGTTTGTAGCAGAATAATTACAAATTAGTAATAGCACTACATTAAAGTGATTTGTTTTTCACTCCTTAGTAATGACAAAGGGAAACGCGGAGAGAGAAAAAGCTTAAGGGATCTTAGTGTGATTCTTTACTACTTGCATGGGAGAGACTCTGTATTGTCCCATAGAGTTTTGATAACTTATCAAATCCTTACCTATCCTGCATCTGCTAACCCTTGATTCTTTGTTCAGGCATGAGCTTGTCTAATGCTAATTAGGACACTGTTTAGTAGTGTGTGGCTTTTTGAAATCAAGTCCCTACCAAAAGACCACACTGGTGGTCTTGAAAAGAGCCAGTGCCGTGAGGTCTTCTTTAGCATCCTTTCCGCTTAGCTTTGACTGGATTTCTTCATCTCCACGACCATTCCCAAGATGTTCATAGAATCATAGAATAGTAGAGTTGGAAGGGGCCTATAAGGCCATAAAGCCCAACCCCCTGCTCAATGCAGGAATCCAAATCAAAGCATTTCCGACAGATGGCTGTCCAGCTGCCTCTTGAATGCCTCCAGTGTCGGAGAGCCCACTACCTCTCTAGTAATTGGTTCCATTGTCGTATGGCTCTAACAGTTAGGAAGTTTTTCCTGATGTCTAGTTGAAATCTGGCTTCCTGCAACTTGAGGCCATTATTCTGTGTCCTGCACTCTGGGATGATTGAGAAAAGATCCCGGCCCTCCTCTGTGTGGCAACCTTTCATGTACTTGAAGAGTGCTATCATATTTCCCCTCAGTCTTCTCTTTTGCAGGCTAAACATGCCCAGTTCTTTCAGTCTCTCATAGGGCTTGGTTTCTAGTCCCCTGATCATCCTTGTTGCCCTCCTCTGAACCTATTCCAGTTTGTCTGCATTCTTCTTGATGTGTGCAGTATTCAAGATGAGGCCTAACCAGTGCTGAATAGAGTGGAACTAATACTTCATGCGATTTGGAAACTATGCTTCTGTTAATGCAGCCCAATATAGCGTTTGCCTTTTTTGCAGCCACATCACACTGTTGCCTCATATTCAGCTTGTGATCAACCACAATGCCAAGATCCTTCTCACATGTCGTATTGCTGAGCCAAGTATCCCCCATCTTATAACTGTGCATTTGGTTTCTTTTTCCTAAGTGTAGAACTTTGCATTTATCCCTGTTGAATTTCATTCTGTTGTTTTCAGCCCAATGCTCCAGCCTATCATGGGCCCTTTGAATTTTGTTTCTGTCTTCCATGCTATTAGCTATGCCCCCCAATTTTGTTTCATCTGCAAATTTGATAAGCATGCTCTGTACCTCCTCATCCAAGTCATTAATAAAAATGTTGAAGAGCACTGGGCCGAGGACCGAGCCCTGTGGTACCCCACTCGTTACTTCCACCCAGTTTGAGAAGGAACCATTGATAAGCACTCTTTGAGTACGATTCTGGAGCCAGCTATGGATGCACCTGATAGTTGTTCCATCCAACCCACATTTAGCTAGCTTGCTAATCAGAATATCATGGGGCACTTTGTCAAAAGCTTTGCTGAAGTCGAGATATATTATGTCCACAGCATTCCCACAGTCTATCTCAAAAATGAGATAAGATTCGTTTGGCAGGATTTGTTCTTCATAAATCTGTGTTGGCTCCTAGTAATCATTGCATTGTTTTCAAGGTGCTTACAGATTGACTGCTTTATAATCTGCTCCAGAGTTTTCCCAGGGATTGATGTTAGGCTGACTGGTCTGTAGTTCCCCAGTTCCTCCTTTTTGCCCTTTTTGAAGATAGGGACAACATTAGCTCTCCTCCAGTCATCCGGCACTTCACCAGTCCTCCACCATTTCGCAAAGATAATAGAGAGCGGTTCTGAGAGTTCTTCAGCCAGTTCCTTCAATTTTCTAGGATGCAGTTTATCGGGCCCTGCTGATTTGAACTCATTCAAGGTGATTAGTTGCCCCTTGACCGTTTGTCTGTCAATTTCAAGGTCCAATCCAGACCCTTCTACTTCATGTTTCCCAGGAGGGTCATAGACTCTTTTTTGGGAGAAGACTGAGCCAAAGTAGGAATTGAGCACTTCTGCTGTTTCTTTGCCATCTGTTACCATTTTGCCTTCCTCATTGAGTAGCTGTGCCACCATTTCTTTTCTCTGTCTTTTACTATGGATGTACCTGAAGAAAGCTTTTTTTGTTGCTCAGCTCATTCTCAACTTTAGCCTTCCTGACACCATCTGTGCAATTCCGTGATACCTGCCTATACTTATGTGTCTTTTTTTGTTTTCAGGTCCTCTCTAAGCTTTTTGTGAAGCCGCATTGGCTTCTTCTGCTGTTTCCCCCCTTTTTTCCTTGTTGGAATTGATTGCCATTGCACTTTTAGAATTTCCTTTTTTAGAAACTCCCACCCATCTTGGACTCCTTTTCTCATTATGGTGTCTTGCCTTGGAACCATACTTACAATTGTTCTGAGTTTATTGAAATCAGCTTTCCTGAAATCCAGGGGGCGCGTATGGCTACTCTCAGCCTTTGCTTCTGTTAAAATCAAGAATTCAAGTATGGTGTGGTCATTTCCCCCCAGAGTTCCCTTAACTGCCACTTCATCCACCAAATCATCTCTATTGGTTAGAATCAAGTCCAGGATAGCTGATCCTCTAATTGCTTTCTCCACTTTCTGTAGGAGAAAGTTATCTCCAACACAAGTCAGGAATTTCTTGGAGGGGCCGTGTTTGGCAGAATTTGTCTCCCAACAGATATCGGGATAATTGAAATCCCCCAGTACTACTACATCATGCCTCCTCGAAACATTGGCAATTTGCTTTTCAAAAGTTACATTCTCTTCTTCTCTTGATTGGGTGGTCGGTAGTAGACTCCAAGCACCACATTCCTTTTGTTACTTGCCCCATTAATTTTAATCCAGATACTCTCGGTGGAGCTATCAAGGTCATCTTCCTGAATTTCTGTGCAGGGGTATATATTTTTAACATATAGCGTGGCTCCACCTCCCTTTTTATTCCTTCTGTTTTTTTGAACAAGTTATATCCTTCAATTGCTGTATTCCAGTCATGGGAGTCATCCCACCAAGTTTCAGTTATACTTATCAAGTCGTAATTGCCCTCTTGTATTAAGAGTTGAAGTTCATCCTGCTTGTTTCCCATGCTCTGCGCATTAGTATACAGACATCGAAGACCACGTGATTTATGGCTTGGCTTCCTTACTACTTTTTTCTGAGGACTGTTACTGGGCCCTATTAGAGCCGATCTCTCTGTTCCCATTACTGTTCACCAGCCTTCATCAGTCGTTACCACCAAGTTTATGTCTCCCTCCCCCTTAGGATTCAGTTTAAAGCCCTCTTGTTGAACATTTGTATGCTGTGGCCAAACACATTCTTCCCAGTCCTTGTGAGATGCATCCCATCACTTGTCAGCAGTCCATCTTCCAGGAAGTATAGCCCGTGGTCCCAGAATCCAAATCTCTCATGTCGGCACCACCTTCGTAGCCATTCATTCATGCGGAGTATTTCCCTTTCCCTTTCTACTCCTCTTCTAAGTACTGGAAGGATGGATGAAAAAACTATCTGGGCCCCAAAGTCCTTGAGTTTCCTTCCCAGAGTTTCATAGTCTGATGTGATTTCTTCATAGCTCTGTTTGGCAGTATCATTTGTTCCTACATGGATGAGGAGAAAGGGATACCTGTCAGTGGGCTTGATGAGTGATGGCAGCCCTTCAGTCACATCTCTAATCCGTCCTCCTGGTAGACAGAATACCTGGCGAGTCCACGGATCTTCTCGGCATACTTGGGTTTTGATCCCTCGCAGTAGGGAGTCTCCCACTACTAGTACTCTTCTCTTCTTGTTGTGGGGCGTGGTTTCATTGCCCCTGCTTGATTGAGCTTCAGCCTGTTGCTCATTATCGCACTGGGTCTCCTGTAATTCTTCCTCCACAGGCTGTCCTCCAGTCTCATCCTCGAGTGGTTGAAAGCGGTTCCATAGTTCCACTGGTGAAGGATGTCTTCTAGCTCTTCTGCTCCTAACTGTCACCCTTTCCCAGGGACTTTCCTCCACTTCGTTGCTCCTCTTCAAAGCAGTCTCCTCTTGTGCTACCTCATGCTGTTGCTCTTCCACCTCCACTTCTCTTTGCTGCTGTTGTTCCAGCATTCTGTCTAAGAAGTCTTCATCTTCTCTTATAGTCCTCAGTGTGGCCACCCGCTGTTCCAGACCTCTCACCTTTTCTTCCAACAATGCCACGAGCTTGCACTTGTTGCACGTGTATGCATGTTGTTCTCAGGCAAGAAAACAAACATGGCACACACTTTGCAGGTCACAACCTCTGGAGAATCCTTCCCATTTCTCTCTTCTACCTTTTGTTTCTTTCTAACTACTTGTTTTGGAGTGGCCTGTGCTTTGTCCTGTCCTACTTCAGGGTAAACGTGAGAGTCCCACTGGTATGTGCTGCGATGTACAAGGGGAAATAGTAATTTTTCTTTTCTTTCTTTTTTTTAGGGACTTCCCCCTTGACCTCCCCTGTCGAACTCCTTTGTCAAACTCCTGTTTGCTCGCTCTCTGAAAGCTGGCTTGCTTCTGTGTCCTCACCTGTAGATCAACTGAGACAGCTCCCTCTGCTCCTCTCTGTTAGGAGTCAGGAAACAGAATGAAAGTCCCAGCACACACAGCTGCTGCTTGTTGCCCTCAGCAATTCTCAGGCCACACCCTTAAGCCAATAGCTATCAGGCCACACCCCTTCAAGCTGCTATGGAGCCCTTCAGGGCAGATGGCTTCAGAGCACACGGCTTTAGAGCTCTCTTGGCCTATTTCCTTTCCTCGCTACAGCTCCTTTGTCAAACTCCTGTTTGCTCTGCCTGTTTGCTTGCTCTGTTCGCCTGCTCTCTGAAAGCTGGCTTGCTTATATCTCCTCACCTGTAGACCAACTGAGACAGCTCCCTCAACTCTGCTCTGTTAGGAGCCAGGAAACAGAATGATATCAGATAATTTTGGAGTGAGTAGATGCAGAGTCAAATAATGACATTGTGCCTATATGATTGGGCAAGGGATGCATCCAGGTAGTTCAATAAAACTAGTTCCTGTATAGAGAAGTACAGTAGGGCCCCACTCATATGGCGGGTTAGGTTCCAGACCCCCTCCGAAAAGTGAAAAGCGCCGCAAGTGGATCATGGTGGTTCTGGAGGGGGGATCCCACAGAGGGTTTTGTTTTGGGGGGGGCTGCAGCCAGACTGTCAGAAGTGGTGATGAGGGTGGTCTGGGGCATGCCAGCCACGGCCTCCCCACTCTTCTTTGGGCTGCACAGGGTCAGAGTTATGGCAGGGGAGGCTGTCGGGCTCCTCCCTCCTCATCTCCTGGGGCTTCCCCAAGATGCCTGCCACTACCGCGCACAGCTTGGTGGGCGGGTCGCGGGGCAGCCGTGCAGCTTGGAGGCGCCTCTCCAGCTCCGCAAAGGGCATCTCGGTCCTGGCCACCGCAGCTGCTCTGTGGGGGCAGCTGCAGGCTGAGGGTCCCAGTGCCTCCTCGCACTGCCTCCGCCTCCAGGTGGTGGCCTCGGCATTGGCTGCGCCAGGAGGATCATCTTTCTGGCCCAGCCCACTTCTCCCTCACCGCGGGCCGCAGAGAGGGAGGGAGGGAGGGAGGGAAGCTGGCTCTGGGAGTCTCCAGCCGGCTGCTTCTTTCTCCTCCTTTGGCCAGCTTGGGGTGTCCTGGTCCAGGGCTGAGGCAGAGAGTGCCGCCACAGCCGGCACCAAGAAGCTTCCCCGCCTCCCTCTCCAGGGCAGGACGCTCTTGCTCCCTGCTGGGATGCTGCTGTATTAGCGGAATGCCGAGAAGTGGGATGCCGAAAAGTGGGGCCCTACTGTACACATTTTCCAGCTTGTGTCCAGGCTTCTTACAGTACATGTGTTGGATTGTCATGTGTTTTCTTCTTTGCTATACCCTTTTCTCTGTGTCTTTTTAAAATATGTATATACATCATATATGTATGTATTATTAGTATTATTATTAGTACTATTTTTTCATTCTTTAAGAGGGAGGAGATAATTGGTAAGAATATTGTTGTGCGCCTCCCCAGTCTCCGAGCGGTGAGATTTCAGGGGTCTCTGTGCTCATCCAGGGTTTGGTTTCCTTTGGGAAGAAGGTCAGCGGAGACTGTGGTTTCTTTAAAAAATATGGTTTATTTATTTACACACATTCCAACCTGAGCTTAGGATGGAGGGGTTCAAGGCATCAGCAGTCCAATATCCAGCTTTTCCATCTGGGTTACAGGAGGCATCCTAAAGCCATGGTGCAGAGACCCAGCTCTCTGCCTGCCTCCAGTTCCCAGCCTTTCAACAAATACTCTAAAACACACTCAAAGCACAAACCTCTGCTTGCAGCCAGGAAGGGGGGGAGACTCTCCTGAAGAATTTCAATGACAAAAGGATCTTCCTGGCCATTCACCAGTTGCTGGGCACCTGAAAGACCTATTAGCAAACTGGCCACTCTGTTAGCTTAACAAAAGAAACTCATCTGGCCAGTAGAGCCAGCCCTTCCCCCAAGGCACAGGATTCCAAATCAGAGACTAGAAGGGGACCCACAGGAATAATTCATTCCAACCCTCAAACTCACAACGCTATGATAAAAATGGACTTCAGTTTACAAGCTACTATACATGAACAAGTTGACTTACACCCATGTCAATGTTGTATGCCAATTATTTGTTGGACAGAAAGTGTTTTAGCTAAGGAAGTAAATCATGCATGACTTTGAATGTCATGACATTCCCATTGAGGCCCAGGTTCTTCTGCAGATGAAATTTGAGAGAGCATGAAACTACACACCAGGAACAGTCCAAACCCCTCCTATTTTCCTTTTTTAATTGGGAGCTGTGGGCTTTATTATGTGGAGTCTATCTCAATGCTAAAAAAACTGATGAGCTGAGAGAAGAAATATCCTTAGTTGCAAAATGTTTAATCATCTACATCTGATTAAATAAAAGCATTTTCCTTTTACAGGCATTATAAGTGCTTTACATATTTCTAAAAGCACATAAAATTAGTGTGATATTTTTTAGATTCTGAGCACAGAACAGTGTGTCAACTGATTGAAAGAAAATGAGGACTATAATCCATCCTTTGATTGTTTTTCAGTTCCTGGAAGGGGGTGGATGCCCTTCACTGTGATATTTTAAATTTCATCTAAACACATGTACTCAGAGGAAGGCTAAGGTAAACCACCTCTGAATACCGCTTACCATGAAAACCCGTTCATAGGGTTACCATAAGTCGGAATCGACTTGAAGGCAGGCCATCTCCATTTCCATGAATGACTTTTTGTTAATTTTTGTACCATTTTATGGTGTAGAAGACTAAATCAAGAAAGCATTAAGAGTGGCAAAACAATATTTTCTAATCACTTTTCCTGATCAATTTTCCCTCAGTTACTGCTGAAGGGAAAATATTACCGACATATTACACCCCCTTCTGATATTTTTAAAAAGAATACAGGCGGGCCCCGCTTATACGGCAGGTTCCGTTCCGGACGCCCGCTGTAAAGCGGAAATCGCCGTAAGGCGGAACCACATTGATTATAATGGGGCGCATCACACAAAAATGCAGTGAAAACGCCACAAAATCGCAAAAATCGGCTTTAAAAAGGGGAATTAAAGCCAGCGCATTAGCTGAACACTGGTAAGCGAAGTGCCGGTAAGCGGGGCCCTACTGTACTTATTATTTTGAAAAGATACTTGTCTTGAATTTAACAATGCTTTCTTCCTTTTAGAAAATTGATTTAATATTAGTCAGAGGTTTTCTAGTTTAGTTTAAAGCCTCAGGGCTATGATGGATGGAGGTGAGAGGAGGGAGGAGGAGGAGGGGAGGGCAGGTTTGATCATTTGCATGCTTTTTGAGTTCAGTGGGATTTACTCCTGTGCAATCATGCTTAGGATAGGTGAAACTGATCTGGGGGAGGGGAAAGGAGGGGAGGAGCAGGGCAGGAAGGGGAGGGGAAGGGGAGGAAATGGGATGGGTGGGCACTGGGCAGAGGGGAAGCCCTTTCCTTTTCAAAAGGAAAACATTGTGAACAGTATCATTGCTTTTCAGCATTTCCCCCACCTTTTTTATTGTACAGCAGGCACATGTAGCCTCCCACCCAAATTTAAAGGGAAGCTGTCCCACATCCACACCAGACCTTTCACTTAAGACAGTCATGGCTTCTCCCAGAGAATCCTGGGAAGTGTAGTTAGTGAAGGGTGCTGAGAGTTGCTAGGAGACGCCCTGTTCCCCTCACAAAGCTTCAATCAGAGTGGCTGACTGCTAAACCACTCTGGCACCTGGGCCTCTGTCAGGGGAATAGGAGTCTCCTCTCAGCACCCTTCATAAACTACACTTCCCAGGATTCTTTGAGCAAAGCGATGACTGTCTGAAGTGAAATAAAGTCTGGTGTGGGTGTGGCCCCCTGATTAGGCAAGACCAGCAGCTGTGGGTCTGGCTTTTAGAACACTGACAGTTGGTTCTTACTGAGCATTCCTGACATTATAATAGGCTTCGATGTTAAATTTCTTAAATTAATTAAAAATTAGCCATGTATTTTTTTAACTTAAGTTGCAGAAGATGAAGGTCAGATGTTGGATGTTGTATCTGGCGCAAGCAGATGCCCAGGATGCAGAACAGAATAGTGACAGGCTAGATCCCAGTTGAATCACTCAGCCAGACAAGTAATAAGTTTTAAGAGTCACTTTACTGACAATAGAATATATCTCAAGCTCTCTCTCTGTACAAACTCCTCGACCCCCACACCGACTGGCCAGATCTGCTAAGTCTTATAGATAAGGCCAGCTGGTTGCCTTGGATACTTGTCCTTGAGATCTGCACGGACTCTGTGCTTCTTGGCCTTGCAACTCTGCTGTGGAAAAATACATTCAGGCACTCTTTCTTTGCCAACACCCCCCACCTATTTTTCCATAGCATAAACCTTTATCATTTACATTACATCTTTCATGTTTCTTCCAACTTTTGTTATCACAATTAGTTACATTTCTTGCAGTCACTTAAATTACATTTCTCCACATGATACATTTCTTCAGTTTACATCAGCATCATTTGTAATACAGTTACTCCATTGCAATCTCAGCATCATTTTTATTACATTTATTTCAGCAATTATTTTTCATGATTCCCATCATCCCACTTTTTCCAGTTACTGAAGTCTATATGCTTAATGGAATTTATTTTAAATCTAACAGGTGGAATACCTTTGGTTGTTCTCTCTGATCTGCGTGGTTGTATTTCTGCCTTAGTGTCTGTGTCTGTGTCAGGCGATTCCTCTGTTTCTCTCTCAGAGCTAGAACTTGATTCACTACTGCTGCCTGTTTCTTCTTGTTTTATTGGTACTGTGTCTGCCTGTTCTTGTTCATTACTAACTTCAGTGTTTCCCAACTCCACATATGTTTTCTCTTCCCAATCCTGCTCTATTGCTTGCACGCTTCTGCTTAACACCACAGACCTTTGTTTTGGCATCCAAATTCTGTAATACGTGTTTTCAAAACCCAGCATGTACCCTTTGTCTGCTCTCCTTTGCAGCTTCCCTGTCCTTTTATTTTTGGGAACATGTACCCAGCATTCTGCTCCAAACCTAATCAGATGTTTTAATCTGGGTTTTCTGTCATACAATTTCTGATAAGGAGACATTCCAGTGGCCTTATGGAATATTCTGTTTTGAATGTAAGCTGAATACAGAACACACTCTCCCCAGAAACCTTGTGTTAAAGAGGAGTCACACAGCATTGATCTTACTGAGTCCTGAAGCAACCTGTTCCAGCGTTCAGCTAACCCGTTCTGATGAGGACTATAAGGGGCTGTTAACTCCTGTTTTATCCCTCTTTTATCCAAGTATTCAGTAAAAGAGTGTCCTGAGAACTCTCCTCCTTGATCTGATCTTATTCTCTGTATTTTGACACCAAACTGCACTTCAATTTTTGTAACAAATATTTTCAGTTTCTCTGCAGCTTCACTTTTAGCTTTTAGTAAATAAACAGTGCAGAATTTTGAAAAATCATCAACTATTGTCAGGAAATATCTTGCACCCCTGAGTAGGTTGAAATGGCCCCACTAAGTCCACGTGTATTAATTGATAAGGTGCATTTGTACTGGGCATGGCTTCTTTGTTCTTTGCAGCCACAACTGCCTTAGTTTGTTTACACACGTGGCAGTCTACATATTTTTCACAGTTTCTCAATGTCACATCATTACTGTTCTCTGTTGTTTTCACCACATTTTCATATCCTATATGGCCTAGTTTTCTGTGCCATAAATGAACACAATTATTATGGGGTTTCTCATTAGCACACATGAGTACATGATTTGTTTGTTTCAAGTATAAGAAGAACAATGAGTTCCTCACTATTCCTTTCATGAATATTTTTCCTCCTCTCATAATATGCACCAAACCCCTTTTGAACATTACATTGAACCCCATTTCATTGAGTTTCAACACAGCCATAATGTTACATTCGATATCAGGAACAAACAGCACATCTGTCATAATGGTATTGAAACCTGCTAATTTCACTGTTCCTCTACTTTTGATAAGTTTCTTAGATCCATCAGCCATTATCACATGATCCTCTACGTCACAAAATGTATGAAACATAGATTTATCTTTGATTATACTATTTGTTGCCCCACTGTCAATTGCCCACAAATCTTTACAGTTATTTCCCTGCTCATTGTTAATACATTGCTTATTCTTACTAGCATAGATCACCTGTACACATGGTTTTCTTCCTCTTTCTCTTCTTCTTGCTTCACAATTCCTTTGAAGATGTTGCTTGGAACCACAAAAATAACATGCCTTTTGTCCATACAGTCTCTCTTGCGCTGCTTTGTTGTTCTGTTTTTCCACGTTGTGTTTAGACTCAGTCCTTTCTTGCTTTACCATTTCTTGCCTTCTTTGAAATTCTTGTAAAAGTTTGCCTTCTATATAATCCATATTGAGATTTGCATCGTCCATTGCTTCCAAAGAGCTCACCAGACTATCATAACATGAATCTAGTGAAGCTAATGTGATATACACTTTTTGCGTTTGAGAATGTTCAATTTCACGTTCTGACAACTCAGTAAACAGTCTGTTTATTTCCAACAAATGCTCTGACATGGTTGTATCTCCAGATAAGCGCATCTGATACAATCTTCTGGCAAGATATATTTTAGAACTGGCAGTCTTTTTCACATGAATATTTCTTAAAGTTTCCCAGGTTTCCTTAGCTGTTGTTGCATCACGTACGTGCAGTAATTGAGAATCATCAATAGCAAGAACAATTAACGCCTTTGCCCTCTCATCCAGCCTTCTCCAATCTGCTGGAATAGGCACCCCGGCGGGTGGGTCTTCTGCGATAGCTTTCCACAGGTCTTCTTTCACTAGAAAAGCCTGCATTCTCTGTTTCCAAGTGCCATAATTTTTCCTTGTCAGCCTTTCCAAGGGAATCCCGGCCGATAACGTAATAGACATACTTTCACTTTTCACAGTTCACCGCCTTTGTAATTAGAGCTTCTCACCTCTGTCCTTCAGTCCCATGGCTCTCTCACAGCTTTCAGCTCAGCTTTCGGTTTCTCCGTCTCTCTGCTGTTTTACTTGCTGGTCTGCAGTTCTGGCTTTTCTCTGCCGCTTTTCTGCAGTCCTCAGCACCAGGTAACCATCAGCACCAGGTAACCATCCTCTGCTACCACTTGTTGGATGTTGTATCTGGCGCAAGCAGATGCCCAGGATGCAGAACAGTATAGTGACAGGCTAGATGCCAGTTGAAGCAATGAGCCAGACAAGTAATAAGTTTTAAGAGTCACTTTACTGACAATAGAATATATCTCAAGCTCTCTCTCTGTACAAACTCCTCGACCCCCACACCGACTGGCCAGATCTGCTAAGTCTTATAGATAAGGCCAGCTGGTTGCCTTGGATACTTGTCCTTGAGATCTGCACGGACTCTGTGCTTCTTGGCCTTGTAACTCTGCTGTGGAAAAATACATTCAGGCACTCTTTCTTTGCCAACATCAGAGTGTGCGGCAAGGTCAGTAATAGGATTCCAGGTACTCTGTGAACATGGCTGATTTTTAATGAATTTCAAGAAATTGTGAGACCAGTGACAAAAAAGTCCAACAGGGGTCTGGATTTTCCCCCTCTTGTTCTATGCTTTGAACTCTTGATTCTGTCTGACTGTTTTGTTTACACCATGAAAACTTAGAGGGTTGTTAAGCAGGCGCTGAGTTCAGGACTATAAGTTATTAATATAATAATAATAATAGATTATTATTATTATTATTTGATTTATATCCCACCCCTCCTCCCAGCAGGAGCCCCGGGCAGCAAACAAAAGCAATGAAAACATTAAAACACATTAAAAGCAAACTTTAAAACACATTAAAACAAAACATCTTTAAAAATGTGACTTAAAAAAGCTTTCAAAACATCTAAGATTGAAAACATTTTAAAAAGAAGGTTTAAGAACATATTAAAAAGCAATTCCAACACAGACGCAGACTGGGATAGGTCTCAACTTAAAAGGCTTGTTGAAAGAGGAAGGTCTTCAATAAGTGCCGAAAAGATAACAGAGATGGCGCCTGTCTAATATTTAAGGGGAGGGAATTCCACAGGGTAGGTGCCGCCACACTAAAGGTCCGTTTCCTATGTTGTGCAGAACAAACCTCTTGATAAGATGGTATCTGCAGGAGGCCCTCACCTGGAAAACACAGTGATTGATTGGGTATATAAGAGATAGGATGGTCCTTCAGGTATCCTGGTCCCGAGATGTATAGGGCTTTGTAAAAAAAACCCTAGAAACTTGAACTTGCCCCAGTAGCAAACGGGCAGCCAGTGCAATTCTTTTAGTAGCGATGTGACATGTTGGCAATACCCTGCCCCAGTGAGCAGTCTCACTGCCACATTTTTCACCAGCTGCAATTTCTGGACAACCTCAAGGGCAGCCCCACATAGAGCACATTACAGTAATCCAGCCTGGAGATTACCAGTGCATGGACAACAGTGGTCAGGCTATCCTGGTCCAGAGACGGCCACAGGTATCTTTCCAGCTGATGCAGCTGGTAAAAGGCACTCCTATCCACTGAGGTCACCTGGGCCTCTAGTGACAAAGATGGATCCAGGAGCACCCCCAGACTATGGACTTGCTCTTTCAGAGGGAGTACGGCCCCATCCAAAGCAGGCAACTGACCAATTATCCAAACTCGGGAGCCACCAACCCACAGTGCCTCTGTCTTGTTAGGATTCAGATTTATTGACCCCCATCTAGCCCACTACCAAGTCCAGGCAGCGGTCCAGGGCTTGCACGCCCTCTCCCAATTCAGATGTGACTGAGAAATATAGCTGGGTATCGTCAGCATACTGCTGACACCTTGCCGCAAATCCCTGATGACCTCTCCCAAGGGTTTCATATAGATGTTAAACAGCACGGGGGACAGGATGTTACCCTGCAGCACCCCACAGTGCAATTACTAGGGAGCCGAAATGCTATTCTCTGAGAATGACCCTGGAGATAGGATCGGAACCACTGTAAAACAGTGTCTTCCAATACCCATTTCACAAATTCGGCCCAGAAGGATATCATGGTCAATGGTAGCAAAAGCCACTGAGAGATCAAGTAAGAATAACAGGGTCACACTACCCCTGTTCTTCTCCCGATAAAGGTCATCCATCAGGGCGACCAAGTCCCATTCAGTTCCATAATCAGGCCTGAACCCAGACTGGGATGGGCCAAGATAATCTGTTTCATCCAAGAATATGTGCAAGTGCTGCACCACAACCCTCTCAGTCACTTCCCTAAAAAGGGGGTATTTGCAACTGGTCGATAGTTGTCAGAAACCAGTGGGTCCAGGGTGCTCTTTTTCAGGAGTGGTCAGATCACCGCCTCTTTCAAGGCAGCTGGAACCACTCCCTCCTGCAATGATGCATTGATCACACCCTGGATCCACTCAGTCAAACCCCCTCTGCATGCTTTAATAAGCCAAGAAGAGCAAGGGTAGAGAGGACACATTGTTGGCCGCATCAATGCAAACACCTTGTCTGCGTCATCAGGCTGCACCAACTGAAACCGTTCCCAAGAAGTTGCAGGAGACGTTGCACTGCACAACTCATTGGGGACTGCAGTAGATATGGAGGGGGCATCAAGACTGCTACAGAGGCGAGCAACTGTACCCTCAAATTTTACAAACTTATACACACATGCACACATGCAGAGCTAACATTTCTCATGTTATATATACAAAAAGGCTGTGCTCTCAGAAGAAGACAATGTGACTTCACAAAAAAGCTTAGAGATGTCCTGAAAATAAAAAAGGATACATATAGGAAGTAGAAGGAAGGCCAGGCCACAAAGGAAGAGCAACTTTTCTCTCAAACAAAGTGCAAGAATTCACAGTGGGCCTCTGAAGGGTCTAAAACACCCATTTCCTGGAGTTGATGTCAACATTCCCCTGACAATACAGAAAAGCTTCACTGGACAGCTACTTGAGGATCCGATAGAGGCAGAGAAGTGGGCCTTCTTCGCTGCCCTCACCGCTACACAGTAGGCATGGTTATGATGTTTTACTCGTGCCTGATCAGCCTGATAGCACGTCTTTTGCCACTTGCGCTTTAGCCGTGGCTAGTTTTGTAAGGTTTTGTTTTGAAATGTGCTTATGGGAAGCAGCAGATTGGCATGGGGGGTATTTTCAATTCAACATTGCAGAATGTGAAAAATCCATGCTGGCTATAGTATACAGCCACACTCGTGCCTGTATAAGCTGTTTTCTTAAATGTCTGCATAAACCTGGCAGCATACGAAAGTTTTCAGCAGAAGTGTAAAGGTTAAAAGAGAAGGTGCCTGCTGAATCTCTGTTAGAAGAGTGTTCTATAGGAGTGGGCTGATGACACTAAAGGCTTAATTTCTTGTCAGTTACCAACTCTGGAGGCCTACCATAAATTTAAAAATTAATCCTTTTAAAGTAACCAAGAGCAAAGGATTCATAATGAAAGAGATGTCCTTCAGTGATATAATACCTGCATGCAAAATTGGTCCCAGATTCAATCCCTTGCAACTTCAGGTAGGGTGGGAAATAACTTCCATTTGACACTGTTGGGTGCCTCTACAAGTTGCTGTAGTCAATACTGACCAAGATGAGCTAATGTTCTGATTTGGTGTAAGGCAGCTTCATATGGTACCATGAGACATACATAGGGTAGTCCTATGTTTCTGACATTAAATTTGCCTTTCTTTGGTTGAGATGAGACGAAGTGCTGTTGTATTTTTCCAAAACCCAGTTTCTGTTGTTTCCTGTTTGTCTGTCCCATCTTTCCTGATTCTGTTTAAGTATATGAAATGACATCATTTGACTAACTTGAAGGACGTTCATAGCTGACAACTCTATTTTCCAAACAATGCTTTCAGACAGGAAAGTAAGCAACATCAATTGAAGGGACATGCAAGGTTTTCTGTGTTTTCATATCTGCTTATCAGAGGTAGGGTGTGACATCTAAACATCTTAATTGACAATAAGAATGAAGGGGAAGTAGCATTTACTTCAAGGTTACTATTGTAGTATTTCAAAGAGTTCATAAAGAGTAACTAGGCATATTTATTTTAAACCATATCCTCAGAATGAGTTGATATTTCCAATAAGAAATGTCACACATTAGCACATCTTATCTAGGACCTTAATGTATAAGGCTATGAATGGCTTATTGAGATGATCATAAAATGTATATGCCCCAAACACATTTTAGCCTTCAGAAAACAGTCAAATCTGTGTCCTGTCAAAGTCAGCAATGTCATATCCAGTTGCATGTAATAGTTGAGATAAATAGCTTTATTGCTGCATGCCACCTTAAAAATAATTGATGATAGTTCTGGAAATAGTGTGTACAGAGCTTCCAAAGTCGTATGTAACTGTCTCTAAAATGTACAGTAGGGCCCCGCTTTGCAGCACTCCGCTTTGCAGCATTCCACTGATACAGCGGTTGACAATTGCA
The DNA here is from genome assembly GCF_030035675.1 of Rhineura floridana. Lineage (NCBI taxonomy): Eukaryota > Metazoa > Chordata > Lepidosauria > Squamata > Rhineuridae > Rhineura > Rhineura floridana. Next base: position 64,081,869 of record NC_084487.1, on the reverse strand, counting down.
GAAAGGCCCCGCTCCTATGGTGCTTGTTCCACTTTTACGGCGTTTTTCGGGCATTGGGCACCATTTTAGACAATGTTAGTCAATGCATTCTGCTTTACGGCGGATTTTGCTTTATAGTGGTGGTCTGGAATGGAACCTGCCATATGAGCGGGGCCCTACTGTACCAGAAAATGATGGGGTACTGCTGTAGTGGGACCTTTGAAGTACTGAGAATGTTCAGTGTCTAAAGTGGGGACTGTGAAGTACCAAACTGCTATCAAAACATACTTTTATATACAGTATGTAGGTTATAGTTATGAATACACTGATGTGGAAACATCTTCCATGATGAATAAATGGGACTTGCAAGTAAGCATTCTTAGAACTGTGGGATGATTTTCTCTTTTTAGAAGCTTCCAGAGCTATTTCATATCTAATGTGGAAGACTTTTTTTTAAAAAAAGCTCTAGCTGGTTTTAAATAATAAAACACTGGAGTGTGCTCCCATCAGAGCCAAAGTTCAAAATGTAAAAGTTGGGTGGGGTTTTTGTATGTGTGTGTGTGACATTGTAGATAATCGTATGTTCTGGATGACAGTGGGAAAAGCTAAAATAAAAGAGCTATTTAAGTAGGAATAAATCTGCATTTTAGGAATCAGAAACTGTAATTTGCTAAATTACAGTACCGAAAGCCAGTTCTCGCTATTACAGTATTGAATGTTGTATACAAAATGACCATTTATAATAGAAAAACATTACTTAATGCTAGAGTCCTGCTGAAGATGTAATTATTCTTTTTAGTTTATCTTATTGCAGTTAGAGATAATGGTGCATCAATCATAAAAAGTAATTTTATGAAATTAGTATCAGGATATATTTCTGAGTCAGCCTGTCAGTCTTCAAAAGCCTTGCACTTACTTACTTCTCCTGCTCATTTATTGTACTACATTGATTTAAGGCTCCTAGATTCACTGTCTGGCTTTTATGGAGAAGAGAGGTGAAGCTGTACACAGAGGCACAGAGTTGCTACCTGTTGTTGTTTTCCTCCAAGAGATACCTTTCTGTATAAAGCAAACTATCATGTTTTTACTGTGTTCTTCCAAATATGTCCAAAAAAGTGGATAGTCCACCAATATTTTCCTACCCAGTGCACATTGTTAGGTGCAGAAGTGAAAAGAGGAAAAGGGAATAATTCTTTTCTTTTTTAGAAAAACGTTCTTGCTCAGTGATTTTGGAGGAGTTTTTTGGAGATTGCAATGGAAACGTGTCTGTTACCCCAGCTAGGGAACAGGGAATGGATTGGAAGCAAGAGGAGAAGGGAAGTTGCAAGAGAAAAACACCCACCACCTGCTGCTTACTTTGTATTCCCTTTAATGTTGATCCCACAACAGTGATGCTTTGCAGAGAATTGGCAAATGGAGTTTCAGGAAAACAAGTTGATATGGAATGTGCAACTTTGCCCTTACTCACAATAGATGATCAACCAAGTAGCTGTTTAGGAGCCTGTTCTGGTGATAAAACTCCAGAGTTTATAATTTTCTTTAGAAAGTAAAACTTAAGCAGAACAAGGCACTGGGCACTGGTTCCTGATCCATCTCCATACCTATTTTTGCAAATGAGCTTCCTTCAAAGGACCTATAGACCTTTTAGACTCTTATTAATATATATGCACTGGGCACTGGTTCCTGATACTTCAGACTCATCTGACCATTTAAATTTACTCCAAGGGACATAGTTGGAAATAAGATTCCTCTTTCTTGTGGAAGGATGGTGCTCGGGGAATTACATAAACAGAAGTTAGGTGTATGAAATAGGAACAATTAGGAAATAAACAACAAAAAAGGCTAATTGTAGTTAATGGTAACTGTATCCTGCACAAGCTACTGCCAGCGATTTACATAAATTCTCATTAAGTGGATAATATATTTTCTTCAAGACCCATTAAACAAGCTTTAGTTAGCTGAGCTTGAAAAACGCTACCATGAAACTTCAGTTGTCAGGTCATTATTATACAGTACCTGAAATAGGTTTTTGAAAGATTATGTAAGCACATGCAAGAGACAACGACATCCTTCAAAGATGCTGTGTATACAAATACCACCAGGTGTTGTAATTGGATTGCACTTGTTGGATTCTTCTTAAGCTCATGGTTGAAATACATCCCATTAGCTGGATAAAGGCTTATGCACCTTGTCTGATCTACTACTATGCTATCGTCCAGCTAAGACATGATTTATAGGGAGATGAAACGTGAATGAAAATCAATGGGTACAACTTGCTAACCATGAGCTGTAGTCAAGAACAAATCTTAGCTCAGTCCAGTGTGGGAGTAAAAATGACTGGGGAGGAGCAAAATGGCTGTGAACTCCTCTTCAGGAACCCACATTTGTGTAGTCCCAGTAAGCCAGTAGTTTGGCTTACTGTGTCATGTGAACCAGGCCATTGTTTCTTTTTTACTTATGGTCTGTGTCTGTGTTGTACTTAATGGCCATGTTTGTCCATCACACTAAACCATGGGTTAGTATGATGTGCACAGGCTGTAGTGAGCCTCAGGCTCATGTGCTCTCTCCCCTCTCCTTCTCCCTTGCAGCAGAGTGGAGGACTTTGGAAGCTTTTACTTTGTGTCTCTTTAGCATGGCTTGTTGAAACCCAGGATTATGGTTTAACATTCAGCATAGTCAGTTATATATATATATAAAAGCCATAAAACGTAACCCATGGTTTGATGTAGGCTTGCTTTGAAACTGACCATGGTTAATGCTAAATATGGTTAATGAATCTTTTTAAAGGTGAGTTATTTGTCTTTCATTTATGGTTAGTATTACTTTCTTTTGAATTCTTTAGAAAGGCCGTTTTGTGTATCAAAGTAACCTACTCTGTGAAATAAAAAGACACAATAGTCTACCTAGAAGTAATCATATAGTTTCATCCTTTGTAGATATTCCCCTTTTCTCTGAGATGCTAAACTGAGTGCTCAGAAGTCCCAAAGATTCTGTAATCCTAGGCTTTCTATTTTTAGTTGCCTATTTTAATGCCATAAGGAAACCATAATTCCCAATAATTACAGGCTTCATTTCTCTTTGGGAACAGTTGCTTCCACTCCCCTCCCCTAGTAAAGATGTAATCTTTAATGATTCTTGCCCAAGAAACCCTGCCCAGTCTTTTGCTACAGTATGAAATCTGTTTTTTATATCTACCCTTACTCAACTGTCCTATTTAAGCATTCCACATTATATTGTGTGTTACAAAAGCAATTGCATCTCAGTCATTCAGATTTAGTTGGAAGGTGGGAGAAATGGAATAGATGGAGAAGAAGCACATTTTGATTTGGGAACTCTGAATGGAAGCATGCCCTATATTATACCAAATGGCCTGATTAATATATGACTTTGGTGATGTGGTTGCTACTGGAAAGAATCTTCTGCATAGTTTTGGCTTTCACATAGTTGTGCAATGTATGGAAGTGCCACTCGTGTGCTTCAATACAATTGCATGGGTCATTCCCATACTAACACCATTCCTTGCATCTCTGGTTCCCAATGTGGAAAGTACCTTACATGATTAGACTAAACTATGTGAATGGTATTTGCGTACATTATAGTTTTTGATGAGACACCGTGATAACTTTAAAATGTAGTTTTGTTCTGAAAAATATTTTTGGTAGCTGTGTGGTTGGCACTGGTATGAATCATATATTTATATTGTATTTCAGTTATAAACAGGAGATGCTAGGGAATATGGAGGAACATCAGCCATTGTCTGTGTGGTAAGGAGCATTGTATCTTTGTACTAAATGCAGTCAGGCAGCTGGACTTGGGGAATGAAGCAGGGCTTGTTTATGGAGTTCCACGCTATAGCTGGCACAGAACTGCATGGTGTTTATATTAACTGTTGGTAGACATAGTTTCTCTTGCTAAATTGTTGCAATTACTGTCGATGTTAGTATGGAAGAGTACACTGAAGGCTATATCTTACATTTCTAGTTGTTACTAGTGCCCATATTTATATACCTCTGAATCAATTCATTCAGTGTTTTATCCATTCAGTTCAGTATTTTTGCTTGTGAGTGCCATGTACTTTGCATCTTGTTTTCTTCAAGCTCTGTAAATGCTTTGCTGTTCTTGCATGACTTTTTAACTCTTGGTTGTCTCTGTTACAGTGTCTGGTAAGATTACAGGAAAAAGTCTAGTGCAAAAGGATTTGATTAAAATATTGTGAGAAGACTTATTAAAAAAACGCTTCAAGGCTTGATATATGCACAACAATAAAAGCTTCTTTGTCCTAGGTGATTTGAACTGATTTGACAAATGTGTGGTAGGTCTTGGAATGGGCACTACTGTTTTTAGAATGGATAACTTGCAACCTGCGTTCTAATCGGTTTTTCCCTGTTAGCAAACATAACTAAGTAAACAAACAATGTTTAACACATAGTTTTTAATTAAGATGCTGGAAATCTAGACAAAATATACCAGTTTTATTACAGCATGAAGCCTTTTGTATTCAGATAAACTAGATTTTAAAAAGATATGGTAGATAAATTCTAATACTTGTGTGGCCAGGTAAATGACTTACAAATTGAGAAATGACTATTTGGTAGGGAGAAAGTGGTGTTTGAATGTTGTAGATGGGTTTTATTGAAATATATGATCTCTAGTGTCTTTGCATCTGTATGTGTGCAATGTGTGTACATTATGTGTGTGTTTCTGTTAACATCATTTGGACTGATATGCTAGGGAAAAAAGAGAGAGAGAAATCCAGACCCCTTTTGGATTTTTTTCTGTCAGAGTTCTCATAATCTGTTGAAATTAATTCAAAATCAGCCATGTTCACAGAGCACCTGTAATCCTATTACTGACCTTGCCCCATACTCTCTAAAAATAATGCCTGGCTGATTTTTTAATTAATTTAAGAAATTTAGCATTGAAGTCAATGATAAGGCCAGGCATACTCATTAAGAACCAACTGTCAGTGTTCTAAAAGCCAGACTCCCAGCTGCTGGGCTTGTCTAATCATGGGGCCACACCCACACCAGAACTTCCCAGATTCTGGGAAGTGTAGTTTGTGAAGGGTGCTGAGAGGAGACTTCTATTCCCATGACAGAGCTCCAGTGGCCAGTGTGGTTTAACAGTCAGCCGCTCTGATTGAAGGTCTGTGAAGGGAACTGGGCATCTCCTAGCAACTCTCAGCACCTTTCACTAACTACACTTCCCAGGATTATTTGGGAGAAGCCATGACTGTCTAAAGTGAAATAAAGGTCTGGTGTGGATGTGGACGGCTTTGCTTTAAATTTGGGTGGGAGTCTACATGCGCCTGCTGTAGAAAAAAAGGTGGGGGAAACCCTGAAAAAGAGTGATACTGTTCACAATGTTTTCCTTTTGGAAAGGAAAGGGCTTCCCTTCTCCCCTCCCTGCTCTCCTCCTTCCCTCCCTGTTCCTCTCTAGGTCAGTTTCACATATCCTAAGCATGATTGCACAGGAGTAAATCCCACTGAAATCAAAAAGCATGCAAATGATTAAACCTGCTCTTTCCATCTTCTCCCTCCTATCTCCTCCCTCTTGCCCCATCCTTCACCCATCCCTTCCCCTTCCAATCCCCTCCATCCCCCTCCCCCTCCTCCCCCTCCTCCCCCTCTCCGTCCTCTTCTTTCCCCTCCTCCTCCATGGTCGCCCTGGACCCCTGCTGGGAGGTAGGGTGGGATATAAATCAAATAATAAATAAATAAGCAAATAAATGGTCAGTTTTACCTATCCTAAGCATGATTGCACAGGAGTTCAATGCATGCAAATGATCAAACCTGCCCTCCCCTCTTCCTCCCATCACCTCCCTTTTGCCCCTGTTCCTCCCCGTTCCTTCACCCCTCCCCTTCCAATCCCCTCCCCCTCTGTCTGCTCCCCTGTCCCCCTTTCCTCCTTCCCTCTGCTGTCCCCTCCCCCTCCACCATGGTCAGTTTTACCTATCCTAGCCATAATTGCATGGGAGTAAGAACATAACATAAGAACATAAGAAGAGCCTGCTGGATCAGGCCAGTGGCCCATCTAGTCCAGCATCCTGTTCTCACAGTGGGCAACCAAGTGCCTAAGGGAAGCCCGCAAGCAGGACCCGAGTGCAAGAACACTCTCCCCTCCTGAGGCTTCCGGCAACTGGTTTTCAGAAGCATGCTGCCTCTGACTAGGGTGGCAGAGCACAGCCATCACGGCTAGTAGCCATTGATAGCCCTGTCCTCCATGAATTTGTCTAATCTTCTTTTAAAGCCATCCAAGCTGGTGGCCATTACTGCATCTTGTGGGAGCAAATTCCATAGTTTAACTATGCACTGAGTAAAGAAGTACTTCCTTTTGTCTGTCCTGAATCTTCCAACATTCAGCTTCTTTGAATGTCCACGAGTTCTAGTATTATGAGAGAGGGAGAAGAACTTTTCTCTATCCACTTTCTCAATGCCATGCATCATTTTATACACTTCTATCATGTCTCCTCTGACCCGCCTTTTCTCTAAACTAAAAAGCCCCAAATGCTGCAACCTTTCCTCATAAGGGAGTCGCTCCATCCCCTTGATCATTCTGGTTGCCCTCTTCTGAACCTTTTCCAACTCTATAATATCCTTTTTGAGATGAGGCGACCAGAACTGTACACAGTATTCCAAATGCGGCCGCACCATAGATTTATACAATGGCATGATGATATCGGCTGTTTTATTTTCAATACCTTTCCTAATTATCGCTAGCATGGGATTTGCCTTTTTCACAGCTGCCGCACGCTGGGTCGACATTTTCATCGTGCTGTCCACTACAACCCTGAGGTCTCTCTCCTGGTCGGTCACCGCCAGTTCAGACCCCATGAGCGTATATGTGAAATTCAGATTTTTTGCTCCAATATGCATAATTTTACACTTATTTATATTGAATTGCATTTGCCATCTTTCCGCCCATTCACTCAGTTTGGAGAGGTCTTTTTGGAGCTCTTCACAATCCCTTTTTGTTTTAACAACCCTGAACAATTTAGTGTCGTCAGCAAACTTGGCCACTTCACTGCTCACTCCTAATTCTAGGTCATTAATGAACAAGTTGAAAAGTACAGGTCCCAATACCGATCCTTGAGGGACTCCACTTTCTACAGCCCTCCATTGGGAGAACTGTCCGTTTATTCCTACTCTCTGCTTTCTGCTTCTTAACTAATTCCTTATCCACAAGAGGACCTCTCCTCTTATTCCATGACTGCTAAGCTTCCTCAGAAGTCTTTGGTGAGGTACCTTGTCAAACGCTTTTTGAAAGTCTAAGTACACTATGTCCACTGGATCACCTCTATCTATATGCTGGTTGACACTCTCAAAGAATTCTAATAGGTTACTGAGACAGGACTTTCCCTTGCAGAAGCCATGCTGGCTCTGCTTCAGCAAGGCTTGTTCTTCTATGTGCTTAGTTAATGTAGCTTTAATAATACTTTCTACCAGTTTTCCAGGGACAGAAGTTAAGCTAACTGGCCTATAATTTCTGGGATCCCCTCTGGATCCCTTTTTGAAGATTGCCGTTACATTTGCCACTTTCCAGTCCTCAGGCACGGAGGAGGACCCGAGGGACAAGTTACATATTTTAGTTAGCAGATCAGCAATTTCACATTTGAGTTCTTTGAGAACTCTCGGGTGGATGCCATCCGGGCCTGGTGATTTGTCAGTTTTTATATTGTCCATTAAGCCTAGAACTTCCTCTCTCGTTACCACTATTTGTCTCAGTTCCTCAGAATCCCTTTCTGCAAATGTTAGTTCAGGTTCAGGGATCTGCCCTATATCTTCCACTGTGAAGACAGATGCAAAGAATTCATTTAGCTTCTCTGCAATCTCCTTATCGTTCTTTAGTACACCTTTGACTCCCTTATCATCCAAGGGTCCAATTGTCTCCCTAGATGGTCTCCTGCTTTGAATGTATTTATAGAATTTGTTGTTGTTGGTTTTTATGTTCTTAGCAATGTGCTCCTCAAATTCTTTTTTAGCATCCCTTATTGTCTTCTTGCATTTCTTTTGCCAGAGTTTGTGTTCTTTTTTATTTTCTTCATTCGGACAAGACTTCCATTTTCTGAAGGAAGACTTTTTGCCTCTAAGAGCTTCCTTGACTTTGCTCGTTAACCATGCTGGCATCTTCTTGGCCCTGGCAGTACCTTTTCTGATCTGCATTATGCACTCCAGTTGAGCTTCTATTATAGTGTTTTTAAACAACTTCCAAGCATTTTCAAGTGATGTGACCCTCTGGACTTTGTTTTTCAGCTTTCTTTTTACCAATCCCCTCATTTTTGTGAAGTTTCCTCTTTTGAAGTCAAATGTGACCGTGTTGGATTTTCTTGGCAATTGGCCATTTACATGTATGTTTAATTTAATAGCACTGTGGTCACTGCTCCCAATCGGTTCAACAACACTTACATCTCGCACCAGGTCCCGGTCCCCACTGAGGATTAAGTCCAGGGTTGCCATCCCTCTGGTCGGTTCCATGACCAACTGGTCTAGGGCATAGTCATTTAGAATATCTAGAAACTTTGCTTCTTTGTCATGACTGGAACACATATGCGGCCAGTCTATGTCCGGGTAGTTGAAGTCACCCATTACTACCACATTTCCTAGTTTGGATGCTTCCTCAATTTCATATCTCATCTCAAGGTCTCCCTGAGCATTTTGATCAGGGGGACGATAGATCGTTCCCAGTATTAAGTCCCTCCTGGGGCATGGTATCGCCACCCACAACGATTCTGTGGAGGAGTCTGCCTCTTTTGGGGTTTCGAGCTTGCTGGATTCAATGCCTTCTTTCACGTATAGAGCTACTCGGCCACCAATACGTCCTTCCCTGTCCTTCTGATATAGTTTATATCCAGGGATAACCGTATCCCACTGGTTTTCTTCATTCCACCAGGTCTCTGTTATGCTCAATATATCAATGCTCTCCTCTAAGACCAAGCACTCCAGTTCTCCCATCTTGGTTCGGAGGCTCCTAGCATTAGCGTACAGGCACTTGTAAGCAGTGTCTCTTTTCAAGTGACTTTGGCACTTTTGGTTTGGCCTGTGGTAATTTTGCTCTTCTGAACTTATATCCTGTGCCCCTGCTCTCACAGTGCCTACTTCTAGGCCTACCCCTTTTAAAATTTCATAATGTTTTTGGTTTTTATCCCAGGGGGGAGGTTTATTCCGAACCGGACCTTCCTCAGCTCCTGTCGGGTTTCCCCCCTCAGTCAGTTTAAAAGCTGCTCTGCTACCTTTTTAATTTTAAGTACCAGTAGTGGTTCCATTCTGGTTCAAGTGGAGCCCGTCCCTTTTGTACAGGCCCGGCTTGTCCCAAAATGTTCCCCAGTGCCTAACAAATCCAAACCCTTCCACCCGACACCATCGTCTCATCCACGCATTGAGACTGCAAAGCTGGGCCTGTCTGGCTGGTCCTGCGCGTGGAACTGGTAGCATTTCAGAGAAAGCCACCTTGGAGGTCCTGGCTTTCAGCATCCTACCTAGCAACCTAAATTTCGCTTCCAGGACCTCACGGCTGCATTTCCCCATGTCGTTGGTGCCAACGTGCACCACGACCACTGACTCCTCCCCAGCACTGTCTACCAAATTATCTAAACGACAGGCAATATCCGCAACCTTCGCACCAGGCAGGCAAAACACCATGCGGTCTACACGCCCATCACACACCCCACTGTCTATGTTCCTAATGATCGAATCACCCACTACAAGGATCCCTCCACCCCCTGGAGATATATCCTCAGCACGAGAGGATAGCTGCTCATCCCCCAAGGAATGGGTCCCTTCTAAGGGATCATTTCCCTCTTCCTCAGCTGGATGCTCTCCTTCCCCGAGACCATCGTTCTCCATGATAGCAGGAGAGCTATCATCGTTGGAGTGGGACACAGCTATAACGTCCCTGAAGGCCGCCTCCACACACCTCTCTGCCTCTCTCAGTTTTTCCAGGTCCGCCACCTTGGCCTCAAGGAAATGAAGTCGTTCCCGGAGACCCAGGAGCTCATTGCACCGAGAGCACACCCACGACTTCTGACCAACAGGCAGATAGTCGTACATGCTGCAGGCGGTGCAAAACACTGGAAAGCCCCCACACGCCTGCTGGCTTCTTACCTGCATAGTTTTGTTTAAGGTTTATTACGTCAGTGGGTTGGAGACTGCGGTTTAGTTGATGTTACGGAACGGACGGGCAGAGTGGGGGGCCCTGGCCTCCTCGCCCTGCTGCCGAACTCGCCCTGCTGCCGAACTCGCTCTGCTGCTTAACTCGCCTTGATGCTTCGTCAGCTGGGGCTCCCTTTAGCTCGTGGAGCATAGTAAATCCCACTGAACTCAATCAGCATACAAATGATCAGACCTGCCTCTCTCCTCCTTTCCCTCTCTTATCTCTTCTTCCTCTCCTCCCCTCTTCCTTCTTCCTCCTCCCCTGCCCACTCCAGGCCTCCCTCCCCATGGTCAGTTTTACCTATCCTAAGCATGATTGCATGGGAGTAAATCCCTTTAGTGAAGTTTCCTACAGTAAATCATTTTCTTTTGCTTCTCCTTCTGTGAATATGTGAAGTACAGCAACACTTTACAACATGGCACTGACTGTTCTACAGAATAGTTTTCAACGGACATGAGGAGTGTCTCAGTTTGTACAAGATACAAGAGTGGGAGGTGAAATATATTCTAGCAAAATTCTAGGTGTGGCCTATGTTTTTAATTGACCATGCCCACCTTTCCTTAAGTGTAGTAGTTTAAGCATAGCAGGCTGAAAACATGCATCTTGAGCAGGCCCTGTTTGCTTTTTCCAACAGCTAAAGTTATTGCTTAAGTAGCAACATATTGTAATCAGTGTGATTTTACATAAAACTGCCATTTCAGATTCAACTGTTAGTGCGCCCAAAATAGAAACAGAGCATAACCTCAAGTTTGAAACGAAAAAGGCTGTCTTCATCATCATATGACATTGACCAATGAAAAGGCTTTGAAATTAATAAAAATAAATTTGACACAGATTTCTAGGATGAATTATGACAGTAATATAATTTTCTAGGTGAGATTCTCTGTAGAAACAGTAGTAACACATAAAAGAAGCGAAGAAAGAAGGACACCAACAAACATACAAAAATGTAATTCTCCATCTTTGGAGATGGCAGATGTTGCCACCACTCACCATATGCTCAGAGGCACATGTTACCAAATTCTTCCAAACTACACAGGACACGGATTGGACTGTGATAGACTAACCCAAATTGTGTTTGAATTTTGACAAATTTGTAGGGCTGTCCAATATCTCAGAGAGGGCAGGTCTCCTGCTCCTGTAGTGCATTCATTGTAGCTGCTCAGTTTCCCTGCTTTTTACAGTTTGATAGAAATATCTGTTGGGTATAGGTATGTTCTTAAACCAAAAGGTTTTTTGTCTATTAGTGAATCATTGTCTTAATTCAGCACAACCTTTTGTCATATTTGGATGCTTTTACAGATGGAGATGGAAACAGTTGCTGCTGCTGTATGAGAAGTGGTTGGACTTTTAATATTGTGCTCAGGAGCTGAGGAAAGTGGTTTACCAGTGACTTTGGTTTTTGAAAAATGGAAATGGGCTGCCTTCAAGTCGATCCCGACTTATGGCTACCCTATGAATAGGGCTTTCATGGTAAGCGGTATTCAGAGGGAGTTTACCATTGCCTCCCTCTGAGGCTAGTCCTCCCCTGCTGGCTAGGGCCTGCTCAGTTTGCACAGCTGCACAAGCCAGCCCCTTCCTTGTCCGCAACTGCCAGCAGGGGGGCAACTGGGCTCCTTGGGACTGTGCAGCTTGCCCACGGCTGCACAGGTGGCAGGGCACATAACCCCTGAGCCACTCACTGTGGGGGATGATCTTTAGCTGGCCCTTGACACCCAGGAGACGCGAGCGGGGATTTGAACTCACAGACTCTGGACTTGCAATCAGCCTCTCCTCCCCACTGTGCTATACCAGCTTCACTGTGCTACACATAAAAGAGCTTTGCGTTTCATCCACATGATCCTTAAAGCCAAACCACCTAGAAAATAGCTGTTAATTTTTGTTCAGCATCCAAGTTAGTACCAAAGAGAAGGTGATAACTGCTAACTGAAGGTTGGCCCTTAAGTTGTCAGGGGTACTGGTTGGTAGAATATTGAGAATGGAAATTTATTATCATGAAAGTTACTGGTTATTTATTTATTTATTACATTTCTATACCGTTCCATAGCTGAAGCTCTCTGGGCGGTTTACAACATAAAAAATCAATTACAATATAATATATATAATTCAGCTTTGATACAGTTAAAAGGAAAAACAATACCACATTTTAAGTAAACATAAGTAAACAATAAATCTCATGACAGAATAACAGACTAAATGAAACAAAACAATCAGAGCAGTTATAACAATATCTACAACATTCTCCAATGTCTCATATAAAATAATACAAAAACAACAACACATTTTACAAAACCAAACAATGAAATAAGAGCTAGCTAGCATTACAAATAACATAATAAAAACTTAAGAGAGTAATAAAACAAGGAATCTTCCATGATCTTCTGATCTTTTGTCTCCAGGCGACGTCAAGGTGACACCAAGTGCGACGCTAATGTGTGCACTTTGTGCGACACCGAGGCGCTCCCTCTGGCTTCCCCTCTTCTTTATATACCTGGAGCAGGACAGACACAGGATGGTAGAGTTGTGGAGTAATTGGAGCAAGTGGCCACAGCTGCCACAGCAGAGAGTCTCTCAAACACAGCATTCTTCCACTTACTTTTGCAGATGTAGTGGGAAAGAATGAAAACTGCACTGCATAACTTTTTTTTAAAAAAAAGGATTTCCCATCTTATTCACATTTTTTACTATTCGTGGGGAGTGTTACACACACACCCAGGTCACTGTGTCCTTTTTATCTATTTCAACACAATTTCTTGTTCGATCACCTTAATCACTGAAACTGTAGGATTTAGTCACTTGAGTTCTTCTTCATTTTGAGGTTCACTCTCCCATGTTTTCAAGTTTCAAGAACTGAGGAATTTTTTTTAATCTTTTTGTTTCCAGTGGCATGGTTTCCTCTCTTTGCTTTACATAGGACATAATGCATGCAAATGTGATACAGTACTGACACTCACTAGAATGCACTGATGTTTGCATCCGTCAGTAGTTGGCAAATTTGCACCCTGCATATGCAGAGTCAATGCATCCAAAAATTGTCAAGATCCTGTGAATCTGTTGTTATTTGGCTGGCATAAACATCAGTGCATTCTGATGGGTTCAAAATAGTCAGGGTAGGTCTGTTTACTGAAGTTCAGAATTGAGACCACACACAAGGGAGAGGGAATGTAGGAGATCCTTCCATGGTTTAGTAACTTGGAGTAACAAGAGTTCAGGAAGAAGGGAGATAATAGGTGCGGTTAGCATCATATTGCAAAGATCACCATTCAGGCAAAAGAAATTGAGTGGAAAGTTGTGTTATGTTATGTTATATTCCTATGCCACCTTTTGACCAAAAAGGCCCCTAAGGTGGTTCATGAAGAATATGCACAAATACAAAATGCAAGTAAGAAAAGAACAAAAAATTATAAAAATGTAGGACAAAAAATCATAACATTTAAAAACAACAACAGCAACTAAAAGCCAAATCTTCCTGGTAAAGGGCAATTCCTAGAAAGATGTCAGAAAGAGCAGGGGTGGAAAAGTGGAAAATGGAATCGATACCAACAATGGAAGAATGGCTATTGAAATTAATGGACTTAGTTGAGATGGACAAATTGACATGTCTTATTAGAGAAAAAACGACAGATACATTTCTTAAGGAATGGAAGACTCTTTTGGACTTTTTGTTGAAAGAAAAAAATGAAATGATGATAATGGGATTTGACGATTAATTAAGATAGACTTTGGAAAAAAGTGAATTTCGTATGTTTTAGGAGACAGGTTTGATATATATTATATACTTATAGCTGATCTGTAACAAATCGGAAGTCAAGTTTTTATTTTTCTTTTATTTTTTTTCTGTTGTATTGTTTTTGTTGTATTTGTATTTGTTTTTATAAAAATTTGAATAATAAAAAAAATTATTATATATAAAAAAAGAAAGAGCAGGGGTGAAGGGACAAGGCAGATGGTAAAAGCTTGCCCCCTGAGGGTCCAAACACAGTCTTACCCCTGCAGCAATCATGTGTTGCCTACAGTGATCCTCATTTGTGTCTCTGCCAGCCGTCATAATTTTATTTATTTATTTATTTTATTAAATTTCTATACCACCCCATAGCCGAAGCTCTCTGGGCGGTGTACAAACTAAAACTTCCATCTACAATTAAAACACATATTTAAACAATTTTAAAACTACATCCAAATTTCAAAATTGTAAACATTTTAAGACAGACAAAAACACATATTAAAATAATTTGAGCACTGTTGGGTTGTATTTAGATCAGTGGGTGCTTAGGAGAGAGAAAAATATGGGGAAATGAAGGATGAAGGTGGATACAAGTAAGTGCTGTGAGAATCAGTTTCTATTTCTTTCTTGGGTATTTGAGTAGGCTTCCATTTCTCTAGGCATGTCTATTTTTCTTTTGCTCCTTACTTGGCATAAATGACCCCCCCCACACACACACACTATGATGGTCTCTGAATGCTAGTTGCTGGGAATCACAAGTGAGGAGAGTGCTATTGTGATCATGCTCTGCTTGTCTGCATCCAATAGGCATCTGATTTACCACTGTGAGAACAGAATGCTGGATTAGATGAGCTTTGGCCTGAACCAGCAGGTCTTCTCTTATTAGCATCTAGAGCAGCCTTTTTCAACCAGTGTGCCTCCAGATGTTGTTGGACCACAACTCCCATCAGCCTCAGCCAGCATTGTCAATGGTCAGGAAAGATGGGAGTTGTGGTCCAACAACATCTGGAGGCACACTGGTTGGGAAAGGCTGATCTAGAGCAGTTTCAAATAGGAAAACAAGCTCATGGAATTACCGTTTCTTTCATTTTTTTGGTTCCATCATAGTTCTTGAGGTTGAATCTTAAATAAGTAACAGTGAACATGTTTTAAACTTAGGCTAGGAGAATGGTTCTGTTGAGACAATTATTACGACAGCTTACTCTAGAAAATTCCACGTGGATTGATAAGGTAACTTGATGAAGTTTTGAGAAATTAAATCTTCCTGTCAGAACTTTAATACCTAATTCTTATGATTATATTTGTTTAGGACTTCTAAACTTCTTTGCATGATATTACTTACAGATATAAAAATGTATTCTATGCCTTTATAATATATTTTTCATTTTCTGATTTATAGTCTTTCCCAATGAAAAGTTGAAATCCATAAAGCCCATAATTATGCAAAATATTTTCCCAGTTCCCTTCAAATCATTGCACGCCCTTGGAGGACCACATAATATTTTACGTATAACAGCAATATTCATGAGTAATGGTGTCAAACTGATTTTGGCATGTCTCATTAGCAAGTCCCACTTAGTCTGCAGAAAAGGAAATAATTTATCCAAAGTGTCTGTTGCCAATGTCTGTTTCAATCCTTTGTGAAGTATACTTGCTAGATATGGACCCCCTTTTTGTTCAGTGTTTTGTTGTGCTCAGAGGGAGGAGGAAATGATCTCTCTCACATACATTATAAACTCCTGTTTTAGTAGTATAATGTCCTGTTTTGTTATAGAGGTGTTTCAAATTATGTGAAACCAGACTTTACATCAAAATATTGGTTTCCACTGAGGCAGTAAATGTGGGTTGGCCTGTAGCATTTTAAGGTGAATACTCGCTTCAGTAAATGCTAGAAACTAGCATGCTAGAACTTGGGAGAAGGTTAGAAATTCTTTCCCCTGACACAGTTTTCTTTTTGTTATGCTGCATTGATCAGGTAGCTACTTAATGCTAAACTTCAGTTGACTTGGATCTTCCCAACCTTGTCCTATTGATGGTGTATGCTTCTGTTTTTGCAGCTTTATTTATTTATTTATTTATTTTATTATACTTGTATACCGCCCCACAGCCAAAGCTCTCTGGGCAGTTTACAGTAACTAAAAACAATACTTTCTCAGTATTGCAGGATAATGGTACACTGTTTTTGGTTTGATGCTGCTTTACAGTGCTGAATGCTTGAGTGCTTACCACCTCCCCCACTATCCCTGAATGCTTTTAGCATTTACGTTTTTTGTATGACAGGATATAGACAGCCTTTCAAATTGTGGTGTGAGAACTGGAACTAGCTAATAATACATTTTTGATTTTGCATTTGTACAGTGGAACCTTGATTCAAAGCTATTCTTCCATCTGTCAACACAATTCTAGCCACTAACAAGACTGATAATATAAGGATTAGACAACTTTTACTGGAATATTTATTTATTTATTTATTTTATTGAATTTATTAGTTGCCCATCTGGCTGGCTGTCCAGCCACTCTGGGCGACATACAAAATAGGCATACAATACCTAGACATTAAAAATGAAAAACAATGAAGATAAAATCTAGCCAACCCCAAAAGCCTGCCTGAAGAGCCAGGTCTTCAAGGCCTGGCGGAAACTCATCATGGAAGGGGCATGGTGGAGATCATTTGGGAGGGAGTTCCACAGGGTGGGGGCCACAACTGAAAAAGCCCTCTTCATTTTTTTTTTAAAAAAGTTAACATTTTTTCTTGCTTTGTTACTATATTAATATAGTTTTTATAAACTGGAAAGGCTAATTCAGTTGAATTGTTGAGAACTCAAAGTGCATTGAAAAGATACGTGGCACCAAGGAACCTGATGTTTGACTGTAGAGGTAAAATGACACAGCTGAAAATATAACCTTGGAGCTATATATTCTTGGCATCAGCAATGCATGAATGTGAACCATACTGTTTAGCTCCTCTTGCTTACCTCCCTGTATTGCTCAAACATGCCTTAAAACATATTGCAGGTTCTGAAGTAGTGTGGATCCTTGAACAATCCCTTAAATGGAAGTTTTATGCCATTTAGACTAGGTCTTGAAGGCCAAGCAGATGTTAATTATTTCTTCATTTACATGGTACACGGGGAAACCAGAACATTGATTATCCATAACTAGTTTGTCAAATTTTGGAGCTGTGTGCAAGCAGTGCAGTCAGTGAGTGTGTTTCATTAGCTGTGCTCTGATATAAGAACATGATTGTTATTTATTTAATTGTGCAGATCCTCAATTGTACAAAATATAAATAGTTATGTAGATGATTTATCTGCGAAATTTCTACTGCATGTTAATATTCATGCTCTCTCTGAACTCGAGTAAAGGTGGGGGGAAGTGCTTGTTGACACACATTCTTATGTATGTCACCCTCAGTTCTTTCACAATCTCTTCCAGACATTCAACACTAATATTTAAATATTGGCATTCCAGAATTTTCATTTAAAAAACTAATTAGCTGTTAATCATGAATCAAAAGGTGTTGAGAACAGTTTTGCTGTGCTGAGGCTTCTGCTAAAAGCACTCACCATGTGAATCACGGCCACTGCATAGTGTGTTGTTTCCAATGACGTTCTACTTGCACAAAGACTTTACAGGTTGTGAAAGCCCTTTTCATCCTTGCCTAAGCATTCTCAAATCCACCCCTCATTTTCCATTAATGCAAGTGCTTGTGGAAGCCCTTTTGAAAACTCTCTTCCATCTAATTTTCTCCAATGAAGATCTCAAGAAAAGTATTGCTAATTTCCCAAATTAGCTCTTTCAGTAAACACATCACACTAAACACAGATACATGTACATTTCTGTACAGACACATTAGTAGAACTGGTATAGTGTTCAGACACTGCTGTCTCCATTTAAAAGGATCTTGGGTAGTAAGTTTAAGAACAACCTTGTGCCTTGAGATCTAGAGACTCCGTCAAACTTCTGTCAGTCAGAGTAAGCAGTGTTGACCTAGATGTTCTGACACAGTATGATGTAGGTGAAAATATAAAAACCTTATTCAGAACAGCTAATGGAGACAAAAAAAGGGTAAGGAAACAATTATTAACATCTAAAGTAAAAGCATTTTAATATAAACCAACAACATGTGAGAATTAAACAAAAATACCCAAACAATAGACTTGTTATGTACTGCTGAAGGAGCCCTATGAGGATGATATATATTCTGTGTTTTAAATACAATTTCTTATGGATTTTGTATGCATTTTATTGTTGGATCATCTGATTCATTATTGATAATTGTTTGATATGGACTATTGCTAGGTATGTTTGCTTAGCTCTCATAGTTTGTTTACATAATAAATACTTTTACATTAGTTTTTAATAAGTGTTTTCTTAACTTTTGGAGGGTCTGCTGTAGTATAAATGCAGCTTTTCTTGTGAAATGGAGGTGATGATGATGAACCTGTTTGCAACAGAGCAAATGAAAAGAGAGGAGCTATTTTAGCCACAGTTTTTCTTTGAGAGAGATCACCAGATGAGGCTGTCCCAGTGGTGTCACATGTTCCTGATTATCCACCTTGCAGCCACCTGGAATATGAACAGTGTCCCTCTAGAAATAAGGCATGAACCCAGGGCTGGTTCTAAAGGGCGGCCAGGTTGGGTACTGGCCCGAGGGCGCTGGAGCTAAAGGAGCCCCTGAGGGGCCCTCCGCTCCCCTTCCACAATCTGTGCCCCCCCACGCCCCCCACTTACCTGTCAGCCGGCTTTTTAGCATTGCCCTTAATGAAGATGGCGGCCGCAGCTTCCCTAAGTTACTGAAGCTGCTGCCACCATCTTAGTTGATGGCAGAGATGTGCGTGCATAGCACGCATGTGTGCCATCAACAAAGATGGCGGCGGAAGCTTCATTCCCCTTAGGGAAACCGCGGCCGCCATCTTCATTAAGGGCAATGGTAAAGACTAGACAGGTAGGGGGGCTGCGCACATGTGCATATGTGCGTGCACGCACACACACACACACACACCGGGGGGCCAGGGCAAGCTGATGCCCAAGGGCCCTCACATGCCTGGAGCCGGCCCTGCATACACCAACTATTTTCTGTTTTTGTAAAATGCTAAAAATGTTTTGGTTTACCCAAGCATTCCTGGAAGGTTAATATTGATTAGTTCTGCTGTTCATTTGGGTTCTCTGGAAACTGTGTTTCTATGAACTTTTGTGTTATCTTATGCTGTTTGATTATATGATTTTATTATATTGTATACTGCTTTGAAAGTTGTAGGGAACTCCTGCAGCTCCAGCTGACACAACCAATGTTCAGGGATAATGGAAGTTGTAGTCCAACAACATTAGTAGGGCATTTCATTGACTGTCTACGACTCAGGTCTTCAAGACACCTGTTGCTCACACCCCAATCTCTGAGCGGTGAGAAACTTCCATGGATTCCAGCACTTACCCAGGGTTCCGTTCTCTTGGAATGAAGGTCAGCAGAGACTGTGGTGTCTTTAGAATATATGGTTTTATTTACACATATATACAACCTGATAATTAGATGGAAAGGCTCACAGCATTAACACTCCAACAGATCTTGCTTTCCCACTAGGTTTCTAAGGAGGCTTCCCAAAGTCATTGCTTGGGTTTTGGCACACATAGCAGTCCTCTTGGTGACTTTCTAGAATTATATAAGACTAAAAACACAAAGGCTACCACTTTGCCCCAGGATGGGGTGTAGAAGAGCATCATTGGCCCTTTGTTCCTCTGGCAACACATCTGCCCTTGACCAAGTCTTTAGACATGTAGATTGGGTACTTGTAAGAACCAGTAACTTAACAAAGAAACTGGCTTGACCAGTACATCATGTTTCTCTGCTACAACTCTGTCTCTACAGATTAAGACCAACCTCCCAATCCTGTAACATCAGCTGAGAAACATGTTTGAATAAAGTACAATATTAGCAGGAGTGGCTTCTACATGTACACCTTCCACCCTAGAACAAAGCAACAGACTCCCTCACCCTATGTACACTTGGGTTCTAGATGTCTTCAAACCTGGGACCAGAGTAGGTAACAATATCTGAGTCAGAAAATCAGGGCTCTCCTGCCACACAGTTCTTCCTGGAGAAATCTGGCTTGAAGACAGAATGTGAGAAGTTTCAAATGTTATTTCACATTGATTTTAAGAAAGTGAATAGTAAAATAGAATTGTGCCTTACAGCATTAATTCACGCTTGTCAGATGCAAACATTATGATGGCAAGAACATTTAGAGCCAGTAAATACCATGTTAAAATTTGTAAAATGCTAGCGCAAGCTCTTCTGGTATTAGTAATATTGAAGGTTTTCATGTACAGTAGGGCCCCGCTTTTCGGTGTTCTGCTTTTCGGTGTTCTGCTATTACGGCAGTTTTCAATTAGAGTAAGGCCCCACTCATACGGTGCTTGTTCTGCTTTTATGGCGTTTTTCGGGCATCGGGCACCATTTTATTTAGCGGGTTCTGCTTTTCAGCGGGGATCTGGAATGTAACTCGCCGTATAAGTAGGGCCCTACTGTACTGGACTTACACTGCTGAGCTCACGGGTAGTGTTATTCTATTTCTAGGGGCTTTTGTTGACTTGTCTCTTGCCAGGTTAATCTGTTTTTTAAATTTCACATACTTTTTATAGTAAACTAAGATAATTGCAGTCAAATATCCTATTGCAGTTTTACAATAATGATACACAATTGTTGTTGCTTATGCATTTCATAACTCCCTTTGAAAGGTGCCGTAGACATGCTTCTTCAGTGTCATAGATATCTGAGCTGTATTCAGTTTTATGCATCCTGTAGTGATTAGGAGTTAATTGAACTAACAAATGTTACACCATTACAACAAAGAAAGTAAAACCATAATCTCTCTCTCTCTCTCTCTCTCTCTCTCTCTCTCGTGTGTGTGTGTGTGTGTGAGAGAGAGAGAGAGAGATTTGTGATGTGCTTGTGCTGGTCTGCATCATTGAAAGAAAGAGTGATCATACTCAACTGTACAAATGACACAATTTCATGTGTATATTTATTTATTTATTATTATTTATTACATTTGTATAATGCCCCATAGCCGAAACTCTCTGGGTGGAACAAATATACAAATTTAAAAACACATTTTTAAAAATAATTTAAAAACACAAGCTAAAATGCCTGGGAGAAGAGGAAAGTCTTGACCTGGCGCCAAAAAGATAACAGTGTTGGTGCCAGGCACACCTCGTCAGATACATCATTCCATAATCCAAGGAGGGCCTTGGATGTTGAGCGTAGTGTACGGGTGGGTTCATGTCGGGAGAGGCCTTCCATCAGTTATTGTGGTCCCAAGCCATGTAAGACTTTATAGGTTAAAACCAGGACTTTGAATCGAGCTCGGAAACATACTGGCAGCCAATGCAAGCGGGCCAGAATCAGTTTTATATGTTTGAAGCGTCTGGTCCCTGTTAGCAATCTGGCCACTGCATTTTGCACAAGCTGCAGTTTCCGAACCGTCTTCAAAGGCAGCCCCATATAGAGTGCATTACAGTAATCTTACTTGGAGGTTACCACAGCATGGACAACTGAAGCCAAGTTATCCCTGTCCAGATAGCGGCATAGCTAGGCCACCAACTGAAGTTGGTAGAAGGCACTCCGTGCCACCGAGGCTACCTGAGCCTCAAGTGACAGAGATGGTTCTAGGAGAACCCCTAAGCTACGAACCTGCTCCTTCAGGGGGAGTGCAACCCCATCGAGGACAGGTTGAACATCCATCATCCGGTCAGAAGAACCACCCACTAGCAGCATCTCAGTCTTGTCTGGATTGAGCCTCAGTTTATTAGCCCTCATCCAGTCCATTGTCGTAGCCAGACATTGGTTCAGCACATTGTTATTCTCACCTGAAGAAGATGAAAAGGAGAAATAGAGCTGCGTGTCATCAGCATACTGATGGCAATGCACTCCAAAGCTCCAGATGACCGGTTTCATGTAGATGTTGAACAGCATGGGGGACAGAACTGACCCCTGTGGAACCCCATACTGAAGAATCCAGGGTGCCAAGCAATGTTCCCCAAGCATCACCTTCTGGAGCCGACCTGCCAAGTAGGAGCAGAACCACCGCAATGCAGTACCTCCCACTCCCAATTCAGCCAGTCTCCCCAGAAGGATACCATGGTCGATGGTATCAAAAGCTACTGAGAGATCAAGGAGAATCAACAGAGTCACACTCCCCCATCTCTCTCCCGACAAAGGTCATCATACAGGGTGACCAAGGCTGTTTCCGTGCCAAAACCAGGCCTGAAACCCGACTGAAATGGGTCCAGATAATTGGTCTCATCCAAGAGTTCCTGGAGCTGGCCTGCAACCACTCTTTCAAGGACCTTGCCCAGGAATGGAACATTTACCACTGGCCTATAATTATTAAGATTTTCTGGGTCCAGGGAGGGTCTCTTCAGGAGTGGTCTCACTACCGCCTCTTTCAGGCAGCCAGGAACCACCCCCTCTCGCAGAGAGGCATAATTCCAGTGCTGAAAGAGTTGCACTGGCTACCAGTTGCTTGCCGGGCCCAATTCAAGGTGTTGGTTTTGACCTTTAAATCCCTATACGGTTTCGGCCCAGTCTATCTGAAGGAGCGACTCCAGCATCATCAGCTATGCCCTCCAACAAGATCAGCCTCAAAAGACCTTCTTTCTATCCCATCAGTCAAAACAGCCAGACTGGTGAGGACTAGAGAGAGGGCTTTTTCAATTGTGGCCCCCACCCTGTAGAACTCCCTCCCAAATGATCTCCGGCATGCCCCCTCTATACTGAGTTTCCACCATGCCGTGAAGACCTGGCTCTTCAGGCAGGCTTTTGTGGTGGGCTAGATTTTATTATCTTGTGTCCAGATTTTTAATGTTTATTGTATCTGTATGTTTATTTTGTACGTCGCCCAGAGTGGCTGGATAGCCAGCCAGATGGGCGACTAAGAAATTCAATAAATAAATAAATAAATAATCACTTCCCTGGCCCAGGCAGCTGTTCTGTCCCCGCTAGCTTTTATTAGCCAAGAAGGGCAAGGATCCAGCACAGAAGTGGTTGCATGAACCTGTCCAAGCACCTTGTCAACGCCCTCAAGCTGTACCAACTGAAACTCATCCAAGAAATCAGGACAAGGCTGTGCTCTGGATTCCTCGCTTGATTCACCTGCTATAACACTGGAGTCTAAGTCCTGGTGGATGCTAAAGATTTTATCCTGGAAGTGCCTAGCAAATTCATTACAGTGGGCCTCAGATGGATCTACTATGTCCTTGGGGCCAGCAGGTAATAGCCCCCAGACAATTCTGAAGAGTTCTGCTGGGCAGCAGATTGATGATTTGATAGTGGCAGCAAAATATTGTTTTTTTGCTGCCCTCACTGCCCCTAAATACAGCTTACCATAGGCACTTACCAGTGTGTCATTGCATCCACCAGGAGTTTGTCTCCATCTGCACTCAAGCCGTCTCCTGAGGTATACATAATTCACAGTATTTGAATAAAACAACTAAAACAACTAGTGTACCTTCTAAGAAGAGCAGTGCCAGTTTTATCATAACATACTTTGAGTTCATTAGCTGTCCAATGGAAGAATGCCTTTTGTACTTGAAAATGCTGACTTGTACGTATAGCACATGGGAACTGTTACAACAATATTAAAGCCAGATGCATGGTTGAACTTTCTTTTCTTTTTTAAAAGATTTGGATCCCTCTAGGAGATACTTTGGATCAGTTTAGGAGTAGTACATTGGTTAAGTCATTGAATATCATCATCTCTCCCCCTCCAAACAGCTTTGTCCTACATAATGGAATCATACACTTTCTCTCATCAATTTTAATGTTAGTTTTATGGAGAGTGGGGATGCACTTACCCTCTGGTTAATAGGAGGCATGGACTGCTCCTATTTTTAATTGAATTAACTTTCACCTCTGAGTCAAAAACGGAAGGTCCTTCTCAAAGCAAGCAAGGGATGAAGGCCAGGGATTCATCCTCTGCACTTCCCCATTTCCAGTAAATAATAAGTCCAGAGAATCATAGAGCTGCAAGTGGATCATCTATTCTAGTCCAGTATACCTATATCATCAATGGTAAATGTTTGCTTGAGCTTACTCTTGTCCTGCCATGGGTGTCACTTTCTGCAGCTTCTCAAGGTGGATTATATTGCTGACATGCTGCTCTTGCAACTTTTTGAGTTTCTTTCTAACATTTGCTGTTGTAGAAAGTGAGAGGAAGAAATGCTCAGGATTACTATAGCTGGGAATTGTATGTTCAATCTTGGTCTGCCTTCCTAACAGCGATGGGCTTGCCCAGGTTTTCTGTTTTGCCCATAGAAGTAGGCCAAAGACTACAGCATTATTCCCATTCCCCCATTGAGAGTTGTTGTTTTTAAATATGAGCCAGCTGCATGCACTGTGCACTCATATAGGTACTTTAATATTCCATAAATAGGTTTCTTCTTTTGGTGAGAGAATAAGGAAGTCCTTTGCCTTGACTTTGAATCTTTTTCAAATATTTATTTTAGCCATTTAAAACATTTTGATAATGCAAGCTATATTAAAAATACAAACCATTAGTGATATTATGAGTAACCCACACTTTCCTCCTGGGATGCATGAAATGGGCATGCATTAAAACGTGAAGGGGTAGATTTGCTGATTAAGCCTGCAAATGTTATCTGTGGCTGACAGAGAAGTGCCAGTTGTGTTTGAACTAACAAACGGCTTCCTTGTGACACTTTTGCCTTTCAGAATGGGCACAGACATAGAGTCTGTTTCTAGATGGTCCAAGGAGACTTTCTTTTTATTATGCCCAATAGCAATCCTAGTATAATGACTGGAGCCGGAAGACAATTCTTCATGAAAAAGCTAGGTGATGGTAGTGATCTGATGTTGGTTAGTTCCTTTAACTCAGAATCTTCCTGTAAATGGTAACTACCTGAAATATTGTGCAGAGAGTGTTTGTAGCACTTGCCAAGTTGTTAAGAAAACTGTTTCAAACATTGCTTTTGATTTGGGCAGTGAGCATTAATAGGTGAAATAAACCTTCCCAACATTTTTTCTTAGTTTCTTCTTGGAATTTTTTATGTGGGGAGGAAGAGGGGAAATTAATAACACCTGCACAGCTGTAAGTAGTAAGGTTTAGGTGTTACAAGCACCCTCATAATTGAGACTGCAATGTTGATGTTTAGATGCTGCAGTTGTTCAGTCTGCAAGGCTCTACTGGTAACTGCTCCAAGGAATGGGTTTTCTGGCATACTTCACTCTAAAGCAAGGATGAGGAACCTGTGGTCCTCCATATGTTCTTGTATTACAACTCCTATCCTCTCTGACCATTGGCCATGCTGACTGGGGCTTATTGGAGTTGGGAGTTCAACAATATCTGGAGAACCTCAGGTTAGTCATCCTGTTGTAAAGCATAAATAAGTCAGTACCTTTTTGATTTGAATTGAAATTGATTTAGCACTGTGACCTCCCCCTTTTTTCCTTTACTTCCTCATACTTAACAAGTGTTTGTGTGTTATTTGCCTGATACCTTACTTTTTAACTATAAGCAATAGCTGCTTTTTTATCGTCTTTCTTAATTTATTACCTTTAAGTAGTTACAGATATTTCTCTCTTGTTTACCCTCCCCTGTTCCCCCCTTTTTTCCTTTTCTTTTTGCTTATGAGAATAATAGAATTCTCAGGGAACAAAACTAGAATCTTTGTTCCCAACAAAATGAGTGCTAGTTAGCACAAACCTTAAGCCACATAGATGCTGGTGTTGTTCTTGGGCAAACAAGAGGTTTAGGAGCATGGACATAAAATCTCTGAAAAGTGATCTCCTGTGTATTGCCCATAGTTCAATGGCAAGAC
This sequence comes from Rhineura floridana, assembly GCF_030035675.1. Classification (NCBI taxonomy): domain Eukaryota; kingdom Metazoa; phylum Chordata; class Lepidosauria; order Squamata; family Rhineuridae; genus Rhineura; species Rhineura floridana. The sequence goes on along the minus strand of NC_084487.1, from coordinate 64,056,182 downwards.
AGGAGTAAACAACTCCTGAAATCGAAAAAGAGTATTTTTGTAGATAAACATACACTTTTCTTCAGAAGTCTTGATATAGGGTTGGGTTTTTCCCATTTTCTAATTACTACATTTAAACGTGCCCCCCCCCCCCGCTTTCATGCTTCATAGCTATCACACTTCTCTCTGCAATCATCAGGGCAAAAAAAAACACTGAGCATGACCTATCTACAATTTTATATTTTCTGTTAAGAATGTAATTTGCTTGACTCAGCTATTTCACATTGAAATAAATGGTTCATAAATGGTTCATAAAGGTGCTTAGATAGCTGGTATAGCACAGTGGGGAGAAGAGCCTGGCTGGGAGTCCATAGTCTGTGAGTTCAAATCCCCACTCGTGTCTCCTGGGTGTCAAGGGCCAGCTAAAGATCACCCCCACAGTGAGTGACTCAGGGGTTATGTGCCCTGCCATCTGTGCAGCCGTGGGCAAGCTGCATAGTCCCAAGGAGCCCAGTTGCCTCCCAGCTGGCAGTTGTTGATAAGGAAAGGGCTGGCTTGTGCAGTTGTGGCAAGCTGAGCAGGCCCTAGCCAGCAGGGGAGGACCAGCCTCAGAGGGAGGCAATGGTAAACCCCCTCTGAATACCGCTTACCATGAAAACCCTATTCATAGGGTAGCCATAAGTTGGGATCGACTTGAAGGCAGTCCATTTCCATTTTTAAAGGTACTTAACTTTTTCTGGAGCATCATAATTTTAATTCACTCATGGCATATTTCAGGATCCTGGGAAGAACTGGAGAGCATTAACAGAAGAACTTTATGTACCTCATACAGTTAGTGGCACACAGTGATAACTCCTGAACTAGCAAGTTGCCAAGTATTTTTTGGAATATATTTGCAAAAGTTGCAATTCTCTCCTTCCATGAAGGGAATATAGAAATCCAAAATCTCCCTTCAGAGGACATTGGCATTTCATAACAATAATGCCTCTATCATAACTGAACTTTAAAAAATGTAAAGGATCTTCAGTGCCATTTTACTTAAGTAGAGATAAATTGTAAGGGTCTATAATGGGAAACACATTTTAAAAATAAAGCTTTTAGCTTTGCTTATGAGAGAGATGGTTGTTTTCTATGTGTTTTAAAGCACAACAATGCCTCTTCATTTGTTGATGTTTAAATTACTTTAACATGCTATACTATTTGCTTCTACACATCTCTTGATATTTATAGTGAAAATAATCCTCATATCTATAGTGAGAATAGTATTCGTGTCTTCTTCTGTAATGCCTTGCTCAAATATGGTTTTTCACAATAGGATTTTTTAATAATGTTTAATAATAATTAATTTTGAATCCAATAATCTTACACATATTAATAGAAACACCTTCACTTGGATTTAGACCATGTATGAGGAGTTTTTTTAAAAAAAAATTATTATAGATGGCATAGCACAGACCACAGAAAGTGATGTATGAGTGGATCATAAAATAAATAATGTGGAATGGGTAAGCTGGCAACTGTCAGTGTATATAACTTGCATTTTCAGTAAAGTTGTCATGATACTTCACAAATGTAATCTGTATTCTCAGTCTGGTCTATATTTGATCTATATATGTAAGAGTTGCTACAAGGAGGCTTGAATTGGAAATGCATATGTACACCTTCTATTATTGGAAATCAAAAGAAACAGGCTTCTGTGCAGGTGTCCATGTTCCCAGTCCAGTGAATTCTTGGAGAGTGGATGGAGGTTGCATAACAATATGTTTCATAAGGCTGGTTGAAAGGCCTTGTAGAAGAAAACAGGTTCTGCAGTAACTCTCAGTTATAGCTGTTCAGTTACAGGGTAATGATTGGTGGAGAATCTCACATAAAGAGACTTTTAAAGATCCCATTTCCATTTAAAACAATGGGAAAGGGCCATAGCTGAGTGGTAGAAAACATGCTTTGTAAGTAGAAGCAACAAGATTCAACCCAGGTGTGACAATACTGGGCTAGATGAATCAATGGATTCAGGAGAAAAATTATTCAATATCTTTTTTTAGTGTATTGCTGCTCAACACATCCAGTAATTTCAATATTCAGACAATTGCATAGTTTCCTATTCTATAGTTTCCTACTCTAAACCTATTGCACCTGGTATGGTGTAATAGTTAAAGGTAGTATTTATTTCAGACCTTAGCTCCCCTTGGAATTGTAAATGTGTTACAATACCACCTATCCCCCTCCCCATGCAACAGGGTCTTGTGCATTCCACCAAATTGTACTTCACAGTGTTATGTTTTAGGATTATAATCATATGGATAATATAAACCTATGAATAATTTCTAGTTCTCACCACCGCCCATGCTAGAAAGGTTAAGATGTCCTTGAAGATGGTATATTCTTGGGGTTAGGGATTAAGGAACTCACTTTCTCTGGATCCTTCCAGCCTCCCCTTTGTCCTCTTAAGATTCCAAGCCTCTACACAGGCCAGTACAAGGTCAGAGAGGTATTTTCTTTTTTACTCAAGCCAGGAGAAGAGTGGGGGCTCTCCCTGATATTGCTTTGACCACAGATGCATCAATGTTTTGTTGCTTACCAAGGCTCAGTGTGAGGTCAGAGAGAGTTTCTGCCTTTTTGCAGTCTGCTGAGAGAAGGGTGACTATACTCACAATATTAAAAAATGTGACTACTAGTGATGAGTTGGACAGCACTTTTTGTGAACTCTTGTTTATTTATTTTTTTTTCAATAATTTTTATTCAGATTTTCATAAAACATACAAGACAAAATCATAAAACATTCAAAGACAAAAAACAAAATCAAAAATAGTTAAACAAAAAGAAAAAAAGAAAAAAAAAAAAACAAAAATAAAAAATAAAGAGTAAAATATTGACTTCCCATTTGTCAAAGATCAAATCAGTTATAAGTCTATAATATATAACAATCCTGTCTCTTAAGTCATATTATAAAATCACTTTCCTCCAGTAGTTATCTTACTTAATCATCAAATCTCATAAACATTACTTTATTCTTTCCACAAAAAGTCAAAGAGAGGTTTCAATTCTTTAAGAAATATATCTATCAATTTTTTTTTCCAGATAAGCATATCGATTAATCCATCTCATTACTAATTATGATAATCTTATTGTCATAACCATAGTCAAAATAAACATTTCAATTAATCCATCACATCAGAATCTGTTAGGTTCAGTAATTTCAGTAGCCATTGTTCTATTATCCCTATTAGTTCCATTTTCCATCTTCCATCTTCAGTAGTCTTGTTAAGTCCAGTAATTTCAGTATCCAATCTTCCATTATCAGTATTCCATAATAATCTTGCTGTCAAAGCCATAGTCATATAGTAAGAGTCTGATGGGAATTACCTCTATCCCAAATATTTTCTTGCCATCCATTCTGAATAGGTTGCTGAAATACAGCTGTAAAATCATATCTCTGTTCTTTTTTTCAAAATACACTGGGTCATCTCTTGAAAGTTTTTCCATTGTCACATGGCTGCAGTTAATTCCATAGATTTTCTCTATATTGGGCTCCATCACATCATTCCAGTCCAGAAGATTATCCATGCCATTGATAACTTTATCTCTAGAATCTTCATTAATTTCTTCAGAGATAACATTGAGTTCCAAACAATAGATTTTATTTCTAAAGTCCATAGACTCCAAATCTTGTTCCTGTTCCACGTTTGTTCCAATCTCCGGGATCTCCTCTCTCACAGGGACCCCTGTTCCAGTCTCCAGGGTCTCCTCTCTCACAGGGACCCCTGTTCCAGTCTCCAGGGTCTCCTCTCTCACAAGGACCCCTATGTCTTTAATCTCCTGTGTCTCCAAACAATAGATTTTGTTTCTAAAGTCCATAGACTCCAAATCTTTTTCCTGTTCCACGTTTGTTCCAATCTCCGGGGTCTCCTCTCTCACAGGGACCCCTTCCAGGGTCACCTCTCTCACAGGGACCCCTATATCTTTAATCTCCTGCTTCATTTTACTCAATTCAACTTTCAGCTCCTTACAACCCTGTCGCAGGTTTTGTTTCGTTATCTCAATCTCATCCATTATTTTCTGAAACATAGTTATTTCCAGCTTCTCAGCCACTTTCTTAATTGCCATTTTAAAAGAAAAATATAGGAAAACCACTTCTTATTTCAGCAACAATTGGGTTAATACTCCAAACTTGGTGACATCACAGTATAAACAGAGCAGACAGCCTTATCTCTCCATGCTTAAGTAAACAAAATGCAGTTCCCAGGATCGAAACAATTAATGGCGGTCGTCAGGAAACAGATTCGTCAAAATAAAATAGACCAAAAAGAGAGTAGTCTCAGACAATATAATATTCTTCAAAATAAAAATCTGGAATAGAAATCCCTCTTCTGTGTATATCTTTAGAATGCAAATCCAGGACAGCTTTTTGCAACAAAAACAGAGATAAGCTATTAATTAGTGAGTAGCAGAGAGAAGTTATGGCTCCCCAGTGAGATGTCAAAAACCGATCAATCTGGCAAATCTCTTTTAAACAGCAACAATTTAAGTCAAGTAAAAGAAAAATATAGAAAGAAGGGTGCTTGCCTGTTAGTGCGTTCTCTCTTAGAAGATAAGATGAACGTTCGCTTTATCAGATAGAGCTTGTTGTTGAAAATCCGTCCCACCTTCGTCGGCTGGACCTCGTCCCATAAATTAATGAGATCTGGTCGTCCCAACAAAAATAGGCTTTGAGGTTAATCTCTTCGTTTCTCCCTACCCGGGAGAAGTTTAATCAGTCAAAAAAAAAAAAAATCTGACTGATATATCTGAATAAGCTTCTTTTGAGGCAGGAGCCCGTCTCAAAAGCAGGCACAGGCTAAGTCACCCTTCCCGGAAGTCGTGAACTCTTGTTTATTGATGACATTTACCAATTTAAAAAAAAACACGGTGGTGATGTACCTCCCAAAGCATTAGTAGTGTTATACTGAGCTGGTACTATAATTTGCTAGGTTAACATTCAGATTCTCCTATGTTGAAATTAAGATGGCCAGCAATTTTCCCAAAGGATGTTTTTTTCACAGGGATGCTATAGGAAGCAGAATTTAGTGTCTGGGTCACTTGCCAAATAATCTTCTAAAGGGTGAACCAATTTAACATGCTAATTTAGGATCACCCAAGATGAATCAGACTGCCACAATCAGGTGGACATTAATAAGACTTTACTAAAACAAATAATATATAGTGCCTTGCAAAAGTAATCAGACCCCCAATGCTCTCATATTACTGAATTACAAATGGTACATTGTAATTTCGTTCTGTATGATACTTTATTTTGAAACACTGAAACTCAAAATCAATTATTATAAGGTGACATTGGTTTTATTTTGGGAAATGTTTGTAAGAAACATAAAAAACTGAAACATGTATTCAACCCCTATGCTGTGGAAGCTCCCAGTATACACAGATGAAAGAAATTGCCCTATCAAGGACACAATTGCCTTACCATTGACTTCCACCTGTGAACCATTCAAGTTGCTGTCACATGGTCAGGATCAAAACCCCCACTGTTGAAGGATCATTGGTCAGGCTGTGGATCTGAAGGAAAATGAAGACCAAAGAGCATTCTACAGAAGTGAGAGATAATGTAATACAAATGCATAGATTAGGAAACTGATACAAACTAATATCCAAGTGTTTGGATACCCCAGTGAGCGCAGTTGGATAAGTAATCTGGAAATAGAAGCTACATCACACCAGCCAGGCACAGCCAAGAAAAGGCCGTCCCTCAAAACTCAACGCTTGAATAAGAAGGAGACTTGTGAGAGAAGCAATAGAGAGGCCAACAAACACTTTGAAGGAGCTACAGAGTTCAGTGGCCGGGAGTGGAGTAATGGTGCACCAGTCAACCATATCAAGAGCTCTGCATAACACTGGCCTGTATGGGAGGGTGGTAAGAAAGAAGCCGTTACTCAAAAAGTACCATCTGAAAGCATGTCTGGAGTTTACCAGGAAGCATGAGAGTGTCCCAGTTGGGATTTGGGAAAAGGTGTTGTGGTCAGATGAGACCAAGATAGAGCTTTTTGGCCCAAGCCTAACACTGCCCATGCCTCAAGACACACCATCCCTACAGTGAAGTATGGTGGTGGCAGCATCATGCTGTGGAGATGCTTCTCATCAGTAGGGACTGGGTATCTTGTTAAAATTGAAGGAAGAATGGATGGAGCAAAATACAGGGGAATACTGCAAGAGAACCAACTAAAAAACTGAAGTTTGAGAGGAAATTCACTTTTAAGCAGGACAATATCCCAAGCGCCAGGCCAAAGCAATATTGGAGTGGCTCAAGAACAAAAAGGTGAATGTCCTACAGTAGCCCAGTCAAAGTCCTGATCTCAATCCCATTGAGAATCTGTGGTGCTCTTTGAAAATTGCGGTGCACAAGAGACATCCAATCAACCTGAATGACCTGGAGCGAATCTACGAATGGCACTCAATAAGCTACTGGGGAAGAATGATGGACAAGTATGGTAGCACTGTGACTAATGATGCCACTGGGTCAAAGCCGAATGGAAGCCCAGAGGCTGATGTGCACAGATGCGAAAGCAGAGTCTGTACGACGAACACAATAGGAACATGGAATGTGAGAAGCATGAACCAGGGAAAGGGAGAAACTGTCAAGCAAGAAATGGAATGCATCAACATTACAATACTTGGCATGAGTGAATTAAAATGGATGGGGATGGGACACTTTCAATCAGGCAACTACAAAATATTTTATGCAGGAAATGAGAAATTAAGAAGAAACGGGATTGCTTTAATAGTGAGAAGTGATGTATCAAAAGCAATTTAGAGCTATAACGCAAGGTCTGAGCGAGTGAATCAATGAGATTTAATGGGAAACCTATTAACAAAGCTATAAGTCTATGCTCCAATGGCAAACACAAAAGAAGAGGAATTGGAAAGCAGAAGCACAGGAAGAAATTTATCTAAATTTCCGAATTTAAGAGTCTCTAACTCTAATTTATTATTTCTAAAGAAAGAAATCACCAGGAATAGATGGCATAGCAATAGAGTTGCTACAGGTTACTGAGACTGAATCTGTCCAAATTTTGATAAAAATTTGTAAACAAATATGGAAAACTAAACAATGGGCCACAGACTGGAAGCGTTCAATATACATCCCAATTCCAAAGAAAGGGGATCCCAGGGAATGCAGTAATTATCGAACTGTTGCTTTAATATCCCATGCAAGTAAAGTAATGCTCAAGATTCTATAACAAAGACTCTTACCGTATATGGAGCGAGAAATGCCAGATGTCCAAGCTGGATTTAGAAAGGGAAGAGGTATAAGAGATGTTATCGCAAACATACGTTGGATAATGGAACAGACCAAGGAATTTCAGAAGGAAATCACCCTGTGCTTTTTAGATTACAGCAAAACTTTTGATGGTGTAGATCATGAAAAACTATGGAATGCTTTAAAAGAAATGGGGGTGCCACAGCATCTCATTGTCCTGATGCACAATCTATACTCTGGACAAGAGGCTACTGTAAGGACAGAATTTGGAGAAACCGATTGGTTCCCAACGAAAAGGGTGTGAGACAGGTGTGTATTTTATCACCCTATTTGTTTAATCTGTACGCAGAACATATCATACGGAAAGCGGGATTGGACCAAGATGAAGGAGGTGTGGAAATTGGAGGGAGAAATATCAATAATTTAAGATATGTAGACAATACCATACTACTAGCAGAAACCAGTAATGATTTTGAAATGAATGCTGATGAAAGTTAAAGAGGAAAGCACAAAAACAGGACTACAGCTGAATGTCAAGAAGACTAAAGTAATGACAACAGAAGATTTATATAACTTTAAAGTTGAAGACATTGAACTTGTCAAGGATTATCAATACCTTGGCACAGTCATTAACCAAAATGGAGACAATAGTCAAGAAAATAGGCTAGGACTGGGGAGGGCAGCTCTGATAGAAAAAAGTCCTGAAATACAAAGATGTATCACTGAACACTAAAGTCAAGATTCATTCAGACCATGGTATTCCTGATCTCTATGTATGGATGTGAAAGTTGGACAGTGAAAAAAATGGATACGAGAAGGATCAACTGATTTGAAATGTGGTGTTGGAGGAGAGCTTTGCACATACCATGGACTGCGAAAAAGACAAATAATTGGGTGTTAGAACAAATTAAACCAGAACTATCACTAGAAGCTAAAATGATGAAACTGAGGTTATCATACTTTGGACACATAATGAGAAGACACGATTCACTAGAAAAGATAATAATAAGGGAGTAGAAAAAGAGGAAGGCCAAACAAGATATGGATTGATTCCATAAAGGAAGCCACAGACCTGAACTTACAAGATCTGAGTGGGATGGTTTATAACAGATGCTATTGGAGGTTGCTGATCCATAAGGTCACCATAAGTTGAAATTGACTTGAAGGCACATAACAACAACACAAACATTTTCCAACATAAAACCAGTGTCACAATTATTGATTTTGGGTTTCAGTGTTTCAAAATAAAATATCATGCAGAACAAAATTTCAGTGTTCCATTTGTAATTTAGTAATATGATAGCATTGGTCAGGGGTCTGATTACTAAGGCATTGTATTTCCTTCATATTCCCTAAAGAAATTATCCAACCACCATTTTTTATATGGTTAGAGACTCTTAAGTTAGGTAACTTATTTTTTCTAAAGTTTGTCGTTAAGAATCGAGGAAGGGTATTTTGACAGGGGATGGTCTTCATTTGACAGGTACCTCATACAAATGAGTTCCATATCAAAGTAAAAGATAATACAATAGGGTCCCACTGATACGGCGGGTTAGGTTCCAGATCCTCGCCATAAAGCAAAAATTGCCATAAAGTGGAACATAGCCCATCCAGAAAGAGAGCAAGCAAGCAAAGCCTGCTGCTGCGCCGGTGTGATCAGCTGTAGCGCAGGGAGCTTCAGGGGCCAAGCGCTGTCAGCTGGAGTGCGACAGCTGGAGCTCCCCGCACATAGTTGATCGATCAGCTGTAGTGCGGGGAGCTTCAGGGGCCAAGTGCTGTCAGCTGGAGCACGGCGGCTGGAGCTCCCCATGCTACAGTTGTTGTGTGCAACAGCTGATTGCGCCGGTGCAGCATCAGGCTTCAATCAGCTGTAGCGCGGGGAGGTCTAGCTGGCATGCTCCATCTGACAGTGCTTGTCCCCTGAAGCTCCACGTGCTGCAGCTGATCACGTTGCCGCTCCTGGAGGAGGAGAAGAAGGGGGCGGAGGACGGGGCTTGCGCCGTATTAGCAGAATGCTGAAAAGCAGGACCCTACTGTAATTACTTCAGGATTGCAAAGTCACAAACTTGTCCTTATGAATTCAAGTTGGATTAATAGGTGACCTGTTATATCAGAAACCTATTAAGAAAGCTTTTCCATTGCTGGTTTCTACAGCTTTTCCTTTCTGGTCCCCCTTTTTCTGTTTTGCCGTAGTGGCACTTCCAGCTGACTGAGGTGTACATTGGAGAAACATCCACATTCAATACAATTCTAAATGTTTGTCAGGAATTTAGCTAACCTGAAAGCTGCCTTTAGTGTCTCTTTTGAGATATGCAGTTTGTTGTTGTTATGTACCTTCGAGTCGATTATGACTTATGGCGACCCTATTAATCAGTGACCTCCAAGAGCATCTGTCATGAACCACCCTGTTCAGATCTTGTAAGTTCAGGTCTGTGGCTTCCTTTATGGAATCAATCCATCTCTTGTTTGGCCTTCCTCTTTTTCTACTCCCTTAGAGTAGAATTGTGTCTTCTCATGATGTGTCCAAAGTATGATAATCTCAGTTTCATCAATGTAGCTTCTAGTGACAGTTCTGGTTTAACACCCAATTATTTGTCTTTTTCGCAGTCCATGGTATGCGCAAAGCTCTCCTCCAACACATATTCAAGATATTCCAGGGCAGCTAAAAGGGTGGCCAGTGCACTGTTCCTGCATGGGTCAAACCTGAAAGCAGTGAACTGAAAGGGCCAGGGGCAAGTAGATAGTTAGGTCAGAGAGACGACATGGTCCAGAGCAACAAATGTAGAACAGGTGTGTCAGAAACAGGAATGTAGGAAAGGTATAAAAGGTTGCAATCCAGGGGAAGGGAGGCAAAACAAGGCATGGGAGCCTCTCTAGAGTAGCTACTCTATCTGATGTTATGTTCAGAATGAGGAACTAGTTATATCTAAGACTCCCAGATGAATTCCAGTTAATAAGCTATAGTACTCCTTTCTGGCCATTATTTTTTTGTGTGTGTGTGTGCATGCTGCAGTGCAAGAAAGTTCCTAATGGCTTCCTCCATTTGAGTGAGCATACTCAAGCTGGGGAAGGGACCAACTGCCTAGTCATAACTCTCAATTGCATCAAAGCAATGAACTCTTACATTGCTGAGACCGAGCTGCAGTGTTTAAACATGCACACACATATATATTTTAAAAAATCTGTGTTTGGTTTATGTAACAAAATTTGAACACTTTTACCTTCCCTGCTTCTATTTTCCAGTCCCATGAACTTCATTAGTATGATGGACTATGATGCTTCAGTGTAGACTTTCTTGATGGTGAAGTCTTCCATAATTAAAGGCCACACTTGTTTGGTTGTAGCAGTAGATTGGCAGCAGTCCTTGACTGATTTCAGTATCCTATCCCTTGGTCTGGAGATGTGTGTTGCAGGTTGTGAGATGACAAACAGGAGGATTCTCAAATTAAAGCATAAGGGGCAATAAATGTACTTGACATGAAGATTTTGTTTGTTACATATCTTTTACCAATAATAGTTATGTGAAACCAAAAATGGAGGCAAAGTTGATAAACAACCTAATCATAATGAATATTTTACTGACCTTCCCCTAACGACAGTGTATATGCAGACAACAGGATCTACATGCAACAAATGTGCCTAATAATGTTATAGCAAGGTTATTTAGAAAACAGAACTACTGAGCTTTGTATTAATATGTATTTGCAGATCAGTGTATTGTATTTGCAGTTTCAGGAAATTAAATGCCACTGACAACTGGTAGACTGTGGGAATGCTGTGGACATAACATATCTTGACTTCAGCAAAGCTTTTGACAAAGTGCCCTATGATATTCTGATTAGCAAGCTAGCTAAATGTGGGCTGGATGGAACAACTATCAGGCAGATCCACGGTTGGCTACAGAATTGTTGGCCACAGAATATCCAATGTACACCGCCCAGAGAGCCTTGCTATGGGCGGTATAAAAATTGAATTAAATAATTAAATAAAATAAATAAATTGTACTCAAAGAGTGCTTATAAGTGGCTCCTTCTCAAACTGGGAGGAGGTAATGAGCGAGGTACTGCAGGGTTCAGTCCTGGGCCCAGTGTTCAACATTTTTATTAATAACTTTGATGAGGAGGTGCAAAGAATGCTTATCAAATTTGCAGATGATGCAAAATTGGGAGGAATAGCTAATACCCTGGAAGACAGAAACAAAATTCAAAGGGATCTTGATAGGCTGGAGCAGTGGGCTAACAACAATATAATGAAGTTTAGTAGGGGTAAATGCAGAGTTCTGCACCTACGAAAAAGAAACCAAATGCAAAGTTATAAGAGTATAACAGTTGGCTCAGCAATACTATATATGTGAAGGATCTTGGGATTGTTGTTGATCACAAGCTGAATATGAGCCAACAGTGTGATGTGGATGCAAAAAAGGCAAATGCTATTTTAGACTGCATTAACAGAAGTATAGTTTCCAGATCACGTGAAGTATTGGGTTCCCTCTATTTGGCACTGGCTAGGAGTCATCATGAGTACTGCATCCAGTTCTGGACACCGCACTTTAAGAAGGATGCAGATGAACTGGAACAGGTTCAGAGGAGGGCAGCAAGGATGATCAGGGACTGTAAACCAAAGCCCTATGAGGAGAGACTGAAAGAACTGGGCATGTTTAGCCTGGAGAAGAGAAGACTGAGGGGAGATATGATAGCATTGTTCAAGTACTTGAAAGGCTGCCATACAGAGGAGGGCCAGATCTCTTCTTGATCATCCCAGTGTGCAAGACATGGAATAATGGGCTCAAGCTGCAGGAAGCCAGATTTCGACTGAACATCAAGAAAAACTGATGTTCTCAATAACTGAGAAACTGGAAAAACTCCTAACTGTTAGAGCGGTACGAGAATGGAACCAATGACCTAGAGAGGTAGTGGGCTCTCCAACACTGGAGGCATTCAAGAGGCAGCTGGACAGCCACCTGTCAGGTATGCTTTAATTTGGATTCCTGCATTTAGCAGGGGGTTGGACTCAATGGCCTTATAGGCCCCTTCCAACTATGATCCTATGATTTTTTTTTCTATTTGAAGCAAACACACTGAGAGCAATTCATTCATATAATCTTTTTTTTCCTCCTAAAAAAAGCTGAAAAAGTTTGGATAGTAATGTCAGGATCTTTGGTGATTTTTTCTTTTTTGCAACACTTTGGACATATAATGAATAGCTACTGTACATCAGGAGTTTTGAATAATTCAGTTTGTGCCTTTCTATATCTTATTTGCCAGCCTAATCCTGGTCTCAGTGATCCCATTAATAAGGTAAAGTTGTCCAGTGAAACACTTGACTGTATTATAGAGGGGGGTGTGTGTGTGTGTAATTGTAACATACTCTTTTAGCGATTTTCCTATAGACTTGTTACTGAAAGATGTTTGCAACTATTGGGTAGCAAACCCAACATTAATGACTTTGTATCCAGATCAGGCTGTAAAATATAGTTTGTGTGTATTTAAGCTCACTCAAGGAACAGATACCTTTTATGCTGAAGTAAATTATAAACATAGAAAAAATATTGAAACTCTAGTTTCTGTTGAAAAAGTATAGTAAGAAATTGAACTGTGAGCCAAAATTTTTGGCTATGCCATGAACTCATCTGGTGATCTTAGGGAAGCTGCTATTGACAATATGGGAACAGAAGGGGAAAAACAGCCAGTTGCTTAGAATATATGGAACTGGTGATGTTGTAAAACTTGACTTCAACTCCCTGTGAAATCCATAATCCTTTGTCCACCTATGATTGATTAAACATGGGCTGCAGATTCATCTTTATTAGATAGATGTGTCTGTCAAGGAACTTCTTTATGGATCAAATATTTGCATACATCTGGTAACTTTGTGTAGTTATTGCTAAATCCATGTCAGCAAGATTAATTCCATCATGTAAATTAAAATAGTTGTGTAAAAGGCAATTGGGGTTTGGTTTGGAATGGGTAAGGAATTGTTAGTTTTCAGCCACAGTGTTTGTCAGTTACTCATGTTTCTTTTACATTTTAATTATGACCCATCAACTCATAAATGATTGCTTCTGGGTTAGACTCCGCTGAATGTCATTGAAGGGTGTTTTAATTTAATGGATCCAGCATAACATCTGTTTCTAAGGTTTTAAAAAGCCAATTTATATGGAAATTTATTGTAGCAAAAGTCAATAGAAGAGACACTTCTAACACCGCTTATATTGTGTTTAAAATTTTAAGAAGTAGCATAGCTTTGATATTACACCTTTTTTGTGCTAATTTAATTTTAAAAAATGAGAACTTGTGTTTAATTTAGCAACCTGATCTGTAGTAATCATGTGGTTTGATCCTTTTTTTCCTGTTTGCTTTTATTTTTTAGCCGAGCTATCAAGACAAACCAGGATCTTCTTCCTGAAACGCCATGGACTCAGATATTCTACAATGACTTCTGGGGCACTCTCCTTACTCACAGTGGGAGTCACAAATCGTATCGACCTCTCTGTACACTGTCTTTTCGCATTAACCATGCTTTTGGAGGCATGGATCCCTGGAGCTACCACCTTGTAAATGTCCTTTTACATGCTGCAGTCACAGGTCTTTTCACAAATTTTTCCCGAGTGCTGCTTGGTGATGGATATTGGACCTTACTTGCTGGCCTGCTGTTTGCTTCTCATCCCATCCATACTGAAGCAGTGGCAGGAATTGTAGGAAGGGCTGATATTGGAGCTTGCCTTTTCTTTCTGCTTTCCCTGGTCTGTTATACTAAACACTGCTGCACAAGAAACTACTCAGAAGGAACCTGGGGCTGGATCTTGGGTGCAGGGCTATGTGCCACTTGCAGCATGTTGTGGAAGGAGCAAGGAGTGACTGTTCTAGCAATTTCAGCAGTTTATGATATCTTTGTGTTTCACAGGCTAAAAATGCACCAAATCATTCCTGCTATCTATAAGGTAAGAACTGAGATTCATAATTATCAGTTTTTGCACCATACAGATAAAATGTGTTTATCTAAAGAAGCAAAGCATTACTTAACTTTTGCCTTATTTAAAAATAACACCACAGATGCATTATGGTAGAATGAAAATCCAATCAATCCAACAGTGGTTCTTCTTAAAGCTGACATTTGGCATTTCATTTTTGCTGTTCCTGGTGCTTTTTGCCAAATACCTCTTGTACGAGTATTGTTGTTGGTTTGTGCTAACAAATAGTTTACTAATATTGTGGGGAGGGGAAAAACACACTTTCCCTCTATAATTACTGGCTTTAGTAACCACTGATTCAATACAACATGTGGCCTGCACTCATAACCCAGATTAAAGTTACTTGTGCATGGCAGTTTTACTGTGAGCAATAAGCATGGTTCTGCACAGAAATATAATATAATAAACTCTTACATATGTTGCAGAGTGACACATTTAATCTTGAATTGTGGACATAATGGAGCTCTCGTCAAGCCTCTTTGCCATGTGTATGCTTGAAGCCAGACTGATAATAAATAAGTTTAGCTGGCCTTGTGCTCAAAGGTGGTGTGAATTGATCCTTAAACTCAGGTAGTTATATCTCAAGACCTGATTGTCTAATGATATGATTTTTAAAATGATATTTATCTTTTAAATGAAGGTAGATCAATAAGAATGGTGCTTGTATATATTGCAGAAGATTAGTTTGGAGGTTATATTGACTGTTTTTTTTATTGATCAGTTTGGAATTGAAGTAAGTATTCCATGTTGAAGCTTTCTTGATTAGCTTCCCACAACTTTTAAAAGTGTATGCTAGTAGATTACATGTAGTTAGATTCATTTGTCAGATACATGTAACTTGAGTATCCAGTCATTCTACATGTCAGCACCAAGACCTGCACAAATTATACTAAAACATTGATATGAAGGCAAAATTCAACAAGGGAATAAGATTTGAAGAGAGTTATAATTATACAAACTATGCAAATTCAAAAGCCTAATTCTTCTCCAGTTGCAATTCTCGGGTTGAGAACAGGGCCATTAATCAGTTTTGCAGATTGCAGCATTTTGTCCAAAGTACAACAAAGCTAATTTAGTCTTTGTGCTGTACTTCTGAAAAAGATAGGGGAAAGAAGAGGCAAATGGGGCAGAGGCCGTGACAATATTTTGATTTAAAATGCATTGAAATTAGCTCTTTGAGATGTTATTAATTCAGCATGTTAAAGGCCTAGGATCTACATATGATTTGTGCACATCTCTGTTATAGAAATTAGCTGATCTGAACGCACACCACATAGTTTTATGAAATACTACCAAATAATGTGCCATTACTATGAGTAGGAGGGGAATTGTATTTTTTAAATATGAATTAAAGTTTCTTTCCTCATTTTTGTTTAAGTGCAAAATCTGTTATTCATGTAGCATAGAAAGGTGTCAGACGTGATAATGAAGTTTGTTATCTATAATCTGGTGTTATATCCACAGTGTCACAGCATCTTAAATGAAATTTTATGGCAGCTAATTTTCACTTTAGGGTAGCCGTGGAAATCTAATGCTTTAAGAATGGCGCGGCTATCAGTTCACCTTCAGTTTTAACTTCAAAAAAATTCCATACATTTATTTTGACCTAAAGATTACTTAGAGTGTAGATTCCTCATTATTGCCACTTGTCCAGAAATCACATTTTTCAAAGGAAGTGAGTGTTTAAAATTGTAGAGTCAATCTTGCCTAATGAAGAAAAAAAAACTTCTCCACAAGCTGGTATCAGAAAGATAACCTAGAAATATAATTGTAAATCTTGAATACATAGTTGAGTTCTAAGACTAGTTGCAGCAGTAGTTGATTAGAATGGAACAATCTGTTCAACTCGGACCTGTTTAGGATAATGTATCACAATATGACAATCGATTTTTTAAAATTTTATACACTCACCTTTTTATGCATCATTCAGTCCAGCTTTTCTAGTGGTTTTTTTTTTAACACAAATGTTAACAGTAGGATAATGACAAAAGATAGAGCACCATTGTATTAAATCTCTTAGGCATTTCAGTAAATTAGCTTTTTAAGAATGGCATTGGGTTTTTTTTTAGTCTTCATTTGTGACTCTACCAATAGATGTTTGTGAGCTTATAAGGGTCCCTTTGCAGCACTTAGGACAACACTGTGTAATCATAATTAGAAAACGACTGTTTCCTAGCAAAAATTAGTTCCCAACAACCTGCTATGTGGTAAATGATTGTTAGACTTAGAATGTGGCCTGACCTCTTGCCAACTCGACTATCTGTGCGTAAGTGTTTTGAGACAAATGTGAGCACACAAGTGCACTAAACTGTTAAACATGTATTTTGTATGCGCTGTGGATTTTACACTTTGAAGGGATAAATAAAAGGTTGGGACCACAACTGATTACTCCCTTGTGGAGTCCTTGCATTCAAGGTTATTCAGCTGAGAATTAATTTCTCCAGCATTTATATCTCATTATAAACGTGTGAAAGTCTGAACAAATATTTGCATTTGTTTGTGCCCTGCTGCTTCCTTTCTTCCACAGAACAACAGGTGCTTTTTAAAAAACAAAGGCATGTAACTGCACTGGCTGGTAGGCAGGTCAAATGTCTGGAGAAGATTATTTCATGATCGTTCATCTTTTGTACAGCACAACTTGGTGTTCTGCAAGATAGCATGAGTGGCAGTTTCTACTGAGAAGGCCTTAAGCCAAAAGTTAGATGGGAAAAGATATCAAGGGTAGAGAAAGGGAGTGATAAGAGACAGATATCTATAGTCCCTGTTCAAATGTAACACTGCAGTTTCTTAATCATGCTGAAGCAATCAAAAGGATTGCTGTCTCATGTGCTCCTCTACCTCTTTTTCTCTTCTCTCTCTTATCTCAGCATTGTGTCTGCACTATTAAACATGATTAACACACAAGGGATCCTCATGTAACCAAATAATAAAACAGATTTTCAATCCTAGTTAAGAGGGAACCTGGTTAGCATTATCTATGGTTAATGCTGGTGATGCGGCAATGCTAAACCATGGCTCAAGATGACAAGGGAAGGAAAGAGGAAGGTTAAGTGATTGCTTTCAAACACTTGGCCATGGATTAGACATGGTCTTCTTATTTACCAGCCTCACTGTATGGTTTGGAAACTTCTTGCTGAAATGGATTAACCGGGAATTTCCAGAATTCAAGCAAACCACGTGGAAGTCTCAGCTCGTTATCAGTATAGTTCTGGATGTTAAGGGCATGAGACGGGAGCTAAATCACCGTTTCTAGGAGAAAATATTTTGCTGTTGAAAAGTGAAAAGAAGTTAAGCAGAAAGCAGGAGTAGTCTTAGCTTGACATATCCAGCTCAGCATCTAAAATCAAATGTTATCCA
The DNA here is from genome assembly GCF_030035675.1 of Rhineura floridana. NCBI lineage: Eukaryota > Metazoa > Chordata > Lepidosauria > Squamata > Rhineuridae > Rhineura > Rhineura floridana. The sequence goes on along the minus strand of NC_084487.1, from coordinate 64,038,624 downwards.
AGTGGATATCTGAATAAAATGCAATAGTGGTTTCAGGTTGTTACAGTGAAACAGTTTGCAATGCTGTAGATAGCTGATTTGTAGAATTTGTATATTACAGTATACCATTGGAGGGAATAACTCTGCATGAAGCTGTAATTATTATTTTCCTCTTTGGTTTATTATCTATATTATTTATTTAAAATATGTATATACCACCTCCCAAGGCAGTGAACAATAAAACTAATAAACACAAAGCAATTATTCGAAAACAATCTAACAAAAACAACAATTTACAATTACAGTAAGGAGAAAGTATTCAATTGGTATCAAAGGTCAGGGAAAACTTGAGTAAATGGAAAATGTTTTAACAGCTTGTAGAAGCTCACCACAATAGGTGTCTGCCATATATCAGTGGGGAGCTCATTCCATAGCCTGGAGACCACTGTGAAGAAAGCCCTCTTTTGTGAGACAGACATGAAGGCTGTGGCATAACTAATAGGGCCATCTCCAAATATCTTAATAAAGAGGGAGGTCTATAGTGCAAAAGATGTGGGGAATCTCAGACCCAGATGCCAAATGGGGCACTCTAGGCCTCTCTATCCAGACTTTAGGACTCTTCACAGGCCGTACTTCTTTCCAGCCCTACTCTTCATCTTCCTCAAGTGCTTTTGATGCCTGGAATATATCCTTGGAACATAATGCCTCTTGCTTGCCTAGATTGAGAGGGAGTGTGCATAGAAACTTTTTGAATGGCCAAATTGTTGCCTACTTTACAAAGGTGTGTCATATTTATTGCTCTGCCCATGTTTTGCCTCTGGCCCTGCCCACCACTGAAAGATTGCTCACAAGAGAATGTGGTACCATTCATAGGAACAGTGGAAGCTGCCTTATACTGAGTCAGACTACTGGTCCATCTAGTTCAGTACTGTCTGTGCTGACTAGCAGCAGCTTTCCAGGGTTTCGAGCTGGAGTCTCTCCCAGCCCTACCCGGAGATGCCAGAGACTGAACCTGGAATGCTCTGCATGCAAGCCAGACACTGTATTACTGAGCTACGTCCCCTATTTCAAAACCAGTCATAAAACTGATGCAGAAACCCTCTCATTTTAGTACATAAGATTACAGGAAATATCATCTTAAACATGCTGTTCATGTACTATCAACATAGTTGGTTCTGTTGCTTACTGCAAAGCAGACATGTGCTGTTGTGGTTGCCCCAGTTGTGGAGCACCTTTACCAGAGATATTCAGCTGAAATTTATTCTGTATAGTCTAAATGTACAATGAGGTTAATTTTAGTAATATCTGTGAGATTATATTGCTATGCTGTTTGTTTTATGCTGGGTTTTATTTTATTTAGTTCATGTTTTGTAATTTTACTGTATTTCAGTGATGTGCTTTGTTTGTTTTTAAGCAACGCTGCATTTTTTAAGGTTTAAAATACATAGTGATTTTTTTTGCTGCAGTTTTGAATATGTTGATTTAGGTTTTGTGTTTTGATTGTATGTACATTTAGGTTGTATTTTATTGACATTTTACTTAAGGTTTAGGTTGTGCCCAGGTTGTTAAGGTTGTATTGAAATTTTATGCAAGTCATATATTGTACTTTTGGTAGGCGGATATAAATGAACAAACAATATATTTTCTAATCTACCTCCTCCCCTGTAAACATCCTTTGAGATAGGGTTTTGTAGGTGACACAGTTTCCGTCTCCCATTAATTTAACAAGAATTATTATTTTATTTATTAATTTATTATTTGATTTATATCCCGCCCTTCCTCCCAGCAGGAGCCCAGGGCAGGATATAAATCAAAATTAGTTTTCACCGTTTCTCATATCAATTAGTAATCAAATCTAGAAATGTCTTAATAATGGTCCACTAGTAAGAAAGGTAATCAGCTTAGTCTATGAAGGGAATATTATTATTTTCTATTATACATTTGTCCTTTATGCCAAGGCATAAGTGTAATGCTGTCAAACACTCAAATTTTAAACAACAGCAAAGAAGCAAAAACATTTGAATGTCCTCTAGCATTTCCCTGGGGTACAATTATTCCTTAAGGCATGAGGTGAGAATATAAGTTTTCATGGGGATTTGTACAGATGGTGTTAGAGGCTGCTTGTCATGTTGACTTTACATGCCAGTTGCTAACTTCAAGAACAGTATGGCTTTTCTCAGACACATCTAACCTTCAGGGTATTGATGGATTTGTCACATGCATTCAGATGAATTTATAAAAATGTGTGTGTTACATAAAAATGTGTACAATTTAAATGTGGACTTTTTGTCTCTACTTTAAAACTATCTACACAAAACAGGATGGAACAGACCTATGATTGAGCATCAATAATACTGAAACAGGATGGAACTGGGCTGCTCAGTGCATTGTAGTTAAGAATGAGTACTTAAGGAGTGCCAGAAACATGGGTGAGAACCCTTTTAAGCACAAAGGTCATGTTCTCTTGTGAGCAACCTTCTGCAGGCTGAATACTGGTGGTGTGTGAGGCTAGAGGCAAACCTGGCTGGAGCAATGGCTGCAAGTTACCTTCCTACACTAGACTACATTCTAGCCACACAAAAGTCAGATTTTTGTGTGTATGTGTACATCTGTACACATACACACATATACACCTCTCTCCATTCTCCATCCAGGAAAGCTAAAGTCATTACCACAGTTCAAGGGCACATTTTGGTTGGGGAAAAGCACCTGGGGAGGGTGCAGAGCAGGGGTGGGAGGTGAGGCCTGGAGAGAGCAGATGTCTCTTGGAGGAGTAGCCTGGAGAGAGGCCTACAGGCTGGATAGAGAGGTTTGGAGGGCTACATTTGGCATCTGAGCCAGAGGCTTCCCCCTACCTGCTCTAGAGGAATAGTTCTCTAATTTGAAATATTTTTTTAATGTCCAGAATTTTTGTGCTATAGTTTTAAATGTATGCTTTGGCAGCCACCTTTCATCTGTGTCTGGACAAGTTTTAGTCATTGTAATAGGTCATTCATTTTAGAGTTAACATAGTATTTTGAAAGCTGGACTACCTAAGCATTCTTTAAATCTTTTAAAGTATAATATAGCATTAGCTTTGAAAATACTATTCTTAGTTTGCTTGTGTGCTGGTTCATGACTCATTGCCACAAAAAAACAGTTTATGAAGAATGTAACGCAAGGTGATAAGGGCTTGGAGGAGAAGGGGTAAAAGGAGAAAAAGTTGAAAACTGGAAAATGAAAAAAGGGAACATAATAGACATAAATAATGGTCAAGTCTGAAAGGGAAAATGAAAGCTTGTTGAGTAGGCAGAAGTAAACACAAGGAAATTAAAAGGAAAATGCTTCAAAATTTAACCCTCATTTAAAATTAAAGCAGTAACGACAACAATACGGAATGTGCCTTTCAAGTTTTTTAATAGTTCAAAACTATTTTAAGTCCTTTTGTACAGTTCTCTGTTTATTTAATACATTTTCTCTTTTCATGTTGCATAGTTCAAAAGGCATCTTCAAGATTATGCTTTTTTCTTGCATTTTCTGGGTATGTCTCAAAGCACAAAACTTTATAGCAAGGAAAATGAAATGCTTCTTCCAGGTACTGGTGATTGTGTAGCTGAAATAGCTCTGTGTAAATGTGTTTGAGAGAGCCAGTGTAGCGTAGCTGTTAGAGTGTTGGACTACAACCTGGGAGACCAGGGTTTGAATCCCCACTGTTATGACATGTGCCTATTGGAACCTGAGTGTGTGAATTTGCCACCCACGTGTCCCATTAAACACACCTACTTGAGAGAAGGGGGATCTTTTGGTAGGGATAAAACAAGAGCTTTGCCCTGAAATGTGCCTAAACAGTATGTGTATAACCCAAGAAACGCAGTTCCAAGCCAGACTTAAAGCAAAACTTTATTTTATTGAAAGGAAAGAAAAGAATAGCATTACGAAATTACTGGGTGCATGGCAGCATTAACCATTAGTACACTAACACATTCATAACTTTAAACTAAAAAGATCAAAGGTCCCTATTGCTAGAAGGAATGACAGGTAGGAGAGATTACCTATCCTAGGCCCAGGAGTGGGCAGTGGAATACAACTGAAGTGGTGTGAAGGAGCTCTGACCAAAAAGCAGGAAGGAATCTCTTTGCCTCAAGGCTTGGGCTGAGACACAAGCCCCCTTCCTGATCCGTGGCCTGCAGTTCCTTGAGAGCGTAGTTACTCATGTTGGAGCTCAGATCACCATTGCCACACACACACACACCCCGCTTAGTTCTCAAGCTTTGCTTTTTAAAGACACTTTTTCTCTTCCAACTTCCATGAAAAGGAGGGGTCTCGGTATGAGGTGATCTCGTGTGTGTGTCTAGATGACATTCAGAAAAAGTCAGGCTGCTGTCTAATGCTTTCTTTAAACAATGGGATCATTCTGCTGAGGTTGAGGGAAGCCTGCCAAAGAAGAAGATAACATTTATTTCAGTTTCTCTTAGTTATTTTAGTTGCCCACGGCATGGCCTTGCTGCTGTCCTCTTTCACAGTACTTCAGGAATGCACAACGAGCCATAAAACGGGGTGTGGGGTGGGAATTATAGTCCAGAAGAATCCAGGGCCTTGCCACCCCTTCAGCTTCAAATGACCCAAAATGGGGATTAGCCAATCACTCGTAACAACTCCCCCCCCGTTGAAAAACATTTAAATATACTTACGCGGATGTTTTTCACATCTTATGCCACTCTGTTCTGCACTGGACTATTATGCTTTCTTCCATCTGATGTAATTATTTCATTTGGGACATTATCCATCCATCTTACCATGGGAATCATAATAACAGCCAATGTGAAATATCAGAACCATCACAATGGGATGGGTTATAGTTGAGAGAACTCCCATGGCACTTTCACTCCAGCTGAGCAGAGGTCCCACAATTTGTGTGGTTATATTTCTAATCTTAGCTGCAATATTGCATTGGTGTTTATGCTTTACCTGTAATGTGGCTTGTTCTCCCATTTGCTGAACTATTTCTAAGTGTTTGTGAAATCTAGGGTGAGAAAGATCAGAGAGCCTATGTGGCAATGCAAGAGGTTCAAGATTTCATACAATGTTAATATCACATCTTAAAACAAATAGTTGAAACATTGCAAAAACCTGGGCTAAGAAAAGCAGTCATGCCGTTCACTCCCATTGACAAGCACATGCTGGCACACATAGTGACAAGCTTATACTGACAAGTGGTTGTCATACCCAAATATTATTTATCCACATAGTCCAATGCAAAACCATTCTTTAAGACTTTAAGGAAAACCAAAGAACATAACTTTTCTTGAGGTTTGAAAAGCAAAATCCCATTCTATAACACTTGGATTATGTAAGGAAAGATAGCAAATCCTTAAAGCACAATGCATGAGTATCAATTACATTCAATAATACAATGAATATCTACCAATTGTGGAATAAAACAATTTTTGTGCTCTTGAAACGTACTTCAGGGTGCCTTGTAAAGAGTTCATCCTCAGGAGACCAGATGGTTATGTTCAGTGGAAGCTGAACTGAACTGTCTATGGTTTGTTGATGCTAGCCAGAAAAACCTGAATAATGAGAATAATCAACCCCCTCCCCCCGAGTGACGGTGGTAAAAATTTGCAAGCTTGCACCATATCATTGCCTTGGGGCATTTTGCCAGAAGAAATGCTGGTGTCCACTGCAGGATAATGACCAGTCACCTTCTGTAGTGGGATAGAATAAATCAGGCCTCTTCACTGTTATTGTATCAACACAGGAAAATGACATGCCAGCTCCATATATGTGTGCTGGCCCAGGAGCAATTCATGTTAACCAAAGCTTTGGTACTGGCTTCATGCCAGTGATCTGTTAGGATCCAGTCAAAAATGCATTTAATAAAAATCTTCTGTGGTAACACAACAAGAAAAACTAAAACTAAAATATTTCTTTGAAAAAAGTGCTTCCTTAGAAAAACATAAAAATAAAATATTTGCTGCTGGAAAGAAAACATAAAAATAAAATATTTTCATGGCTATAGGTGAGACTTTTGGAGATTGGTGGAACAATAAAAAAACTAAAATTGTAGCAACCAACAATTTGGCTGCTTTGCACTTGGGCCCATTGTTGGTGAAAAATAGAACGAAAAGATTTCAGACAGACAAACACATAACACTACACACATTCTGAACTTTTTGGGATTCCATAGCCTCTTGCCAACGTGCAGACCATTGCACATGCAAAGGAGTCATAGATTTTCCTGATTATGATGTCAGTGCCTGACTTAATTGCCATCAGAAACTAGTCCCCCATGGACATTAAAGTCCACTAGATACTGAGTGCTCTAAGTTAAAATTTGGCTATGACGTGCTTCACAGATCATTACATTCCGAAGTGGAAAAAAGGAAGAAGGGGTGAGTGTTACTTTTCCAAGCTTGCTATGGAGTACAGTGCAGCCTTCAATGTTTCAGTCACAGTGAAGATAGCACTCCCTTCCCACAAGTTGAAAGCAGAATTTTTCATAGTGCTTTTAGACTGTGCTTTTGAGTGTTTCCTAACTAGCAAAGAAGGAAGGGTATGTGTGAAACCCTCATGTCCCCCTATGTTTTGATCTCTGCCTTATGAGATGATTTTACACTCTCCTTTTCTCAATACCTTAATTAATTTGCCCCAAGACATTCCTTACCCACCACAAATAGTGACTGACTCTTTATTCTTTTAACTGTTTTTCTAAATATCTCAAACCTTCTGTCACATCCTGTATGCCTCTCTCCACTAATCACTTACTTAGACCAACTAGGCAAACCTTTTCCTTGTATTAGCAAACTGGAAAAAAAGAAAGTTTGCATATTTTTATTTATTATTTATTATTTGATTTATATCCATCCCTTCCTCCCAGCAGGAGCCCAGGGTGGCAAACAGAAACACTAAAAACACTTTAAAACATCATAAAAAGACCTTAATATACATTAAAACAAAACAATGTTAAAAACTTTTTTAAAAAGCTTTAAAAACATTTAAAAACAAAAAAGGGTTAAAACATATTATTAAAGAAAACATATTAAAAGCAATTCTAACACAGACGCAGACTGGTTACACCATTTAAGCTGTGCCCAATTTACTTGAACAAAAATAGAGAAGCGGGGGTGAAACAGCAACTCTTTACCATGCGTTGTTAGCCACAGATTCTTTAATAACAGACAGAAGTGGCAATCCTTGAAGGATACCATATTACATCTTGGGCAATTAAATCCTGAAGTTGGAATGCATGAACACAACTAAAACTGGAGGGAGAAAGCATGTCCGGTGGTTTGTCCTTCCACTCCTTGGTTATAAGAACTTGTACCTTCAGTGGGGCACAAAGAAAATATTTAGTATTGCAGGCATCTTTGTTGGTGTCTCTGTAAGTCTTACCCTCATGTCTTTGTCCACTATCTGAATGCACTTTCCCTGTTTCTTACCATGGGTCATCCAGTGTCTGTAACCATTGGGTTTTATTGGCTGACCTGCATCTTCCCATTTCTTAGACTTGGATACCAGTTCCTTTATTGCTTTTGTGTCCAGATCTTTTTTGTGTAATGCATTTGAATCTAAGATAGAAATTCCTTTCTCTAATTTTGTGCTTAATTCTGATACACGTGGGAACTTCCTCTTTTGGATTTCTCTTGCTGCAGACGCAGAACAAAGCACAGTCAATAGCACCAGCATATAACATTTCAAATACAATTGTGCTTCCATTTCTACCATGACATGGAGTTTTACTGATGAACACCTGAAGCTCATTGGGTGACCTTGGGCCAGTCACTGCCTCTCAGACTCAGAGGAAGGCAATGCTAAACCACCTTTGAATACCGCTTACCATGAAAACCCTATTCATAGGGTCGCCATAAGTCGGAATTGACTTGAAGGCAGTCCATTTCCATTTCAGATGTGTTTGTCATGGATGCTCCGTGTGCATAACACAGAGATATGGAATTAGGGGCAAGCAATAGAACCTTCCCTCCGTTTGTTAACATGCTTTTGTTTTAGTAACCTTTTTAATATCTCTGGCATCTTTGTGCTTGTTGATATAGCTGCTGAAAGCTATATATTTACTGAATTCCTGATATAAGACGAGCAGGAAAAAGAAACTGTTCTCAGAACTTGAAATGGGATTTAGGGGGTCAACAAATCTTGTCAAATACAACCCAGACTTCATTTATTGGCTAAAAACCTGAAAGGGCAGATTAGAGCAGCCGGTACTAACAGAAGTTGCGGGGTGGGGGCTGACATTTTGGTTTATATCTTTTGAACCAGACCACACAGAAGCTTAATTTTTTAAAAAAATGAAAGCTAAGCATCTGGAGATTAAGGTGACTCACCTGGAGACCCAGAGAGGACCCCCCAAAACTGGAGTTTCCAGGCAAAAACAGGAGACCTGGCAACCTTGTGTTTCACTAACCCATAGGTAAGGCTAACCACTGCTTTGTGCGAGTTCAGACATAATACTAAACTGTAGTTAGTTTAAAAGTGAAAGTGAATCTTCTCACTGTGCTGGAACAGGAGCTGTAGCTGGTGAGCCTGAGATTTGTTCACATAATTATTATTATTTTTATTATTTATTCAGTTTGTATACCGCCCACAGCCAACGGCTCTCTGGGCGGTGAACAACATAAATATAAAAATACAATAAGATAAAATCACATAATAATTACCACACACATAGTAACAATTCTCAAAGCTAAAAACATATTACACAATTAATTTAGTATACCAGAGTGTTATAAATATACTAAAATATATTAAAATGCCTGGGAAAAGAGGTACGTTTTAACCCGGCGCTGAAAAGAAAGCAATGTTAGCGCCAGGCGCACCTCGTCAGAGAAACTGTTCCATAGTTCGGGGGCCACCACTGAGAAGGCCCTAGATCTTGTCGTCATCCTCCGAGCCTCTCTATGAGTCGGGACCCGGAGGAGGGCCTTCGATGTTGCACGCAGTGTACGGGTAGGTTCATATCGGGAGAGGCGTTCCATCAGGTATTGCGGACCCGCGCCGTGTAATGATCAACAATAGTTTGTTACATCCAAATACAACCAATATGCAACCAATTTCTCTATCCCAGCTTTACTTCATTGGTTGTAGCTTATGAGAACAGGATATTACATCACACATTGATAATCCATAGCTGTTACAGAGGATAGGAAAGAATGAGCAATTGGGTTGTGAATTTGACTAGGTACATGTTTACTTTTTTGGCAGTCCCCATCATGCCCACTTATCTGCCTCCACTGCATCCTCAGGTAGCCATCCAGTGGAGCTTTACGTATTGTCAGGAGTCTGTTGACATCAACTCTAGGAAATGGAGTTTTAGACCCTTCGGAGGCTCACTGTGAATTGTTTGCAAGGGACTGGAGGGTAAAGTTGCTTGCCTCCGTAGCAGCCTTGATGCCCCCTCTACATCTACTGTAGTCCCCAGTGAGGTGTCCAGTGCAACGTCTGCTGCAATGTCTTAGGAACGGTTTCAGTTGATGCGGCCTGATGATGTGGACAAGGTGCTTGTGATGATGCGGTCAGCAACGTGTCCTCTCAACCCTTGTCCTTCTTGGCATGTTAAAGCTTGCCAAGGGGGATTGATCAAATGGATTCAGAGTGTGGTCAGCGCATCATTGTGGGAGGGAGTGTGGTTCCAGGCGCCTTGAAAGAGGCGGTGACCCGACCATTCCTGAAAAAGCCCACCCTGGACCCACTGGTTTGTGACAACTATCGACCGGTTGCAAATACCCTCTTTTTAGGAAAGGTGATTGAGAGGGTTGTGGTGCAGCAATTGCAAGTACTCTTGGATGAAACAGATTATCTTGACCCATCCCAGTCTGGGTTCAGGCCTGGTTATGGGACTGAATTGGCCTTGGTTGCCCTAATGGATAACATTATTGGGAGGACAGGGGGAGTGCGACCCTGTTACTCTTACTTGATCTCTCAGCGACTTTTGATACCATTAACCATGGTATCATTCTGGGCTGACATGGTGAGATGTGCATTGGAGACACTGTTTGACAGTAGTTCCAATCTTATCTCCAACGTCGCTCTCAGAGAATAGCATTCGGTGACTGTCTTTCGGGCCCCTGGCAGTTGTGCTGTGGGGTGCTGTAGGGTACCATCTTGTCCCCCATGCTGTTTAACATCTATATGAAGCCCTTGGGAGCAGTCATCAGGAGCTTTGGGGCGAGGTGTCAGCAGTGTGCTGACGATACCCAGCTCTATTTCTCCATAACATCTGAATCGGGAGAGGCCATTCAAGCCCTGAACCGCTGCCTGGACTCGGTGGTGGGCTGGATGAGGGCCAATAAACGTGAGTCTGAATCCTAGCAAGACAGAGGCGCTGAGGATTGGTGGTTCCCGAGTTTGGATAATTGGTCAGTTGCCTGCTTTGGATGGGGTCGTACTCCCTCTGAAAGAGCAGGTCTGTGGTCTGGGGGTGCTCCTGGATCCATCTTTGTCGCTAGAGGTCCAGATGACCTCAGTGGCTAGGAGTGCCTTTTACCAGCTTCGGCTGATAAGACAGCTGGGGCCGTTTTTGGACTGGGATAGCCTGACCACTGTTGTCCATGCACTGGTAACCTCCAGGCTGGATTACTGTAATGCGCTCTATGTGGGGCTGCCCTTCAGGTTGGTCTGGAAGCTACAGCTGGTGCAAAATGCAGCGGCGAGACTGCTCGCTGGAGCAGGGTATCGCCAACATGTCACCCCACTACTGAAAGAATTGCACTGGCTGCCCATCTGCTACCGGGCCAAGTTCAAGGTTCTAGTTTTGGTGTACAAAGCCCTATACTGCTGGGGACCAGGATACCTGAAAGACCGTCTTACCCCTTATATACCCAGTCGATCACTGCTCTCTGCAGATGAGGGCCTCCTGCAGGTACCAAATTATCAGGAGGTTCATTCTGCACAATATATGAAACAGACCTTTAGTGTGGCGGCACCTATCCTGTGGAATTCCCTCCCCTTAAATATTAGGCAGGTGCCATCTTTGCTATCTTTTGAGTGCCTTTTGAAGACTTTCCTCTTTCAACAAGCCTTTTAAGTTGAGACCTATCCCAGTCTGTGTCTGTGTCAGAATTGCTTTTAATGTTTTCTTTAATAATGTTTGTAAGCTTTTTTTTTTAAAAAAAGATGTTTTAAAGCTTTTTAAAAAAATGTTTTTAACGTTGTTTTGTTTTAATGTATTTTGAGGTCTTTTTATAATGTTTTAAAGTGTTTTTAGCATTTCTGTTTGCTGCCCTGGACTCCTGCTGGGAGGAAGGGCGGGATATAAATAAATAAATAAATAAATAAATAAATAAATAAAGTAACTCATTCTCTATACTTGTAATGATCTTTCTGTAGTTGAAGATGACAATTCAGAAAGAAGAGGTCACAGAACAGAATAGCAACTTTTAAATTCACTTTCAATTTAATAACAGCAGACTTATTTAATAACAGCAAAGCCCTCTCATTACCATACAAATTAAAACATTTTCTCCCCAGTTTTAACTTTGCAGAAATACCCCTTTTTATTTGAGTTTCTCACTAATTCAGATCTGACTGTTCTGTTTGAACAATATATGCAATTGTTCTGATTTCTTTTACATTCTTAATTATAGATTGGTAAAACAGTACATATTCATCTATAGCAGGGGTAGCCAATGTGGTACTCTCCATATGTTATTGGGCTACAGCTCCCACCAGCCCTATCCTGCGTGGCCAATGGTCAGGGAAAATGGAAGTTTGCATCCAACAATAACTGAAGGACACCAGATTGACTGTCCATAATTGACAGTATGAGAAATGTGCTTTACAAGCAATTGTGGTTCTTGGAATTAAAGCAATTCAACAGATATTCCTGAACCACACAGATTTGAAAGGGAAAAGGTTGATTAGTTCTAACTTTTAAAGTGAACTAAACCAGTAATAACAATGTAGCCATCCTGAAAAATTAATATATTTAGATAGCTTTATATCCAAAGGAATATGAAGAGATCTGCTTGGATCTTCTGTATAAGTAATGAAAGTGACCATGCTGCCAAGAAGTCTACTGAATTTTGCCCTTCCTTTTGCCTCTTCTTGCTCATCTATGTGAGGTCCTCCTTCAGAATGCTTCTGTCAATATAACGCTCATAGCCATTACCATAGCCATAACAATCTAGTTGATGTGGGTTGGTGGCATGGCTGTAATGGCAATAGGGCAGATTCCTTAGGCAATAGTTCATCAAATAGACCAACAGTTTCACTATGTCACTCAATCCTCTTTGTATTTGTCATATGTGTGAAAAAGTCAGAGGTCCACCTTTCCATGTTGCCATTCTTTTGCTTTTAGGTTGACTGCCATGTTACTGCTTCCTTATGTGAAACCATGTTACAGGTGTATGGAGTTGCTGTGAAACTATTTGCAAACTGTTCATCATAAAAAATACACAAATCCTGGTTAAATAATATGGCAGTGTTGGACTTGATGATCCATCCTGAGCAGCAGAGCAGGAAGAGAGGGCAAAACCGTAAAGAATTAACAAAGAGAAAAAGGGAGAGCAGTTTTTCACCAATTTTAAAGTTGAGCCTGTAATATGAAAGCTAGAATTTGACAACTTATCCAGATGCACATTGCAATATTAATAGATAGTGCTATGTATAGTCACGGCAGCTGCTACAAAAACTCCTGCCTGCTTCTATCTAAATTGTGTTTTGTGTAGATTCTTATAAACTTTGATGGTTAAATGAAAAATGAGATTTCTGAAAATTGTGACTGATAGGACTGTATTCTGTGGTACTTGGTTTATCGCTTGGTAAACCCATGGTCCAGTGAAAGTTGTTTGTTTGTATGGTGCTGGGCTCAAGTTGGGATACAGTAGAAGCAGATAAGGGTATTAAATTGTCAGATGATACATATTAATTTGGATTATTCCAAGATAGGGATTTGGGGGGATGTGAGGGAGTCTTAAACAGCCACACAAGGCTACCAGAAACTTACAAGGCCGCCACTGAGGCATGGGAGGGGGAGACAGTAGAGGCCAGGGCTAGTGATCAATGGCCTTGGTTTAATTTTGTAATTTAGGAAAACCTAAATGTCTGCTAAAGTGGAGTAAAAACAATGGATTAGGCCACTAAAAACAATGAGTGTTCAAAGAGACCTAGAGGATACCCTGGTCAGAGTGAGCCTTTTCCTCCTCTGCTAGCACTACCACCACATTTTATGTTGTTGGGACTGGTAGGAGTGAGCCATTTCCTACCTTTTAGGGCCCATCTTTTTAGTCTAGCTATTTCACTTATGCTCTGAAATTGGTATTCAAAATGGACCTCAAAATTTGTAATTAATTTGGTCTGCTTGCCAGGGCTGTGGAGTCGGTACGCCAAACCTTCGACTCCGACTCCTCTATTTTTCTGCTGTCCGACTCCGACTCCACCCAAAATTGCTTCCAACTCCACAGCCCTGGAAAGGGCTGTAAATGTCTTTTTAAATTGGAAGCTCTCATAGGAGCATTTTTATCACTGCCTGAATATGCACTGATCTTGGCATCACAGCATTTGTCTTGATTTGGGTCCTGTGTCATGCACTGACACACAAAATGTTTTCCATCTTGAGTTATGGTGAAATGCTCAACTACAGCTGACTTCATGGGAAACTTCTTTGACATTTTGAATTTATATTTTTAAAAATTTGTCAATCAAAATTTATTTTGAAGTTGGAGTCGGTACATTTCTACCAACTCCGACTCCACCCAAAATTGCTTCCGACTCCACGACTCCGACTCCACAGCTCTGCTGCTTGCAAGATGGTTCCATCCCTAGTGGAAGCATATAAAAGAAAAAAAGGGAAGCTAAGAAGTAGGAAGAAGTAAAATTCTAAGAGGGTGGATGTAGGAGATGGAGGACGGGAACTACTGATGAAGGAGAACAGTTTGTCTCCTTCATCAGTAGTAAGATAGTCATAATCGGACAAGGGGAATGTGACCCTGTTATTCTTATTTGATCTCTGGGTGGCTTTTGATACCATTGACCATGGTATCCTTCTGGGTGAACTTGATGAGATTGGTATTGGAGGCACTATTTTACAGTGGTTCAGATCCTAACTCCTGGATTGTTTTCAGAGAATAGCACTGGGCGACTGTCTTTTGGCCCCCTGGCAAATGTGCTGTGGGGTGCTGCAGAGTACCATTTTGTCCACCATGCTGTTTAACATTTATATGAAGCCCTTGGGAGTGGTCATCAGGAGATCTGGGGTGAGGTGTCAGCATTACGCTGATGATAACCCATCTCTACTTATCTGTAGTATCTGAATCAGGAGGGGCCATGCAAGCCCTGAACCAGTGCATGGACCCGGTGGTGGGCTGGATGAGGGCCAATAAACTGAGTCTGAATCCTAGCAAGATGGAGGAGCTGTAGGTTGGTGGTTCCCAAGTTTGGATAATTGGTCAGTTGCCTGCTTTGGATGGGGTTGTTCTCCCTCTGAAAGAGCAAGTTCGCAGTTTGGGGGTGCTCCTGGATCCATCTTTGTCACTAGAAGCTCAGGTGACCTCAGTGGCTAGGAGTGCCTTTTACCATTTTTGGCTGGTAAGACAGCTGTGGGTGTTTCTGGACCCGGGATAGCCTGACCACTGTTGTCCATGCACTGGTAACCTCCAGGCTGGATTACTCTAATGGTCTTTATGATGGGCTGCCCTTGAAGTTGGTCTGGAAGCTACAACTGGTGCAAAATGTGGCGGCACCACTGCTCACTGGGGCAGGATTTCGCCAACATGTCACCTTGAAAGAATTGCACTGGCTGCCCATAAGCTACCAGGCCAACTTCAAGGTTCTGGTTTTAGTGTACAGAGCCCTGTACAACTTGAGACTGGGATACCTGAAATATCATCTTACCCCTTATATACCCAGTCGATCATTGTGCTCTGTAGGTGAGGGCCTACTGCAGATACCATCTTATCAGGAGGTCCATTCTGCACAACATAGGAAGCAGACCTTTAGTGTAGTGGCACCTACCCTTTGGAATTCCCTCCCCTTAAATATTAGGTGCCATCTCTGTTATCTTTTCGGTGCTTACTAAAGGCCTTCCTCTTTCAACAAGACTTTTAAGTTGAGACTTATCCCAGTATGCATCTGTGTTGGAATTACTTTTTAATATGTTTAAAGATTTCTTTTTAAAAGATGTTTTTAAAGATGTTTTGTGTTAACGTGCTTTTAAAAATGTTTTCTTTTAATATATTTTATAGTCTGTTTTCATGATGTTTTAGAGTGTTATAGAGTGTTATCAGTGTTTTTGTTTGCTGCCCTGGGCTCCTACTGGGAGGAAGGATGGGATATGAATTTAATAAATCAATCAATAAATTATGAACTAAGATTTCATTTCTGCTATCGCAAGTCATTTCACCATGCAAGTCAATAATGTAGCAGTTGTTTTATTTAGTTATATGCAGAAAGATTCCTCCATGCATGTTTAAGAAGTCCCGTGTAATGGGAAGATTGAGATAATGGCTTAAAATATGCATATAATGTGTTGAAATCATTTACACATGCTTAAATTTGCTTAGAAAATACTTAAGACTTATTGAACTAGTGTATAAAGTTTACTATAGGTATAAGAGCCAAACAGTAAAGCAGGGGTAGTTTGAAATTGCGCCCCTTCAGAGTTGAAAAAAAAAGCATTTTAAAGAAGACAAGCATTTCTGTACCCATTCTCCCCCTCCAGGAAGTCTGGGTGTACAGCCAAGATAGTAGATTCAAAATAAACAAGTCTGTGTTAGAACATAAACAATGAAGAGAACAGGAAATATCTTAGTCAGTTTTTCTGAATGGCTGGTAGTAATCTGGCCAATTCACCTATGAATTGATAGCAATCTCTGAGAACATCTATGCTTATAAAACAGAAATCTATGAGAACAGAAAAGTATTTGTTTGTAAGACTATCCCATGAGAATGTTTATGACAAATCTGTGGGAATGAATTCATGAGAAAAGACCATTTCCCATAGAAAAAAGAATGCATAAGAAGCCAGGTTTCTTAGCACACAGGGCCCCCTCAGCTCTGCTAGAGTGGGGGGGGGTCAAAGAAAGCATCCATAAATCTGATGGGTGATGTATCATGACATGTATTCATATGTCCTTTGTACTTTGGCTCTGTGATATGACTTAGAGTTTAACTCAGTCCTTCAACTGTTGTAACTTGTTTTAATTAAGATGTGCCTTCAGAGTTTTATACTTTGATGTTAAATGGATATCCAGCAATTTCTTTTGTGCTGATATATATATTTCTATTGTTCTGTTTTTTTGTTTCTGCAGTGATGGCTAAGGCCAGCTAGAAAGCCGGTTATTAGTTGTAGTGTGCAAAATATGGATAAATGGCATATATTATAAAGACTATTCTGCTGTCTGAAGTCTGACTCCCAAATAGAAAATTTCTGGTACCTTCCAAGACACAGGAATTCTTGAGGGGGGTCTCTTCTATTCTATTTTCCGCTTACACGAGATGACTGCTGTTGATAACCTGTGAGTTTAGGTGACCTAAGGTTTGACATATAAGGACTCTGTGTAGATATGGGAGAAGGGAGAAAGCAAGAACCCTCGACCCTATGCATACACTGGCAAGGGGGTAGTCTTGCTGCTAACACCTGCAATATGTAAATGTGTACACAACTCTCTCTCTCTGTTGCATGCACTCACACACATCAAGGAGGAAATGGATTTACTGATACAGCACAAGAGGCTTAAGTTTCTATACACAATTGCCACACTAGCATTTAACAGTCTCTCTCTCTCTCTCACACACACACACACTCTCTCTCTCTCTCTCTCTCTCTCTCACTCACTCACTCACTCATACACACCTACTTTCTCTCTCTCTCTCTCTCTCTCTCTCTCTCTCTCTCTCACACACACACACACACACACATTCTTGGGGGTATTGCACAGCCATGATGTAGCCTTTTACTGAAAGTTGCCTAAGCCAAAATGCATCTTCCAGTGGCACAAAATGACTTAAAATGTTAGTTGGCTTTCATTAGCTGAAATTATATGAAGGCCAAGTTTTAATACCCTAAAATAGTTTATAGTTTCTAACATTTGCATTCATGTTTGTTACTTAATTGTATTGGAGTTGTCCACATGATTAAGGCCACAATCCAGCAGAAATGATTTGCATTCACAGTAGGATTTCCATCATATTGGCCATAACAAAGGAATACAATGTAATGTACCCCAGATGACACCAATTCTCATCATCCCCAGCAAGCATGGCCAAATGGTCAGTGATGATGGAAACTGTGGTCCTGCAACATATGGAGGGTTCTACATTGGTTATAAGTAGGCTATAGTAATTCCTGTGAGTTTATCGTTGTTTTCATCCCTTAGGCAGTAATGGGAGTGCTGCATCCATTCAAGTATTGTTGCTTTATGTGAAGTTTCTTGTAGCTGCCCATACAGTTTCTAAGTCTTAAGAATACTTTTTACCTATTATATCAGATGTGTAGTCAGTTAGGAAGAATGCTGAATGTGCTTACAGCTAGAGTAACACAAAGGTATTTTATCCAACTGCACAAGCAATTTCACTTCAGATAAATTTATATTCAGATTAATCTTCTCTAGCAGCAATTCAGATTTCATTGTTGCACTTAGCTCTTTCCTTGCTGGCCTTTTCAAAACTTGACCTGTGGAAGTTGGAACATCTGATAAAACATCACACCGTCTCTTCTCAGCAGGCTCACAAATGTTGAAAACCAATCCAGGGAATGATTGACAGCTTGATGAAAGTACTTCAGCTGGAGCATGATGGCTAAATGAGACAGTATTCCCATTAGACACATACTTTTAGGAGCTTATACAATTACTGCAGTCTGTAGTGTAAATTGTCTAATCTCATGAGTTTGGCTATTAGCCAAGAGGGGTGGATGCATGATGTCCTTAAGAGTGTTAGCATTGTAAGCATAATTTAGCACACACCAATGAGCGTTAGTAATTGCAGAAGACCGTGTCAGGTCAGAGTATTGCTCTAGATTATCAAAGTGAGTTGGTATTGTACTAGCCATCCATTAACTGATTACAGCATATAATTATTACAAAAAGCTGAAACACAGGCAGATGTAGTAGTTCTGAATTTGCTAAAGAATTTAACTAGTGAAGTGAACCAAGGCAAAACCTAACAAGATGAACTATGGTAAGAGTTGTAGGTTACATAAAAATAGATTGAGAACTTAAATTCACTGTCTTCCTTTTAATGATTGATTCAAGATGTCAATGAGGCAATGTGTTCCATGTGATTTATTATACACTGGAAATATTAGTGTGTGATATTTTGGCATATATTGTCTGGAATAAACAATGTATGTTTTATTCAGGTTGTGGGTTTGTGTCTTAAGTTGATCCTGGAAGATGAATATAGAATCAGTGGATCTATATCAGTCAGTTGCAGATGTGACTAGTATTATTTTAATGCAGTGGAAGAAACTTTGGGAATTGCAATAAATGTTTAAGATCAGTGTTTGAAGATGCACTACATTTGAAAGGTGTTTTTGTTTTCCTGGAAAGTTACAGTAATTTGAACAATAATGATAAACAGGACACTTATAAGTTTAATATGTTTATAATTCAGACAAGCAAATTGTCAAATGCTAAAATGTAGCCTGGATGAATTTTGAATATAGGACAGGGAAACTCAAAATAATGTGTTAACAATGGCAATGACTTCATAGGTCAACTAATGTATCACCTGTCATTAGATATGCAAATCTGATATGTTAGATAGGAAATAAAGTACAGTGGAAGCTTGTAATAATGCTTCTCACTGTACCATAGGTATGACCATGTGCCCTACTGTATACCCTGTTCTGTTTGTTTTACCTTGTTTTTTCATCCTCTGTGCTCCTTGTTCCTGGTGAGTCCTCTGTTTGCCTTCTCTGGGTATTTCTGAGGCTCCCCCCCTTCTCAGTGTTTTTTTTTTAATCGCTTCCCAGATGTCCCCCTCTTTCCCGCCCTTTTCCTTCCTCAGGGCATTTATATCTCGAGCCTTCTCCAAATTCTTGTGTTACTTCTGTGAAGCTTTATTTTTGATAACTTGTTTTCCCCTCTATATTACCCTTTCTGCTTCTTCCTTCCTGCTCTGTTCTTCAGCCACATAGGTGGCATTTTTTTACCTTTCTAGAAACCAATACTTGCTTGCTTTAACTCTGTCATTACAAATTTTCATTATAATGTGGAAGCCCTATAAAAGGGGTGCATCCTTTGTCCTCCAACCCGTGTGTTATAACGAGGTTTCACTGTATGCACGAGGTATTTTCCCTGTGCTAATGTCCTCATTTTCAGTCCCTTTTGCAGACCTCCATAATCCTATCCTATATGTCCATTTTGTTCAAAGGTGAAAGTGGGCAGCGATTGACTAGTAGTATGAGTATCAGGCAAAACAATTGCTGTTTACTAGAAAAAAATGAAATAATTGTTCACTAAACCTATGGTACAGCAAAACAAATACTTGGATTTTTATTTGGTATATTTGCTTAAATAAGGGTTCCCAAATAATCAGACTTTCTAAATGTAAAATAATAATAAATGTTTTCCTCAGTATTTTCAATGATAGGATACCAACTCTTGTCTGTCAGCCTTGGAATCTTGGAAATCCTCTAGCTTCATTCATGAGAGAGAAGATTCTTGGTGTGTAGGAATCAGTGGTGGCTGATGCTCACTTGACTTGGTGGGGCTGCTATGGGATCATGGTCAGTGAAGTCATGGCCAACTTTTCCCCCATTCTCCTTCCTTGCAAACATACTGTGGATGCTTAAGCATTGCAGTTTTACAAATAGTACCTAACTAAACTGTAAAGTGTCTGATTTTGGTTCAGAAATTGTCCCTGGTGTCACAGTAGTGAACAAAAGCCTAGATCTCTGCTAATTCAATAATGCTCACCCAATCCTGTTTAAACACACACACACACAGAAAGAGAGAGAGAGAGAGAGAGTATCTGGAAACTCACATTTAGAAAGTACTGTACTACAAAAGTCTTTGGTCCTGTGCTTGCTCTCATGAGTAAGCCCCGCAGAACATAGTGGAGGTTTACTTACTTCCGAATAAAATGAATAGAATTGTGTTAGTAACCAGTAGGGTTTGGAAAGTTCATTTTTTAAAAAAGAAAAAAATAGTTCAGTTCAAGTTCATCCAAATGCACCCTTAATTCATAATAATTTCTGCATGCCACACAAAAGGCACAAGATGGCTGCTCTCTACCAGTGCCAGCCCTAAATCATGCGAAGAACTCAAGTGAATAGTGAAAAGAAAGCACACATTTGAACAACTTGATAATATGTTTTTAAATTAAAGCTTATTTAAAATGAGCATCTATAATTGTATAAATGTAATGGTTTTGACGTTGGACTAGGACCTGGAAGACCAGGGTTCAATTCTACACTCACTTAAATGAACACAGTGGGACTTACTTCTAAGTAAAATGAATAGCATTGTGTTAGTTACTACAGCTAAATCATACCTCCTCCTCAGTATAGTTAACCATTATATATGTGAGACTATGTGTCACAGAATATATTATATTCAGGAATACTATGACTTAATTTCCATGAATTAGCCTCCTGTCCTGTCTGTGCTGAGTGGGAGTAAACTGGTCAGCACTACAACTTCAGCCAGATGTCAGTTGGAAGCCCACACCACCTGTCAACTAACTATTCCTCTTGAGGAACTCATTAGTCTGTCTTCTACATAGGGGAAAGCGTATATTTATGAGCGTTTTAGTTAAGCGTAAGCCTTTTTTTAAGTGTTATGGTGAGTTTAAGAAGCCCGTGTTTATTTTGAGAGGAACATGCTGCCACAAGTGCAGACTGAAATTTAAACATATCTCAAGCTACCTGTCTTCCATTTGGAGAACCATGACTCTGAAGCAATTGCTAATTATCATTTGGATGGTTGCTAGGTGGTAATTTTGGGTGTCTCTTTATTAATTCAGTATCTTCTCTCTCCCACCTCCTTTTTAAGTGGTGTTCCAAAATCAGTTTTTCTTCCACAGCTGATTTTAGGGCATTATATCTACTACCTTACATATTTTCAAAATGCCCTAAAAGCCTACATTATCTGATTTATTACTTGCAAGAAATTTACTGATTGCAATACACTTATAGTAAAAAATAAAATAAAAATCATTTTAACCAGGCTATCCAGTGTGATGGAAAATTGGCAGGATATCAGACAACACATCCCAAGTATAAATGGACTATCTATTGGCTTCAGTTTTAATAGATGAGAGGATGGGAAAGGTAGGGTATCGAAACTATATGACTTTTTATAGAGAGTGAGATGGGGTTGTGATCCTGTTACCTACTTGGATCACTCAGATGCTTTTAATAGTATCAACCATGCTATATTGCTGGAACCCATTCAGTGGGTTGGGAACAGGAGGCATAGCGTTTGTAGTTCCATTCTCATCTGTGGGGCCGATTTCCGAAAATATCAGTTTACCTCTCTGGCAGTTGTTGTGGGCTGCCACAAGGTTCCATCATGTCCCCATTGTTGTTTCCAGTGACTTCGTATACAGGGCCAGCACCAGGTGTGTCTGGACCCTTGGGCATCAGCCTGCCCTGGGCCTGCGGCACCATAGTCCAACACCCCCTGGTACAGGCGGCGCAGGGCTAACAAGACCTCCCACATGCCCCACCTACCTCTTGTGTCATGTGAATGAAGTGCATGCACATGCTGGCCACTAAACCAGATGGCGGTGGAGGCATCAGCCCCTTAGGGAAGTCCCCACTGCCATCTTGGGTGATGGCAAGCATGTGTGCATCATGCACATGACATTCCCACTGATGGGAGAGGCAGGTGGGGTGTGGGCAGCCTTATTGAAGTTCGCACTGACTGCATTGGGGGGTCCCTGGGAGCTGCTTCTCCATGATCCGTGGCAGGGTCAGGTTGCAGAACCCAACCCTGCTGTGGATTATGGAACAGGAGTGCCACTCTCCCATCCTAAGGAGGAGCCCTACAGGAGCCCTTGGCCAGAGCCCAACCTGGCCGCCCTCTGGTGCCAGCCCTGTTCATATAGATGTTAAACAATCGTTAGGGGATTTGGGGTGAGATGTCATCAGTATGTGGATGATACTCATCTCTATTTCTCTGTAGCATCTGAGATGAGTGTGGCTGTGCATGTTTTGGATCAATGCTTGGTTGGCTAGTGGGCTGGATGAAGGCCAACAAGCAGAAACTGAAAACTGAATCTTGATAAGATGGTAGTCCTGTGAATGGGTGGATCCCATTTCTGTGCCTTAGGAAAGCTGCCTAATCTAGTTAGGATTGTGCATCCTCTAAAGGAACAGATGCATAGTCTATGGGTGCTCTTGGATCTACCTTTGTCACTGGAGTGACAAAGTAGCCAGGAGTGACTTTTTCCTGCTTCAGCTGGTGCATTAGCTAAGGCCATTCCTGGACAAGCATAGTCTTGCCACATTGATCCATGTGTTGGTAACCTGAAGATGGATTTCTGTAATGCGCTCTATGTGGGGCTGTATGGTTCAGCTAAGATTCTGACGGGCAATCTATTACGCACATGCGGCATCTCCTCTTACAGAACTGCATCGGCTCTCAGTTTGCTAGTTAGCCAAATTCAAATTTGTTTATAAAGCCATTAATAACTTAGGACTTGGATACCTGAAGAAATGCTTTCTCCCACGTAGACCTATCTGTATGCTGAGATCTTCGGATGAAGCCTGCCTGGTTGTATCACAGCCTGGTGACTTCCACTTTGCAAGAACCATGGGGGAGGGTTTTTTCCATTGCGGCACCCAAACTGTTGGATAACTTCCCCTCCAAAACAAGGCAAGCACCAGCTTTGGCACGACGTTTTTATTTAACCAGACATTTGCTGGTTAATAATGCTGAGCTTTTAGTAGAATTGACTAATTTACTGTATTTTTGGTATATTTTAAAATATTGTTTTAATGATAAATGGATTTTTATTATTGTGAACCACCCTGATATTAATGAAGGGTGGTATAAAATACATTAATATATGTTTTTAAAAGAAATATAGGACGTTGTAGCCAGGATCCTGCCATGCATGGAACACTTGCATGCACTGAGGGTCTTCCTGCCCCCTTTTTTAGCTGTAGTTCCTTGCACTTCCCCCAACTCATCCTTAAGGGACTCTCTTGAGCAGTATATAATTCTGTATGAGGTGAATTCAGCTAAGTGTAGGAAAGAGACCCCCCCTTCCCATGTGTGCATAGAAGTGCCTGTTCTCTTGCACAAGGATACTAGCCATAACCTATTCGATTGCACCAATTTTCCTCTTGATAGGGACATACAGGCTTTCAGGTGATGCAGGAGTTGGTTAACGAGACATGCAGTTCGAATTTGCAAGTTCAAATTTGCAGTGCCATAAGGCTTCATATTTTTTAAAAAAGGATCCTGCTTTTAAAAAAGACTGGCATATAGTTAAAAGTATTGCTTGAAAGATCGATTCACAGAATATTTTTTAGAGGTGATGGTTATGGTAAGTTTCTTATACTCCAGCATTTAAAGTCACTTAATGCTGTATTCAACATTCAAACATTTCCTGGAATTTCTCGTGAGGAATTAAGTTCAGCATGTTCAGAAAAAAAAGTGGAACATGAAGTTGAGATATGTACTGATGGATCCTGAAGACTTGGCCTTCTTAAAGTTGAAGAGCTGAAATGGGTGATTGGACCAGTCTCTTGTTGGGATCAAACCATAGTTTTAGGACTGTTAGACAAAGGTGCTTGTTATTGAAAGCAAAAGAAAAAAAGGAAAGCAAAAGCAAAAGAAGATAGAAACACGGTCAGAACCCTAAATGCAGCAATACAACGACTAGTACTTAGGGACAAAGAGAACTATTACAATAGTTATTGTATAGAGCAGTGGTTCTCAAACTTTTTTGGTTCGCAGCGCACTGTAAAACATAAAAATTTTCTGGCGCACTTTGTGTACAAAATTAAAAATATATTAATATATTTTAAAATATGAATAAAAATAAGCTATAGAAAACTATTACTAACCTATACAAATGGGTTTCTTCTCATTTTTAAAATATACTTTCATAATACTTTGAGGGACACCTAGCCACCTCTTAGGGGGCACCAGTGTGTCTGGGCGCACCGTTTGAGAATCACTGGTATAGAGGTAGAAGAGGAGAACAAAAAGGAAAGAACAAGAGCCCTATTTCAAAAGATTAGAGAAATGAAAGGGAAATTTAAACCAAGAGTAGGGATGTTGAATAATTAACAGGGGAACACACTGAATGACCAAGATGAAATAAAAGGAAGATGGAAGCAATACACTGAAGAACTCTGTAAAAGAGATGCCAGGTTGATTCATGGAGGAACCATATGATGAAGAACCAGAAATATTAGAATGCAAGGTGAAAGCTTTTCTTAAAATACCTGGAAGAAACAAATCACCAGGAACAGATGGCATACCAATAGAGTTCCTACAAGCTACTGAGACTGAATCTGTCCAAATTTTGAAAAAAGTTTGTCAAGACGTGGAAAACTAAACAATGGCCCATAGACTGGAAGCGTTCAATATACATCCCAATTCCAAAGAGAGGGGATCCCGGGGAATGCAGTAATTATCAAACTATTGCCTTAATATCCCATGCAAGTAAAGTAATCCTCAGGATTCTACAACAAAAGCTCTTATCATTTATGGAGCTAGAAATGCCAGATGTCCAAGCTGGATTTAGAAAGGGAAGATGTACCAGAGATCATATCGCCAACACACGTTGGATAATGGAACGGAGCAAGGAATTTCAGAAGAAAATCACCCTGTATTTTTTAGATTACAGCAAAGCTTTTGACTGTGTAGACCATGAAACACTATGGAATGCTTTAAAAGAAATGGGGTGCCACAGCATCTGATTGTCCTGATGCGCAACGTATACACTGGACAAGAGGCTACTGTAAGGACAGAATATGGAGAAACCGATTGGTTCCCCATCGGAAAGTGTGTGAGACAGGGGTATATTTTATCACCCTATTTGTTTAATCTATACTCAGAACATATCATACGGAAAGCGGGATTGGACCAAGATGAAGGAGGTGTGAAAACTGGAGGGAGAAATATCAGTAATTTAAGATATGTAGGCGATATCATACTACTAGCAGAAACCAGTAATGATTTGAAACGAATGCTGATGAAAGTTAAAGAGGAAAGCACCAAAGCAGAGCTACAGCTGAACATTAAAAAGACCAAAGTAATGACAAGAGAATATTTATGTAACTTTAAAGTTGACAGTGAGGACATTGAATTTGTCAAGGATTATCAATACCTCGGCACAGTCATTAACCAAAATGGAGACAATAGTCAAGAAATCAGAAGGTGGGTAGGGCAGCTATGAGAGAACTAGAAAAGGTCTTCAAATGCAAAGATGTATCACTGAACACTAAAGTCAGGATCATTCAGACCATTGTATTCCTGATCTCTATGTATGGATGTGAAAGTTGGACAGTTAAAAAAGCAGATAAGAGAAAGATCAACTCATTTGAAAAGTGGTGTTGGAGGAGAGCTTTGTGCATACCATGGACTGCGAAAAAGGCAAATAATTGGGTGTTAGAACAAATTAAACCAGAACTGTCACTAGAAGCTAAAATGATGAAACTGAGGTTATCATTCTTTGGATACATCATGAGAAGACATGACTCACTAGAAAAGACAATAATGCTGGGAAAAACAGAAGGGAGCAGAAAAAGAGGAAGACCAAGCAAGAGATGGATTGATTCCATAAAGGAAGCTACAGACCTGAACTTACAAGATCTGAACAGGGTGGTTCATGACAGATGCTCTTGGAGGTCACTGATTCATAGGGTCACCATAAGTCGTAATCGACTTGAAGGCACATAACAACAACAGACAAAGGTGCTTGCTATTGAGAGCAATTAGGACAGGATTCTACAAATATTTGGTCACAACATTAGTATTTTTTTTTTATTGAATTTATTAGTCGCCCATCTGGCTGGTTGTCCAGCCACTCTGGGCGATGTACAAAATAGGCATACAGTACCTAGACATTAAAAATCTAAAAACAATGAAGATAAAATCTAGCCCACCACAAAAGCCCGCCTAAAGAGCCAGGTCTTCAAGGCCCAGCGGAAACTCATCATGGAAGGGCATGGCGGAGATCATTTGGGAGGGAGTTCCACAGGGTGGGGGCCACAAATGAAAAAGCCCTCTCTCTAGTCCTCACCAGTTTGGCTGTTTTGACTGATGGGATGGAGAGAAGGTCTTTTGAGGCTGATCTTGTTGGGCGGCATAGCTGATGATGCTGGAGGCACTCCTTTAGATAGACTGGGCCAAAACCGTATAGGGATTTAAAGGTCAAAGCCAACACCTTGAATTGGGCCCGGCAAGCAACTGGTAACCAGTGCAACTCTTTTAGCACTGGCGTGATATGATTGGGATTCAGTGCCTTCCTTCACATAATCAGTTTTGCAGTGAAGAACAGCAAACTCACCATAAATAAGATAGTTGTCTGCTGGTTGGTTGGCTACAGTGGGAGAAAGAACCGGTGAAAGCTTTTGGTGCTCCCTGTTCCTCCAAACGGGAGGGGACAGTGTACACCCTAGGTGAGAGATGTGGGTGGCTTGATTGAAGATTTAAATGTTTGTTTCATTCCTAATATATGTGTTCCATATATCGTGACTGATCTGTATTTTGTGAGTTTGCTATTTTATATTTTGATTCATTTATTGAAGTTATTGCACTTTTATATTTCTTATCTATTAGACAATTTTGTTTTTCTTTGTTAATGCTTTTACTGTATATTAATTTTGTTTTAGAACATTTTGTTTTTATTTTCTGATGCTTTACTATTGTTGTGAGCCACTCGACTTGGTTGTTGGGAAAGTGGTATACAAATATCAAACAGAGTGCATGAATGACAGTTTACTTCAGGGTATAATGCTGAGTGACTGCATGCTAATGTGAATGACAAAGCCTTATATATGAAACAGCCCAACTTAGTGACATGTTGCCACCAAGAAGAGTACTCATGCGCTCCTGTGATTTGCCTTCTCTTACATGGTTGTATAATTCATATGTAGGATACAGCCATGTGAGATTATATCATGGGAAAGCTACAAGTCTCATTAATATTCGTTCATGTTTTTGACAGGTGTTATCTCTTAAAATTCTTAGTAGTAGTTCTCTGTTACAGTGTTCTATTTGTATTGTTTCTGCTTAATGTTGACATGCATTGCCATTTTACAATACAATCATTTGTGTACCATTCACGTGTTTTGTTCACATGGATGAACTCTAAATTAGGAGAATATCTCTCACTACTGAATTTGTTCTGTCCCTCATGTTACCCCTGTATGTCTTAAAGCCATGTAATGCTGTCTGCACTCAGAGGAAGGCAATGGAAAATCCCCTCTGAATACCGCTTATCACGAAAACCCTATTCATAGGGTCGCCATAAGTCGGAATTGACTTGAAGGCAATCCATTTTCAATGCTGTCTGCAGTAGGTTGCAGGATTTATTAAACCAAGTTGTTGAATGAAAATAAACGATTTCCTATTATAGTTTGGCCTTGGGGAGGGAAGAGAATGCATCTAAGTTATAGCAATAGAAGAAGAAGCAGTTCATACACAGCAAATGCACCATAAATGAGGCAAAGCAAAAACCACAGAAAATATCATTAGGATATCCTGGAGCACAGACAGAACCTTCTATGTCAAGGTGTGCTTCCCCCATCCCTTGCTTTGTATCCAGAGCCATAAATCATGACAGAAATTATGAGCTTCTATATGTCTATATATCATAACAACCAGTGTGTTTTTTCTGCTTTGGCTGGGCAATTGGATAGTGTTTCAAAATTCATATTAGGGCAATATCTTTATCTGGCCAACCACAATGTCACAAAATAGTGTGCAATTTTTCAAGTTCCACAGAGCTCTTCGTTAGGCTAGATGATAATCCTGATCTCTACCCACAGAGATGTGTTTGGCAACTTCACTATACGGTTTTCAGTGAATGCTGAAGATGCAGTTCCTTACCCTGGCCTTTGACACCTGATATATATATATATATATGGATCCACCTTATTGCTGTGATTGTAAGTTGTTTTAAGGTGTTTTTAATGTTGAATTTTAAATCGTTGTAACCTGCCCTGGGAAGACAGGCTGGTGGTGGTGGTGGTGGTGGCGATGGCAGTGGTGATGATGATAATAATTTTTCCATAATAAACTTATGGAGACAGAACTAAGTAGCAGCTGTTTTTTGTATTTTCATAAGATGGGTGATCAGCCATTATGAGTTCTCTCCTTCCCAGCAGACCTGGGTGCAACTTGAAACCTGCAAAGCACCTGAAAGGGCCTCATTTGAGTATCTGCTCCCTCCTCTCACACTCTGTTGTAAGATTCTTACCAGATGCAGACATGTCTTGAACAGCCTTTTTCTCTCCCCCCCCCCCAATTGCATTTTTGTTTAAAAAACCCGTCTAGCCCAAGGAAATGTTTGGGGGAACTTGAAAGCTTGCACAGTCTTTTATGTCACTCTAGTTGGCTTTGTAAAGATATTGCCCTAATATGTATTTGTGTTTTTTTCCTATAAACTGACATGGCTAACCTTTTACTTTTCTGGGGTAATGTTTATTTCTATATCGATAAACAACCACTTGGGAGCAGCATGATATATGTTTGGATATGCCAACTACCATGAAAACAGTTCTGCATTATCTTTTTGAGGAGATGCACCAACTTCATAGGAGCTCTGGGCTCCTTCCCCCCATAGGTTGAATGAGCAGAGCTGGAATGTATTGATTTCTCATGAGTGGGGATAGTCATTGTTTGTAGCACAGCTTCTTTCTTTTCTCCTATGGGATTTTTTTGGGGGGGGGGTTGCTACTGCTGTAAGTGGCAGCAGGAACTATTTTGGCAGCCTGGTTGCCATTTTGCATCCTCCACAACAACCTGGTGTCATTATAAATTATAAAAAGTATAAATTGTGGTGGGGAAAATAATTACTGTCATCAAAAAATGGTGGCAATATTCTGAGAAAAGTCTATGAAGTGGCCTTTTTCTTAGAAATTAGAAAAAGTGTTCTGCTCAGCTGACACCGGCTGTGAACCACAGTGCAGGTAGCATGAGAAATATCTTGGAAAGGGAGCCAAGTGACATATTTTGGTTGATGGTGGGTGGTGATGCTTTCTAGTCAATATGACCTTATACAGGCATTTAAAAATGAATGCATTCTATAGATTTGAAATGAAAACAAAGAAATACCCTTCTGTACGTCAGATGTCATGACCTTCCTATCAGCTTGGCTGCTAACTGATCTTTAGTATCACACACATTGGAAATAATATCTTCTACCAGCTTCTTCTCAGCTTACTTTTCTAACCTTTTGCTTCCTATGCAAGCCTTCCAGCTCAGTTCTGTGTTTGGGTATACAAGCTAAACTTCTCAGTATGCTGTTTTCCTTTTAGCTGCCCAATTACACCTTTGTTGTCCCTTATGCTCTACCTTGAATCCCCTTGGGAACATAAGACAGTGTAACATAGTGTTGGCTGTCCCTCTTGAGTTCACTTTCTTTCACATCTCAGGTCATTAGTGAGATCAGCCAAGCATTCTGAGTGGTGGTGATGTGGGCTTTTGTTTGTCTGTTTAAGCTTTTATTGTATCTGATGCTTTTTGTATGTTTTTAGTAAGAGTATATTTAGATGTATGCAAAAGAATGATCAGAATCCAAAGTAAATATGTGGTATAAAATTATTATTGTTCTAGAGAAGTATAAATGCTAGTGTTTAGAATTTTGGCTGTGCATTTTATTTTTCTGGGAACCCCTGCTGGGTGAAAGAATGGAGAATGCTGGCATTTATAATGAACTGGAGAACTATTTATCTGCCCTCAGGCTGACTGCTGGCAACCTAGCAGCCATCCTTTCAGCCTTCCGTTTCCTCTCAAGCCCACATATTTTTATCTATTTATGAACTTCCTAAATTAGGATGTTACATTAGTATGAGGTAGTGAGTTTAAAATGTAGGCACCAGAGCATTGTAGGACTTTAAATGTTATTGGTACATGATGACAATAGTATTTTGGTCAGATTTTTTTTGGGGGGGGGGACGAGGTTAGTTTTAAGATGTGTAATAGGATGTGTGACAAATTCCCAAGACCAAGATAGTGCAGATCTTTGAAACCAAGAGAAAAACAATCTTTGGTCCAACCCTCATCATAAATCTTAGTCTGAAGCTGCAATTCTAAACAAATGTGGAAGTTTAGATAGACTACTTCAGATGGCAGATGAATAATTTTTTAAAGCTCACTTGCCTATGTGTGTGTGCATGTGTGCACGCACACACACACACCCCTACTTCCCTGCAAGTAGGAACCTAATATAGCAGGGAGAAGCTTGGGAACTTTTCTCCCCTCTGTACTTGCTGTCTTTTTAAGGTTGGAAAGCATTTATTTATTTATTTATTTGTTGAATTTCTATACCGCCCGACTAGCATAGCTCTCTAAAAATTCCTACCAGCACCAACATCTGTGCCTAAAGCTGTACAGTCCACTTCAGGACTTTAACCTCATGCTGCTGCATTTGTAGATGAACCTCAATTCAGGGTTGCTATTAAGCATATATACTATATTCACTATTAAGTGAAGGCATGTGTGTATAAAATTTTGTTTCTGTTATACAAATGCACTCTGAGTTGTTAGTTTCATTACCTGAAAGCACATTTAAACACTTTTGACAGGGAGTTAAACTTTTTTCCTTTTTTTCGTCTCAGTTTCACTGCAACAGTTTTTCAACAGTAAGATACACGGTTTCACTAATGAGGATGTATTTTTGCTACTGAAATAAGATAATTGTTACATACATTTCTTACTTTTTAATGTTTATTTCTCTCTGCTGGGCTTTAGAAATTTAGAGAGCACAAAAACCTGTGGAGAATTTCTGTATAAACATTCATGTATCTGTATTGGGGGACTGGCTATCAATGGGATTCTCGCAGCTCCTCTGAAAATGCATCAGAGCCTTGTATGCCTTCATGTATGTGCAAGTCACATAGCTGCACTTTGCTCATGGGTACTATTGGCACCTACAGTACCAGTGAGACTGTATGATTAAATGGACTATCTATGTGCCAAAGCAATCAAAGCCCATAGATATAGAAAGCTGTCCTGTACTAGATGTTTGTACATCTAGTCCCTTATTGTCTACTGGGACTGGCAGAAAGTTTCAGTCTCCCTCTCAACTGGAGAGGCAAGATATTCACCCTGGGACCTGATGCATACAAAGCCTGTGTTCTCCATCAGCAAGCTATGATCCCCGTACAGTAGGGCCCCGCTTACCAGTGTTCCGTTTTGCGGCGTTCCGCTGATGCGGCGGCTTTCAATTCAGGGAAATTCCACATTTTAAAGCCGATTTTGCGATTTTACGGCATTTTGCGACATTTTCATGTGACGCAGCCCATTATAGTCAATGAGTTCCACTTTACGGCGGGGGCCTGGTCCCTAACCTGCCGTATAAGCGGGGCCCTACTGTATTAGTGTTATACAGTCCTCAGGAGTCTTTGGGCATCATCAAGTGACAATGGGCAAAGATATCAACATATCCAGTCTTTGGAGGGCATTTACATAGCAGACAACAGAAAAAGTGACAAATAGTACAATTCAAACCTGAAGTACTGGAATCTTTGAGTCTGTCTAAACTACTGTAATGGTGTGATTTCTTGGCTGATTGAATCTCATGGTATAAAATTTGCCACAGTATAAACTGAATCAGCAGGCACTAGTGACTGTTGCTAGACCTTGGAAAAATAAGATGGTGAAGCTAGGTAGGCAATTTTGTGTGCAAGGTCTGCAGGACTTGAACAGCTCCCAGGCAGAAAGCTTGTTCTGACAATCACTTGAGAAAAACTGAATCCCATGTAGTAGTGAATATCCTCACAAATATCTCTTCTTGATATTTATCCTTGAGAGGACCAATATGAATTGAGCCTGTAACTGAAGATTCTGAACATATGTGCATTGGAGACATCTTGTTGAACTATATATTTTATTTAAAATAATTTTACCCCATCCCTCAGCTATAAAGGCCCCCAGAGGAGTTTACAGCAATTAATAAGTTACACCATATTACAGCACAAAAAAAATGGCACAATAGGAAAAGGGACTTAGGATGAAGGGGGGCAACCTCCATTTACAGCAGAGGGTGATGGTGAAGCAAGTGCCTGCAGTTGCTCCTTCTCTAGCCAATGGCTGGGGCCAGGTTGGTCTTGCCCCTTGCCATGATGTTCATAGGAAGCAGTCTCCCAGGAGCCCTTGGTCTCCTGTAGATGGCAGAGGCTCTGCAGTCCAAAGCTACCTATTTGTTTGTTTCCTGCCCTTCCTCCCAGTAGGCGCCCAGGGCGGCAAACAAAAGCACTAAAAACACTTTAAAACATCATAAAAACAGATTTTAAAATATATTAAAACAAAACATCTTTAAAAGCTTTAAAAACATCTTTTCTTTTAAAAAAAGGTTTAAAAATATCTATTTTTTAAAAAGAGGTTTAAAAATCTCTATTTTTAAAAAAAGAAGATTTAAAAATATTAGAAAAGAATTCCCACACAGACTGGGATAAGGTCTCAACTTAAAAGGCTTGTTGAAAGAGGAAAGTCTTCCGCAGGCACCGAAAAGATAACAGAGATGGATTGCGTCTAATATTTAAAGGGAGGGAATTCCCAAGGGTAGGCACCACTACACTAAGCCTGTGTTTACTATGTTGTACAAAATGGATCTCCTGATAAGATGGTATCTGCAGGAGGCCCTCCCCTGCAGAGTGCAGAGATCGACTGGTTATATAAAGGATAAGATGGTCTTTCAGGCATCCTGGTCCCAAGCTGTATAAATCTTTGTACACCAAAACTAGAACCTTTAACTTATCCCAGTAGCTAATAGGTAGTCAGTGCAATTCTTTCAGCAGCAAGGTGACATGTTGGTGATACCCTGCCCCAGTGAGCTGCAGCTTCTTGACCAACCTCAAGGTTAGCCCCACATAGAGCGCATTACAGTAATCCAGCATGAAGGTTACCAGTGCGTGGACAACAGTGGTCAGGCTATCCCGGTCCAGAAACAGCCTCAGCTGTCTTACCAGCTGAAGCTGGTAAAAGGCAGTTCTAGCCACGGAGGTCACCTGGGCCTCTAGAGACAAAGATGGATCTAGGAACACCCCCAGACTACAGACCTGCTCTTTCAGAGGGAGTACGATCCCATCCAAAGCAGGCAACTGACCAATTATCTGCACTTGGGAACTACCAAGCCACAGTGCCTCCATCTTGCTAGGATTCAGAGTCAGTTTATTGGCCCTCATCCAGCCCACCACTGAATCCAGGCAGTGGTCCAGGGCTTGTATGGCCTCTGCTGATTCAGATGTTACAGAGAAATAGAGTTGGGTATTGTCACCTCACCCCAAATCTCCTGATGACTACTCCCAATGGCTTCATATAGATGTTAAACAGCATGAGGGACAAGATGGTGCCCTGCAGTACCACACAGCACAACTGCCAGGGGGCCGAAAGGCAATCATCCAGTGCTGTTCTCTGAGAACAACTCTGGAGATAGGATCGGAACCACTGTAAAACAGTGCCTCCAATACTGATCTCACCAAGTGGACACAGAAGGATACCATGGGTTAATGGTATCAAAAGCCGCTGAGAGATCAATTAACAGTAACAGTGTCGCACTCCCCCTGTCCTCCTTCCAATAAAGGGCATCCATCAGGGTGACCAAGGCCGATTCAGTCCCATAACCAGGCCTGATCCCAGACTGGGATGGGTCAAGATAATCTGTTTCATTTGCTGTGCCACAACCCTCTCAATCACCTTCCCTAAGAAGGGGGTATTTGCAACTGGTTGGTAGTTGTCACAAACCAATGGGTCCAGGGTGGGCTTTTTCAGGCCTCTTTCAGTGTGTCTGGAGCCATTCCCTCCTGCAATGATGTATTGACCACACCCTGGATCCACTCAGTCAAACCCCCTCGGCAAGCTTTAATAAGCCAAGCAGGGCAAGGGTCAGGAGGACACTTTGCTGGCTGCATCAGTACAAGCACCTTGTCTACGTCATCAGGCCTCATCAACTGAAACTGTTCCCAAGAAGTTGCAGGAGACATTGCACTGGACACCTCATTGGGGACTACAGTAGGTGTGGATGGGGCATCAAGATTGCTACAGAGGCAAGCAACTTTGCCCTCAGAGTGCCTTGTAAACAATTCACAGTGGGCCTCCGAATTGTCTAAAACTCCATTTCTTGGAGTTGATGTCAACAGACCCCTGACAATATGGAAACACTCCAATGGACAGCTACTTGAGGATGCGATGGTGGCAGGGAATGGGCCTTCTTCGCTGCCCTCACTGCCACACAGTAGGCACGGTTATGATGTTTTACTCATGCCTGATCAGCCTCACAGCACGTCTTTTGCCACTTGCACTCTAGCCATCGTCCAGCCTGTTTCATTGTCCTTAGCTCACTGGTGTACCAAGGTGCAAACCGGACTCCACAATGCTGGAGAGGGCGCTTGGGGACAACCGTGTCAAGAGTTTGACATGCCTCACTGTTCCACAGCATGACAAGGGCTTCAACAGGGTCACCTGCTCTATGTTCTGGGAACTCCCCCAGGGCATTCAGGAATCCAGTGGATTCTGTTAGTCTCTGTGGGTGGACCATCTTAATCTGTCCACCACCCCTGTAAGGAAGGATTGGAGCCATAAAAACTTCACCATGAAGTTGTATGACCATGACAGTGGTCTGACCTACAATCTTCTTGTCAAGTAATCAGATCTTTAAGGAATGAGTGGCATAGAATATTTTATGGGCAGGCTGCTGTAAGCTTTCTGATTAGGGTATCAACAGTGGGTTTCTTTTTTTGCCAATTGGAAAAAAAAATGCTGATCTAGACCAGTAGTGCAGTAGCAAATTCAGAAGTGCAGGGTCCTTTCATGAAGTCACAGCCATGCCCTCCCTCTTTTTTTGCTGCTGGGTTGAGAATGAGATCCTCTTGAATGCCTTCTCCCACAGCAACAGATGTTCCTAGGACCAGTGAGCACAAATGAGAGTGTTAGGTACTGAAAAGAATCTTCACAGTGGCTGACTCACCTCCTTTCACTCTGATTGGCTTCAATCAGCAGGAAAGGAGAAGAAAGCATGTTAGAAGACTCTTCTCAGTGACTAACATACTCCCTTTTCATGCTGATTGGCTCATAAGATGCTGGAGACATAGGGACCCTTCTGGGACCCTGCTCCCCAAAACATAAGGGGTCTAAGACCCCCCTGAGACCCTGGATGACTACACCACTGATCTAGACTCAACTCCATTGTTGTAATTTGCTAGCTGCTATCTTGCTTTGGAACACTGTGGTCCTCTTAACACTTTGAAGATACCTTGGAAACTTTGTCTTGTTTTTTCTGATTATGTAAATCTGGCACCAGTCTATCTAAACTGCCTTTTTAAGACACAAGTGCTTTTACTTTAGCTGAAACACAACAAGGTGGGCATATATGTAACATAATATATCCTTTTCATATGTGGGGTGCTTTTAGACTCTTGAAGATGGTTTCTCACTCATTAAAGAGTTTTCTGTTATGATAGCTTGGAGAGGAGGCTGCCTTCCTCAGCCTTCTCACTAAGTTGAAGTCTCATGATAAATTATCTCTTTATGTTTCCAAAATGCTGGGTTCCCAAGCTTAACTCATTAATGAGACTGGAATGTATTTCATAAAGGCTGGCTTGTTGCACCAGAACCACAGAGTAAAAAGAAAGTTGCAATTTAATTCATTGGTGGTGGAAACACATTTGCACTTCAGCAAGCCTGCTAAAGAGAAAGCAATGAAGATTGATTCCAACTCCCCTCCAGCAAAAAAAATCAATTTGTTTCTCCTTTATTTCATCTACATATATCCTCTTAAACATGCTTTATTTTTAGAAAATATATAGAAATCATTCATTACATTTAAAAACATGAAGTTCATATGAAGAATTTTTAAAAAAAGGAAAAAAAGAATACTTTCATCCATAAAGACTGAACTGTTTCAAAGCTAAACTAGTTCAGGCAGTCTACTCCCTAGCGGGAATAGCTAAATCTCTTATTTTAAAACTAAACAAGATTACTCCAAAAGCTAGCGTTGAAATAGCTTTTTGCGTAATGCCAACAGTCTCCTGTGTAGAGCCATCAATTGTACTCTTTAGGTGCTTAAAATTCTAGGACGTTTAATTCAGCTTGCTGTTAGAAGACAAGAGATTGCTATTTGATTTCCTGACATTAGTTTAACAAAGAATTTGCCGTGTCAGCTACAATACCATGAAATGGAATCTTCATTTCTAGTTGTATTCATTCCATGACAATCTCAATTTTTCCCTTCATCTCATTTTATTGAGACTGCTATTTTTCAATTGTTAAGTTTGGAGTAGCTTTGCTATTGATTTTATAAGATGAAGATCAAACCCTAGTAGCTGTATTAAGAATTTTAAAATGTGTTAGATTATATTAGAAGATCAGAAGTATATTAAAATTTGTATTGAAACAAAATGCATTCATGAAGACTCCTGCTTTGAAAGGCAGCTTCGTACCCTCTACCCCTCATGTTAATAAAATTATTGTTTAATCTTTGTGTTATTTACTGTTGCTTGCAGCATTCCGATAAATGGATTGTCAGATATTCATTAAGCATATTAAGGAAATGGTATTTGCTGCAGATAGCTTTAATTTCTCCATTCTTCTTGTAATAGCGTTTCATTCCAATTTTGACGTAGTAGAACAAATAGGAAATTAATGGGGGGAAAACCCCAATCAAAACAAGAGAGTTGGAAATAGCTGCCTTTCATCAACAGGAATTCTGATAACTTCAAGAAATTAGCTTAAAGTAAGACACATGAATATTATAAAAATGTTAACTTTTCCCAGCTACAACTTCTGAAATAAATTGTAACCTGACTGCGCTCATCCTTTGCTGTGTTGGTTTTGTTGTATATTTTCTCCAAATTAATAATCACAGAGAACTTTCAAAAGTTGCAAAATTCATAATACTCACAAAGCTCTTTTACTTAGGAATTATTGTTCAACTCACCCACATGTGACAATGTAATGCACATTTTATTGCTTATATACATGCTTCAAAAACATAGGGCAATCATGGCTTTTGTGTGTGTGTGTGTGTGTGTGTGAGAGAGAGAGAGAGAGAGAGAGACAGAGATCAGCACATGCAATCTACAAGATTTTTAAGGCCAAGCCCTTGGTTTTTCTTATACATGTGCTGGCCCCATCATTGCTCCCACATGGGGGAAGTAACATTTCAGCTGGGATAAGCACCCTCTGGAAGCCCTGATCAAACCATTTTTCTACCTCAAAAAGGAAGGTGAAATTGCAGTAGTTGAGGCTTCATGTTGGTTGTCAACATGGATACCCAATTTGATGTGTTACTTTGAGACTTCTTTGTGTATATGCATTTTTAATGCATGAAGTAGAGATTTTGGACTGACTAGTCTAAAAGCTGCTGTTAGCATAATCTTACAGCTACAACCACTATTCATCGCTCAGTGCAGGGTTCTATCATTTGGTTTTAAAAAGCTTTTCCACAAACAACTTCCACAATTCTGGATGTATAATATAAACTGCCTGAGCTTTCCACATCCTTGTAGTCTACCCTAGATTGTCCCGGGGGGGGGATGATCACCAACAACATGCAGTTTATGATTCTGTTAGGCTGCTGTCATGGGGTCTTCAGGCTGGCAATAATATTAATGTCAAAAATAAGCCCAGTAAAAGTTAAATAAGCCAGTAGAAGCAGCAATTTTAAAAGTGCATTGAGGATAACACTATTTTAAGAGATTGAGACTGATGACAGACCTCAAAGAAAGAAGATATGACTTGACAAGGCATCAAATATATATCAAGATGAGGGTTGTAGCACCATCTGTAGCAGTGTACTTTCACAAACCATGCCATGTCAAGAATTCAGAAACTACAAAGGTGGAAGAGGTGTGTAATACAGGATGGTAACTTGCAGTTCTGTGAATGTTAATTCCACAGCAGTAACTTCAGCCTGAAATATATGCTCATCATTGCCAGTCAGCCACAATATATATGGAATCACAGCTGTTCTTTACCAAAATTCCAAGGAAAAAACCCAGAAGCAACTGGCTCTAGCACCACCAGATAGTAGTCATTGTGATGTTAAGGGAATACAGCTTGAGGCTAGAGGAGCTCTAGGCCTGGTTTTATCAAAAAATCAGGAACCAGTGTTACCCTCCAGGCAAGAAAGATGTGAACAAAAAATTTTTTCCTTGCAGAACTATTCTTGTAGTTTAATAGAGGCCTAAAACAGGACTCCGCAGTGGGCCCTAAAAATCTGCATTTCCCTATTCTTCCCCAAAGTTCTACTTAGTTAAAAGGCAGGCTTATTCACAGCTATGCCCTGGTGGGCTTTTCTGATGCCTAATGTGAGTTCCCGTTTGTTCTAAGTAAAATGGTTTGGTCACTATTCTTTGTGTAAAGAGTACATATTTTAATCACCGTAGTATTGTTCTGCACTCAGTTTCCTCACACCAAACTGACAACAATCAGTATATTTTCTCAATAAAAAATCCCAGGTTAAATCAAGCTGCAAACACCATATCCATCATCAACAGATTGTCAGATTCATAGGATCCAAAAAGAAATACATATTCCATTGTGTCTTTGAATAAAACCACTCCCCTTTCTTTCTCAGCATAATTAATTATCCTATTTATTCCATCAGCTTTTAATGAGGGTAAACTGTTGCAAG
Source organism: Rhineura floridana (assembly GCF_030035675.1). Taxonomy (NCBI): domain Eukaryota; kingdom Metazoa; phylum Chordata; class Lepidosauria; order Squamata; family Rhineuridae; genus Rhineura; species Rhineura floridana. The sequence continues at coordinate 63,999,945 of NC_084487.1, read as the reverse complement.
ATTAGAAAACACATTTTATAACTAATAATTTTAACCCCCTGAATAAACAAAAATGGTATAAATAAAAAAATATTGTATAACATGTGTCCAATGGTGCTCACTCGTACAAATAGACAGTCCAGTGAAATAAAAATTCAGCAAATAAAGATAAGCCATCAGATGATCAGAGAAGATAAACATACCACTGGGGCCTAGTTAAAGCTGTGTTTGTGTGTATGTGTAGGGGTGGGGACCTTCAAGGAAACGGCTCCGAGCATACTCAGGCTGAACTTCAAGGCAGTACTTCTAAATTCTTTACTGAGGCTGTTATATAGCTTTCATGACAACAGATGGAGTAGAAACCTTCCCACACAGACAGTTCCTCCAGATCACATGGCTTTTCTGCTTAGAGACACATGAGAGGGACCTTTTTGCCATAGCTATACTTTCGGATTTGGATTGCCTGAGTGGTGCAGAGACGTGATTGGCTAGAGAACAGGAGATTGGCGGAAATGTCTCCCCAAGCTTCTGGAAGTTCATAGAAATATAAAATGTCTGTGGGACAGGAAAAAGTGTGGGTTTGAAATTTTTGCAGGTTTTTTTTTTTAAAAAGGTTTGACATTCTCCTTGGGAGCACTGCGCCCCAATAGTCCTAGTGGAGCAGCCTCCAGTGGCTGCAGGTAACCAAAACAGACTGTGTTTCCAAGCTGCTGTTTCTTTGTTTTTATGGAAAACCGAGCACCCCATAGTCATATCATAGGCAAATGAATGGGGGAGTGCCACAATAACATATCAGAGTTCAGTTTGCTAGAGACAGACATTAAACATAACAAGAGTTGACAACACATTCACAATACTTTTCTATGTTAAAAACTGAGTCCTGTGCATATAATTTCTCAGTGTATTCATTGGAGCTTGAAAATGGAAATGGACTGCCTTCAAGTCGATCCCGACTTATGGCTACCCTATGAATAGGGATTTTATGGTAAGCGGTATTCAGAGGGGGTTTACCATTGCCTCCCTCTGAGGCTAGTCCTCCCCAGCTGGCTAGGGCCTGCTCAGCTTGCCACAGCTGCACAAGCCAGCCCCTTGGGGGGCAATTGGGCTCCTTAGGACTATGCAGCTTGCCCATGGCTGCACAGGTGGCAGGGCACATAACCCCTGAACTGTGGGGGTGATCTTGACACCCAGGAGACACGAGTGGGGATTTGAACTCAGACTCTGAACTCCCAGCCAGGCTCTCCTCCTCACTGTGCTATACCAGCTGTCACAGTGGAGCTTACTCCTAGGTAAATTTACATCGGATTGCAGCCCAAGTTTATCATTGGCCAAAGTCCAAAGAATTATTCTTGGCTTGTAATAAAATACCTTGTCTCTAGTAAGTTTGAATAGCGCAAATAGTTGCAAACAGTAGACTGTAGATATGTACACCTGAGATAGAAAGCAGCATGCGATGAATATTATGCTCAAATGGGCTACCAGAATGGATATGCTTTATAATTTCATTAATTCCTGATTGGGCACCATAGGGCCTAAGATCTGATTTGCATGGTTTCTGGATACTGGAAACAGCCCGTCTGCGTGCCAGGCAGGAGAAAAGTGAGCCCACTATAACATATTGCGGTCCCAAAGCCTATCACATGGAAACTATTTCCAGGCTCTTCTGTGTGATGAAAGTAATGTGTAGACCAGCCGTATGAAACAGTTTTTCATGTTAATTCCTCCCTCCTCATCTCCTCAGTTTAAACATAAAAGGGGGGAAATCCATATGCAGCAGAACAGAAAAATAAGAAATATAGATAATGCTGACTCAGTTGATGACTGGCAGGTACTTCAGCTGATTGGATTTCGGTTACATCTGGATAGCTTTTTCTGTCAATCCCAGAGCCAACTTGTTATTTATACTACAAACAGAATTCAGTATTGGAAGGATTTCCACTGCTGGATTGTTAAAGCTGCTTAGACCTTCCAGAGGCTTAATTTGGGATTAAATGGCATTTTGCTCATAAAATCTATTTAGTTAATTCACTGCAATATGTGTCCTCTCCTGCAGTTTTAATGTGCTACTATTTTTTTTTCTTCTGTTTGAAATAAAACATGCTTCTTGGCTTTAGTTTTCCTTTAGCAAGACACTATTAGGTATTATTAATACTGCAAACAAATGTAAGAATTGGCATAATAATTTGAACACATTTTATAGCTGTCCTAACTCTTCAAGCTACATGTGTACATTTCTGCCTCATTTGTTCAATTTCTGTATCGTAGAAAATGGCAGATCAGAATATTCTGCTCTTGTAGTCCATCCAAACGTCTGCAGTATAACCCCATTTTACAAAGTCTGCTGTTGAAATGTCCAATGTATACAATAGACCTGCATGTGTGCTTGCAGTTTTCTCCTTTGTCTTACATGGAGGAAGTAACTACCAGCGTGGTCTGTTCGCACAGTTTGGACACCTTCTTTCTATTCACTTATCCCTCTTCTATTCCCAGGTTTTAAACTTGGCTTTCTCCAAAAGTTTAGCATACCATCCAATGTTTAGCTCAGCCCTCCGGATGTTGCTGGATTCCAATCTACATCATCCTCAGCCAGCATGACCAATAGTCAGGAATTATGGGAGCTGTTGTCGAAATCATCTAGGAGGGTGCCAGATTGGGGAAGGCTGGCTTTGCTCATTTTAACTATACTGGATAAAACATACTTTTCAAAAGTATATGTGTATTTCCAAATTAAAATTGGTTTACACAAAATATCGCTGTGCTGAAACCTTTGCCACAGCCATCTAAAGACAGCCTATGTAGCATGGTCTCTCACTGACCCTGACAACCAGTTGTGTTCTGGTTTGAAGACTCATTATTCCCACTTTTATGGAAGCACTCTTACAATGTGTCTTTATATGCCTATGTTGTTTGCCTATGAAATATAGATGTTTAATGCTTTTGTTTGAACTTAAATCACTGTCATAAGGCATCGTATCCACCAGAGGCAATGTAAGAAGTTTTGTTGGGCAAGCATTAATAGTGGAGGTGATGTTAAAATTGTATCTGGGACCTTTTAAAATGTGTTTAATTTTATATGCAGTGACAAGGGCTACACTGTAGGCTAACCTGTTCTGGAATTTAATTCAGTAGTGTTTATTCTAGAGTTGTGCAGTAGGAGTCTCAGCAAAAGTGTTGAATTATGTGTGATATATAGGGGTAGATTGGGTGAATCTACAAGACGTTTCATTGATTAAAATGCCACACATGATTGCTGTGTTTTTAATCAGATCTTGGGGGGGAGGGAACTGTGCAAATTCATTTTCTTTCCCAGAGGAAAGGTATAGTTGATGAAGGGTTAGAGGATTTATGGGGGTCTCAAAGCATATAGCAGATGGGCTGGATTAGGACTCAAGAGTACAGTAATCCAAATTCTTGCTGCCAAGCATTATAAAGAACTCTGCCGCTGGATTCTTCTAAATTTATAGGAAAAATATAAGAAAAAAGTAACTGCTGTGGTGGTGGGTGTATTCCCTCAAGTCGATTCTGACTTATAGCGACCCTATGAATAGGGTTTTCGTGGTAAGTGGTATTCAGAGGTGGTTTACCATTGCCTTCCTCTAAGGCTGAGAGGCAATGACTGGCCCAAGGTCACCCAGTGAGCTTCATGGCTGTGTGGGGATTCGTAGATGCTGAAGATAAAAGTACTGTTCCCTAAATTAATGGCTAGAGAAACAACTCTTGGTTTTTCTACCATAATAATAATATCCCTCACCCCATTTGAAACTTATTACAAGGCACCATGTTACCAGCTACTAAGAGTGGTGACATTGTTGGTTGGTCGTGTTTGGAAATTGTTTGAGATGTGCACCGACCACAAGATTATGTTTAGGTGCTTTTAACATATTGTGATATGAAGTTCTTTGTAGGCTGCCTGATTCATCTTGGAGTTCCCCTGAGTCTGCTTCATCTCTCTCTCTCCCTCTCTGCCCTCCTCCCCATTCACTTTTAGGAAATAAAAGCAGCTCTAGCTAGTAGATGAAGTTTGCAGACATATTAATCCCTCCAGAGTAGATAAAGGCTGCCACATCACAGACAAATACAGTGCCTTGCAAAAGTAATCAGACCTCTGATCAATGCTCTCATATCACTGAATTACAAATGGTACGTTATGATTTCATTCCGTATGATATTTTATTTTGAAACACTGAAACTCAAAATCAATTATTGTAATTATTGTACACTGGTTTTATGTTGGGAAATGTTTGTAAGAACCATAAATAATTGAAATGTGTGGCTTGCATAAGTATCCAAACCCTGTGCTGTGGAATCTCCCTGTTTACACAGATGAAAGAAATTGCCCCATCAAGGACACAATTACTACTGGCCTCCACCTGTGAACCATTAAAGTTGCTGTCACATGGTCAGGATAAAAACCTCACGGTTGAAGGATCATTGGTCAGGGTGTGGATCTGAAGGAAAATGAAGACCGAAGAGCATTCTACAGAAGTGAGAGATAATGTAATACAAATGCATAGATTAGGAAACAGGTACAAACTAATATCCAAGTGTTTGGATATCCCAGTGAGCACAGTTGGATCAATAATCAGGAAGTGGAAGCTGCATCTCACCACCCAGGTACTGTCAAGAAAAGGCTATCCCTCAAAACTCAGTGGTCAAACAAGAAAGAGATTTGTGAGAAAAGCCACAGAGAGGCCAACAAATACTTTGAAGGAGCTACAGAGTTCAGTGGCTGGGAGTGGAGTAATGGTGCACCAGTCAGCCATATCAAGAGCTCTGCATAACACTGGCCTGTATGGGTGGCAAGAACGAAGCCCTTACTCAAAAAGTACCATTTGAAAGCATGTCTGGAGTTTACCAGAAAGCATGAGAGTGTCCCAGTTGGGATTTGGGAAAAGGTGTTGTGGTCAGATGAGACCAAGATAGAGCTTTTTGACCAAAACTATGTGTGGCACAATCCTAACACTGCCCATGCCTCAAGACACACCATCCCTACAGTGAAGTATGGTGGTGGCAGCATCATGCTGTGGGGATGCTTCTCATCAGTAGGGGCTGGGCATCTTATTAAAATTGAAGGAAGAACGGATAGAGCAAAATACAGGGAAATACTGCAACAGAACCAACTTCAGTCCACTAAAAAACTGAAGTTTGAGAGGAAATTCACTTTTAAGCAGGATAGTGATCCCAAGCACAAGGCCAAAGCAATATTGGAGTAGCTCAAGAACAAAAAGGTGAATGTCCTGCAGTGGTCCAGTCAAAGTCCTGATCTCAATCCCATTGAGAATCTGTGGTGCTCTTTGAAAATTGCAGTCCACAAGTAACGTCCAGCCAACCTGAATGACCTGGAGCGAATCTGCCGAGAAGAATGGGCCAAAATCCCCCTGACACTGTGCAAGGCTGGTACATACGTATGCCAAAAGACTTAAAGCTGTTATTGCAGCAAAAGGTGGCTCTCCCAAATATTAATGTGTGAGGGTTGAATATTTATGCAAGCAACATGTTTCAGTTTTTTATGTTTCTTACAAACATTTCCCAGCATAAAACCAGTGTCAATTTACAATAATGGATTTTGAGTTTCAGTGTTTCAAAATAAAATATCATACAGAACGAAATTACAATGTACCATTTGTAATTCAGTAATAGGAGAACAATGGTCAGGGGTCTGATTACTTTTGCAAGGCACTAGGTTCAGGAGCCTTTGTGCTAGGTATTTTAATTTTTTTCTTTAAAGGTAAGGTCTCTAACTTTTTAATTTGAGGGTAGGATTGGATGAAATATACATGCAGGAGGGCGTCAGTCTTGCCAGATTTCACAAGTATAGCTGCTGTAGTCTTCCTGCAAGTGCAGCTGTTCATTTTTAAGGTTAGTAAAAAGGGAATAATTTAATCCCCCCCTTAGTATTTTGTGGGCAATTGTTCTGAAAATTGCAGTATGAGAGAGATGTAGCTAGGTAAAAAAAACAAAAAGCAACCTGTCAAATTGCAGACAAATAGGTCTAGGGACTTTTGTGCTTGGTGCCTTTTTAAAGTTGAATTTAAAAAAGTGATTCACTTTCAGTGTAAAACTATTCACTTTGATTTAACCTGTCAGTCACAACAGTGTTCTCTCCCCACCCTGGTGTTTGTTTTTTCCCTTCCCCAATCAGGTAAAGATTCAGTGCAGGAGGAAAAATTATAGAAGCTTGTCCTAGTAATGGCAAAGTATGAGCAAAGTAAAAACTTTGAAATAAGTAGGCAGATGATTACAGTGAGAATTGCCACAGTAGTGGTGGTTACTCATCCTATAGCATATAATCTAGCCCAAATCATGTAAGCAATACAGTAGGGCCCTGCTTATACGGCAGGTTAGGGACCAGGCCCCCGCCGTAAAGCGGAAATCGCTGTAAAGCGGAACTCATTGACTATAATGGGCCGCGTCACGCGAAAATGTCACAAAATGCCGTAAAATTGCAAAATCAGCTTTAAAATTGAGAGCTGCCGCATCAGTGGAATGCCGCAAAATGGAACGCCGGTAAGCGGGGCCCTCTGCAGGTGAGGCAAACACAAGATTCCAATTTTAGTTTCACGTTTTTTCTTATGTTGACTGAAAGAATATCATTTTCAAACAGCTAAGCAAATTATTTTATTTACTTATTTAGTACATTCCCAATGCACTGTTTATTATAACTGATGTCAGGTTAGTGTAGAACACAAATAAAAGCTCACTATGTATGGATGTGAAAGTTTGACACTGAAAAAGGTGGATAAGAGAAAAATCAACTCATTTGAAATGTGTGTTGGAGGAGAGCTTTGCGCATACCATGCTGTGAAAAAGACAAATAATTGGGTGTTAGAACAAATTAAACCAGAACTGTCACTAGAAGCTAAAATGATGAAACTGAGGTTATCATACTTTGGACACATCATGAGAAGACATGATTCACTAGAAAAGACAATAATGCTTGGAAAAACAGCAGGGAGTAGAAAAAGAGGAAGGCCAAGCAAGAGATGGATTGATTCCATAAAGGAAGCCACAGACCGGAACTTACAAGATCTGAACAGGGTGGTTCATGACAGATGCTCTTGGACGTCACTTATTCATAGGGTCGCTGTAAGTCATAATCAACTTGAAGGCACATAACAACAACAAGATTAATACAATCACAGTGAACGATCAAATAGTATGGAAACCATGTTTTTATCCAAGCTCATGCAAAGATGTTCAAAAGCCCCCTTAAGGCTCCCCTGAGTTCTCTGGAATTTAAAACCCCATATTTGGGGATGTTTACGCAGTTTTATTTGAGCTGTAATTATTGTTTAGGATTTAGATGAACAACAGGTTAAAATTTTTGAAGGGGCAAATGAAAGTACACCAAAAATGGAGGTGATTTTTGAAAATACTGAAAGCAAAAGGGAACTTATCATTTTGCATCTGCTCTTATAGGGCTCTCAGTCTGGGCTGAGCATATTCTTCTGTTTGATCCTAATCTCAGGTGCAGGACGGGGGAAACCCATCTGGCATCTTTAATTTATACAATGGAAATTTAATGTTTTAGTGCCAGATTTTAATCTCTACCACAGCATTGTAAATTTGGAGTAGGTCTAGTAAAATCAGTGAAGTTCATAGTACTCTTTGTACTACGTATATTTTGAAACTGAAAAGATACTGTCTTGTACAAAAATGCAGTCCCCAAAAGTAGGTTCACAGAGTCGTCTTCTCATCTCAAAGCATTATAATCATATTGAGTTGATAGCATGAACTGTGGTCATGACAGTAAAAAGCAATAGCACGCACATCTTGAGCCATCAGAGGAAGAGTAGCTATTCATTTTTGCCCATTTAATTGGTTATCTCTTTTGGGTGTTTTAAGTTGCTCAGGTTATCCCTAATGATTGTAAGATCAGTGATATATGACTAATTAAGGTCTTGATACATGCAGATAGGAATGTACACAGTTTCTCACAAGAGCAGCAATGATTCTAGTTTTTTAAAAATGTATTTCTACAAGACATGACAACACACAAAATAGTCAGAATATTCCTCAACCCTAAGAGTATACTTTTTAAAAGTTCTTTTGGGGGGTGGGGGGGTTCCAGTAGCATTTTAGGGTTATGTGTTCAGAATTGGGCTCTTGATTCTTGCCCCCTCCAACTGATAGGTGTCTGTCCTTTCCTACTTTCCAAAAGAGTCTTTGTCAGGTAACATGTGCACAACTTTGTCAATCACCCAGATGTCCTGGAGCTACCACTATGCCTATCCTAATGAAACCTGCTTACTTCCACCTTCATGTTTATTCTCTTGGACTTGAAGCTACTTCTGTCGAGTTCTGCTATGGTTCTGTAGTATTCATTTGCTGGAAAGTGTAGCATTCCTAGTTTTAGTGCTGCAGTCACAGATCCATATGAAATCTTTGCTAGTGCTGGTATCAGTTTTATCAGCACATCTTTGAGTTGTGATTTGTTGATAATTTTAATAATTCTACTTCGAATTGATTCCATGGGATAGAGTATAACAATTATTCCAACATCTCCTATAGCTATATTCTAAAATGAGCTGATTGTCCAATAGTTTTATTTTGCATTCTACATTTAAGAATCTTGGAAACAAGCGTGGATTCTTAAGCATGATGTATTTGTGTCTAGCATACTGGAGATTATTATGCAGATTTCCCAACTGAAATTAAACAAAGCTCTATGAACACCTAAGTTGTATGGAAGCATTGAGGATGATAAAGAAAAACATTGCTGAAACAATTGCTGAAACAATTGCTGTAAACCACATGCAAAAACCAAATAATTAACCATGATATTTGCATTAATATGATGACCTGTTCAAATAAATGTCAGTCATTGTCTACCAAAAATAAACTAAAAGCATGGTTTAAAGTGTACTTCTTGTAGCTAGTTTGCTCATATGCTGGACTCTTTTGTCCCACATAGCACCTCAGCATAGCAGAAATTGCTATTTTGAATAGAGCTCCAGATCATACTTGGAGGGAAAAGAAATGGAGCCCAAAGAGAGAGAGCCCTATCTGGAGGACTCTAGAGAGAAACAATTTCACCTGTCCTTTAAAAAAAATATTGTTGCGTGCCTCCCCAATCTCCTAGCGGTGAGATTTCTGGGGTCTCTGTGCTCCTCCAGGGTTTGGTTACCTTTGGGAAGAAGGTCAGCGGAGACTGTGGTGTCTTTATGAAATATAGTTTGTTTATTTACACACATTCCAACCTGAGCTTAAGATGGAGGGGGTTCAATGCATCAGCAGTCCAATATCCAGCTTTTCCATCTGGGTTGCAAGAGCCACCCCAAATGCCATGGTGCAGAGAGCCAGTCTTTCTGCCTGCCTTCAGTCTCCAAGCATTCTCTAGACCCAACTAAACTACAAGCCTCTGCTGGGCTCCAGGAAGTGGGGGGGGGTCCTCTCCTGAAGACTTTCAATGACAAAAGGGACTTCCTGGGCTATTCACCATTGCTAGGCAACTGATAGACCCATTATCCTACCTGGCCAATCTATTTGGTTAACAAAGGGAATTCATCTGGCCAGCAGAGCCAGCCCCAAGGCATGGGATTCCAAATCAGAGGCTGGAAAGGGGACCCACAGAAATCATCCATCCCAAACCCCATGCTCATAACAATATTCTATGTCCAGACCAAAACAGAGATTGGTGTTGATGAATGTGAAAGGAGATGACACATTCTCTATGTGCTGATTGCAACTGTATTATTACAAGTGTGAATTTAATAGCTCGTGTATAGTTGAAATTATTGTACAATCTTGGTATAGGAAAGAGAAAAGAGCATGTCCTAAGAAGTGGGTTAAGAAAAGTGAACTCCACTATCTGATGAAATCACATTGTACCTGACTGATACTCAATTACAGAATCAAATCATACAAGTTGGCTTTATTGCTTCTTGCCCCTCCCTTAAAAGAAGGCAGTTTCAGATAGTACTATATCCATAGAATCATAGAATAAGTAGAGTTGGAAGGGACCTATAAGGCCATCAAGTCCAACCCCCTGCACAATGCAGGAATCCAAATCAAAGCATTCCCGACAGATGGCTGTCCAGCTGCCTCTTGAATGCCTCCAGTGTCGGAGAGCCCACTACCTCTCTAGTTAATTGATTCCATTGTCGTATGGCTGTAACAGTTAGGAAGTTTTTCCTGATGTCCAGTCAAAATCTGGCTTCCTGCAACTTGAGCTCATTATTCCCTGTCCTGCACTCTGGGATGACCGAGAAGAGATCCCGGCCCTCCTCTATGTGACAACCTTTCATGTACTTGAAGAGTGCTATCATATTTCTCCTCAGTCTTCTCTTTTGCAGGCTAAACATGCCCAGTTCTTTCAGTCTCTCCTCATAGGGCTTTGTTTCCAGTTTGTCTGCATCCTTCTTGAAGTGTGGAGACCAGAACTGGACGCAGTATTCAAGATGAGGCCTAACCAGTGCTGAATAGAGGGGAACTGATACTTCACACAATTTGGAAACTATACTTCTGTTAATGCAGCCTAATATAGCATTTGCCTTTTTTGCAGCTACATCACACTATTGGCTCATATACAGCTTGTGATCAATGACAATTCTAAGATCCTTCTCACATGTCGTACTGCTGAGTCAAGTATCCCCCATCTTATAACTGTGCATTTGGTTTCTTTTTCCTAAGTGTAGAACTTTGCATTTATCCCTGCTGAATTTCATTCTGTTGTTTACAGCCCAATGCTCCAGCCTATGAAGGTCCTTTGAATTTTGTTTCTGTCTTCCATGGTATTAGCTATGCCCCCCAATTTTGTATCATCTGCATCTTTAATAGCAGTGTAGCTTCAGGTTCACAAGGAAACCTTAGTAGTGGATAAAATGGAAATAAACTCCCTTCAAGTCGATTCTGACTTATGGCGACCTGATGAATAGGGTTTTCATAGTAAGCAGTATTCACAGGGGGTTTACCATTGTCTTCCTCTGAGGTTGAGAGGCAGTGAGCTTCATGGCTGTGTGGGGATTTGAACCCTGGTCTCCCAGGTTGTAGTCCAACACGTAATCCAAGAATTCTATAAAATAATTCAGACATAACATATTGCTCTGAGAAAAAGTTGGCCTGAATGTATGGCTTCTTTAGGTAAGGTGTTTAAGCCTTTTTTTAAAAGCTCAAAAGCGTTACTTCAGCAGCCCTCCAAATATAAATGTAACTTTTATTTATTGTTGTCTTTTCCCTTTCAGAGAAAGAATTTACCCCTTCTTTTGAGCACTGGTTTATTGATCTTCTGGGGAGCTTTGCTACTAGGTCTTCGCTTTTATTGGATGGGGAACAAACCTCCCAGCTTTTCCAACTCTGACAACCCAGCAGCTGACTCAGATAGTTTTCTAACAAGAACTCTGACTTTTTTTTACCTGCCAACCAAAAATCTCTGGCTATTGTTGTGCCCGGACACTCTTAGCTTTGATTGGTCCATGGATGCTGTGCCTGTTCTCAAAACAGTCACTGACTGGAGAAATTTACACACAGTGGCCTTTTATGCTGGGCTTCTCCTCCTTGCTTACACCAGTTTGAAAAGCTCCAGCAAAGAGAGAGAATGCAACGGGAAAAATGTGACAAATGGCAAGCCAAATGTCAATGGTCATCACTACCTATCAGAAATGGAGTATAGAAGCTTGGAGTTGAAGTCCAGTTTTGTATCTAAAGAAGAAAATGGTATTAACCAATACTTGCTGCAGAGACCACAACTTCCCTCAACTGAGAATATTGTAGTTTTGTCTCTCTCCTTATTAATTGTGCCATTTATTCCTGCCACAAACTTGTTTTTTTATGTAGGCTTTGTGATAGCAGAGCGTGTCTTATATATCCCTAGTATGGGCTTCTGCCTGCTGATCACTGTGGGCACCAGGGCCCTCTACATCAAAGCCCAAAAGCGCTTTCTGAAGAACTTAATTTTTTTTGCCACTGCTGCATTAATTTTTTTTTATGGACTCAAGACTTTTGTCAGGAATGGGGACTGGCAGAATGAAGAGATGCTGTATAAGTCAGGGATAAAAGTAAATCCAGCTAAAGGTAATCTTCTTTATATGCTACTGCAATAATTATGTTTTCTCTTTATAGTTTGAACATTGCTTTTGGAAAAGATATGGATCCTAAATGTGCATTCATGACCAGCTTAAATACACTGGTATATAGTAGTTCAGAATACAGAAAGTATAATCATATAGAATGCATATTGAACTGAAACAACAAAAATGTAAATGGAGTTGCTGCTTATTTAAAATATTCACTGTAAATCTAATCTAGACAACTTCAAATTTTACATTACAGATGCGATATAGCAGTACTGTACCATATATTTCCTCTGAAGAAGTGCATTGCCCCTTATGCCAATGATGTCTTGAAGCACAAGACAATATAAACAATTGTTGCTTAAAAGCATGTGCTCACGTTTTTGCTCCTACTTCATGTGTGATTTGGTGGGGGGGAACACACCAATAATCCACATTTAACCATTGTTTCCTGTTACTTGTGAACCAGAAAAGATGGTTAATGGCTACCAAATAGACCAAAATTCAGAAGCAAACTTTTAGATCACTTTGGGTTCTGAGGTGTTGTTTGGCTACGACTCCCATCAGCCTCACCCAGCATTGCCAGTGGTCAAGAATTATGGGAATTATGGTCCAGGTACTTCTGGGGACCCAAGGTTGGGAAAAGCTGCTTTAGACCATGGTTTAATATTGCTACCAAAATCTTGGCAACTTACCAGTGATTAACTGAGGGGAAGCCACACTGAGGATTGAGAGGACCCTCTTTGCATCAGTTGTCATGCCTGTCCATTTGCTATTTTGACATACTGAGGGCTTCTTTTTATTGCTATCGTTAAATAACTCCAAACTAGCTGAGACATGCCTTATTATAATGGTTAAAAAAGTTTAGGAGGAGAGTGGAAGTGGTTAATTAAGGTGAACTGTTTCTTCAGTAAAACATGCAGTTTGCCTGTTCCACAAATTTTCATCCCGGGAATGAAGTGTGTTCCATCCCCCCATCTTTCTTTTAAACATTTGAACAATAGTTTGCGGTTGGTCTTAAGAACTTAAGTTTAGACTTAATTGGCCTAAATTAACATGAAGCTCTGGAATGAGCCCTAAATATCATTGTCTGTCTTATCTCAATTGGGACCATACATTCTTATTTAGGAAAGCAAATTCTAAACATCTGGGGAGGCTGCATGTGTACAACTTGTATCTCCTGGGAAAAATCAGGCCATTAGTCCTTATTAAAGCATAACATTCTAGCCTCTTTTCAGGGGATATTTTCCAGGGAGAAATCCCAGCCTTGTTAGGCCGAATGTAAGAATGGGCCAGGATGCTTCCAAATGCCTTTCAAAATTTGGAAAATGCTTTCTCCACATGTCAGGCCTTTTGTTTATGTCTTATATGAATGAATTAAATCTAGCTAGAAATTTGCACAGTTGTAACATACACACAAACTTTGACTTCTTAATTTAAGACCTTGTGTCAGCTATATAAGAGGCATTTGAAGAAAGATGTTATCACCAGGTTGCCCAAAGTTCCTGTAAAATCAGCTGTTGCATTACTAAAATGACTGGAAAAATTGACTAGTATACACTAAAAGTCCCACAGGTGGCAATTCCTAAATTCTTGGGCTAAATTGAACAGTGACATTGAAGTGACAGGCTACATTCACAACATCATTTATGAAAAAAGGATGTTATGAATGTTATAAGAATGATTGGTTGTCAGAATTGAGCTAGTATGAGCAATAGTGGATATTTGCTTATATGTAAAATGAATATATACAGCAGATTAATTTTAAAAATTGAGCATGTAGAAATGAGTTATAAGAGCATTTATTTTGGTGAGTTAAAAGCTCAACTTTGCAATAACAGAATTAATCTAAAAGATGCTGACATAAAATTCCAGATACAGATAAAATTAAAGTGTATATCAGAAAAGCTTATTCCCTTTTTATACCTCTTGCTGTGCAGCACACAGTAAAATCCCAGGGGCCTTTTTGCCTCAGCACCTAAAAATAATGCTTGCATCTAGAATTTTTTATGATTCCCACACTTGTTATAGTGCAAGAACTCTTAATACTGAATGTCTCTGACCATGGCTGGCTGATGTGGTAAGTTCAATACAAATGTTGCATCCCACTATGTGGAATGTCATATCCTGCTCTCAGTTGGATATAAGCAGTGCTTGCTGATGTATTCCCAGGAAGATTTTATAGTCATTCTACACAATGCAGTTTGGAAGTTTGTATCGCACAAGAATTATGCCGATATTGTGGAAGAACTTTACCGCCTACAGTGCTGTACTATTTGGAATCCTTAGTTAACCGCTGTCACAGATTTTGCATGGTCATGCTAACAAACCAAAAACCTATGCCTAAGTGGGTTCAAGTAACACCCCCTTTATACATTTACACACTATGATTTCTCAGCCTTTATGAATCAAATGTAGGTGGCCACAGCTCTGCCATTCGCACATTGTGGCAGGAGAGCTTGGTCAATGGCCATGACTCCCCTCCCCTCTCAGTGCATAAGGAGTGTTTATATGAATATCCTTCTTACCACTGGCACTTTTTCACGAGGAGAGAAGGGTAAGATCTGCTCTCTGACATCATGCTCAGTTCTCAGACATGCTCAGATGAGCTTCCGTTCTCAGCTTCAGTGGTGCTTTGAGTACCTCTAAAGCCTAGTGCAACTGAAGGGTAAGTCTGCATTCTCCTTCCAAACTTTGAGTTATGGCATTGTGTTTGCTAGGTCTCCTGTCATGACCTGCTTCATGCCCACCAATGGTTGAAGGAGCACTCACCTTGGCAACTGTGGCAAATGAATTTGTGAGTAGGCAGCCATAACAGTACACTCCAGAAGGCTAGAACAACATAGATGCCTAATAAGCATAACATTATTTTAAATTGTAACAAAGATACTGTGGGATTAACGGTTTACTGTAATATGTAAGTATGAAATAATGACTTTGCTATGCACTGATCCAGTATCAAAGCATTTTTATTTATTTATTTTATTAATTAAAGTATTTATAGGCAAGGCAGCTGGCAACATACAAAGGCATAAAAATAAAAAAAAAATAAAAAAATGATGAAAAACAATCATGAAAGCATCAATAATACTTTATTGGCAGGGGGGAATCATGTGAAAAGGCCTGTCTGAAAAGTTCAGTTTTTAAAACACACCTGAAAGAAAGGAGGGATGGTTCCTGCTGAACCTCTATTAGTAGTGAGTTCCACAGGCCACGGCCTGTCATGCTAAAGGTTTGTTCTCTGGTGGCAGCCAAGTGAACCTCAAAGACTTTGGGAACCACCAAAAGTGCCCCATCAGAAGATCTCCATGATTGAGATGAAACCATTCCTTCCTTCCTTCCTTCCTTCCTTCCTTCCTTCCTTCCTTCCTTCCTTCCTTCCTTCCTTCCTTCCTTCCTTCCTTCCATATTCCGCCCTTCCTCCCAGAAAGAGCCCAGGGTAGCATAGGTAGTCGGATGGTCCTTAAGGTATTTCTGAAGGGAAGGGGCAGTGACAAAAAAGCCCAAAAAACATTTCGCAGCTGAAGGCAGTGTATTCAGGCTCAAACAATGGCTTCATAGCTTTTGAGATAACTCCCTGTGGTGACTTATTGAAAACTACTTTGTGAAGTGCATGTTCTACTTCAGTATGTCATAGAAGTGTTGATTATTATTATTATTACTAGTCAAGTGCTCCTGAGAAGATAAATGGTTTGCAAGTAGTTTGACAGAACAGAAGAAACTGATGTGATTTACCTTGAAAACTACCTACAATATTAGGCTGTTTTTCCCTTTGAGGAACAGACATGAGAAAAGCGATGCTTTAGCCATTGACACAAGTCCTAATGAAAGCAGCAGATGTTGCACTGCAGCTGAACCTAGTTAATGTGTGTTGTACATCTTCGTTTCTATTTTGGTACTATAATTTATAGCATGCTATGAAAAGGTGCAGGTTGATGTATAACATCAGACCTAATTTGTTACGATCTAGGGTTTGGATGCCCATAAAAGTTTAATAACAAAGAAAAAGATGAGATGTGTTGCTCATCTTGGATTTCTTTCTAATCTTCTAAAATTTATAAATGAATGGTGCTCCTCAAAATAGCACAACTGAGAGGCCCTTTTTATTGAATAGTCTCTGTCCCAGTGGCAGAGTAAGCTGTCCCATAGCCCATTATTAGAGAGCATTGCTATAGCACGTACTGTTCTGCTTACTGATTTTGGTTGGTACTCTTAGTAGACAGCTGCATAATAAATAATATACATTCTGATACCAGAACTGTTATCTTATCTTTAAAGGGCAATCCCTGCTTTTCCAGGCCTTTGCCCTCCCAATAGGCTACGCCTAATAACCAGCGCTTGTTTTGGTGCCACCAGGACCTTTATCTTAGGTCCAAAACTTCTTAGGTACATGAGGAAGTATGTGTGAATACTACTGTTATGTTGCTTTAGGGTAACTGAGTCTCAGGCGTAGGATGATGAAAAAACAAACAATTTATTAAAACAGTAAATAAAAATAATATAAGAATCTGTTAAACCTACTTTGTCCTATCTAAATAACTAAAATACCCAGTCCCTCATTATTACTAAGCCATATTCTCTAAATCCCCATCAAATCCCATCACTCATAAACAAACCCTATTTTCTCACAAACTCTGCACTGTCTGTCTCACATATCAAAGCCCTATCTTATCTACACTCAGATCCTAGCCCTATGTAACTCATGAACTGCCACACACTCAGATATGAACATTCATCCTCCCCGGTCTGTGAGCCAATCACATGCAGCACTCACCAAGATTCTAACTCATTCTCCCCTTCCATAACCCACTACTTACCATAACCACAGCAATAACAAACATACGGACAGTGAAACATCACAGTTGCTACTCACAGTTTAAGCTAATTGAAAAGGCAGTTTGCTAACCTTCATTAAGAATGTACAAGCTAAATTCAGCACAGTGACCCATTCATTCCCACTGACCTGACTTGGCAGATACTAATGACTGACTTCTTAGTGGGATAATGTAGTATATCAGAGGTTATAAAGCTGGAAAGAATCAGATGCCATTTTGATGAAGTATCTAGTCCAGTGGTTCCCAAACTCTCCCCCTCCAGTGGACTAGTTGAAAATTGCTGAGGGTCTTGGTGAACCACTTAGTGATTTTTCTGCCTATTGTATCAATTCTATGCCATAAGATTTAAACTATAATACAATAAAATACAATATAAAAAATAAAAGCAATGAAAATCAATATTTTAGAGTGTTTTTAGTGCTTTTGCTTGCTGCCCTGGGCTCCTATTGGGAGGAAGGATGGGATATAAATCAAACAAATAAGAATATTCAGTGCAATGAATGTGCTATCTCCCATCATCAACCACATATCCGCAGACATGCTGCAGACCACTTGAATGAAGCTCAGTTTGGGAACCCGTAGCTAGTCCAAAACAGTATTTTCTTTTCTTAGCATCTCTTCCCCCACCCCCATACATAACTCTACATTTCGGAAGTATGTTAGACCTTTTTCTCTGGACACATAACAGATTTTTTAAAATCAGACTTGGTAAGTTTCACACATTCATTTTGACTATACCACACACTTTTTATAAATGTTAAGCTTTGCATCTCATTTGTTTTTGTGAGATGGAGCCTCTAATATGAGCCACAGAATGAGTGAATATTCATTAATAGGCAAAAATCCACTTCCTGGGTAGTTTGGAAGATTTTGGTGATGTGCCTCTGAACATATGATGAAAGGAAAGGATTGAAAAGGAGGAGACTGGAAGGGGAGGGGTGAAGGAAGGTGGAGGAAAGGGGCAAAAGGGTGGTAATAGGAGGAAGAAGAGGGGAGGGCAGGTTTGATCATTTGCATGCTTATTGAGTTCAGTGGGATTTACTCCCGTGCAATCATGCTTAGAATAGGTAAAACTGACCATTTATTTATATCCCTCCTTCCCAGCAGAAGCCCAGGGCGACCATGGAGGAGGTGGAGGAGGGAGAGGTGAAGGAGAAGGAGTGGGAAGGAGGGGATAGGGAGGGGAAGGGAGGGGTGAAGGAAAGGGCAAGGATGGGGCAAGAGGGAGGGGATAGGAGGGAGGGGGAGGGGAGTGCAGGTTTGATCATTTGCATGCTTTTTGAGTTCAGTGGGATTTACTCCTGTGCAATCATGGTTAGGATAGGTGAACTGACCTGGGGTAGGGAAGGCGGAGGTAGATTGGGTGGGTGGGCACTGGGCAGAGGGGGAGCCCCTTTCCTTTCCAAAAGGAAAACATTATGAACAGTATCAGCATTTCCCCCATCTTTTTATTCTACAGCAGGGACATGTAGTCTCCCACCCAAATTTAAAGCAAAGCTGTCCCTGGCCACAGCCACACCAGAGCTTTATTTCACTTTAGATAGTCATGGCTTCTCCCATAGAATCCTGGGAAGTGTAGTTAGTGAAGGGTGCTGAGAGTTGCTAGGAGATGCCCTGTTCCCCTCACAGAGCTTCAATCAGAGTGGCTGACTGTTAAACCACTCTGACCACTGGAGCTCTGTCAGGGGAGTAGGAGCCTTCTCTCAGCTGATTGCAACTCACCATATGCTCAGAGGCACATTATGCAATTCTTCTAAGCTACACAGAAGTGGATTGGCCTGTGAAAAACCAACCGAAATTGTTTTTGCATTTTTACAAATTTGTAGGGCAGTACAATATCTCAGAGGTCATGTCTCTTGCTCCCATGGTGCTTTCACTGTAGCTACCCAAATTCTCTGCTTTTAGAAAATTTGACAGAAATATATGTTGGCTGTAGGTACATTGTTAAACTGCAAGATTTTTTTTTTTTGCCTATTAGTGAATTTCTCTGTTTTTTAATCCAGGAGGTAAGAAATGGGATCTTGTGCAAGTTTGCTGAGAATGGATTGATCATTTGCATGCTTATTGAGTTCAGTGGGATTTACACCCCTGCAATCATGCTTAGGATAGGTAAAACTGACTATGAAGGTGGGGGAGGGGGAGGAGGGAGGGCTGGAGTGGGCAGGGGAGGAGGAAAAAGAAGCAAGGGGAGGAAGGAGGAGGAAAGGACAGGAGAGGGGAAGTTGTGGAGGGTAAGAAGAGAGGGGGAGGGGGAGGGGGAGGGAAAAGGCAGGTCTGATCATTGGCATGCTTATTGAGTTCAGTGAGATTTACTGCCCTGCAATATGCTTAGAATAGGTAAAACTTACCATGGAGGAGGAGGAGAAGTAGAGTGGGCAGGAGAGGGAAGGAGGAAGGGAGGGGAAGGGGGGGTGCGGATTGGAAGGGGAGGCGGAGGGAGGGATGAAGGAAGGCGAAGGGAAGGGGGGAGGAAGGGGATAGGGAGGAGGAGGGGATGGCAGGTTTGATCATTTGCATGCTTTTTGAGTTCAAGGGGATTTATTCCTGTACAATCATACTTAGGATAGGTGAAACTGACATGGAAGAGGGGTAAGGAGGGGAGGAAGGAGAAGCGTAGTAAGGGAGGATAGCGAAGGGGAGGAGGGGGATGGTAGGTAGGCACTGGCCTATTCACCTCACAGAGCTACAATCTCGAAGAGGGGCTGACTGTTAAACTCTGGCCACTGGAGCTCTGTCAGGGGAATAGGAGTCTCCTAACAACTCTCAGCACCTTTCCTACACTTCCCAGGATTCTTTGGGGAAAGCCATGACTTTCTAAAGTGAAATAAAGTTCTGGCATGGACGTGGCCACCTGATTAGGCAAGCCAAGCAGCTGTGAGTCTGGCTTTTAGAACACTTGACAGTTGGTTCTTACTGAGCATGCCTGGCCTTATCATTGACTTTAATGCTAAATTTCTTAATTAAAAATCAGACAGTCATTTTTAAAAAATTTAAACTGGAGACGATGATAGTCTGAAATAGGATTACAGGTACTCGGTGAACATGGCTGATTGTGAATTAATTTCAACAAATTATGAGAACTCTGACCAAAAAAAGTCCAAAAGCAGTCTGTTTTCTCTCTCTCTCCTTTTATAGTTTGAACTCTCGATTCTCTCTGACTATTTTGTGTATCACTGGAAATTTAGAGGATTGTTAAGCAAGCATTTCTGAGTTCAGGTCTCTAAGTTTTGTAAGGTTTAGTTTTGAAATAAACGTATGGGAAGCATCAGAATGGCATGGGGTATTTTCAATTTAACATTATGGAATGTGAAAAACCCATGCTGACTATAGTATACATCCACTCCTGTGGCTGTATAATAGTTTGCCTGTGGTCTTTTTATTCATCTATATAGGATTGCCAGATCTTCAACCAGCTTTGATAACTGTGTCCTGAGTAGTTTGACCTACAAACATTAGGAGATCAGTGCAAATTTCCATGCAGTAAATTTACACATATTCTCCTCAGATTTTTTGACAAGTTCTTAAAAGGCACACAAGCAGTCCTGGCCATCTTTTTCAGATCAGTTAGTAACCTCATTCATTTCTTTATGACAAGGTGGCTAACCTGTGACCTTCCAGATGTTGTTGGACACCATTTCCAACCCCACCCAGCATAACCAGTGGTCAGAGATAATGGGATATGTAGCCAAGCAGTGTTTGGAAGGCCATAGCTTAGCCATCCTTGCTTTATTGGTTAATGTTTCATTTCACTTATGGTTCATGGATAGTATATTTGCGCTAGGAATTGCAAATGCTATCCTTCGTTTGTTGTAAACATTTGCTAAGAATAATTCAGTTCTACATTTATGCCATCTCCTTCAAAAGGTTAGCTTAGAAAAATCTAAAATTACAATAGAACAAATTAGGGACACTTTTCCATGCTATGTCCAGTTGAAGGCAATTATTAAAAATTGGTATGATAGAACCATCATTCCCCATGGTGTACACACTTGTTATGGTGCTATGATGTCTGCGGGGACAGTGTGTTCATGCTGTATTGGTTTTATCATGATATTTGTCCAAATTAGTCCCATGACTAATACCATGAAATAGAAAGGGTCCACTTGGCTCTTCTGTGTCATGAATTGATTTATGTTTTAACCTCTGTTTAGTGCAGTGGAAGTGGTCTTTTAACTAAAAATCATACTGCGGTATGGTTGCCAACTCTGGCTGAGGAAATTCCTGGATATTTTTTTCAAACTGAAATCAAATGTCTACATGTTGCTTTACCTGTCTAAATTCATAAACTCAGTTTCACCTCTTTAATTCACCTTTACTGTTTATACCCAAAGTTGGAAAACCGGACTTTTAGAGGCCAGAGAGCACTTCCCCATTTATTTATTTATTTTGTTTATTTATTTTATTTTTTGTTCTCCTTTCTGTTTTATTCTCTCAGTGTACTTGTTTTCTTTCTGCATGCCGTCTTGTCATTCTGTTAAAAATATGAAAAACCCTTACATTTTTTTTTTTAAATAGTAAACCATGGAGTGAATCTCCAAAGACAACCATTAGCAGAGGCCATTTCTGTCACCCTTTTAAACTATCTTCCCTCTCTGCAGCTAGGTGGCTAGTATGACACCTTCATACTAAAATACTTGAAATGTAATGTGATGCTTTTACCTTAACATTGTCTTGTCTTGTCCTCAGCTTCCTGTTTTTTAAATTTATATTTCAGCTGGCATGTTCCTGCTCTTAGCAGATCTGGGTTCTTTTTTAAGAAGTCTAGAAATTCTGCACAGGTCGTGTTAAAGTTCAATTTCACCCGCAGCTCAACCTTCACCACACTACCACTCAGCCTGTTTATTTCCTTGTCCCACAGTTCTGTCATTAAACTGAAAACTTTCTCACAGTAGGCATTAGACACAGGAATGGAAAATATGAAAGAGTCTAGTTTCTTCATTTGGCTGACACCACCCTCTGCATTTGTCTGAAAACCTCTACCTGTCTCTGAGCTATGTTCTGCTCCTTGGAGACAATCTCTTCCTTTATAAAACACAGTAGTCATCATACAGCTTGTCAGTGTCAGTCTCAGTGTGGATTGCCTATTTCACATCATTGTGAAAAGATAACACTGACATTTGTTTTTTAAAAAGTGATGTTTCAACATCATACAATTTATCCAGATATTCAGGGCACTGTGTCAGTGTCTTATAGGCATCATATCTGAATTTTCTGTTGTCAGCTGGAGATGCAGGGTCCAAAATAAGTTGGGCTGATCTTCCATAGAATTTGTCCTCTCCTTCTCTTTCAGTTACACTCCAGTTTCTTCATAGCATCTTGAAAGATTACCATCAGATTGTGCAAAAAGTAAACATAACAAAGAGGGAGAGATTTGTATTCTTCCTCACTGAAGGTTGACCACACAGAATTCACAGGTTCTTCTTCTCCTCTATGAAAAAAGTATACCCTCAATGCAGGCCAACATTGTAGTATGCGTTAAATAACAGGTAGAAGTGACAGCCCCCTTGTTGGTTCATGCCAAAGCGCATCTTTGTATTCCATTTCTACAAACTCAAAAAGGACAAAAGAGACTGTCTTCTTGGCTGAGAAGCTAAACTCTCTGTATACCTTGATGATAAGTGTTTCTACATCAAAACTCAAAGACTTCATTCCATGTTTGAGGCAGTTGTGGTTTATATGACATTTGCATCTCACTTGTATCAAGTGGCCATTAAACTGTTTTAATTTCTGGTACAGTAACTTGTGTTTTCCAAAATTTACAGAGACATTATCAGCCATAAGAATTTTTCTGGCAATTTCATAATCAAGCAAAATTCTTGGAAGTATTCTGTTTGCATGGTCTTGGCTTGTGTAACTTATATGTGTAACTTAATTGTTGTATAACTTAATTTTTGTAAACTGCCCAGAGAGCTTCGGCTATGAGGCGGTATACAAATGCAATAAATAAATAGAATATGGTGGGAAATACTGTGGTAAACCTGCACTACATCAGCTATTGTCACCTGATTTTCTTGGAATGAGTCTCTTTTGTTAAAAATGAGATTTGTGGCATTATTTTCTGTTTCTCAATTCCTTTTGTTTTATGCTTTCTGCATGGCTTTTCTTTCCCCATGCTTAACCGAAAACCCTTGACAATATAGAATACATTCTGCTGTAGCTGTGTTAACTTGGTGAAGCCAATTATTGAATGCATCTTCCTTGCACCATTCATAATTAAAACTACACAAACACCTCTCTTTTTTTTTTACTGTGCCATTGTCTGAAGGTCCTTCACCACCACCACTTTCTGTCATGATTTGAATGTTTTTTGTTTAAATTTAAGAAAGAAAAATCATATGACTGACCAGTATAAAGCAGAGACGCCTTCTCCTGGCTCAGTCAGCCGGCAGCTGCAACACACTTAGCTACAGAGACATACAGAGAACTGTTCTTGAATACAGTAATACCTCAGTTAACAAAGTACATGAATTCCTGGACATTACTTCTTTAACAGAAACTTTGGTACCAGAGGTAGGAATAACATGAAAAAAAAAATAGGGATAGGTTCCTACACCACAAAATAAGAGCAGTTTAACATACTTCAGAAAACGTTATCCTTGCATACCAGCATACTTATTTATTTATTTATTTTTATTTTTAAAACTTATATACCGCCCGACTAGCAATAGCTCTCTGGGCGGTGAACATAGATACAATAAAATACAATATAATACAAAACATCAGTCTAAAATCAAATTTCACAGTCTAAAAACAGCAAAGGCTAAAATCAAATTACAAACATTACAATCATTAACAAAAAATTAAAATGCCTCGGAGTAGAGAAAGGTTTTAACCTGGAGCTGAAAGGATGATAGTGTCGGCGCCAGGCGAACCTCCTCGGGGAGACTATTCCATAGTTCGGGGGCCACCACTGAGAAGGCCCTTGATCTTGTCACTGCCCTCCGGGCCTCCCTATGAGTCGGGACCCGGAGGAGGGCCTTCGTAGCAGACCGTAGTGTACGAGCCGGTTCATAGCGGGAGAGGCGTTTCGACAGATATTGAGGTCCCGTGCCGTATAAGGCTTTATAGGTTAATACCAACACTTTGAATTTGGCCCGGAAGCGTATTGGAAGCCAGTGCAAGCGGGCCAAAACAGGTGTTATATGGTCAGACCGCTTCGTTCTTGTTAGCAGTCTGGCCGCCGCATTTTGCACCAGCTGTAGCTTCCGAACCGTCTTCAGAGGTAGCCCTACGTAGAGCGCATTACAGTAATCCAAACGTGAGGTTACCAGAGCATGTACTACTGATGTAAGATCCTCCTTACTCAGGTAGGGACGTAGCTGGGCTACCAATCGAAGTTGGTAGAACGCATTCCGTGCCACCGAGGCTACATGAGCCTCAAGTGACAGGGAAGAGTCTAGAACGACTCCCAGACTACGAACCTGTTCCTTTAGGGGGAGTGTAACCCCATCCAGGACAGGATATGTATCCACCATCTGATTGGAAAAACCATCCACCAACAGCATCTCAGTCTTATCAGGATTGAGTCTCAGTTTGTTAGTTCTCATCCAGTCCATTGTCGCGTCCAGGCAACGGTTCAGCACATTGACCGCCTCACCTGAGGAAGATGAAAAGGAGAAGTAGAGCTGCGTGTCATCAGCGTACTGGTGACAACGCACTCCAAAACTCCTGATGACTGCACCCAACGGCTTCATATAGATGTTAAAAAGCATGGGAGACAAAACCGAACCCTGCGGGACCCCACATTGGAGTACCCACGGTGTCGAGCAATGTTCCCCAAGCACTATCTTCTGGAGACGGCCTGCCAAGTAGGAGCGGAACCACTGCCACGCAGTGCCTCCAACTCCCAACTCCGCAAGCCTCTGCAGAAGTATACCATGGTCGATGGTATCGAAAGCTGCTGAGAGATCAAGGAGAATCAACAGAGTTACACTCCCTCTGTCTCTCTCCCGACATAGATCATCAAACAGGGCGACCAAGGCCGTCTCAGTGCCGAAACCGGGCCTGAAATCCGATTGAAATGGATCTAGATAATCGGTTTCATCCAATAGCACCTGGAGCTGGTCAGCAACCACTCGTTCCAAGATCTTGCCGAGATATGGAACATTTGCCACTGGTCTGTAGCTGCTGAAATCCTCTGGGTCCAGGGAAGGCTTTTTCAGGAGTGGTCTCACTGCAGCCTCCTTCAGACAGCCAGGGACCACTCCCTCTCGCAAGGAGGCATTTATCACTTCCCTGGCCCAGCCAACTGTTCCCTCCTTGCCAGTTTTTATTAGCCAAGAGGGGCAAGGATCTAGTACCGAAGTGGTTGCACGTACCTGTCCAAGCACCTTGTCCACGTCCTCGAACTGAACCGACTGAAACTCATCCAACAAAACATGATAAGACTGTGCACCAGACACCTCACTAGGGTTAACTGCTATAAAATGAGAGTCTAGGTCCCGACGAATGCGTAAGATCTTATGCTGGAAGTGCTCAGCAAACTCATTGCAGCGGGCCACCGAAGTATCTACAGTGTCCTGAAGGCCTAGATGGAGTAGCCCTCGGACAACTCTAAAAAGCTCCGCTGGGCGGGAGAGAGATGCCTTAATAGTGGCGGCGAAATATTGTTTTTTCGCCGCCCTCACCGCTCCTATATACCGCTTGGTGAAAGCACAAACCAGCGTATAGTTGCATTCATCAACTTAGTCATACACATGGTACATGCTCCCTGATTCATCTCCTTTCCTATTGATCTCAAACATACTTATGATATAGACATAGCTTGGATGCTCTGTTGCTATCCAAATTATTTATTTTCTCCCTCAAAAGGTGAGCATATTTGAACAGAAATTATTTATAAGTAAAACAATATGAATGTGCCCATGCCACAAAGCATGGCTGATGCTCTTGCAGTGCACTTTTAAGAAGCACATTTCCTCTCCTAGTATTATCTGTGTCCTGTGCAGGATGCATGAACTGCAGCAGCTCTATAATTGCTGTGCCTCACTCCTCCCCCCCCGCCTTATCCTTCAGCAATATGTGTGTTCTCTGGGGATTAAACTGATGACTGTTGAACAGTATGCATATTGTTACTAGCAGAAGAAACAATATAGTGTAATGAGAAAAGGTTGTTCCACCCCCCCTTCTTCTCCAGACTGGAGCGGCGGGAAAAAGAAAAAGAGCTGTGTGGGTTTTTTCTTCCCTAAGGAATGTCTTGATGTTCAGTTACTACATTTCATATAATTAGATTGCATTTCTCTCTGAATACTGCTTTCTCCTCTTGGCAGCATGGGGTAACCTTGGAAATGTTCTGAAGAGCCAGAGCAAGATTCATGAAGCTGAAAGCGCCTATAGAAATGCCTTGTACTACCGCAGCAACATGGCTGATATGCTGTACAATTTGTAAGTAAAAATGGCTTTCCTTATACTGCTTTCAGCTAGGGTTGCCAGGTCAGAAGCATCCTAAACCCTGAGGTTTCGGGGGTGGGCCTTAGTGATGTCAAAGAGGCAGGCTTGAGTGATGTCATGGGATGGGCCTGAGTGATGTCATTAAGCATGATACATTAAGCGCAGTTGCTTGGAGCATACAATTCAAACAAAAACATTTCTCGGATTGGAAATTAAGATAGAAATCTTAGCTAAAAGATGGAGCCTGGGTAGGGAATATTTAATCTAGTTTACTTGCTTCTGGCAAGAAGGGTTTAAGTGCCCTCAGGCCAGGCCAGTCACCAGAAGGCCATTGTAGGAAGAAAGGAGCCTAGTGGTAGAGATGTTAGATGGGAGCACTGGGGAATAAAGATGGATGCCCCTGAAGGCTGCAATTCTAAACACACTTAATAAGGACTAAAATCCACTCTGAGTAGCACGGCGTTGCTAATCCATCATCTCAGTTGTCATGGAGAAAGGATCTCTCCTCCAGGTCTTTCCCCTCAAGATTCATTCCTTTGGACTTCTCCTGTGCCCATCCTTCTTCTCACCCACATTTATTTATTTATGTATTGCCAATTGTAAATTGTATTGTTTTTATTGATGTATATTTATATTGCTGTATTTTTTATTTGTGTTTTTTGTAACCCGCCTTGAGGGCCTTTTGGCCAAAGGGTGGGGTAGAAATAATAATAATGATGATGATGATGATGATGATAAAAGGGACTAAGCCTGTGGGCTGCTATAAACTCACTTGGACAGCCAACCCAATTCCAGTGAATAATAATTGACAGAGAGAAAACACACATGGTTTGGTCTACCTTCACAGGCAGCAGCTTGGAAACTATAATTGCAGCCACGCTTCCAAATATGTGAATTCTCTTTTACCACTATTGGGCAAGAAACAAACTGTCATGCAACCAACAAGGTGCATCATCAGTGGGTTTAAGGAGATTCAGCTGAGCACATGAAACCACTGTTGCTTCTGTGGATGAAAGGGAGTGAGGTTAAAGATAAACGAAATGCAAATAGAAAAACAAAATACAGTGATGATTTCCTAAATGCAGTACCATACCAACCACAACAAGATTCCTATGAGTAAGGCAGAAAACTCAGCATCCCACAACCAGTCAGGATTCATAACTAAAAACCAACACTAAAAAAACCTGGCAGCCAGTCAGGCAAGGTCACAGAAATCCCCATGCAGCACAACCTGACCGAGAGGCTGCAGATAGTGCAGAATTCTGTGGCACGATTGCTGCCTTGAGTAAGACCCTATGAGCACAAAATACCTCTGCTCTGAAATCTGAATGGTTGCCGGTTTGCTACCAGGCCAAGTTCAAGGTGTGCTGTCAGTGTTATGGGTTCCACATAGTGCTTGTTCTGAAATCAGTCCTTTAGTGTGGCAGCGCCTACACTTTGGATCACCCTGCCTATTTACATTAGGCATGTGCCATCATTGTACTTTTCCAGCACCTACTGAAATCATTTTTGTTTGGGCAAGCCTATCCAGACATGTAGAAGCTATTACGTTTTTTATCTGTTTTTAACTCATTGTTGATTTTATTATTTTGAATCTATTAAATACCTGTCTTTAACTGTTTTTGCCAATAATTTTATTATTTTAATTCCTTATATAAACCTCTTAAAGCGGTATATAAATGTAGTAAATAGAATACATAAATAAATTTTGAAGTCACTGTGCCCTTGGGTCTGTTTCCACTTTTAAGAACAAAGGAATCTGCCTTATACTGACTCAGGCCATTTGGTACCATCTAGCTCAGTACTGATGTCATGGACTAGCATTGGCTCTCCAGGATTCTAGGCAATAGTCTCTTCCAGAGATTGAATTTTGGACCTTTGCATGCAAAGCAAATCCCCTACCACTGAGCTACAACTCTTCCCCTGTTTAAAAAAGTACCTTTTAAAATGGTTCTTATCAATTCAATCTGCCTAGGGCAGATCCACCCCATTCATTTAAAGCACATTCAACACACATTTGAATTACATGGATCCCACCAAAGAATCATGAGAACTGTTGTTTGTTAAGGGTGGTGGGAACTATAACTGTGAGGAGAAAATGACAGTTCCCAGGATTCTTTAGGTGAAGTCATGTGCTTTAAATGTGAGTTGGATGTGCTTTAAGTGTATTGTGTGGATCTACTTAATACCTGCAAAATCATTTTAATTATTTTTTTCAAAATGTACTGAGTGACCATGGACTACTCACCATCTCTCAGCCTATCTGCCCGAAAACAACAGAAGGGAACCATGACCACTGCAAGAAAGAAGGGCACACTTAAAATGTAGTGAAAATAATAATCTACAACCATAGTGTGAAATCAAACACTTAGTGGGACACAGTATGAAGAAATATTTATATAAGCATGACTGTCAAAGATGTTTATTATTTGCACAACCTGTAAATATATTTATAGTGCAATCCTGTTTGTTTACTCAGAAGCAAGTCCCAATGTATTCAATGGGGTTTACTCAAACAGGGAAGCGTGCAGAGAACTGCAACCTGAAGTGATAAGGAACTTCATTCACCCAACCCAAAATTCAGAATCATGCCACTTCAGGTTGTTTTTTAATTATTATACTTGTTTCTATGGTTACTGGATTTTAAAGGGATTTATTTCATGTTGTTAGCTGCCTTGGTTTCCAATTACCAACCCTACCTCACAGGGTTGTTGGAAAGATTCCATATACACCCACACACTGCAGATGTAAAAATACATAATACCCCATATAATAGTTTATTGTCAAACCAGTTGGTCATTGCAGAAAATTTGTTTTAAAAAAATCAGTATTAGTTTCCTACATAATAAAAGCAGTTATATCTAAGTGAGCCCTGCCTAATTGGTTTAAAAATTAGGATTGGAGAGGGAGAGAAAGATTTACAACACAAACACAATTCTTTGCTATGTCCACTCAAAAGTCCCAGTAATTTACAGCACAATCCTAACCATGTCTATTCAAAAGTAAGTCCTATTGAATTCAATGGGTTTTATTCTGGGTATGTAGGATTAGCATTGCAGCTTTACTCCCAGAAAAGTGAGTTCTGGATTTAAAGCTTCATATTGCGAAAGTTTTCAAAACCCTGCCCTCTGTAACTTCCCAAGAAATTTTAAATGACTCCAGTACACAAGAGAGAAAAAAACTCGAAGCTATATACTTACTTAATTTATGAAATTTTCAGATAAACAGGGAAAAAACAACCATTTTCTGGCATTGCAATGGGGTGTAGGCACTTCCTGGAGGTCAACAAATCACAACCCTGACTTCACTTATTGGCTACAAACCTGAAAGGGTGGGGTTAGAGCAGCCAGCTACGAACTGATTTAACAGAAGTTGCGGGGGTCGGCTGACGTTTTGGTGTATATCTCGTAAACCAGACCACCTAGAAACTTAGTTTTTTAAGTCGAAAACTGGAGACCTGGCAACCCTGCTTTCAGCTGCAGAGCCTTGTTGTGAATGAGGCCATTTATTTGACTTTCTGGAAATGGAGATGATATTTAGCTGCTGTTGTTTTTCTGCTCAAACCCTTTCATTATTCATACTTCAAACTCAGATAGACAGGGTTCCTTCTGCCCTCCACATTTATCAGGTCATCATGTCTTTCAACTTTGTCCTGCACTGGGTAATAGAAGTGGATTTCTCCTAAAGATCTGGTACAGTGTTGTCTCTTTGAATAGGCCCTTGCATATGTCCCATCACTCTCAACACAGATTCAGTTCACTAGTATTTCTCAGCAAGTCCATGAAACATAACTTTGCCTCTGTCCACTTCAGTTAGGGAATCAACAACTGTTGCGTTTTTTTTCTAATAAGGATTTGATAATGGTCTTCCATGCTCTAGTAATCTCCCATTTAGACTACTGTGTTGCAATCTATGTGGAGCTACCTTTGAAGATGACTTGGAAGTTTTATGGAAGGTTTATGCAGAATTCTTATAGCATGATGTCTGTGGAATTCAGAGATAATCCATCACCATTTTTAATTCACCTGTATTTCTTACCTGTCTAGTACTTCTAAGTGCAACTACCCCTAAAAACCCTAAATGGCCTGGGTTATACTTAGTTTATTTATATGCCACATTTCTCACAAATACATTTATGTTCAAAGCGTTTCACAGAACCTTTAGGGATGTGTTCTCTAATCACTTCTCTGCTCAGTGACCTGCTTGGGAGCTTCTGTTCTGTATTCCATATGGTCAAGTTGGTGAGATTAAGGAGCAGAGTTTTCTTCCTCATCATATCCGTATGCTGAAATTTTGAAAGAACCTGTCTGCTTCCTTAATCAGTTTGTGCTGGCAAGTGAAGACTTTCTTTTAAGGCATCTTTGAGTACCTCTGGTTAGGAAGACTATTGATAATTACAATATGGAAACAATATGTCATGTGTGCACTACTACATAATAGTACATCGATTATTTATAATCACTACAGCCTTAAATAGCTATATGCAACGCCCCTCAAAATTGCTGTCTGCCTTGCCTGTCCCAAAAGTTATCAAATATTTTTTGCTGCCACTATTAAATCATCTCTCAATCGCCCAGCGGAGCTCTTTAAAGTTGTCCGAGGGCTTCTTCACTCTAGCCCTCCGGATATCTTAGAACCATCTCAAACCCGCTGCAATGAGTTTGCTGGGCACTTCCAAGATAAAATCTCATGCATCCGCCGGGACTTAGACTCCAATATTATGGCAGTTGAACCTAATGAGGTATCCGGAGCATGGTCTTGTCCTCACTTATTGGATGAATTTCAGTTGGTACAGCTTGAGGACGTTGACAAGGTACTTGGACTGGTGCGTGCAACCACTTCCGTACTGGATCCTTGCCCCTCTTGGCTAGTGAAAGCTGCCAGGGTTGGAACAGCCGGCTGGGCCAGGGAAGTGATAAACGCCTCCTTGAGAGAGGGAGTGGTCCCCTGCTGTCTGAAAGAGGCGGTGGTGAGACCACTCCTGAAGAAGTCTTCCCTGGACCCAGATAATCTGAACAACTATAGACCGGTCGCGAACATCCCATTTTTGGGCAAGGTTCTAGAGCGTGTGGTTGCCAACCAGCTCCAGGTACTCTTGGATGAAACCGATTATCTGGATCCATTTCAATCCGGTTTTAGACTCGGTTTCGGCACCGAAACAGCCTTGGTCGCCCTGTATGATGACCTATGTCGGGAGAGAGACAGGGGGAGTGTAACCCTGTTGATTCTGCTTGACCTCTCAGCTGCTTTTGATACCATCGACCATGGTATCCTTCTGGAGAGACTCACAGAATTGGGAGTTGGAGGTACCGCTTGGCGGTGGCTCCGCTCCTACTTGGTGGATTGTCTCCAGAAGGTAGGGCTTGGGGAACATTACTCGATGCCCTGGACTCTCCATTGTGGAGTCCCGCAGGGATCAGTCCTGTCCCCTATGCTCTTTAACATCTACATGAAGCCGCTGGGAGCGGTCATCAGGAGCTTTGGAGTGCGTTGTCACCAGTATGCTGATGACACGCAACTCTATTTCTCCTTTTCATCTTCTTCAGGTGAGGCTGTTAACGTGCTGAACCGTTGCCTAGCCGCGATAATGGACTGGATGAGAGCTAACAAACTGAACCTCAATCCTGACAAGACTGAGACGCTGTTGGTGGGTGCCTTCTCGACCCAGGTGGTGGATGTTCAACACTCCCCCTGAAGGAACAGGTTCGTAGCTTGGGGGTCCTTTTCGATCCATTCCTGTCTCTTGAGGCTCAAGTGGCCTCGGTGGCACGGAATGCGTTCTACCATCTTCAGTTGGTAGCCCAGCTGCGCCCCTATCTGGATAATGATGACCTCGCCTCAGTCGTCCATGCTCTGGTAACCTTGAGATTGGACTACTGCAATGCACTCTACGTGGGGCTGCCTTTGAAGACAGTTCGGAAACTACAGCTAGTGCAAAACGCAGCAGCCAGACTGCTGACGAGGACCAGACGGTCTGCACATATAACACCTGTTCTGGCGCGTTTGCACTGGCTACCTATTTGTTTCCGGGCCAGATTCAAAGTGCTAGTTTTGACTTATAAAGCCTTACACGGTGCGGGACCACAATACCTTGCGGAACGCCTCTCCCGCTATGAACCTACCCGCTCACTACGTTCAACATCTAAGGCCCTCCTCCGAGTCCCGTCCCATAGGGAAGCTCGGAGGGCTGTTACTAGATCCAGGGCCTTTTCAGTAGTGGCCCCCGAATTATGGAACAGTCTACTCTTCTATCTTTTCGGCGCCAGGTTAAAACCTTTTTATTCTCCCAGGCATTTTAATTGCTTAATGTTAAGTTAATTTTATATCAAGTTGTTAAATGCTTAAGCTGTCTTTTTTTAGGGATTTTATCTGATGTCTATTTTATTGTATTGTATTTTATTCCTTGCTGTGAACCGCCCAGAGAGCCATTGGCTAGGGGCGGTATAGAAATGGAATGAAATAAATAATAAAATAAATAAATGATTACTCAGGTCACTTAACTTGTACCATACAGTCCCCCCCCCCCAATCTTCTGTGTTATGGTACATATAAATTAATGTGAAGTGAAATTAGAGTACAGCTTTACAATATATCTTTCTCCATGGCAACCATTATTTTAAGAAAAAAATGTTTGGGCAGTAATGGATCATTGTTAAATTAATCTTCATAGCAAAACCTGTGTTTTTTACAAGGAAACCCATTTTCTAATACGTTGTAGAGATCAGACATCGACTCATGCTACACATGAAAGAAAGAGCAAGTTTTGTAAAAAAGGGAAAAAAAGACCAAACTTTAAGATTTCTAAAAACAGGCTTGTTGAAGCAATTGTGCACAATCCCTTATCTGAAGCCACACATAATTCAGATTTGTAAGAGGCAACTGTATCAATGGGTAGATGCTTGACTTCTTCATTATAGATAGTATTTTGTGGTCCTCGTATCTTCTAGTGGAGTTAATACTACTTCTATATATTTCCTGCAGCATGCACTACTATTTGACTATTATGTAATATTTGTTGATTGCCAGAAGCCTGTACATGTGCCAGCTTCCAGATGCATGAACCCAAGTTTGAAGGCATTGATTCTGTCATGAATGCTACTGACATTCTCTCTCTCTCTCTCTCTCTCTCTCTCTCTCTGTGTGTGTGTGTGTGTGTGTGTGTGTGTGTGTGTGAGAGAGAGAGAGAGAGAGAGAGAGAGAGAGAGAGAGATGACCGATGACCCTTAGCTTCTTGGAGGCATTCTGACTATTATGAAACTTTTGTAAATTGTCCTGAGTTATTTTTGTTTTTGTAATTGAAGGACGTTGAGGAAATCTTTTAAATAAAATCATTTCTGAGTATCCAGGTACACTGAATGTGGATGTATTGCATCCACTGGATTTTTAATCAATTGTTTCCCTTCCTCAAATCTATTCCTAGTACATATTTCTCAGAGCTTTTGCCTTATACTGAATAAACCCTTGTTTTCCAGCATCACCTCTAGAGACTTCTAAATGGTGGGCTACTTCTTGCCTTCTAGTTCTTTGACATACAGACTGATATTAAAAGATGGCTAAAGCTGCTCTGTATTCCTTCACCAAATACCATTTAAGCAGACATCAATTATTTACAGCTTAATATTATTATTATTATTATTATAGTTTATTTATACCCCGCCTTCTGGCCAAAAAGCCCTCAAAGCGGCTTACAAGAAAAACACAAGTATAGAAATACATCAATAAAACAATACAATTTACAAAAATTAAATAACAAATAACATTATTAAAAAACAGTGATTACAATAATGTTAAATAAAGTTAATAATGTACATTAATTTCCATGGGTTTTTGGATCTACTCAGAAAGTGACTAGCCCTGAATACAGTCCTTAAGATATAAAGGGAGATAAGAAAGCAAATTCCTTCTTCTCCCCTCCCAAGTTTTTCATTTCTCTACCTGCTGCCCTTTACAACTGGCACACAACATTCCGTACATCCCTGAAGCTCACATGTCTTTACAGGACATATTTGTTTTATTTTGTTTTTAAAATATATTTTTCTTTAAATTTATAAACTTACATACATCTGGGTACCTAGGAAGTCCCTCAAGTATGCTGTTTAGCTTTTATAAATCTCTTCTATAGACAGTCTAGTTTATGACAATGCTTCTGATTTGTTATCTTGACAAGTATAGTTTAAATATGGCTATCTCTTCAGCATCTCTGTTTGCAAAGTCAGAAGAGAAGAACTCATTTAAATTTTCCAGTCCTGTCTATTTCTCTTATTGTTGGTGTGCCAATGGCCAACCAATAATTTATTTATTTGGATTTATATTCCACCCTTTCTCCCAGAAGGAGTTCAGGATGGCAAACAAAAACAGTACTCTAAAACGTCTTTAAAAACATATTAAATCAAGACATCTTTAAAAACATCTTTTAAAAAAGAAGCTTTAAAAACATCTTAAAAAGTAATTCCAACACAGATGCAGACTGGGATAAGGTCTCTACTTAAAATACTTAAATATCACAGCAAGTCTTTTTGTTTTTAATATTTTGTAAAAAATATCTTTGCACCTTTAACTGTTCAGGATGCTCCTTGGCATTTGCGAGTCAGATTGTATGTACTTTTGGATTTTCCTAGTATAAATTACACTTCCATTACTTTTAATGGATTCATTTTTAATAGCATCAGCTTTCTTACTCTGTCTTCATATCATTTGTGTCCTGGGACAATTGGCTGTTTCCAGCGGTTCAATACAAATTTGTGACTTACAAAACAATAGTAAAATTGCCATGGGCAATAGTTTGCCATGGGCAAGCAGTGCAGAAAAACAAAGTATATTGCTAATATGTGTAACTTCAGTGTTTATGGTTATCGAGAACTATAAGATAAATCTTCAGGGAAGAACATGAACACGCTTCATTAATTTAAGATTTTAAATTATGTGGCATGTGACTTGTCATCAATCTTAGGAAGTTATGTGCAGCCACAGGTATCCTTGAATTTTCTAATACAGCAGCTTACACACAATGAATGGGCAAGGCAATTTTCAAACAAAAGCCAATTTGCTTGTAGCCGTGTGAGTGGCTGAGCAAAAGTTCCAGTAAACTTCTAGCTGTATGAAGTGCTTCCCTGTATATTCATGCAATTATGTGCAAAGTCGCCTCCTTAAGGCTTTCTTAAATGACAGACTTCCCAATTGGGAGGACTCTGGCAAGTGACTGATGTGCCTGGATTTTCTAAATTTGTCTTATGCATTATTTATTTCACGACAAACTGTGTAGTCTGAAAAGGAATCTCCAAGTTTTACTTGTGTAAGTGAACACAAGTAGAAGCCATCTGCAAGCCTTCCCTGTCCAGCTGAATTCCCTGGGAACTGAGCACAAAGGGCTGATGCACAGGGAATGTTAGGAGTAGGGTTTGTATGCATTATCCAGTCCCAGGGTCACATTTAAACATTGTATGTTCATGTGACTGCCTCAACACAGCTCGAGAAATGAGGGCAACTGTAGGGAAGGCTGGAGATAGTAAATGGCTGTCAAGAAAGGACTCAGAATGGTCCTTTTGAGCTTTCATAGAATTCTCCAAACGTTTGAGAAGTCCAAACCAAGATAGTTTTATAAAAATAACACGTAATAGTAGTAAACTATTTTATCAACTGCCATAGCATTAACTAATAGTTCTTTACAATCATATTAAAGGTAGGGATGTGCAGAATGTTTCCTATTATGTATATAAACATTTCTGCCTTGAATAATTATATTGCATGATTCTGATATTTATATGCAAAAGCGAATACACAAGGATAAAATTTTCCATGTGATTAGTGCACATCGTATCCCAGCCAAAATGTCAACCAGCCTGCTTTTCTCTTGATATTTGGTTGTTGCTTATCACTATTCTCAATTAAAGAGCTGAACAATTCGCTGTTAGGCTTGCTATTGCAAGCAAAAATCATGAATATTCAATACATCCCTAATGAAAAGTGATATTTTATCATTGTGACACACAAGACAAAATTATCTGCCATGAGGATCTGGAAAGTTACTATTTCAATGGCACCTGAACTCGTATGTGCCTGCTAAATACATCCAACAACATAAGTAGAGATTCAGGATTGTATCCACTGGTGTTGGTCAGCTGATTGTAAGGAATTATCCTCTGTAGCCCCCACATACCCCTAAATCTACTCTGCATGGTTCTCCAACTGTCTGGATCAAATTTGGAGGGGACACGAGGAAGTGGGAAGTGTCAAAAATGGCTTTCCACCCTGTTCACTCACTGAAACCTTGCTTTCAGCTCAGTGACATCAGTAGATACAACCCACTGTCAGCCTATAGCAATTGTATCATTTTTAAAATTAAAACTCTAGTATATTATTATAATACGCAGATATATAGTGCAGTAGGGCCCCGCTTCTCGGCGTTCCGCTAATATGGTGCCAGCGGGGCGATCAGCTGGAGGGGGGTTGGAGCTCCCTGCACTCCAGCTGATCGCGCTGGAGGAGATCAGCTGTAGCATGCTACAGCTGATCTTCCCCTCTTCTGGCACGATCAGACTCCCGCTTGAGCTGATTGCGCCCGAGGAGGGGAAGATCTGATCTTCTCAGCGGGTTAGGTTCCAGAGCCCCGCGCTGCAGCTTATCCGCTTTTTGGTGGTTTTCGCTTTCCAGCGGGGGTCTGTGACCTAACCTGCCATATGAGTGGGGCGCTACTGTATCTGTCCAGACTGACTTACTGGCTGATCTTGGACAGTGTGCTAAATCCAAGAAGAGGATTTTGGAAGCTTCCGCTTTTTGTCATGTCATCTGAATCAACAAACTGTGGCTAACATTAGCTATGGTTTAGCTATATAAAATACACAACTTCAAAGCTTGGTTTTCATAATATAACATAACCATAGTTATGTTAACCCCAATAGTGGGTTTGGACGATATGGTAAGTTGTGGCTAACCAAATGCAGAAGCTTCTGAGCAACTCCTCCCAGTTTTGCAGAAGAAGAATAGAGGATAATGTGTGAGAAAAGGAAAGGCTTGTGTATGCCTCATTTTAGCATAACAGCTGCCAATGTGAGGCTTTTCAGGGCTGGTATTGGTATGTGAAGTTCAAAAGTAGCTGGAGAGTAGACGTTGTGTAGGAAATTTTATAGCAATTTAACTTACTTTTCACCACCTGATAAAAACCATTTTTCATGTAGCTTTTTTTAATAGGTTAAAAAAAAGTTAACTGAAAGGAAACTGTATCTTGCGCTAAATCTGTCCAGCACTAAATTTCAGTTGCCTTACCTAGAATCATCATTGTTAATGTGCCATGTCTTCGAAATATTTTTAAGGACAAGATTTGCACATTAGAGATACGCAAAATATCTTTCTATGAAACTTTTTTTTTTAGTATCTTGAATTGTTAGCAATATGAATATGTTTTCAGTCTCCTGCTTCCTTATTTGACTTTGTCAGAGGAGCTCAGAGCAAAATGGCTTTTCAATTTGAGACAATTTGAGTAGGTGATATTGTTTCTCATGGATGGACTTTCGCTGTAGGTTACAGACATTTTATGTTGATAATTAGGTAGTTGACTGAAAATTTCAGCGGTTTTCATGGGATGTTGTGGTTGTTTACACTAGACTAGGTCCAAAATATCAATTATCAACTATCAATCAATCTTTGAGTTGGGGAAACATTTCTGATGGCAAAAACTTCACAAAAATAGCTAGCAAAGTGTCTTCATTTTTAAACTGGAGGCTTCATTTAGGAACATTATTTACTATATCTTAAAAAATATGTACTGTTTCTTGTTTGCTTTCACAAAGTTGTCCAGTTTCCATTTTAAGAAGGAAATTGAAAATTAGAGTGGATTCAGAGGTGGCCATCCAGGATGATGACCGGTCTGAAAACCAAGACCTTTGAGGGATGGTTGAAAGTACCGGGAATGTTTAGTATGGAGAAGATTAAGGGGAGACATGATGCCTTTCTTCCAGTGCCATAAGGGCTGTCATACAGAAGACTGGGCACACTTGTTTTCTGTTGCTCCAGAGGGCAGGATTAGAATGAATGTGTGGAAACTAAAAGGAATCACATTTTGGCTAAACATAAGAAACTTCCTAAGGATAAGAACTGTCTTATCAATGGAACAGACTGTTTTGGAAAGTGGTGGTTCTCCTTTGCTAGAGGTATTTAGGCAGATGTTTGTTAGCCATTTGTCAGAGATGCTACAATTGCATCCTGTGTTGTAAATCCTGATTGAGCAAGGGTTGGACTACATAACTTCCAAAGTCACTTCCAATGGTAAAATTCTACAATTCTTACATGTGTATGTGTGTGTAACATATATCCCTTCCTTAAATATTTTTCTTTTAAAGATGGAAATAAAACTGCAGAAACCTACTCAACATTTTCTTTTGGACACCACAGAAAATGGAATAGTATAGCAAAATCCATCCAGAGGCAATTTCACCTTTGGAAGAAGATTTTTATTTCCTTATTTTACCTGATCAGAAATCTCTGGATCATGTGCATCACTATGTTACACCAAGGTTTATAACCAGTATTAAGCAAGACTTTAATTATTTACCAGAATTCAATATTCACTCTTGCATCTGCTCTTCATTTTGCATCTATATGAATTTTAAATAGCTGTAAAACAGTCTGTATTCTGAAACAGAAGGGAAAAATAAATCTGCATTGCCTCAGTGGTTGCCAATATTAAAGCTGCTAATAAAATTAGTTCTGAGGTCCTCTAATGAACAGAACATAATATCCAAGTGGTGTAAACATAATACAAAAGTGATGCATTATACTGAGCACTACAAAAACAATATTTGATTGTTTCAATATGGGCAAGCATTTCATCTAAAGTTCATAACGATTGAACCTTTTCAAAAGTAGACAATTATTTACTAATAGGCAAAAAACCTTGCTGTTCAAGAACATACCTATAGCCAACAGATATTTCTATCAAACTTTAAAAAGCAGGGAAATTGGGCAGCTATAGTGAATGCACCAGAGGAGCAGGAGACCTGACGTCCTCTGATATATTGGACTGCCCTACAAATTTGTCAAAATGCAAACACAATTTGGGTTGGTCTTTCACAGTCCAATCCACTTCCTGTGTAGCTTGGAAGAATTTGTTAACATGTGCCTCTGAGTATATGGTGAGTGGTGGCAACACCTGCAATTAGACCAAATAACAGAAACAAGACTTATGCTGTGCTGATCTTGTTTTAGCAGGGAGGAAGCAACAATATTAAAACAGTTAATATACAAATGTGTATTTGAGGGGAAGAATGGGAGGGAAGAAGGAGGAGGAAGGAGAAGGAGAGAATTGGAAGGGGGTCGGAGAGGGGAAGGGAGAGGTGAAGGTAGGGGGAGGGAAGGGGCGAGGGAGGGGATAGGGAGGAGGAGGGGAGGGCAGGTTTGATCATTTGCATGCTTTTTGAGTTCAGTAGGATTTACCTAGGATAGGTGAAACTGAATTGAGGGAGGGGGAGGGGAGGGGAAGGGGAGGAGATTGGATGGGTGAGCACTGGGCAGAGGAGAAGCCCCTTTTCTTTCCAAAAGGAAAACATTGTGAACTGTATCATTCTTTCTCAGGGTTTCCCCCACCTTTTTATTCTACAGCAGACACATGTAGCCTCCCACCCGAATTTAAACCAAAGCAGACCTTTAGTTCACTTTAGACAGTCATGGCTTCTCTCAAAGAAGTGTAGTTAGTGAAGGGTGCTGAGAATTGCTAGGAGATGCCCTTTTCCCTTCTCAGAGCTTCAGTCAGAGAGGCTGGCTTTTAAACCACTCTGGCCACTGGAGCTCTGTAAGGTGAATAGGAGTCTCCTCTCAGCACCCTTCACAAACTACACTTCCCAGGATTCTTTGGGGGAAGCCATGGCTGTCTAAATTGAAATAAAGGTTTGGTGTGGCCCCCTGATTAGGCAAGCCCAGCAGCTGCGAGTCTGGCTTTTAGAACACTGACAGTTGGTTCTTACTGAGCATGCCCGTTCTTATCATTGACTTCAATTCTAAATTTCTTAAATTAATTAAAAATCAGCCAGGCATTTTTTAAACTTTTAAACTATAGAAGATGAAGGTCAGAGTATGGGACAAGGACAGTAATAGGATTATAGGTACTCTGTGAACATGGCTGGTTTTGAATTAATTTGAACAAATTATGAGAACTCTGACAGAAAAAAGTCCAAAAGGGGTCTGTTTTTTTCCTCTCTCTTTTTACACTTTGAACTCTCAATTCTCTCTGACTGTTTTGTGTATCGCCATGAAAATTGAGAGGGTTAAGCAAGCGTTTCTGAGTTCAGGACTATAAGTTTTGTAAAATTTTGTTTTGAAATGAGCTTATGGGAAGCATCAGAATGGCATGGGGGTATTTTGAATTTAACATTGCAAAATGCAAAAAATCCATGCTGATTATAGTATACAGCCACTCTCAGGACTGTACAATAAAGTGAATGTAACAAAGAATAATTGCACAAGCATCGCAGAGAGCAACTGGAAAATTAATTCAATGTTTGTGCTTTCTTAGTATCCCAAAACTGTGGCATGCTGCTGTGGCTGAACTATTCTCCTATGTCACCCTTATTTTAAGTATCTCTAACAGGGCTGTGGAGTTGGAGTCGGAGTCTGAAGCAATTTTGGGTGGAGTCTGAGTCGGTAGAAATGTACTGACTCCGACTTCAAAATAAAATTAACATTTTAATATTAATATTAATTTATTAATATGAATATTAATTTATTAATATGAATTTATTAATATGAATATTAATTCATTAATATTAATTCATTAATATACATTTACTATTTATAAAGGAGTCAGAGTCAGACATTAGAAAAATTAATATACATTTGCCATTTATGAAGGAATCGGAGTTGGACAGTAGAAAACTAGAGGAGTCGGAGTTGGACTGTAGAAAAATAGAGGAGTCGGAGTCGAAGGGTTGACATACCACAGCCCTGATCTCTATCACAGTTTTATGTGAATCCGTGTGGTTGTTATGCATGAAATAAGGTCAGTACAATGGTTAGGTTCAGATGTAACACACTGTGGGTTGTTGTTGCATGCATGAATGTTGTGGATTCTCCTATCTTCTTTAGACTGCAAGATGAGATTGAAAGCTTCTGATTCTTGTTAGGAGTGACTCACAGTTGACTTTTGTCTTAGAATTCAACTAATAATGGTATATTCAAGTCAAAATAATGAACCAGGATCTCCTTGAAGGATTGTATCCTGCTCCTACAAGTATGGTACAATGGCCTTTGCACCACATTGTTAACCATCACCTTATAGTTTCCTGTTCATATAGTATTGGAAGTATGACTAGAGAAGTTAGGGATAGAAATGCTAACTGACCTCTGACTCTCTCTCAATTATTTATTTATTTATTTATTGCACTTGTATACCGCCCCATAGCCAAAGCTCTCTGGGCAGTTTACAGAAATCAAAAACATTAAAACAAATATACAATTTAAAACACGTATTTTAAAAACAATTTAAAACACAATTTTAAAATTTAAAACAATATAAAAACAATTTAAAACACATGCTAAAATGCCTGGGAGAAGAGGAAAGTCTTGACCTGGCGCCGAAAAGATAACAGTGTGGCGCCAGGCGCAACTCGTCACAAAGATCATTCCATAATTTGGGGACCACCACTGAGAAGGCCCTCTCCCTTGTTGCCACCCTCCGAGCTTCCCTTGGAGTAGGCACCCGGAGGTTATTTATTATTTATTATTTCAGCTTGGCAGAATAGAGAGGAAAAGTGGTGTGCTGTTTTAGTTTGAGAGACCAAAAGAAGTAATGCTGATACTCTAGTACTACACCCAATATTTGGGCATCAGCATAGACAAAAAGGAACAGGCTGAAACAGTAAGAGTGTGGGTGTGGGGCAGGTTAGTGGTGATCTGTCGCATAGTTTGATCTACAAATGCTTTATTCTGCTTCTGCAAAATTTGTGTCTCTTAGAAGTCGATGTTAAAAGGTTAAAATTTAAGGGCATTTAGCTCATCTTTGTGGAATATGCATGCGTGGGTACAGTCCTGTAGCCAGTCTTGCTTCTTAGATGGGGCAGCCACATTTCTACATGAAGCTGCTACATTTGTAGGTAGTGATTTGGGGGTGGGGGAAGGAGAGCCACATAATGCCAGCCACCCCCACCCCCACCAGTGGAGAGGATGTCAGGGCTAAAATAGGGGAAGAGGCAGTGATCTTCCCCCTCATTCCTCCTCTACCCATAGAATGCATTAATTTACATGAATGAAGTTTAATCTGTTGAATTGCCTCATCTTTTTTTGAGAGAGATTCCCAGGAATACCAGACTCAGAAGCTTGACTTTGCCTATAGGTATGGTCCTCTTTCACCTGTGGTCTGTCCCTGTGTTCTGATTCTTTGTGAACTGAACTATTTTGGTAATCACAGTGAGCTCCTGAGCTTGGCTTTGATGCTGGGTTAGGTATCTCAGTTTTAGATTCCACCCAAAAAACAAACTTGTCCATAGGACGATTACGGTGTGTTTATTAACTCCCCCTTGAGAGTCCCTCCTTCTAGTTTTGTTCCTGATCTTTAGGTTTTCCTCCTACAGGGCAATCAAGGGAAAACTTTTTAATTGGCTTCTACATAAAGAACTATCTAAGCAATTGGAAACTTTTTGTAGAAAGCAATTGGATTTTTTAAATTATCTGTTGGGATCATTTTTTCTGTCCAGAACCCTGAAAAGGCCTCATGCTAAGCTGTACAAATTGGGAAAATCAGAAGTTAGGCCTGAGTTATAGCCTAGGTGGCTGGCCAGCCAGCCAGTTAATTTTAGTGTACACAGCAATATTTCTATTCCTCTAGGGCTGTTTTCCTTATTTGCCGTCAAGTACTCAAGAAAAAGAAGAAAAAATAACTACTATGATTATAAGTAAAGTGAGCGCTTCAAAAGAGTAAAGGGTAAGTTAGGGTAGCCATTTTTTCAGATCACTTTAAGTTATCTCTTTATTTCACCCCTTAACAATAAGCATTCGATCCTGCTCTATTCATTATAATAATGGCAAAATACTCTTACTTCTTACTGTGGGCAAACAGGTATCTTTATGGCTGCCTGGGTCTTGCTTTTTTTTGGATGGAAATATTAGTGGAGGAAGGGAGATAGTGAAGACCTGGTGATGAGTCCTTCCCTGTTTGCTTTGGAGGGGGTAGCAGGGGGGGCAAGGGAGGGAGAGACTGACTTGTTGCAAAGCAGAAAAGCCTGGAGTGTCTCATACAGGCTGGACTGAGGTTTGTAGCAACTAGGAGATGAGAGATTCACCTGTCTTGCTGTTAGTTGTTCAGCCCTCTACTTTTTCAGGAGAGGGACACATGCCCTTCCAGGCAGCCTTCTGGTGGGCAGGGCCAGAGGCAAGAGTAGGTAGAGCAACAAATGTAAAATTATTTTTTGTACAGTGGGCTAGTTTCTTCACACTTAACAGCCCTCTCTAATCCTCCATCCAGGCAAGGTGGAGGCATTGTTGGAGTTCAAGGGCACATTCCGGCCTGGGGTAAAAAAAAAACCACACTCAATATGCTTTAAGTTGGATGTCCTCCATTGAGCAGGGGGTTGGACTTGATGGCCTTATGGACCCCTTCCCATTCTGCGATTCTGTGAAACTGAAAAGCAAAGTCCAACAGGTGGAGTCTAACTCTTCCAGGGTCATGTTACTGTGATACAGGCTGGGTTTTTTTCAGGATCACATAAGTAATTAAAGGTGATTATGATAATGAAAAAATAACCGTCAGTCAAGGTAAATCTTGAGTGAGCAGATTTTGGGGGGCTCTTCCAGATAAGGCTTTTCTTATGCACTTGCCCTGGCTTACTCACTGAATTTTTCAGAGGGAACTATTCTTAAATTGCTCCTGTTCTTAAAGCAAGTTATCAATCTTTCAATGGAGGTTGACATTCTCTGTCAACATCACAAATTAAAAAGACAGTTTCCCCAAAAAATCCTGGGGAGGGAGCACAGATCTGGGGTGTTTGGGTGCCCCCATTTGCCTCCTCAGCTATAGGGCTGGGTGGGTATTATATGACATACACTTAGTTTTTATTATTATTATTAAAAACAAATAGGAGCCAGTACTCATATCTTGATAAAAGGGTAATGGGTGCCAGCAGAAAAGGGTTGCCAGAAGCAGGGAAGGGGGGAAAGGTGAAGGTACTCCATACTGGTGAATGCCATCAGAAAAAACAACAACCCTGAATATACTTGTAGATTGGCCACAGGTCAGTATCTGCCCAGGCCTTTGATAACCTATCCAGTTTCTTTTCAGGTGGATTTAAAAACCTGTTTTTCTTCTTTACCTTCTGTCTGGTGAAGACTTGCATTTTCTTTGGGAGCTATTCATATCATCTTCAAATGCATCATCTTCAAATGTAATCACTATAATTTTATAGTGATTACATAATTTTATAATTTTACATCCTACATAGTAACATAATTTTGCTTTAGTTATTCCATTTTCTATCTTTATCCAGTAAAGGTTTTCAAGCTTTATTCTTGTCTCTTTCATTGGGGCTTAGCACAGTATCATTCTAGTGACCTATTGCTAAGAGAAACAATTACAACAGCTATAACAGCAGTCCTGAACTTGGAATCTGTTATCATTTGAGTAACTATCATTAACTGTTTAGCTGCTGGCATTAAGACAAATATGCTGGGTAGGGACTGGAGGAGAAGCACTATTACAGAAGTGTAATTGGTATGTGTAGTGCCAGCAT
Source organism: Rhineura floridana (assembly GCF_030035675.1). Lineage (NCBI taxonomy): Eukaryota > Metazoa > Chordata > Lepidosauria > Squamata > Rhineuridae > Rhineura > Rhineura floridana. The sequence continues at coordinate 63,955,023 of NC_084487.1, read as the reverse complement.
TAGGGGACAAGTTGCTCCCTTTCAAGTATTGTGGGAACTCCTATACTGAGTCCTGTGACTCAATTCCTCATTGTAACAGCAAATGGAATTATACTATTGGATTATCTTGGATAAATTAAAATGAAGATTTTTTCCTGTACAAATACTTGATATAAAAATAGGATAGGGATTGTTTGCCCACTTCCCCTTGGTACTTGCATTTAAGTAGTCTTGTTTTGTTTTATTTAAGGTATTTGTATAACATTCTTTGTAATATTTCTCATAGGTTGGTTTACAATGTAATTTAAAATAAAACAATAATAAAATACACAATAAACCAATAGAAGACAACAAACAAGTAACAAAATTAACACTTTAAAATACAGAGAACATTGTTATTTAATAGTGGTCTGCATTCTTACTGAATTTATAACATACTTTTACACCTGTGTTATCTTGGTATTCTGTGTTATCTGTGTTGTTCTTGGTATCTTGGTATTTTGGCAATATTTAGGATCAGAGTGGTGTAAAGAAAGTAAATTCTTGCAAAATAAGCAGCCTTTATTTATTTATTTTGGACAACTGGGTGTGTCTACCTGAATGTCTTGTCTGTCACTACTACAAAGACATTTGCAAGTTATGTCATTGAACTCTAGATAGTTTTGGAAATATAAGGACTGAACTCAATCTGGCCTTATAAAAAAGGCAGTAAGAGATGGAAAACAATATTGTAATAAAGATGTTTCTGTGTTTACAACAAATCACACACATTTTGACTTTGTTTTAATAGACAAACATTCCCTTGATAAAGAAACATTTGAGAAGGAATGCTACCAATCTGTGTGGGTGTCTGGTCTTTCGTAGCATTCTCCCTCTGGATTTAATACTTCACTGATGGATATTAACTAGTGATTCCAAAAACTGAGTTTTATTTTAAGTAGAGCTAAGCCAAAAATTTGAGTTCAGATTTTGTAGCAAAAAGATTACTCTTCAAGGAGTAGGGTAGCTAGGTCAGAAGCATCCCAAACCCTGAAATGTCAAGGGGGCAGGCCCTAGTGATGTCATTAAACATGATACATTAAGCATCAACCACAGTTGCTTGGAGCATACAGTTCAAACATTTTTCTGATTGAAAATTAAGATAGAAATCTTAGCTAAAAGATGGAGCCTGGGTAGGGAACATTTAATCTAGCCTACTTGCTTCTGGCAAGAAGGGTTTAAGCGTCCTCAGGTCAGGCCAGTCATCAGAAGGACATTGTAGGAAGAAAGGAGCCTAGTGGTAGAGATGTTAGATAGGAGCACTGGGGAATAAAGATGGATGCCCCTGAACGCTGCAATTCTATACACACTTAGTAAGGGACTAAGCCTCATAGAACTCAACAGGACTTACTTCGGAGTAGATATAGTTTGGATTGTGCTGTTGGTAAAGCTTGACTAGGGATCCTCTGCAAATATATCCATATCCAAGCAGGGTTGGCAACCCCCTCCTTGGAATGCCCTGCCTCTGTCTTTTAACATGGCTGCTCCAAACGTCTTTACCGATTTGACCCTTCACCTCACAAAGGTTTAAGAAATGAGTAAAAGTAAGAAGATTCTATATCCTTTTCTGTCTATGCTGTGGGCTGCTATAAACTCACTTTGACAGCCAACCCAATTCCAGTGAGTAATAATTTATAGAGAGAAAACACATATCGTTTGGTGTATCTTCACAGGCAGCAGACTGAAAAGAACAATTGCAGCCACACTTCCCAGTATGTGAATTCTCTTTTAAACTATTGGGCAAGAAACAAACTGTCTTGCAACAAACAAGGTGCATCATCAGTGGGTTTAAGGGGGTTTAGCTGAGTGCATGGAACCACTGTTGTTGCTTCTGGGGATGTAAGGGAGTGATGTTAAAGATAAGTAAAATGCAAATAGAAAAAGATAAAGATAGGGATGATTTCCTAAATGCAATACCATACCAATCACAACAAGATTCTTATGAGTAAGGCAGATAACTCAGCATCCCACAACCAGTCAGGATTCCTAACCAAACACCAAAACTAAAAAATATCCTGGCAGTCAGTCAGCCAAGGTCACAGAAATCCCCATGCAACACAACCTGGACCGCGGGCTGCAGTTATTTATTTATTTATTATTTGATTTATATCCCACCCTTCCTCCCAGCAGGAGCCCAAGGCGGCAAGCAAAAGCACTAAAAACACTTTCAAACATCATAATAACAGACATTAAAATACATTAAAACAAAACAACTTTTAAAACATTTTTTAAAAAAGCTTTGAAGATTTTTTTTTAAAAAGGTTAAAAAACATATTGCTTTAAAAAAAGGTTTAAAAGCATATTAAAAATCAGTTCCAACACAGAAGCAGACTGGGATAAGGTCTCAAAAGGCTTGTTGAAAGAGGAAGGTCTTCAATAGGCACCGAAAAGATAACAGAGATGGGGCCTGTCTAATATTTAAGGGTAGGGAGTTCCACAGGGTAGGTGCCGCCACACTAAAGGTCTGTTTCCTGTATTGTGCAGAACGGACCTCCTGATAAGATGGTATCTGCAAGAGGCCCTCACCTGCAGAGCACAGTGATAGACTGCGACTTTCAGGTATTCTGGTCCCCAGCTGTATAGGGCTTTGTACATCAAAACTAGAACCTTGGACTTGGCCCAGTAGCAAATGGGCAGCCAGTGCAGTTCTTTCAGCAGTGGGTGAGATGTTGGTGATACCCTGCCCCAGTGAGCAGTCTCACAACTGCATTTTGCATCAGCTGCAGCTTCCGGACCAACCTCAAGAGCAGCCCCACATAGAGCACATTACAGTAATCAAGCCTGGAGGTTACCAGTGCAGGGACAACAGTGGTCAGGCTATCCCAGTCCAGAAATGGCCCCAGCTGTCTTACGAGCTGAAGCTGGTGAAAGGCACTCCTAGCCACGGAGGTCACCTGAGCCTCTAACGACAAACATGGATCTAGGAGCACTTCCATACTAAGGAGTTGCTCTTTCAGAGGGAGTACGACCCCAACCAAAGTCTGCAACTGACCAATTATCTGAACTTGGGAACCATCAACCCACAGCGCCGCCATCCTGCAAGGATTCAGACTCAGTTTATTGGCCTTCATCTAGCCCATCACCGAGTCCAGGCAGTGGTCCAGGGCTTGTAGAGCCTCTCCCGGTTCAGAAAAATAGAGCTGGGTATAGTCAACATACTGCTGACACTTTGCCCTAAAATCTCCAGATGGCCACTCCCAAGGGCTTCATATAGATGTTAAACAGCATGGGGGACAAGATGGTACCCTGTGGCACCCCACAGCACAACTGCCAGGAGGCCAAAAGGCAATCACCCAATGCTATTCTCTGAAAATGACTCTGGAGATAGGATCGGAACCATTGTCAAACAGTGCCTCCAGTACCCATTTCACCAAGTCGGACCAGAGGATACCGTGGTCAATGGCATCAAAAGCTGCTCAGAGATCAAGTAAGAATAACAGGGTCGCAATCCCCCTGTCCTTCTCCCGATAAAGGTCATTCATCAGGGTGACCAAGGCTGATTCAGTCCCATAACCAGGCCCGAACCCAGACTGGGATGGGCCAAGATAATCTGTTTCATCCAAGAGTACTTGCAATTGTTACGCCGCAACCCTCTCAATCACCTTCCCTAAGAAGGGGATATTTGCAGCCGGTCAGTAATTGTCGCATAACAATGGGTCTAGGGTGGTCTTTTTCAGAAGCTGTGCGATCACCGCCTCTTTCAGTGCGGCTGGAACCACTCCCTCCTGCAATGATACATTGAGCACACCCTAGTTCCACTTGGTCAAACCCTCTCAACAAACTTTAATAAGCTAAGAAGGGCAAGGGTCTAGAGGACACATTGCTGGCCGCGTCATGGCAAGCACGTGGTCTACGTCGTCAAGTCGTGTCAACTGAATTCATTGCCAAGAAATTGCAGCAGATGTTGCACTGGACACCTCATTGGGGACTACAGTAGATGTAGAAGGGGCATCAAGACTGCTACGGAGGCGAGGAACCTTACCCTCAGAGTGCCTTGTAAACAATTCACAGTGGGCCTCTGAAGGGTCTAAGACTCAGTTTCCTGGAGGTGATGTCAACGGACCCCTGACAATATGGAAAAGATCCACCGGATGGCTACTTGAGGGTGCGATGGAGGCAGAGAAGTGGCCCTTCTTCGCCGCCCTCACCGCCACACAGTAGGCAAGGTTATGATGTTTTATTCGTGCCCAATCAGCCTCACAGCACGTCTTTCACCACTTGCACTCTTTCCTGTTTCATTGCCCTTAGCTCACTGGTATACCAAGGTGCAAACTGGGCTCCACAATGCCAGAGAGGCACTTGGGGGCAAACGTGTCAAGAGCCCGATGCTCCTCACTGTTCCACAGCATGACAAGGGCTTCAACTGGGTCACCTGCTCTACTGGGAACCAGGGCTGTAGAGTCAGAGTCTCGGAGTCGGAGTCGGAAGCAATATTGGGTGGAGTCGGAGTCAGAGTCGGTAGAAATGTACCGACTCCGACTCCGGCTTCAAAATAAATTTTAATTGACAAATTTTTTAAAATATAAATTCAAAATGTCAAAGAAGTTTCCCATGAAGTCAGCTGTAGTTGAGCATTTCACCATAACTCAAGATGGGAAACATTTTGTGTGTCAGTGTATGACACAGGACCCAGATGAAGACAAATGCTGTGATGCCAAGATCAGCGCATATTCAGGCAGCGATAAAAATGCTGCTATGAGAGCTTCCAATTTAAAAAGACATCTACAGCCCTTTCCAGGGCTGTGGAGTTGGAAGCAATCTGGGGTGGGGTTGGAGTCGGACAGTAGAAAAATAGAGGAGTTGGAGTCAGAGTCAAAGGTTTGGCGTACCAACTCCACAGCCCTGCTGGGACCTCCCCCAGTTAGCGCAGAAAAACTGTTGACATGAGTGAGACCCTGTCAGCACATAATACCTCTGCTCTGAAATCTGCACTGGTTGCCAATTTGCTACCAGGCCAAGTTCAAGGTGTCCTTTCCATGTTATAGGTGCTACATAGTACTTGTTCTGCTCTTGTAAAAAATCAGTCCTTTAGTGTGGCAGCACCTGTGATCTGGAACTCCCTGCCTATTGACATTAGGCAGACACCTTCATTGTACTCTTACAGCACCTGCTAAAAACATTTTTGTTTAGGCAAACCTACCCAGACATGTAGAAGCTATTGTGTTTTTTATCTCTTTTTAACTCGTTGTATGTATTATTTTGAATGTTTTTCAGTACCTGTCTTGTTTTTGACAATAATTTTATTGTTTTAATTTCTTCTCTAAACTGTTGAGATTTTTTACAATAAAGCAGTATATAAACATAAATAAAATACATAAATTAAATTTAGACTCACTGTGGCCCTTGGGTCTCTTTCCATTTCTAGGAACAAAGGAATCTGCCTTCTACTGCAATGCTATGTATAGTTCATGGAGAAGTCACAGGGAGGGTGGAAAGAGAGAAAGCCGTGAACTTGACCTAGTGGGAAGCTCTGTTTATTTTAGATGGAATTTAGGCTGTCTCTTTTTTTTGAGAAAAGTTTGCATATAAAATAGGGTTGCCAGGTTAGAAGCATCCCAAACCCTGAAATTTCAGGGGCAGGCCCTAGTGATGTCATGGGTCGACCCCAAGTGATGTCATGAGACTGAGCCCAAGTTATGTCATGAAGCAGGCCCAAGTTATGCCATTAAGCATGATACATTAAGCATCAACCACAGTTGCTTGGAGCATACAATTCAAACAAAAACATTTCTCTGATTGGAAGTTAATATAGAAATCTTAGTTTAAATACCTGTCTTTAACTGTTTTTGCCAATAATTGTATTATTTTATTAATTCGTTCTGTAAACTGCTTTGAGATTTTTTTCAATAAAGCAGTATATAAATGTTGTAAATAAAATACACAAATAACTTTTGGAGTCACTGTGGCCCTTGTGTCTCTTTCCACTTTTAGGAACAAAGGAATTTGCTTTATTCTAACTCAGGCCATTTGGTACCATCTAGCTCAGTACTGATGACATGTAGTAGCATTGGCTCTCCAGGATTCTAGGATTAAATTTCTGACCTTTGCTTTCAAAGGATATGTGCCACCACTGACCAACAACTCTTCCCCTGTTTTAAAATGTACCTTTTAAAATGGTTCTTTTTAATTCACTAATGAATGCACATCATACCTAGTGCAGATCCACTCCATTCATTTAAAGCACATTCAACACACATTTGAATCCCACCACAGAATCATGGGAACTGTGGTTTGTTAAGGGTAGTGGGAACTATAACTGTGAGGAGGAAACTACACTTCCCAGAATTCTTTAGGGGAAGTCACACACTTTAAATTGAAGTTGAATGTGCTTTAAACATATTGTGTGGATCTACTTAATAAACTTTGCCTGCATGTAAATCATTTTAATTAATTTTTAAAGTGGAAATGAGCTACAAAGTTTACTGGGTATCCATGGGCTGCTCACCATCTCTCACCCTAATCTGCGCCTTAGGATAAAAACAACAGAGGGGGACCATGACCACCCCAAGAAAGAAGGGCACACTTAAAATGTAGAGGAAATAATAATCTACAACCATAGTGTGAAATCAAACACAGTGGGACACAGTATGAATAAATATTTATATAAGCATAACTGTCAAATATGTTTACTATTTACACAACCTGTAAATATATTTATAGTGCAATCCTATGTTTGTTTACTCAGAAGCGAGTCCCAATGTATTCAATGGGGTTTACTCAAACAGTGAAGCATGCAGAGAACTGTAACCTCAAGTGATAAGGAACTTCATTCACCCAATCCAAAATTCAGACTCATGCCACTTTAAGCTGCTTTGCAACTGTTTATACTTGTGTTTATGGTTATTGGATTTTAAAGAGATTTATTTCTTATTGAGAGCTGCATTGGTTTCCAGTCGGTAACCCTACCTCACAGGATTGTTGGGAAGTCCCCTTATATATACATACTATGTATGTAAAAATACATACAACCCGTCAAAATCAGTTGATCATTGCAGAAGATTTGTTTTAAAAAATAAACCTGGTATTATTTTCCTTCATAATAAAATCAGTTATACCTAAGTAAGCCCTGCCTAATTGCTTTAAAAATAACACAATTCTTTGCTATTTTCACTCAAAAGTCCCATTAATTTACAGCACAATCCTAACCATGTCTACTCAAATATAAGTCCTATTGAATTCAATGGATTTTACCCTGGATATGTGGGGTTAGCTTTGCAGCTTTACTCCAAGAAAAGCGAGTATAGGGTTTAAGCGTCAAATTGGGAAGGTTTCCAGAACACTGCTGTCTTCAACAGTCCAGGACAATTTAAACTTGTTTGAGTCTGCACACAAGAGAGAAAAAGACTGAAAGCTATATACTTAATTTATGAGATAATTTATGAGATATCAGATAAGTAGGAAAAATCCAGAGTCCCCATTTGAAAACCGGAGATCTGGCAACCCTATTAAGGAGGGAACAAAATTTTCTCTGAAATGCCAGTGCAGTCAAAGAACTTCCCCCTCCAATTTGGAATTGCCCAACAGCCTCCCACTTTCTGAATGTACTCAGTGGATATTTTGTTGTAATTCTTGTTGGTGTTTTATAACACTTTTGTTGGAAGAACAAACAATTCATTTTTTCAAAAGCTTCAATCATTTCCATCTAAAAACACACTACTAGGATGCAAGCAGATATTTCCATTGACTATTCATAAAAGTATTCAACCATTTGTGATGACCAGTCCCATGCAAGCATAGGCTACCAGTTGCATATCAACAAATGGTGCAACAATTTTAGAAACTTCTTTTAAAATTTTGTGTCAAAACTTTGGAGATTAGAAGATTGCATGTTTATAAAAACTCAGTTTCTTGATGTTGAAGTTATTTAATCAAGAAAGCCAACATGAACAAATTGTCCCAAATAACATACACAACCTTAAAAATGTTTGCCTTAAATGTCCTTTTTCTGCATATATAAATATAAGTGTCTTGAGAAGCAGCTTAAGCTTTTGTGCTTAGAGATCCATCTCTTCATTTCTTGTTTGTGGTTAAATGTTTTTGTTATAGAGTAAATTGCCAGTACCTAGGCCAATAAATTTGCCTCATTACTTTATTTTTCATAATTAAATTCTCAAGTATCTCTATGCAATTATCTTTTTTCCTCCATTTTTCTTCTAAATGCAGAGGATTGCTGCTGCAGGAAAACAGCAGGCTTTCAGGAGCACTGCATTACTATAAATTGGCCATTGGAAGCAGACCTACTTTAGCCTGTAAGTAAAGATGCATGCTCATTTGTTTTTAAAACATGTTTTCCCCTCATGCTGTGTTATAAATACAACTTTTAAAAGAGAGAACTGAAAAATGTATTTTATTTGCAAAGAATGAGTTCCCTTGTATGCAAGGGAGAGGCTTTGCATGCAGACAGGCATTTTTCTGTTCTGCTAAGCCACCTACCCTTCATCTGGACCCACAAAGGTCCCTCAGTACCAAACTTCTTACCCTTCCTGTTGAATTGTATGACAGAAGCTTTGTTTGTTCTTCAATCTCCATACCTATTGGGACTGAGTGTTTCTCTTGCAACAGAGTAGAGTAGGACTTTTTATCATATGTAATCCTCTTTAGAATAGTCTTCTGATCTACAGGTGACCATTGATCATGCTGACTGGGGCTGATGGGAGTTGGATCCAACAACATCTGAAGAGTCACAGATTCCTGGGAAGTGTAGTTTGTGAATAGGGTTGCCAGGTCAGAAGCATCCCAAAACCTGAGTTTTTAGGGGCGGGCCCGAGTGATGTCATGGGGGTGGGCCCAAGTGATGTCATGGGGTGGGCCCGAGTGATGTCACGGGGCGGGCCTGAGTGATGTCATTAAGCATGATACATTAAGCATCAATCACAGTTGCTTGGAGCATACAATTAAAAAAAAATCTGATTGGAAATCAAGCTAGAAATCTTAGGTAAAAGATGAAGCCTGGGTAGGGAACATTTAATCCAGCCTACTTGCTTTCAGCAAGAAGGGTTTAAGTGCCGCCAGGCCAGACCAGTCACCAGAAGGCCACTGTAGGAAGAAAGGAGCCTAGTGTTGTGGAGATATTAGATGGGAGTATTCGGGAGTAAAGATGGATGCCCCTGAAGGCTTCAATTCTAAACATGCTTACTAAGGGACTAAGCCCCATAGAACTCAACAGGACTTACTTCTGAGTAGATATAGTTTGGATTGTGCTGTTGGTAAAGCTTGACTAGGGATCCTCTGCAAAGACATCCATATCCAAGCAGGGTTGGCAACTCCCTGCCTAGAATGCCTTGCCCTTATCTTTTAATGTGGCTGCTCCAAACTTCTTTACAGATTTGGCCCTTCACTTCAGAAAGAGGTCTGAGAAATGAGTAAGAGTAAGAAGATTCTCTACCCTTTTCTGTCTACACTGTGGGCTGCTATAAACTCACTTTGACAGCCAACCCAATTCCAGTGAGTAATAATTTATAGAGAGAAAACACACATGGTTTGGTCTGTCTTCACAGGCAGCAGCTTGGGAACAACACCTGCAGCCACACATTCAAATATGTGAGTTGTCTTTTACCACAATTGGGCAAGAAACAAACTGCCATGCAACCAATAAGGTGCATCATCAATGGGTTTTAGTGGGTTGATCTGACAACATGCAACCACTGCTGTTGCTTTGATGGATGTAAGGGAGTGAGGTTAAAGGTAAATGAAATGCAAACAAAAAATGAAAAACAAAATACAGTGATGCTTTCCTAAATGCAATACCATACCAAACACAACAAGATTCTTATGAGTAAGGCAGACAACTTAGCATCCCACAACCAGTCAGGATTCATAACCGAAAACCAAAACTAAAAAAATCCTTGCAGCCAGTCAGTTAATGCAGAATGCTGTGGCATGATTGCTGATGTGAGTGAGATCCTATCAGCACATAATACCTCTTCTCTGAAATCTGAATTGGTTTCTGATTTCCTACCAGGCCAAGTTCAAGCTGTGCTTTCCATGTTATGGGTGCCACATAGTACTTATTCTGCTCTTGTAAGAAACCAGTTCTGTAAAGTGGCAGCATTTTGGATACTGTGTTCATAGGGTTTTTGTGGTAAGAGGTATTCAGAGATGGTTTACCATTGCCTTCCTCTGACTTTGGACACATATCATACTTTGGACAAATAATGAGAAGACATGATTCACTAGAAAAGACCATACAGAAAAACAGAAGGGATGATGATGATGATGATGATGATTGTTGTTATTATTTCCAAAGCTGGAACTCAGGGTGGCTTACAAATAAAAAACAAATACATATAATAAAAACATACAAAAACCTGCATTTAAAATTGAATTAAACTATATACGACATTAAAACATTTAAACATACACTTAAAATGGTTAAAAACAGTTTAAAGATAGTGCAATTAAGGCAGTAAAACAATACCGCACACCTCTTAAACGCTATCCTTAAACATCTTCTATTCCAAAGACCTGTCGGAATAAAAAGTTCTTTACCTGCCGACGAAAGAACAGTAGTGAGGGGGCCATTCTTGCTCCCTCGGAAGGGAGTTCCAAAGCCTAGGGGCAGCCACCGAAAAGACCCTATCCTGCGTTCCCACCAATTGTGCTTGTGAAGGTGTTGGGACTGAGAGAAGGGCCTCTCCTGAAGATCTCAGGGCCCGGGCAGGCTCATATAGGGAGATATGGTCTGACAAATAGACTGGACCTAGGCCGTATAGGGCTTTATAGGTCATAACCAGCACTTTGAATTGTGCCCGGAGGCAAACTAGGAGCCAGTGGAGCTGTTGTAACGGGGGTTGTATGATCCCTGTAACCAGCCCCAGTTAACATTCTGGCTGCAGCTCATTGTACCAATTGAAGCTTCCGAGCAGTCTTCAAAGGCAGCCCCACATAGAGCGCGTTACAGTAATCGAAACAGGATGTAACTAAGGCATGTGTCACTGTAGCCAGATCAGGCTTCTCCAGGAACGGGTGCAGTTGGCGTACTAGTCTTAGCTGTGCAAAAGCCCTCCTGGCCACTGCAGACACCTGGACCTCCAAATTTAAGGCTGAGTCCAGGAGCACACCCAAACTGTGAACCTGTGTCTTCAGGGGGAGTGTAACCCCATCCAGCACAGGCTGAATCCCTATTCCCTGATTTGCCTTTCGACTGACCAGGAGCACCTCTGTCTTGTCTGGATTAAGCTTCAGTTTGTTCACCCTCATCCAATCCATCACTGATGGCAGGCACCGGTTCAGAACCAAGACAGCTTCCTTGGTGTTAGGTGGAAAGGAGAAATAGAGTTAGGTGTCATCAGCTTACTGATGCCACTGAACCCCAAACCCTCGGACAACCTCTCCCAGCGGTTTCATGTAGATATTGAATAGCATGGGGGACAGAACTGAACCCTGAGGGACCCCACAAGCCAATGGCCAAGGAGTCGAACAGGAATCCCCCAGCACCACCTTCTGGGTACGCCCCTCCAGGAAGGAACAGAGCCACTGTAAAACAATGCCCCCAAGTCCCATCCCAGCAAGGCGGCCCAGAAGAATACCATGGTCAATGACATCGAAAGCCGCTGAGAGGTCCAAAAGAACCAACAGGGACACACTCCCCTGTCCAGTTCTCTGCGTAGGTCATCCACCAAAGCAACCAAAGCCGTCTCTGTCCCATAATCAGGCCTGAAACCAGACTGAAATGGATCCAGATAATCCATTTCCTCCAGGAATCTCTGGAGCTGAGAGGCCACCACATGCTCTATTACCTTGCCCAGAAATGGAATGTTGGGCACTGGCTGATAATTATCCATTATAGAGGGATCCAGGGAGGGCTTTTTCAGCAACGGCCTTACAACAGCCTTCTTTAGGCACATTGGAACTCTGCCTTGTTGTAGGGAGGCACTGACCACTCCCCTCACCCACTCGGCTAGTCCCCCTCTGGCACTTTTAATGAGCCAGGTAGGGCATTGGTCTAGCAGGCATGTGGTGGCTCTCACTTCTCCAAGGGTCCTGTCCACATCCGCGGGCTGTACAAATTGAAAAGAATCCATTATTATTGGGCAAGCAGGAGCCAGAGTTACATCCCCTGAGACTGTAGCATCCAAGTTGGAGCGAATCTGGGCGATTTTATCTGTAAAGTGCTGTGCAAATTCTTGACAGCGGGCTGTTGAGTGGTCTGTTTTACCCTCTCGGGGGCCAGAATGTAAAAGACCCCTGACCACTCGAAACAGCTCTGCTGGACGGCTCCCTGCAGACACAATGGTGGCAGAAAAGAATAATTTCTTTGCTGCCCGCACTGCCACGGAGTAGGCCTTCAGATAGGCTCTAGCCCATGTTTGGTCATACTTGCTCCGAGTCTTCTGCCAACGTCGCTCTAGTCCCCGTCTTATACATTTCATCACCGCCAGCTCCCTGGTAAACCAGGGGGCCGGTTTGGCTCCACTCTGTGAGAGGGGATGCTCAGGAGCGATCGTGTCCACCCCCCTGGTCATTTCCCATTCCAGAGGTCAACCAAGGCTTTGACAGAATCACCTGCCGAGGTGACAGGAAAATCCCCAAGAGCCATCAGGAAACCATCCGGATCCATCAGCCTCCTGGGGCAGACCATCCTAATCGGTCCCCCACCCCTGCAGAGGTTCTGAGTCCCAGTGAGTCTAAACCCAACCAGGTAGTGATCTGTCCATGACAACAGAACTATAAAAAGTTCCTCCACACCAAGTTCACCATCATCCCATCCAACACAGAAAACAAGGTCCAGAGTGTGGCCAGCAGCATGAGTGGGACCAGATAATACTTGGGACAGACCCATGGTTGTCATGGAAGCCATGAAATCCTGAGCCACTCCCGGCAGAGCAGTCTTGGCATGGATGTTGAGTCCCCTAGTACCACAAGCCAAGGGAACTCCAACACCAACCCCGAGACTACCCCAGCTAGCTCAGGAAGGGAGACTGTTGAGCAGCAGGGTGGATGGTACACCAACAGAATCCCTATTCTGTCCTGGCCACCCAACTTCAGATACACACACTCGAACCCCAAAGACTGTGGGAGGGGGCACCTGGTCAGGGGGATGGTATCACGATAGACTACTGCAGCTCCACCTCCCCGTCCCCCAGGTGTCGCTTGCTGCTGCACAGAGAAACCTGGCGGGCAAAGCGGAGAGAGATTAACCCCTCCAGCTTCACCCAACCAGGTCTCTGTGATACAAGCCAGGTCAGCGTGCTCATCCAGGATCAAGTCCTGAATGGCCGTTGTTTTACCATTCACTGACCTTGCATTCACAAGCAGCATTTTCAACCCAGAGGAACTGTCACCAAGGCTATTTGAACTATTTGAATGGGGAGACAGTTTGGGGGCAACCAAAACCCTGTTGTGCTTCCATCTCCCTTGATGACATAACTGCCTCCCCACTCCATATCTCCCTCTGCCCTCTACAACACTAATGGCAGCCCCTTGGTTCCCTTTCCCTGCCCATTTGTGTTGAAAACACATCCTTCCTTTATAAGGCAGGCAAAAGCCTTGCTCTTAAAGCCAACACACTATACACTATACTGACAGGCAGACATAAAAACCAGTAAAAAACCCTCCCTCCCTACTGGCTTACAAAGGGATAAGCCCTCACCCTATACACTATACTGACAGGCAGACATAAAAACCAGTAAAAAACCCTCCCTCCCTACTGGCTTACAAAGGGATAAGCCCTCACCCTAGTACACCTGCAAAATAGCTCCTCCTTTGGCGACGGGCAGCCCAGCTGGATGGACACCAGAGTCAGCTGAGTCAGGGGTCCCAGTGGAGAAGCCAAGGTTCAAGGCAGCAGCAACACAACCACCACCAACCTCTTCCTCCCCACAGTCTCTGGATACCATCTGTGGTCCTCCCTCTCTTCACACAATACTGTAGCCATACAATCCCCAGGGCACCGGCTCCCCGAAGCGGCGGATAACAGTCCAAATATCGCAGTGAATAAAAATGTTCTTAAAGCTGCCAGAAACACTGCTCATAGGCATTTGCTAAACACACAATTGCTGCAGTCGTTACACAGCTAAACCAGCTTATGAATCCACACTAGCTGGCAGGCTCACTGAGGAACTGCAAAGGCATGGGTCTCAGTCTGCAAAAAGTAAGACTCACACTGAAATTCAAGGAAGGAATCAACAGCAGCTACACAGCAGTAATATCAGCTAGAACAGTTCACTCCTATCAATGATGATCTTGAATGACACTTGGCAGATGCAGGCTTACTCTAGAGGCAGCAGCTTAAACGGTTGCTCCAGATGTTAAGGCCAACTCCTCCTGGGAAAAGGTCCAACAAGTATACTCCTCCAAGGCACATATTATTGCGGAGCATGGAGCAAGGATGCCTCCCCTGTCACCATCTTTGTTTCGAGGCTCCCCCCGCGCAACTGCGCTCACCAACATCGCTGCGCACGAAGAGGGGCTCTTCCGGCGCTTCCAGCCTGCATTTCTCGCAGTAGAAAAAGAGGAAGACCAAACAAGAGATGGACTGATTCCATAAAGGAAGCCACAGACCTGAACTTACAAGATCTGAGCAGGGTGGTACATGACAGATGCTATTGGAGGTCACTGATTCATAGGGTCGCCATAAGTCAAAATTGACTTGAAGGCACATAACAACAACAATGAAATGGCAGCACCTGTGCTTTGGAACTCCTTGCCTATTGACATTAGGCAGACGCCTCTTTTTAGCACCTGCTAGAATCATTTTTGTTTAGGCAAGCCTATCCACACATGTAGAAGCTATTGTGTTTTTAAATCTGTTTTTAACTCATTGTTGGCTTTATTAATTTGAATGTTTTTCAATACATGTCTTTAACTATTTTGCCAATAATTTTATTGTTTTAATTCTTTCTGTAAACCTCTTTGAGATTTTTTTTACAATAAAGCAGTATATAACTGTTGTAAATAAAATACATAAATAAATTTTGGAGTCACAGCTTTTAAAAAAGTTTTTAAAGATGTTTTGTTTTAATATATTTTAAAGTCTGTTTTTATGATTTTTAAAGTGTTTTTAGTGCTTTTGTTTGCTACCTTGGGCTCCTACTGAGAGGAAGGGTGGGATATAAATCAAATAATAAATAAAAATAAATAAACGTCATTCACCCAAGCCAAAATTCAGAATCATGCCACTTTAAGCTGTTTTGCAACTGTTTATACTTGTTTTATGGTTATTGGTTTTTAAAGGGATTTATTTCTTATTGTGAGCTGCCTTGTTTTCCAGTCACCAACCCTACCTCACATGGTTGTTGGAAAGACTCCATACACACACACACTTGTAAAAATACACCCCATATAATAGTTTATTGTCAAACCAGTTGGTCATTGCAGAATTTGTTTTAAAAATCAGTATTAGTTTCCTACATAATAGAAAATGTGATACCTAGGTAAACCATGCCTAGTTGCTTTAAAATAGGATTGGAGGAGAAGGGAAAGATTTACAACACAAACACAATTCTTTGTTATGTTTACTCAAAAGTCCCATTAATTTACAACACAATCCTAACCATGTCTCAAAAGTCAATCCTAACGAATTCAGTGGGGTTTACTCCAGGTACATGGGATTGGCATTGCTTTACTCCCAGAAAAGCAAGTATTGGATTAAATACTTTCATATTGCCAAGGTTTTCAAAGCACTGCCCTCTCCAACAGTCCAGGGTCTGACTCTAGCTCTTGCACACAAGAGAAAAAAAACTTTAAGCCATATTCATACTTACTCAAACTGAAGATCTCAAAGCCACCATTTCCTGACGTTGTAATTAAGTGTAGGCACTGCCTGGGTCAACAAACCACAACCCTGGCTTCACTTATTGGGTACAATCCTGAAAGAGCCAGAGCTTGGGAAAGTTTTTTTTTAACTACAACTCCCATCAGATCCATTTCAGTCGGGTTTCAGACCTGGTTTTGGCACTGAGACGGCCTTGGTCGCCCTGTGTGATGACCTATATCGGGAGAGAGACAGAGGGAGTGTAACTCTGTTGATTCTCCTTGATCTCTCAGCGGCTTTTGATACCATCGACCATGGTATCCTTCTGGAGAGACTTGCGGAGTTGGGTGTTGGAGGCACTGCTTGGCAGTGGTTCCGCTCCTACATGGCGGGCCGTCTCCAGAAGATAATACTTGGGGAACGTTGCTCAACCCCGTGGGTTCTCCAATATGGGGTCCCGCAGGGTTCGGTCTTGTCTCCCATGCTCTTTAATATCTATATGAAGCCGTTGGGTGCAGTCATCCGGAGTTTTGGAGTGCGTTGTCATCAGTACGCTGATGACACGCAGCTCTACTTCTCCTTTTCATCTTCTTCAGGTGAGGCGGTTGATGTGCTGAACCGTTGTCTGGACACGACAATGGACTGGATGAGAACTAACAAACTGAGACTCAATCCGGATAAGACTGAGATGCTGCTGATGGATGGTTTCTCTGGTCAGATGGTGGATACATACCCTGTCCTGGACGGGGTTACACTCCCCCTAAAGGATCAGGTTCGTAGTTTGGGAGTCGTTTTAGACTCTTCCCTATCACTCGAGGCCCATGTAGCCTCGGTGGCACGGAATGCGTTTTACCAACTTCGGTTGGTAGCCCAGCTACGTCCCTATCTGAGTAAGGAGGACCTTACATCAGTGGTTCATGCTCTGGTAACCTCATGTTTGGACTACTGCAACGCGCTCTACGTAGGGCTACCTCTGAAGACGGTTCGGAAGCTACAGCTAGTGCAAAATACGGCGGCCAGACTGCTGACAAGAACTAAGCAGTCTGAGCATATAACACCTGTTCTGGCTCGCCTGCACTGGCTTCCAATATGCTACCGGGCCAGATTCAAAGTGTTGGTATTAACCTATAAAGCCTTATACGGCGCTGGACCACGATACCTGCAGGAATGCCTCTCCCGTTATGAACCGGCTCGTACACTACGGTCTACTACGAAGGCCCTCCTCCGGGTCCCGACTCATAGGGAGGCCCAGAGGGTAGTAACAAGATCTAGGGCCTTCTCAGTGGTGGCCCCCGAATTGTGGAATAGTCTCTCCGAGGAGGTACGCCTGGCGCCGACACTATTATCTTTTCGGCGCCAGGTTAAAACCTTTCTCTTCTCTGAGGCATTTTAATCTTAGTTATTTATGTAAATGTTGTAATTGGTATTTTAGATGATGTACTTTTATATTTGTTATATTGATCTTGTAATTTTATTATTGTATATGTTTCTATGTTTGCCGCCCAGAGAGCTGTTTGCTAGTCGGGCGGGATATAAGCTGAATAAAATAAATAAATAAATAAATAAATCAGCCCAATCCAGTGGCCATCCTGGCTGGGGCTGATGGGAGTTGTAGTTTTAAAAAAGTAACTTTTCCAAGCTCCGCTAGGAGTTGCTATAACAGATCTGTTAAACAGATTTAACAGTCACGGGGGTCAGCTGATGTTTTCATGTATATCTCGGGAATCAGACCACCTAGAAACTTACTTTTTTTTTAAATTGAAGCTGAGAGTCCAGGGATTAAGATGGGTGAGCCAGAGAGCCGTAGAGGACCCCCAGAAAGCAGAGTCTCAGGCCAAAAAATTGAGATCTGGCAACCCTATTTGTGAAGGGTGCTGAGAGGAGACTCCTATTCCCCTGACATAGCTCCAGTGGCCAGAGTGGTTAAACAGTCACCCACTCTGACTGAAGCTTTGTGAGGGGAACAGGGCCTCTCCTAGCAACTCTCAGCACCCTTCACTAAGTACACTTCCCAGGATCTTTGGAAGAAACCATGATTATGTAAAGTGAAATAAAGGTCTGGTGTGGATGTGGCCAGGGACAGCTTCGGTTTAAATTTGGGTGGAAGACTACATGTGCCGGCTGTAGAATAAAAAGGTGGGGGGAAAGCTGAAAAATTACACTTTTCACAATGTTTTCCTTATGGAAAGGAAAGGGGCTTCCCCTCTGCCCAGTCCCCACCTACCCAATCTCCTCCCCTGCCCTCCCCCTTCCTCCCCCCTCCCATTCCTGTCCCTCCCCCAGATCAGTTTTACCTATCCTAAGCATGATTGCACAGGAGTAAATCCCGCTGAACTAAAAAAGCATGCAAATTATCAAAGCTGCCCACGAGCGCATGCTACCAAATTCTTCCAAGCTACACAGGAAGAGGATTGGACTGTGAAAGACCAACCCAAATTGTGTTTGCATTTTACAAATTTGTAGGGCAGTCCAATATCTCAGAGAGGAGCTCAGGTCTCCTGCTCCCTTGGTACATTCACTATAGCTGCCCAATTTCCCTGCTTTTGAAAGTTGGATAGAAATATTTGTTGGCTATAGGTACATTCTTAAATCGAAAGGTCTTTTTTTGCCTATTAATGAATATAATATGGCTTTGACAAGAAGGAAATGGACCATATAAAAATGTTAACTGACCCATATAGGTTTGTTTTAAAAAAACAACTGCTGGTAATTGTTACTATCACAGTTTTGCTGGATTTAAACAAACTTGATTATAGCGGGATCCCATCTGGATGTATCATATCTTTTATTTTTCTCTCACAGCTGCCTATTTAAATACTGGTATCATCTTAATGAACCAAGGGAAGGCTGATGAAGCCAGGAAGACATTCTTGAAATGTTCAGAAATTCCTGATGAAAATTTAAAAGATCCTCATGCTCATAAGAGCTCAGTTACTAGTTGCCTCTATAATTTGGGGAAACTGTACCATGAACAGGGACAGTATGAGGTAAGAGCTTTCTCTTCTACAATAGTGTATAGCATGCCTTCACAAACCTCTTTGTTATTGTTGCTTAAAATCCATGGGTTGGATCCACAGAAATGGGCAGGGGGTGATTTTGCGCATTATCTTTCTTCCTACAGCCCCTTAAACTCCTGAAAACCTTGTCTGGAGTCCTGTGTGTTGCAACACAGAGAAGGGGAAATGGAAGATGGCTGAAGCAATGAACTAAGATATCAATGACTGTTGCTGTGTTGTTTGTATTTTGTATATGAGTGTCTTTGTCTTTATATTAAGAGGAGATTCTTCTTGGGTATTTTTATTTGTGAGAACATAGCTTTCTGCTGAGCATGGCACTTCTGAAAGTCTGCAGAGGGTAAAGGAGAATGTCATACACATCAATGAGAATGAAAAGAAATTTCAAGCAGTTGCTTAACAATTATGGAATAAATAAACTAGGAACATAGGAAACTACCTTATATCGAATCAGACTATTTGTCCATCTAGCTCAGTATTGCTTATGCTTGCTGGGAGCAGCTCTCCAGGGTTTTAGGCAGGTGTCTTTCCTAGCCCTGGTGGAGATGCCAAGGATTGCAGTTTCTCTACCATTAAGCTCACCGGGTGAGCTACGGCCCTTCTCCTTTGCTTTTTATGTGTTTATGCATTGGCTAAGGTAGCCTGGCTGAATAAATCTTAATGCAGAGCTTCTTGTATTTTATGCATTCTGCTTGATGTCCTTCACATTCTTCAAGCCTTTTGTATAGAACAATACAGTCTGTAATAGTGATTTTTGTTTATAGTGGATTGAGAGCTATCATTGTGAGTATTAGATTCACATTGTAATAGAAATACACATCTGTAATTAAATACTAATCTGTATATTGTATAATTCACAGCCTTTTAAATGTAAGCTAATTGGCTTTTAGAAGTTCTTAAATATTCCATTTTCCCTTCCGTTCCATTGAAATGGGCAATGATGAAAATTATTCTGCGTTGCATTGTGGAAATTCATCTCTTTTGTTGCCTTTTTATAAGTGGGAAATGTGACTCTCTTCATAATTAGCAAGACAATTGCATTTTCCTGTATTAAATGTGGATGTGCAAATTGCTTCTGAAATCCATGTTCTTATAACAATATTTTGCTCATCCTCTCTTATAGGATGCCCTCACAGTTTATAAAGAAGCAATACAGAAAATGCCAAGGCAGTTTGCACCACAAAGTTTATATAACATGATGGGTGAGTACCAAGCAAACATTTGAAAAGAGAATTCAGCATACTCACCATCAAGATTACTAGACAATTTACTTGCACTTTTCAGGATTGTTCAGGATTGTTGGTATTAGGCATCTAATCATGTTGTTCTGTCCATGTTACACATTTCTGTTTTCCTTTTAAATGAATAAATAAATGTTTAAGAAAAACTTTATGAAAAGTCTTTTTCCCTTTTTATACCTTCAAAGTATATGAGCTGGGATTGCAGCTGCAGATCTCTTTCCCAATCACCTGTGAATGCACAGATATATGGGTGTTGTCTTCCACTTAAGTGGGAACCCTGAAAAAGCAGGGTTCTTTGTCATGCTGAGAAAACTCTATGTGAGTGTTATATATATTTATTTCCTATTATTTATAGGGCATTTTTCTATATTTGTGTATCCAAAGTGGTGTTCAATTAAAATCAATAAAACAAACCAATTGAAAACAACAAAGATCAGCCAATAAAACTAGCACTAAAAAGGCAGAACAATAAAGCAAGACAAATTTCACACTGCAATTGCCTGTTTAAATAAAACAATCTTAAGAGCATATTTCAAAGTAAGTCAAGAAGGGGCCTGCCAGATCTCCCCTACAAGGAGTTCCAGAATTGTCCTGCCACAACTGAAAAGGTGCTGCATCTGATACCTGTCCAGCCCATGGAAACAGGGCTTCTGAAGCTGTCTGAAGAGCTTGGTTCATATACGCTAGTCATGACAGATTTTTAGTGAGCTTAAGTGTCAAGTTTAGCACCTCAATAGACAACCAGTGTAATTGGTATAAAATCAGCATTATCTTCTCTGATTGAGCATCCATCCATATTCTGGATACCATATGGCCCTGTTCATTCCTTCAAATACATGTGTTCAGCCATCAAACAGGACTAGTGACCATGATCCTGCACTCTCCCTCCCCCGCCAAATCTGCATTCAGCTGAACGTCTGAAAAGGGTTTGCATTACACAAATTGGACATTCATTTTATTGCCTTTTGATAAAGAACTATTTTGGCTGTATGTATGTTGGAACTATTTGTTTTTAATTAAAACACATAAAGTGAGTTACTGTGAAGGTGCAAATCTCTTTTAAAATGAAGGTAATTCTAAGCCAGATGTGATCTCCAATACTTATAATTTAATGTTCTTTCTTTGTTTGTAAAGGAGGACCTACTGTGAAAGTGTTCTTATATAGCTATCATTTTGCATTGACTAGATTCCCTGAACCAACTTTTTCTAAACAAACTGAAAAGGGAAGAACAAATGATTATTATTGATTGTCTCATAATTATTCAGACATACTGAATCTAATCATGTGCACAACTCTGCACATCTGGTCATCTTCCTCCCTGCTTACCATACAGATAGTTGAACTAACACCTGGGAAGCTTTGGGCATTCCAAATTTGTCCAAAGAGAAAGAGTGTTGTTGTATTTTACTTAAAGTAATGCTTATATGTTAAAAATAAAAGTTCAAATAGTGTGTCTATTTAACTTGTTCAGAACACTATGTAATTATACAGCCACAAGAGTGACTGTATACCATAGCCAGTGTGGATTTTTCACATTCCGTAATGTTAAATTGAAAATACCCCCATGCCATTCTGATGCTTCCCATAAGCTCATTTCAAACCAAAACCTTACAAAACCTATAGTCCTGAACTCAGAATCGCTTGCTTAATAACCCTCTAAATTTTCATGGCGATACACAAAACAGTCAGAGAGAATAGAGAGTTCAAAGTCTAAAAAGAGCGGGGGGAAACCCAGAGCCCTTTTGGACTTTTTTCTCTGAGAGTTCTCATAATCTGTTGAAATTCATTAAAAATCAGCCATGTTCAGAGTACCTGTAATCCTGTTACTGACTTTGCCCCATACTCTGACCGTCATCTTCTGCAGTTTAAAAGTTAAAAAAATAACTGGCTTATATTTAATTAATTTAAGAAATTTTGGCTTGAACTCAATTATAATGTCGGGCATGCTCAGTAAGAACCAACTGTTAGTGTTCTAAAAGCTAGACTCACAGCTGTTTGGTTTGGCTAATCAGGGGACCACATCCACCCCAGACTTTGATCTCACTTGAGACAGTCATGGCTTCCCTCAGAGAATCCTGGGAAGTGTACTTTGTGAAGGGTGCTGAGAGGAGTCTCCTGTTCCACTGAGAGAGCTCCAGTGGCCAGACTGATTTAACTGTGAGGAGAACTGGGCATCTCCTAGCAACTGTCAGCACCCTTCACTAACTACAGACCCCAGGATTCTTTGAGAGAAGCTGTGACTGTCCAAAGTGAACTAAAGGCCTGGTGTGGATGTGGCAGGGACAGCTTTGCTTTAAATTTGGGTGGGAGCTATATGTGCCTGCTGTAGAATAAAAAGGTGGGGGAAATGCTGAAAAGCAATGATACTGTTCACAATGTTTTCCTTTTGGAAAGGAAAGGGTCTTCCCTTCTGCCCAGTGCCAACCCACCCAATCTCCTCCCCCTCCTCCTCAGTTTCCTGCCCCTCCCCCAGGTCAGTGTTGGACTACGACCTGGGAGACCAGGGTTCAAATCCCTAAACAGCCATGAAGCTCACTGGGTGACCTTGGGCCAGTCACTGCCTCTCAGCCTCTGAGGAAGGCAATGGTAAAACCACCTCTGAATACCATTTACCATGAAAACCCTGTTCAAAGGGTCGTCATAAGTCCAGTCAACTTGAAGGCAGTCCATTTCCATTTTCAAACATGATTGCACAGAAATAAATCCCATTGAACTCAACAAGTATTCAAATGATCAAACCTACCCTCCCTTCTATCCCCCCTCTTGCCCCTTCCCTCCCCCTTCCTTTGCCCCTCCCTCCCATCCCCATCCCCTTCCAATCTTCCCCCTCCCCTTCCTCCTCCCCATGGTCAGTTTTACCTGTCTTAAGCATGTTTGCACGGAAGTAAATACCATTGAACTCTGTAAGCATGCAAATGATCAAACCTGTCTTCCCCCTCCCTTTGCCCCCCTCCAATATGTGCCTTCCCTTTCCCCCTCCTCTTCCCCCATGGTCAGTTTTTCCTGTCCTAACCATGATTGCATAGAAGTAAATTCCATTGAACTCAACAAGCATGTAAATGATCAGACCTGCTTTTTCCCTCCTTTCCCTCTTCATTCTTCCTCCTCCCCTGCCCACTCCAGCCCTTCCTCTCCCCAGTCAGTTTCACCTATCCTAAACATGTTTGCAGCGGAGAAAATCCCAGTGAATTCAATAAGCATGCAAATGATCAGTCCATTCTCAGCAAACTTGGACAGGATCCCATTTCTTACTTCCCAGATTAAAAAGCAGGGAAATTTACTAATAGGCAAAAAACCTTGCAGTTTAAGAATGTATCTATTAGCCCATAGATATTTATATGAAACTTTAAAAAGCAGGGAAATTGGGCAGCTATAGTGAATGCACCATAAAGCAGGAGACCTGACTCCCTATCTGACTGCCCTACAAATCTGTCAAAATGCAAACACCATTTGGGTTGGTCTTTCACAGTCCAATCCACTTCCTGTGTAGCTCGGAAGAATTTGACCAATTTGTAGGGCAGTACAATATCTCAGAGAGGAGGTCAGGTCTCCTGCTCCCCTGGTGCATTCACTATAGCTGCCCAATTTCCCTCCTTTTTATAATAATAATAATAATAATAAATTTTATTTGTTAGTCGCCTATCTGTTTGACTGAACGAACACTCTAGGCGACTTACATAACATTTTAAAATACAATATAAAAACAACATATTCATCAATCTATCTAACATCACAAAAACAGCAATTAATACATATAAAAAGCTACTCCACCCCAATATTCTTATAGGCCTGCCTGAATAGCCAGGTCTTTAAGGCTCGGCGAAAACTCAACAGGGAGGAGGCATGTCGGAGATCGTAGGAGAGAGAATTCCAGAGGGTGGGGGCCACCACCGAAAATGCTCTCTCTCTGGTCTGCACCAGCCTAGCTGTTTTGACTGGTGGGACCGAGAGAAAATCCTGCATGGCTGATCTTGTAAGGCGGCCTATTTGGTGATACTGGAGGCGGTCCTTCAGATAAACTGGACCGGAACTGTATAGGGTTTTAAAGGTCAACACCAACACCTTGAATTGGGCTCGGTAAGCCACTGGTAACCAGTGTAGATCTAACAACACCGGAGTGATGTGATCCCGGCGGCGGCTATGCTTAATCAAGCGCGCCGCCGCATTCTGTACCAGTTGTAGCTTCCGGACCGTTTTCAAGGGTAACCCCACATAGAGCACATTGCAATAGTCCAAGCAAGAGGAGACCAGGGCATGTACCACTTGTGGGAGTAGATGTACAGGAAGGTAGGGCCGCAGTCGTTGTATCAGATGTAATTGATACCAAGCTGCCCGGCTCACTGCCGAAATCTGAGCCTCCATGGACAGCTGGGAGTCAAGAATGACCCCTAGGCTGTGGACCTGGTCTTTTAGGGGTAATTTCACCCCGTTAAGCACCACATCGATGTCTCCCAACCTTCCCTTATCACCCACAAGTAACACCTCAGTCTTATCGGGGTTTAGCTTCAGCCTGTTCTCGCCCATCCATCCACTTACGGACTCCAGGCACTTGGACATGGTTTTCACAGCCAACTCTGGTGAAGATTTAAATGAGAGATAGAGCTGAGTGTCATCCGCATATTGGTGACACTGCAGCCCAAAACTCCTGATGATGGCTCCCAGCGGCTTCATATAGATGTTAAATAGCATGGGGGAGAGGATAGAGCCCTGTGGTACTCCACAATTAAGAGACCAAGGGTCTGAAACCTCATCCCCCAATGCCACCCGTTGGCATCTACCTGAGAGATAGGAATGGAACCACCGTAGAACAGTGCCCTCTATTCCTAATCCCTTAAGGCGATTTAACAAGATACCGCGGTCAACGGTATCGAAGGCCACTGAGAGGTCGAGGAGGACAAGGAAGGTATGTTCACCCTTATCCAATGCCCTCCTCATATCATCCACCAGAGCGACCAAGGCTGTTTCAGTTCCATGTCCAGTCCTGAAGCCCGATTGGAATGGATCTAAATAACCTGCTTCATCCAAGTGTGTCTGTAATTGCTTCGCCACCACTTGCTCTATCACCTTGCCCAAGAATGGTAAATTAGAGACTGGGCGAAAGTTGTTCAACTCTTGGGGATCCAAGGAGGGTTTTTTCAGGATAGGTTTTATTACCGCCTCCTTGAGGGCTAATGGCACTGCACCCTCTTCCAAGGATGCATTAACCACTGCCTTGATCCCTTCGCCCAGTCTTTCTTTACAGCTCATGATGAGCCAAGAAGGGCAAGGATCCAGCAGAAAGGTGGTTGGCTTCACAGTGGAGAGCACCTTGTCCACGTCCTCAGCGAGGAGAGGCTGAAACCGATCCCATTGGACCGGAGTGCAACTGGCCGACTCTGGCCCACTTCTTGTATCCACGGCGTGCGGAATCATGCTCTTCAGGCGCTCGATTTTATCGGCAAAGTGTCCAGCAAATACGTCACAGGAGGCTTTAGAATGCTCCATTGGTTCCTGAGCAACCGGACCGACCAGGCTCCGGACCACTTGGAACAGCCTCCTGGGACAACACTCTGCCGATGCAATAGAGGCAGCGAAGAATTGTCTCTTCGTTGCCTTTGTTGCCACCTGGTAGGCTGCTATTGCTGCTCTAACCAGTGTTCGATCGTCTTCAGTGCAAGATTTCCGCCACTGGCGCTCTAGTCGTCTCACCTGCTGCCTCAGACCTCGCAACCGTGGTGTGTACCAGGGTGCTGTCTGAGTCCTATTCAGGGGGAGAGGACGTTTCGGAGCCACCTGGTCTATCGCCCTAGTGATTTCCCTATTCCACTCCCCCACTAGGGTTTCGACTGGGTGCCCTTCAGCAAGCTCCAGATCCCCCAGTGCAGTCAGGAATCCTTTAGATTCCATCAGGCGTCTTGGGTGGACCATCCTAATGGGTCCTTGACCCCTGCGGAGGGTGTGCGGCATTGAGAGGTCCATATTCACCAGGTGGTGATCTGACCATGACATGGGTTTAGAATGAATAGCCGCCATTTCCAGATCACTTACCTCCCCGCCCGAAACAAACACAAGGTCAATGGCATGACCGGCTACATGGGTGGGTCCGGTATTACTAAGGTGCAGTTCCCAAGAAGTCATGGTTTCAATGAAATCCCGAGCTGCCCCCATGAGAACGGCATCAGCATGTACGTTGAAGTCCCCCAAAACCAACAGGTTAGGGGAGAACAGTCGTACAGCCGAGACCATCTCGAGCACCTCGGCCAGGGAGTCTACTGTGCAGCGGGGTGGGCGGTACGCTAGTAGAACCCCTAGACTGCCCTTTGGGCCCAACCTCCAGTACATGCCATCAACAAACTTGGTCTCCGGGAGGGGGGGCCTGGTGAAAACCAAGGACCCTCGATATATAACTGCCACACCCCCTCCCCACCTACCAATCCTCGGCTGCTGTGCATATCGGAAACCAGCCGGACACATGGCCTCAGGTATGGGAGCTGAGACCTCGTCCAGCCAGGTTTCCGTAATACATACCAGATCTGGGTCCTCATCCAAGATCATATCGTGGATGATGGAGGTCTTCTGTACCACAGATCTGGCGTTGCATAACAGCAGCCGAAGATTGGATGGAGCCCTGCATCCCCCAGTTATCTTCTGGTTGTGGACAGACCTGGAACAAGGGATGTGTATGACGTATCTATCCCTTGTTCCCCTAGATTGGCGTGGCCTGCCACCACCCCTCCAGGATCTGCCGTCCAGCCGTTTAATTCGGTGGCCCCCCAATCCTCCCACAACATTCCCCTCCGATCTGCACATGTCCTCCCCCCTGTGTGCTGATCAGGCAGGCCCTCCACCCCCAATAGATCTAATTAAAATAATATCAGATAGTCCGTGTCTCTCCTGTTCCGCACTGCGAGGTTGGTTCACCTACAACCAGATCTTCGAAAGTCAAGGGATCTAAAAAGTCTCTGCCCTCTTGCCTCTCGTCACTCTCAAGACTCCACAACAACTCCTCCAACCGGCACAGCCGCCAATTCCACTCCCTCACTGCCTCTCCCATACGATGACAACACTGTCTCTGCTTCCCAAATCTTAAGTTGGCTCCCTCAAGCCACATCCGCTGCCAGCCATTGCCCCCACCAAGCAGAGGAACGCTATCTCTCCCAGGAGGCAGCCGGAGAACGGCGGGAGCCGCAGAGCCCAACGGCGGCGACAACCGGTCGCAGCGATGGCAGCAAGAAAACACCAGCCGCAACGACGCACAAGCCGCGACGCTGGAAGGCCGCGGCGTCGGCGGCAATGGGAGAAGCAAGCCGCAGTGGAAGCCACAGCGATGACGACGGCGGCAGAAAACACAAGCCGCGGGAGAAAGCAGGCCGCAAAGCGTTGGCAGCAGCAGGAACCACAAGCCGCGACAGGAGCAAGAAGAGCAGGAGGAGCAAGACGACAGGACACAGGGCATAAAACACAACGGCGGAGACAACAGAGGCCACAGCAGGGAGCAGCAGCAGCGAAAAGGGATAATACCAGAGGGAAACATCTGCGCCCCTCCCAAGTCCCGGACGCCGAAGCCAGCAACAGATGGTAGTCGTGTCCGCTCCCCGGCAATACTCCTAGCGCTCTTACTGCCAGCGCTCCTCTAGATTACAAAGGACAAGGGGTGACCAGGTAGAGTAAAAAAAGGGGGGGGAAGGCGCTTCCCACGCACATTCCATTTAACCCCCAGCGATGTTAAAAGATATTAAAATATACGGCGGCGGAGCTCTAAACGATGGAGCTCTAAACATTACCTCCTCCTCCTACGCCGCCATCTTGAAACCTTTAAAGTTTGGTAGAAATATCTGTGGGCTATAGGTACATTCCTAAACTGCAAGGTTTTTTGCCTATTAGTAAATTTCCCTGCTTTTTAATCTGGGAAGTAAATTATTCTTTCAAAGGTCTAAACTGTCTAAACTAAACTGTTAATCCTAGGTCGCCTGTATCATGTGTTTTCCATGATGTTGAAGGAATGTGTCCAATGGCTTTTCCCTCACTGGTCTGGCCAGCTGGCTCCTACTTTAAACATTTAGCTACTGATTTACTTTTAACACTGTGGTGAAGTGGTGAGAGTGTTGGACTGTGACCTGGTAGACCAGGGTTCAAATCTCCACTCAGCCATGAAACTCACTGGGTGATCTTGGGCCAGTCACTGCCTCTCAGCCTAACCCACTTTAAACAGTAATGGCTTACCCCAAAGAATCTTGGAAAGTGTAGTTTGTGAAGAGCGCTGAGGGTTGTTAGGAGAGCCGTATTCCCCTAGAGCAGCGTTTCCCAACCGGTGTGCCTCCGGATGTTGTTGGACCACAACTCCCATCAGCCTCAGCCATTGGCAATGCTGGCTGAGACTGATGGGAGTTGTGGTCCAACAACATCTGGAGGCACACTGGTTGGGAAAGGCTGCCCTAGAGCTACAATTCTCAGAGTTTTCTGGGAAGAGGGAATTGTAGTTCTCTGAGGAGAATAAGAGTCTTCTAACAACTGTCAGCACCCTTCACAAACTACCCTTCCGAAGATTCTTTGGCGGAAGCCATGACTGTTGGAATAATAGTGGAATAAATGCATGGTGTGTGGATGTAGCCTTACACTCCTTGGTATCATGGTTATTCTTGTGTCTACTCAGAACATGCATCATATGCAAAACTGTGCAATACATTTGGTCTGTAGTGTTGGTGTGATTTATTTGCCCAGGTGTGCTTGAATCAAGCTAAGGAAACCGTATATTTGGCCCTTTACCAAGTTAAAACATTTTATCAGTCTTTTTTCTTCTTCTTCAAATAATAGAATTACTAAATGCTTATCAGGCTAATTTTTTAAGAATTCATGCAGCATTTGTTTGGTGTATGTTTTCCTTTTTTGGCACTTAATTTTAAGAACGAAGTGTAAGGGTAACACAGATTAATTGGCTTGGCATTGGGAGATGCCATACAAAGGCTAAAGTCCAATTCAGCTGCATTAAATAGATAGTCTATTTTGTTTTAAGGTTTCAATTAATTCTTGGGGTCAACAGAAATAATGGCCCCGATGAGACCTTGAGTAGTTTAATGCTAAAATTAGGCTTGCTTGGAGATAGTCTTTTGCTATCCTGGAAATATGATATTATGTAGTTGATTGTGTTGCATTGCTCTTAAAACCACACAAGCCCACCTGCTAGAATAATTCATTTGCTAGCCAGCTTAATAGTATAAATGTAAGCTGGAGTGTAGGGGCTCTCTTTTAATACTAGGTTATTACTAGGAAAGAGAGTAGGGCTGATCTACTCAGATTTCAGATCATTTGTTACAAACATTTTTTCTGTAACTTTAAGAACAGCTGAATGTCTGTTCTTCAGGTGTAATTTTGATAAATCAGCTAGGTGATATTTTGACTGTTCGTCATTTGTTCCTAAAATTACCGATCACAGTTAAGTGAGCCTGTTAAAAATACATAGAAGGGCTTGCTTGCTTATAATAAGTATGAGATGAAACCATGCAGTTTATAAACCATGGTTTAATTTGAACATCTGAACCTGGCTCAGCATCTGTTTTATAAACCTTGACTTACATTTACCATGGCTTATCATTACTTACAAACTCAGCCAGTGATTTCAAAGCCATCACAATATTACATAGTAATATAAATTTAAAACAGATGAGTGGTCTGAACAACAGTACAACAAAAGTCTGCACATTTTAAGCAATACCAATTTACCACCTTTGCAATTTGATAGATTAACATCTACCAAATATTTCCTAAACTATGCAGCTTGCGTGACATTTAGATTCAGTTTCAGCAAACTTTGTGGAGTGCTTCAGATTAAACAATAGGACATGTTAGAAGCTTGACTGATTGGTAGATCTTCTTGAATCTCAGTAATTAGTTCTATCTGGAGTGTCTATAATAATCCATTTACAATGCAACTGTATGGAGGCTTGCCCTCTATGAAAGCAATGCATTCACATGAAGCAGCTTGCTGTGTGGTTGCAAAGCCTTTTTATCCACAGTGTGCAGCACAGTTAAAACAATTGTCAAAACTCTTTCACTTGAACACCTTTCCACATGAAGTAGCCTCCACGCAGTTGTATTAGGCTGCAGAACCACTCTTTTGTATGTGTGAATTGGACCAAAGTATGAGACTCCTAGGTTAACAGTATTGGTGGACCTTGGACTAAATGGAGATCTATCTGGAATAAATGCAGAGATAGATTAGCAAAACTCTACTCACGCAACAGTATTGTTCTAGCTCATTCCCTCACTACAGCTCCCTGCATTCCCCAACAATCTATTCCTGACACTTGTGGGACCCTTAGAAATGGACTATGATGGCGCATGGTGGAGTGCAGCAGGACAGGGAAACTGGGATAGCTTGGCTAGGCTGTCTTGCAGAAACAAAAGTACCTTTCTTCCTGGAGATAAGACATCTCTGGATTTAAACCGATGACTCTATTGATGCATCACAGCAAGCCATAAATGAACAGCATGCTAGTGCATTCTACTGTGTCATTCCTATTTTGCTCTGTCCTCTCTGGAGCCAGGAGAAACAAACCACAAGCTGTGACTTACCATGATGTGTGAACCATAGCTTCTTTCTACACTATGATAGTAAACCAAGGTTTGGCAGAAACAAACCATGAGTGCCTGGTTCACACATCATGATAAGTTGAGGCTCGTGGTTTGTTTCTCCTGGTTCTAGTGAGAAGGGAGTGAAATGGGAACAATTCAGCAGTATGCACTATGGTCCTGTTCATTCATAGTAAGACACGGTTATGGCTTGCTGTGTCATGTGAACAGGGACAATGTATATAATTTTGTCTAGGAAATTTTGAAAATAAATGTGCTATTCTAGTTTTTGTTCCCCTTTGTCATACCATATGTAGTGGCACATAAATTAGCTGTATATACAAAAAATGGTAAAAGAAATTTTGGATTTTGCAAAATCTTAGTAAGTGAATACATTTATCTAAAACAGACAATCCAAGCTTTCAGTGCCCCCATTTTGTTCATGCTCTGGAAGTTGTTAGACTGCACTCCTATAGTCTAAACGATTGTTCTCTTCCTTGTTGAAATTGATTATCTTTGGATTTCATTGTGTCTCAGTTTTAGCTGCTAAATCTGCTAAATTACTTTCTTTTATTCTAGTGAAGCTAATTAACTAACCTCAGTGTTGTTTGGGTGTCTGGGGCCATAAGGAACCATTCAAGCCAAATAAATCGAAATCAACTGTTAAGAAACACAAATGAAAGATCTGCAAAGGCTCTTAACACAAAAATGGAAGATCTTCTTGACCTGCCAAGTCGCTGAAGGAACAGTATTAATTGATATTTTATATTAGTTTTTTGCTAATTGTAAAATGTGTCTATTTACATTTGGATTTATTGTACAGTTGGCTTTATTGAGTTGTAATTTAGGTTATAAAATAGTTAAGTCATGGTCTAAAAAGTTGCATTTCATAATACAGTTCTGATGCCAACAGATTTCTAGTATAACTTTCATTATGTGTGCACCCAAGAAAAATTTACTATCGCCTTTTTCTTTTATCCTTTTTTCAATACACCAGAGGCCTAGTTAATTCATTGAAATGGGGCTACTTCCACATGGGGGAACACCCCATACCTACACAGTTAACATTTCCAAACAAATAGAACTCAGCAGTGTTAAGGCTATGTGATAACATTAGGGTGAATTATAGGATTATTTCCCATGTGGATATTTCTCCTCCACATTAGCTGGTAATGAGACGTAATGATGTCATTTGCATAGCTCACATTTGGGTATGGAGATAATGCTAAACTATGGTTTTGTGTAACATGTATGAGTCTCAGGTTCATATGTTAGCCCTTCCTTCTCCTCTCAGTTGTGGCTATGTTGATGTGATCAAAAGATTTTGCTTCCTTTTCCAACTAATTGCAGTCTGTTGTTATGTTCCAACCTGGGCAAATTGTGGTTAATCTTAACTATGGTTTAGGGAAACAAGGCAGAACATGACACCACAGATTAAAGCCAGTTTTGTTTCCATAAACCATATTTTGGATTTACTAAAATTTATTTGGACACAATAACAAACAATAGATAGTTGAAAAGTTTAATGTTACATCTGAATGCAGCCATTTCACATATTTATTTTATAGTCTGTATTTTTATATATTCTTCATAATGAGAGTTCTCTGGATGTCTTGCAAAGCAAAAAAAACACATTAAAATACAATATAAATTAAAACAATAACAAACTAATTTTAAAAACCTGAAATGCAATTAGAATCCAAATTAAAACTCAGTTTAAAACTTTGATGCCCAGAATATAAAATATCAGTGTGACATGAGACCATATATGGCAACACATGATTTCAAGACTCAAGCACTCTTCATTCATTCAATATGTATGAATAATGAACACATGAAGGGGCTCCCTAGAACACACCAGCTTGCACCACCTCCTAGATGCTGATACCTTCATTGTTGTCAGCATCAATCTGAAGGGGGACCCCACAGATGTTCATGCAGATACCAAATGACTATAGAGGGTTTCAGTGTATGGAATATCTATTGAACCCCAGCATATTTATGTTGATATAAAGGCACACCTGAAGATCTTTAGTGTGAAAAGGTGACATTGGACCCCTGCATAGTTCTGCTAAAGACCACCAGCACCAGTCTTACATTTTATTTTATTTTTGTGTACCTCTTTGCACTCTTTCTGCTGCCACTATGGACAGCTGTTTCAGGACTTTTTTTATGTGTGTGTTCCACCAGAGCTATTCATTCCTGAGATCATTACCCCATAGCCAAAGATTAAAATGAAATGGCACCTAGTTACTTTCACTTTCCCATAACTTTTTTTCCAGTATTCAGGCAATCTAATATTTGCTGTACTAGTAACACAACCTTGCAAATAACTTTACAACTTATTAGGTCACAAAAATCATATACCATATGCTTGTTAGTCATTGATGGCATGAAATGCCCTCCCCCCAACTTTTGAAAGTTTGCTTCATCACTTGGAAACAGGTCTTACTTGCCGCAAATGGTCAGGTGAGTAGCTTTTTGCAAGCTCCAGCAATGTGGTCTTCACTTGCATTATTTGCACAGAATGCATGTCCAATATATATACCATTTAAGCTGATATGCTTTGTGGTTATGCTTACTGCTTTTAATAGGGCATCAGACATTTTAAGTGCAAATAGTTGGTTTAAGTATTCTAGGCATTGTAGTGTATGTTTTGCGCACCAGTATTTGTGGAATGTTTTCATTTTTATTGTATGTACTTGAAGCATAAGGCATTCTATTAACTGGGAATAAATCATAAGAAAGATCTCACAAGCATAGTCTTTTACATCAGGAACAGACTGCATACCACCTCAATGCAGGTTATGTAAATCCAAAATTTGTTACAACATGTTTTCCACTGAGAAATACAATAAAATATAATTGCCTCTTTCCCCCTTGTCCCCTTAAAATACTAAGATGACGTTCAATTAGTATGCTAAACAAGGTGCCTTATTGTAGCCACTGCCTGCATATATTAAACAGTTACTAATCTTTCACTTCGTATAACAATTTTTGTCTGGCATAATTAAGACTTTGGTATTCAGTTGGGAATAAATAAATTTCTTTTCCCACTTTTCTTTTTATACTATAATTTAAGTTCTGTACAATTGTACTTCCATCACATAGACTCTGGAGATATCTTATTAAAAGTCATCAGATTTCTCTTGGGAGTATAATAGTAGCTTCACATTTGATCTTTCTCTGTTATGTATATCACTTAAAGATCAAAGCTATCATTAATCTCAATAATTTTGTTGATGCAAGGCAAGTTTAAAGCTCTTAATTATATATACTATTCCTGTCTTAGATATTAAATTGTGAGTACCAACAGTGCAGGGTAAAAATAGCCACATTAAAATATAATGTTTCTTGCTGCATACTTTCATCCACATCCAGCTAGGCTTCCTTAGCTGAGTAAGGAACTGTGTTCACAACTATGGGGTGTTCATTAGGTTTCCACTTCCAATCTAGTTGCTGGGTCTATTCCTCAGAGCCTTCCCCCCCCCCAAGCTACAATATTAAATGCTGGCTGTTTGGGATGGGAATCAAAGGTTTTCGGTATAACTGCTGCTGCTATACCCCTTCTATACCAAACAGCTGTGAAGAGATATTAATAGCTTTTTAAAAAGACTCTGGTCACTCTCCCCAACTTCGTTTGATAAGCCCCACATTATTAATGTGCATTGTGTTATATTAATGGCTGTGGATGAATGGGCTTACGTTAGTTATGCTCATTTAAGGTTAACTTATCCTAAAAGGTAATATTCCTTTCTTTGCTGCAAAATGAAAGCATATATTGTTTCAGATTCATAGTGCACTATATTCAAGAATAATATTTCATGGAGGATAAGGTTATGAGTGGCTACTCGCCATGATGACTGTGTTCTCCCACCATAGTCAGAGGCAGTATGCTTCTTCTGAAAACCAGTTGTCGGAAATCACAAGAGGGGAGAATGATCTTGCCCTCAGGTCCGGCTTGTGGGCTTCCTACGGACAGCTGGTTGGTCTCTGTAAGAATAGGATGCTGGACTAGATGGGCCACAGGCCTGATCCAGCAGGCTCTTCTTATATTCTTACATTTTTAAACTATCTAAAATACTGAACATGACTAAATAAACAAGCCATAATTGCATTTTCATCCTAATAATAGTGATGATAGTTTCTAAGGAAGTGCAAGGTATGAGATCTAGTAGTATTGATTAGATAGTTTATGAGTATTTTATTTATTTATTTATTTATTTTTAGCCCACCTTTTTCACTAAGGAGCTCAAGGCAGCAGACATGGTTCTTCCCCTCTTCATTTAATCCCCACAACAACCCTGGCCCAAGGTCACCAGTGAGCTTCATGGCTGAGTGGGATTCGAACCTTGGTCTCCCAGGTCCTAGTCCAGCACTCTAACCACTGTACCACACTGGCTTATGTACCAGCTTGGTGAATATTTCATCATATTAAGACAAGATTATTGTGAAGATGAGTGAAATATTTTTCCATTCGTCGTTGGTTTTGTTTTTTAGAAATTAATGTTTTAAAAAGTCAGAGAGGGCTGTCTGGAAGAACCTTAAAGAACTGCAGTGGGAAGACTGAGCTATTCCTCCTCTTTCCCTTATTCAAAAAGGGAAGAAAGGGACTCAATTTATAGCTTGTTTCTAGTAATATTGAAGTGTCATTTATTATTATTATTGTTATTTAATTAATTAAATTTATATCCTGCCCTTACTTCCAGAAGGAGCCCAGGATGGCACTTCCAATTCTCCCAGGATTATATTTTTTTTAAAAAGTAGATGTTGTCATCACAATAATGTGACAGGCTACACTTCTACAAGTGCCATATAATGTTCATTCCACATTAGGAGTTGATCTTCCAATGCAGTAGCACCTGTGCTTTGGAACTCTGTGCCTGTATTATGGCACCCTCATAATACTGTTTCAGAAACCTGCTAAAAAGTTTTTATTTGAGCAAGCCTACCCAGACACGCATCTAGTTATATATAATTGTTTTTAATATTTGCTGTTTTATTTGTGTATTATTGGTGTATTTTATGTATTAGTGTATTTTATGTACACCACTTAATTTTTTTTATTAACCGGTTTATACATTTTTTAAAAAAAACTTTTTAAAATTAGGGTCTTCTAGGGGTCTTTTTAACTGTTCTTGGCAGACCAACCAACCAAACTGTGCCTGATTTTTACCAACCAAATTAGTGATTTCCCACTGGTGTTTAGATTTTATTTTATTTTGGGGTGTCCCTTCTACTGTGTAAAAGTGGCTTATATTTTTCTTCTTGTAACCCTTTCAAGTCAATTTTGTTATTCTGAGAAAGAATTAATTTGGCCAAGGTCAACAACAGTCATGACACACCTGGCATCTGATCCTAAGACCACCACTCCATATTGCACTGAATTAGGGCTAACTAGATGTAGTGTCCCTCTTGTTCTGAAGTGTCCCCCAGATAAGAGTAGCTAACATATGAGTGCTCTCAGAGCCCCAAAACTGTCTTTTCCTCAGAGAGGTCTTGATGAGTCATTGGCTCTTAATATAGGAGGGCTGGGACCCTTCTCATCATGGAGGTGTCCTAGGGATTACTTTCCTGGCTTGCTCCTTTGTTGTAACCCTGAAAGAGTTCCCTGTTGGTTCCTGTTGCACCTCCCACACTTCAGATGGATGCTGCTGTGGCCTCCCTGACTTCTCTGTATAATATGCTGAGGAGGGAAAGTGCATCCCAACAGCTGTGAGGCTTTGTGGAGACAAAGTTCAGCTGCATCAAGCTTCTGATACTAGACAACATGATGGATATTCATGACTGAATCTTCCATTTCTTTAAATTTTAGCAAAGAGCATCCATGCAGTGGAGTGTGGAGATCCAATCGCAGTCTTACTAGGTCATGGTTTCCATATCTCTCCACCCATTGATATATTTTTGTCATTGTATTTTGATATGTTTATTTGTTGGTTTTTCAATTACATTTGTATGTGGTGTAAATTTTTATTCAGACTTTTCTACACCACCTGGTATCTTTTAATGAAGGATAGTCCAAAGTTATTTTAAATAACACAAACTACTATCTTTCATTGTTACATTTAACAAATGCCTACATGCTTTGTTTATCATTCTGTAAATAAATATGTTTGATGTTTGTGGCAACTTAAATATACATGAAATGTTATTACATGTTGCACAGATTTTTGGGACAGTGTTGCATGTTGTTTTAAGAGGCTTAAATCAGTTAGTCTGGGGTGGCTAATCTGTAGCCCTCTAGAAGTTGCTTGAACTGCCACTCATATCATCCCTGAACATTGGGCCTTGCTGACTCTGGCTAATAGGAGTTGCTGTTCAGCAGCATCTGGAGGGCCACAGGTTAACTATTCTGTTCTCATGTGTAGATACGAATTTGTTACATGGATCTCTTGTGTTTTTCAAATAAATGAGCTATAAAGGCTGATAGACCTAAGGTAAATGGGTTCCATACAGCACATTCAGCAAATGCACACAACCCACATGCATGGGCAGTTTAAGCAAGGGTGATTTGCTTGTGTCTGTCATTTTTATAACAAACAGTAGCATTTTACAGACCTTAATATTTTAAGTCTTTTTGCTCCAAAAACCCCTACATGTTCAGGTTGCCAAGAAGCATCTGGAGCTATTAAAATTGATTTATTTTAACAAAAATGAATAATTAACTGAGCTGAAATCTTTTGGCTGAGCCCTTATTTCTGCTTTTAACTATAATTTGTTTGTCTTTCAAATAATACGATATTGCAGGAGGAAATTCTGCTGCATGCTCAGCTATATTTACGTGGCTAGAAGTTGTTATTTATTGGATACTTTCAAGTTTAAAATGTTCAACTATGTGTATTTTAAAACACATGCATACAAAGGGGAAACCCATTAAAGTTGACACCATCTTGTGTTTAAAATCCTTATTTCTCACCATAACTCTTAAAGAATCTGTTGACTAAATTTTTAACAAAGTGACCACAGCTGTTGGTACTGGCTATAGAGAGATGTAGATTACAAACTGAAAGTTATTTATAAATAATCATTGCATATATTTATAGGAATGCATTTTAATACTGCTTGACATTCAGGGATCAGTAATGGAATTTCTGGCAGCACACCCTAAGATAATGTTCAGAGAGTAGTTAAAATTATGGCAACTTAGTCATTCTGAGATCATTCTATGAAATCTAATCCATGGTATCTGGAGTTTCTTTACCCTGTTAATTGGGGTATTCCCATATAGTAGGGGTGTCTCCCCACCCTCTGGCAAAAACAGTAACAGCTAATTTGAGTTCTTCATACTTCCACTGTTAACATATCAAATCACAGGTCCTTAAAACTAATGTTGAGATCAGTTGAAAAGATGAATGAGCATAAACCCAATTTACCCGGGTGATATTAAGAGTCAGAAGGCAATAGAAAACTCCAAATTAAATGAACAAGGAAATATAAAACCCAGCCTCCAGAGATAAATAATGGTGCAGAATTGGATATGTATGTCTAAACCTACAAAATGTAATTCCAATATAAGTAAATAAAGACTATTCAATTTTAATCCTCTCAAACCAAGAGTATATAAAAATACAGAAAACAAGAAAATATGTAACAAGTGAATAAAATTTCTAAAATAGTGTTTTTATGAACACAGATATATATAGAATTATATCTAAACATCAGCTGATATAGCCAGCAATTGTATGGCAAAGAAAGTGTCATTTGACAGACAGTTTTGTTATAGACCAACCATGTTTCTATCCTGCAAGTATCTTCTAGTATGTGTATCTAGCTATCTATATAAAAAGGTAAGCCGTCATGATGTCACACAGCATGACATCAGGGTATGGCAAGGTGCCAAAGACTGCTAAGCAAGTGGGTGGGCTACATGGCAGTGGCTGTGGTAGCCACAGTGATGGCAGAGGCCCTGACCATTGAAACCACAGAGGTGGCAGAGGCAGCAGCAGAAGGGTGGGTAGGAAGGCAGGAGTGGCTCAACAGCTGAGATAAGCAGGTTGGGGTGAGGAGTGTGGGTGTCTGGAGGGGTAGCAGTGGTGAGGGGGGTATGTGATGGTGAGAGGAAATGTGTGTGTGTGTGACAGAGAGAGTGTGTGTGTGCGTGGTGGTCCCTGGTGTGTGTGTGTGGTGTCTGGGGTATGTGTGTATTTATTTATTATTAAATTTATATCCTTCCAGTAGGAGCCCAGTTTGGGGATGGGGGTTGGTGTTTGGGGATGTAGGTTGGTGATTAAAGCAAGCAGGTGGGCTCTGCCCCTGTGTGTGCATGTGTGTGTTTGACGATGGTTGGAGAGTTGGCGAGCAAAGGGAGCAAGGGCAAAGCCCCTCCTCACTATATAAGGTTTTTCACAGTACTAGTGTGTCAATATATCATATACTGACCTGAACAGAAAAAACATTTGCTGACTGACCTTTGGAAATTACTATCTTGGAGAAAGCCTTTGAATTAGACATGGTGAGTGCCTAATGTTATGACATTTGGAGATTACTATATTAAATTTAATTTGACTGTTTTGAACTTGGGATTGCCTACTTTTTCAGACTGGGCAATCCATATAACAATATCCATAACTCAAGATTCATCAATGAATGTAAATATATACTTAGGAGATGTTCTCCTGAAAGAGGAACTTGGTAGTCGGGAAGTGCCCCTAGATCCATCATTGTTGCTAGAGGCCCAGGTGACCTCAGTGGCTAGGAGTGCCTTTCACCAGCTTCGGCTGGTAGGACAGCTGTGGCCTTTTCTGGACTGGGATAGCCTGACCACTGTTGTCCATGCACTGATAACCTCCAGGCTGGATTACTGTAATGATCTATGTGGGGCTGCCCTTGCTTTTAGTCCAGAAGCTACAGCTTGTATAAAATGCAGCAGCGAGACTGCTCACTGGGGCAGGGTATCACCAACATGTCACCCCACTGCTGAAAGAATTGCATTGGCTGCCTATTAGCTACCGGGCTAAATTCAAGGTTCTGGTTTTGGTGTACAAAGCCCTATAGAGCTTGGGACCAGAATACCTGAAAGATCGTCTTAACCCTTATATACTCAGTAGATCACTATGCCAGAGCTTGGAAAAGTTACTTTTTTAAACTATAACTCCCATCAGCCCAATCCAGTGGCCATGCTGGCTGGGGCTGATGGGAGTTGTAGTTCAAAAAAGTAACTTTTCCAAGCTCTGCACTATGCTCTGCATGTTAGGGCCTCCTGTAGATACCATCTTATCAGGAAGTCCATTCCACACAACAAAGGAAGCAGACCTTTAGTGTAGTGCCACCTCCCCTTTGGGAATTATCTCCCCTTAGACAGACACCATCTCTACCTTTTCGGCGGCTCCCCGAAGACCTTCCTCTTTAAACAAGCCTTTTAAGTAAAGACCTGACCTTATTCCAATCTGTATCTGTGCTGGAATTGCTTTTTAAGATGTTTTAAAAGCTTTTGTAAAAAGATGTTTTTAAAGACGTTTTGTTTAAAGTCTGTTTTTTATTGTTGGCCACCCTGGGCTCCTACTAGGAGGAAGGGTGGGATATAAATTAAATTAATAATAATAATAGGTGAGTATCATATAAAGAAATTTTAAAGAGAGTTAGAGTTTTAGTAATGTTAAGTACATTTATTCTTTTTGTTTTTATACTCCAGTAAACAGTTATAGTCACATGATTGCATTACATATATTTTGATAGGATAGAAATGCATTTGGTTTATAACAAAACTGTTTGTCCCACAACAAACACTTGTTTGCCATACTATTGCTGGCTGTATCAGCTGATGTTTGGATATAATTATATATATATATATATGTTAATAACAACAATATTTTAGACATTTTATTCATTTGTTACATATGTTCTTGTTTTCTGTATATTTATATGCATACTATTTTTTGAGGATATTAAAGTTGAATATTCTTTATTTACTTATATTGGAATTACATTTTATAGATTTAGATATTCATACCCAATTTTGCATTGTTATTAATATAAAATTCCAAACCACTCATCATCCTGTTTTGAATTGTTCCAAGAGTTGGAAACCCCTTTCATACTACAGATTTAGGCAACAGAGTCAAAATGATACCCAAATGTATTACCATCAATCAAAATGATGTGTTGTATTTGCAAGGACAAAGAAGAGATGGACATCAATATTTTGGATTAAACTAGGTCAGAACTTTATTGTTAATTTACAATTCAAATTCTCTACATTTGAACTAATGGCAGAAAGCATAAAGGCCAATGATAGAAGAGAGCTCCCTATCATCCCTAATCCCCTGCAACCTGGCTTGGTTGTCTTGCCAGATGGTCTCCAGAGGCCAGCTCAGTACTGAGCTGCCTGAGGTCATATGGCAAGCTGCCACTCTGTGGAGAAGAGCACCGTCCTTTTTGCCACTGCCTGGACAAGCAATCAGCCCCTTCACCTACATTTATCTGTCAGCAGCTCAAATGCTCAAGCATCCCAAACTATTCAAACTACACAATCCCATGACACATTTGTGATATTCACTAATAGCCAAAAAAAGAAAAACATACCTATAGCCCACAGATATTTCTATCTAACTTGAAAAAGCAGGGAAATTGGGCAGCTATGGTGAATGCACCAGGTGAACAGGAGACCTGACCTCCTCTGAGATATTGTACTGCCCTACACATTTGTCAAAATGCAAACACAATTTGGGTTGGTCTTTCACAGTCCAACCCACTTCCTGTGTAGCTTGGAAGAATTTGGTAACATGTGCCTCTGAGCATATGAGTGGTGACAACACCTGCAATCACCCCAAATAACAGAAACAAGACATGTGCTGTGCTGATCTTGTTTCAGCAGGGAGGAAGCAACAATATTAAGACAGTTAATATAGTTGATATAGTCACTTTAAATATGTTTGATTTACGTTGCATTTTATGAATTTTCCTACAGTAAATTGTTTTCTTTTGCTTCTGCTTCTGTGAATATGTGAAGTACAGCAACACTTTACATAATTTATACTAAAAAAACTACAAAAATAATTGGAATAATGACACTTTCTGCAGAATAATCTTCAGTGGACATGAGGAGTGTCTCAGTTTGCACAACATAAAACAGTGGAAGGTGAAATATATTCTAGGAAATGTCTAAGTGTGCGCTATGTTTTTAATTGACCATGCCCACCTTTCCTTAAGTGGAGTAGTTTAAGCATAGCAGGCTGAAAACATGCATCTTGGGAAGGCCACGTTTGTTTTTTCTAACAACTAGATTCATTGCTTAAGTAGCAACATATTGTAATCAGTCTGATTTTACATCAAACTGCAGTTTCAGATTCAACTGTTAATACACCCAAAATAGAAATAGAACATAACCTCCAGTTTGAAACCATCATGACATTGACTAATTTAAATGCTTTGAAAAAAATGAAAATAAATTTGACACAGGTTTCTACAATTAATAATGCGAGAAATATAACGAGAAAAATATAATCTAGGTTAGATTCTCTGTAGAAACAGTAGGAGCACAGGAAAGAAGCAAAGTAAGAACAACACCATCAAAATACAAAAATGTAATTGTCCATCTTTGGAGATGTAGTCCTGAGTGCAGGTGTTGCCACCACTCACCATATACTCAGAGGCACATGTTACCAAATTCTTCAAAGCGGCACAGGACTGTGAAAGACCAACCCAAACTGGGAGAGAAGGGGCGGAAGGGTAGGGGTAGGGAGAAAGGGAGGGAAGGGGGAGGGGAGGAGATTGGGTTCACTGGGCAGAAGGAAAGCCCCTTTCCTTTCCAAAAGGAACAGTATCATTGTTTTTCAGAGTTTACCCCACCTTTTTATTCTGCAGCAGGTATATGTATTCTCCCACCCAAATTTAAACCAAAGCTGTCCCTGGCCACATCCACAACATACCTTTATTTCACTTGAGACAGACATGGCTTCCCATGAAAAATCCTGGGAAGTGTAGTTTGTGAAGGCTGCTGAGAGTTGCTAGGAGACACCTTATTCCACTCACAGAGATACAACTGCTCTGGCTGCTGGAGTTCTGCCAGGGGAATAGGAGTCTCCTATCAACTCTCAGCACCCTTCACAAACTACACTTCCCAGGATTCATTGGGGGAAGCCATGACTGTCTCAAGTGAAATAACTGTTTGGCGTGGGTGTG
Source organism: Rhineura floridana (assembly GCF_030035675.1). Lineage (NCBI taxonomy): Eukaryota > Metazoa > Chordata > Lepidosauria > Squamata > Rhineuridae > Rhineura > Rhineura floridana. The sequence continues at coordinate 63,912,387 of NC_084487.1, read as the reverse complement.
GCCCCCTGATTAGCCAATCCAAACAGCTGTGAGTCTGGCTGTAAGAACACTGAGAGTTGATTCTTACTGAGCATGCCCATGCTTATCATTGACTCCAATGTTAAATTTCTTCCCTAAATATCTTCCGAAAAGCCTTAAAGACCTGGCTCTTTCAACAGGCCTTCGGGATTTCCGGGGAGGGCTAAATGCTATGATTAAATGCCTCATGCCCTGTATTATTATTGCTTTTGCTGTCGCACTGTTCTATTGTATTTTGTATTATTGTATTGTGTTTTAATTTTTCATATGTAAGTCGCCTAGAGTGGCCATTGGTCAGATAGGCGATGCATAAATTAAATTTATTATTATTATTATTATTATTAAATAAATTAAAAATCAGCCAGTTATTTTTTTAACTTTTAAACTGCAGAAGATGGTCAGAGTATGGGGCAAGGTCAGTAACAGGATTACAGATACTCAGTGAACATCTCTGATTTTTAATTAATTTCCACTAAATTATGAGACCACTGACAAAAAAGTCCAAAGGGGGTTGGATTTTTTCTCTTGTTTGATACTTTGAACTCTTGATTCTCTCTGAGTGTTTTTGTATATCACCATGAAAACTTAGAGGGTTCTTGAGCAAGCGTTTCTGAGTTAAGGACTATAAGTTTTGTAAGGTTTTGGTTTGAAATGAGCTTTTGGGAAGCATCAGAATGGCATGGGGGATATTTTCAATTTAACATTGTGGAATGCAAAAAATCCATGCTGGCTATATTATACAGCCACTGTTGTGGCCATGTCCATTCTCCTCAGCCTCACAGACTATCCCCAACATCACAGACTGTCCGACAACAAATGCTTTGGTAAAGGGACATTTTACTGATTAAATGTGCTGCGTTGACTGATTGGGAAAAAACCTTAGAGGAATTATGAATAGTTTTCTTTTAAAGAATTATTGATAGGAATTTGTCTTCCATCTTGACAGTTTTCAGCACAATACAACTATCTCTTCTGCAAAATTGTGCACGAAAAGGTTTTATATAGAGACATTCTAACGCTCTTTAGACTTGTTTCTAATCATATTGAGCATCCAGTAGCAGAGCAAGTGCAGGTCAATCTGGGTGAAATAGCCTTCCATGCCCCATTTTAGTCAGGAATTTTGACCTGTGTACATGGCTGTGACAGCTTTAGCAACCCTTCATGGATGAATATGGGGAATTATTTTATGTTGGATCATTTGTAAGAGCACACCGCTTATGGAACATGCTTCCCCAATGGTCTAGCTGGTGCCAACATTGTTAATTATTAGGTGCTAGCTGAAGTCTGTCAGTTCATAAAAACTTACCTATATATATGAGCATTCCCAAACACTGATCCTTAAATTCAGCTTTACTGAACTCTGGATATTCTGGTTTATATTCTGTCTTTGTTTCATTGTACTGGTCTTACTTTGTAAATTGCCATTTATTTATTTTTAACAGTAAAGGAGTTCTATAAAAAATAGTTAAACATTATGACACTGAGCTCTAACTTCCAAGTTTATCTGTGTTTTAAATTAGTATAATTTGCAGCGTTGTCCCTACAATTAGCTAGACAGAGGCAATGGCCTCAGGCAACAGATGTAGGGGAGACAGCAGTGGAACCTCCCCCCTCCCAGCCTTTCCTCCCAAACTCCTTGGCCATTCGCCTCTGTAGCAGATAAGAGCTACCTACGTGTACTACCTTAACTAGCCTACTGTCCTCAGATGCACTGGAGGATATTTTTCTTCCAGTGGAGATACTAAGGGAAGTAGTATATAGGTCAATAGAAAAGCAGCTGCTTTGCATGCAGAAAGTCCCAGGTTCAATCCCTGACATCTTCAGGTAGGGCTGGGAATGCCCCCACTCTGAACCCCAGAGAGGCATTAGACATTACTAAGCTAGATGAATCACTGGTCTGACTCTGTACAAGTGTCCTATGCTCCTGTGTTCAGTGATGAAGTAAGATTTTACTTCCAGTCTGGCTGTATTCTGTGCCTGAAACTGAGAGCAGAGGGTGGGGAGGCATTTTATCCTTTGCCTCAGGCAGGAAAATGTCTAAGGTCAGCCCTGGGTCTGGAGTATAAAACTTACCTTTCGTAAGAGTTTTGGCTGCAGAATCTTCATGAGGAGTTGCTGCTGCTGCTGTTGTGAATCTTTAGAAGTTCTGTATTTGCATTTTATCATTTGTTGTAAGTCATTGCAAGCTTTAGAGAAGTAGAATATAAATGTTTTAAATGACTAAGTTAAATTGTTAGATCCCATCAAATTAACTCAATTTCTATCTCTATATATATTTTATTAAGACTCCATGTCCTGTAACTGTTTTTCCATTCTTCTGTGCAGGGGAAGCCTACATGAGACTCAGCAGATTACCTGAAGCAGAACACTGGTATGTGGAATCGCTGCGCTCCAAAACAGACCACATTCCAGCTCATCTCACATATGGAAAACTCCTGGCTTTAACGGTGAGCCAACCATTAGGAAAAGAATATGCTCATTTCAATCATTTTGTCTGCATTCTACTACTTGGGTGATAGCATTCACTCCTAATGAATGACAGACACAGATAACTATTTACATTACCTTTACGGCCAGATTTCTCAAATATTCCTGTTCATTCAGTAGGGGGGTGGAGGGTTAAGCGAAAAGGCTTAGTGTAATGGAAGGTACTCTTCCTCCTCCCCAATTTTGCTCTCCTTCTCCCCCACTTCCCAAATCACTGAATCCAGAGAGAAGACTGGATGTGCTCTGTTTGCCAAATCTAAACATGGCTTGTGGGCTCTGAATAGGAGTGGCTCTTTGTCCACAACATAGAATACAAATATGAGCTCCTTCACCCCAGAGAAACTTTTGTTCAGGGTGTTCTTCCTTAATTCCTTCTCATGAACCTATCTCATAGTTTTGCTGGGGTATCATGGGAGGCCTTTCATGAGGGAGCAATGTTTCTTCCTATCCCTATGGAGGGCTTTGTTGTTAATAGCTAGATTGTCCATTGTCAGGATGATGGGATTGCAACTTGATGCCAAGTGAGGGACTTTGCTTTTCCCAATGGGAATGAATGAGAACATGCCTCCAGCGACACCACTCAAATTGGGGCTAAATCCTGCATCTATCCCAGGTTATACCAGTGTCTCGATTAGAAGTGGATAGAGAAAAACATGCTTTGAAGTAGGCTGCAACTTCAGGTTTTCAGGTCATAGTTTGCTTGGTTGAGATGTAACTTCAAGCAAACCCACTCTGTGTGTGTCAAACCCCAGGAACCCAGCATCTGGGGCAAGCCGAGGTAGACTGGGCCACAGTTAAAGTAAGGATACACATGATGTTGTTGAGATTTCATAGAGATAGATATATGATGTCAGATGTACAGTTAGTAAAACAGGCATATTTTTCCTTAAGTGGAAATGGCATTCTTCAAGTGGCATTATCCATAATCTGTCACAAATGTATAATTTGCACAAAATATCATGGGATCACCTAGGTAAAAAAGAACTAAGGGACAAGATATATGAAAAAGGTGGAAAAAATACAAAACTGTTGCAATAATTTAAAATTGCTCAGTGATTTTGTCTTTGTAAAAAGGACCATCAAAGACCTTGAGGATTTAACATTCTTCATCTTGTATATTACTTTTCTCAAACTTCCGTATACAGATTATGCCTTCTGCCATGTTGGATGGCAGGCACAAACAAGCCCTGTTTCCCAGTGGATTTATATTTGTAACCTGAATCAGACAGAGAATGTAATCCATTCTATACTAAAATGTCCCTTATATAATGGGCCAAGAGAAAAATTGAGGGATGGAGTGGGATTTTGGCTAGATTAACATCCTGTTCTGACCAAGAAATCACCTGTTTTCTATTAGAAGATTTTAATCTTTTATGACATACAGAACAGTACTGTAGGCTTTAACTACAAGGAAACTTCATGCAAAAGAAGTGGAAAGGATTAGGGCAGCTGGTGTGGGGGACTTCTAAGAACATAACAGATCTCTTTATCTTCGTTTAATTGGGAATTTTATTGTATTTTTTTGTTTTTTGTTTTTTACTTCATTGCAATTTGAGTAATGGACTTCTTATACTGGTTTTTTTACCAGAAAATTGTCAAGGTCAGTGACAAGTACAATAAAGCTGATTATGTAATGACTTTAGCCACAATATAAAATTGACTCCTGACATTAGAATTTAAAATGCATGTGTTCTTTATGTGAGTTTAATATGTAATGCGATGCCATATACAGTGTTTGTCTTAATAGAAAATAATGAGATGCACCAGGGTTATATAATGCAAAGGATCATAAATTAGGTTTTTTTGAACTCCAAACCTTGAAATAATTGTTCAGCAGACAAATAATGCAACTTCAAATCACTCGTTTGAAACTCATTTTATATGTCAATGCCAGTATGTGGATAAAGTTAAGCAGGTTTTGAATAGCACTAGTCTAGATCTTTTGCTTATTTTGTATGTGTTTTTTAATGTTGCCTATGCTAATTTGCTTAGATTTGTAAAAGCTTAGTATGAGATTTTGTTTTATGTACCTTAGCTATTTTGTGAAACACTTTTACATCTTAGGTTGTGTGTCAGAATACAACCCAAAAGTATATTCTAACAGAATGGCTAGTGAAAGTATGATCTCCCTGCCTAGAGTAAACTGGAACAAATATTTCACAACCCACATATCAAGTAATATTATAAATTCATATGTTAAAATTATAACTCACCAGGGTGTATTACCAGAAAGCATAAGAACAGGACAATTTAGTGGTTAAAGCATATGAGTAGTGGCTCAGCTAGTTGAATAACTGGAAGGCAGCCAATCCTGAGCTAAAGTCTCTGTTTTCATTTTATTTATTTTTCCAGAACTGTATTTAGCTTTTTGAAGGTACATAGCACTATGATAATGCTGTTCTAAACTCCCCAAGATCTCATAGTCTATATGAATTGTTTAAGGAAGACACTATTGAAACTAGCTTCCAGCTTAATCTAGAATTGGTTGGTGAGTATTAACAGAGTACTGAAGTCCTTTCCTCATGTTGATTATGTATAACTATTTTATGAATGGGAAACATATTTTTAATAAGAGCTTTAACATTACAGTTTGTCTGTTTCCAACATATATACTGTAATTGTGTCTCTTGTCAAAAATGACAGTACGAGGTGCAGCCTTGAGTATGTAGAGGAGTTAATTATCATTTGGTCAAGACTTGAAGGTACAAAAAAGTGTTAGCAAATCAAGGTGACTTTAGGTCCAAAAATTGGAGGTCTCATAATTATGAATAGATTTCAGACTTGGTAATTTAACCTGTGACACATTTTATCTGTACTCATGTCTACTGTGACATTTACCAGGTAATATGAGGCCTTGAGTTCTCAAATGTACTTATCCCAGTTTGCCTCTCTGTCTCTAGAATATGCCGCAGTCTCGCTTGAACACACAATTATAATCTGACTAACATGTCCACATCCTACTGGGTGCAAATGGTTGATCTGGCAATATATATGGTTGGATCTTCTCTGATTTCACAGAGGACCTTGGCAGGAGAGGTACAGAGCCTCTCTGACTATGAGTAGCTTAGTTGCTGTGATGCCACAGAAGAAACAGCCTTGGCCAAAGTGGGCTTGGAGACTTTTTCACTTAGTACTATCAAGTCAGTCAGCAAATCTAATGGAAATCACACTTCCTTCACCTTGATATTGTCAGTATGCACATGGGCTTTTGAATAACGTTTTATTGATACATATTGGTTGAGCAGTTTCAGAGGTTTTTGTTGGAAAGCCATTGGCCACAGATCTTCCTGCTAATGTATATGAAGTAGAATTGCAGTCTTGGGGGGGGGGATAACTCAGTGGTGTGCAATGAAGGTATCCCATTTCAGAAAACATGCATTATGAAAACATATAGTTCATCATCTTGCAGTTTTTCCCTTTTTTTCATTCTTTTTTATATTGCTTTTTCTTGGTTTTGAATGCTAAGAATCTTGTTCTGCATTGTGATAGAACTTCTTATCTACTTTAATAAATTTATACCTTGTATTGCCAAAAAAAGTGTCCAAGGCAGCTTACACAAATATAAAAGCATAACATATATTTTAAAATTTAATCAGGCAAAAGTTAGAACATTCCAGAATCAGGAAGGTAAAATAAATCCATATAAATATCCAATAAAAACTAGATAATAAAATATAAACAATAGAAATGCACTTGATGCTTCCCGTGCAGCCCGAAAAGAAATTAATTTGATTTCATCTGAACACTCAGAAAATCTCAAATAGTTAGAGTAGCCCAATTAGCCACCATTCCCCCTTCCATACTAAATAAGAGGTACAGTAAGAGGTAGTAGAGGATTTATATTATTATATTATTTTCAGCTGAGGATCATGACATCATATATGCTTCTACAGTCCCTGGCTTCAAATGACAATTCTCGTGCAGAGCTGTCATCCATTTGCAAGTGGAAATGGTGGGAGCTTGCCAAGCCTCTTCAGTCCCTAGCTGCAGGTGACATCTTCACTGGGCTGTGTACCCCGGTTTGAATCAGGCAAACTTGAAGGGGGGCTTTGTCAGTTTCAAATTGTGGTTGCTGTGTTTGAGAGGGAAGAGTTTCCATTCTGAGCTCTGTGCTTCGGAGACTGAGCCATGCCCTGATCAGCAACAGAACACTCATTTGCCACACAGCTTGGGTAGTTATTTTCATCTGGCATCTGAAAGACATGAGTGTGGCATGCACAGGAAAAGACAGTGTTCCGCGGGTGGAGCACCTCTACAGAAATGGCCAGTTTCAGTCTAAACATTTTAGGTGGTTGCCAGCTGTCATACCAAGACCCACTGAAATCAATGGGCTTAAATTATTTTAAGTAGATTGATTGCACTAGATGTACTGTGCATATAAAGAACACCCTGCTGAATCAGGCCAGTGGCCCATCTAGTCCTTTTGTCACAGTAGCCAACTAGATCCCTACGGGAAGCCTGCAAGCAGCACCTTTCAGTAGCACTCTCCCCTCCTATGAGTTTCAGCAACTTATATTCAGAAGCACACTGCCTTTGACAGTGGAGGTACAATGTATCCATCAGGGTTAGTAGCCACTGATAGCCTTATCCTCTATGAATTTGTCTAATTTTCCATTAAAGCCGTTCAGGTTGGTGACCATCACTATCACTTTTGGGAGTAAATTCCATAGTTTAACTATGTGCTGTGTGAAGAAGTACTTTAGAGGAAATAATATACGGTTAAATTTTATGTGTTGATTTTTGTTATTATTTTCAAATTAGGTTGTAATAATAGTTTTATACAGCTTATATTCAAAGTGCCCTGAGAAGAACTGTTTTATTTAGACTTTTTCTTATGCACCTGGGGGCTTCTTTCCTTCCTTTTTCCTGCAATTGGTGCCTTCTCCCCAGTGCCTGACCACCAAAATCTTAGCACACAGAAGGATCACAAGATGTTCTCAAGGGGCGCAGGCAGTCCTTAAGACCTGTATGGTCCCAAGCCATATCAGGTTTTCAGGTGTAAACAAAAAAACAGAACATTGAATTGCACTGAATTGGTATAGTATAGGAAGTTACTGAAGCTGTTCAAACGCTGTTGAAATCTGTGCCACATGATGTGTCAGGTAGTATTTGGAACTAGCTTAAATTCCAATAGTTCTTAAAGATCAATACTACATACAGTAAACCTGGATGTTGCAAGGTCATGGATAACCATGGCTAGGAAATAGTAGTTCAGAATAAAACTAGATAAGTGTGAAATCTTGGTGCAGACTTCAGGTGTAACAATGCAAGTTTGAACCTTAACACTGGTCAACACTAATTTTATTGCTAATGATGTTTGATCGATTTTAGGGTAACTTTGTATTGCTGATTCCGAATATGGCACCGGTTTTGCTAGATTGGCTCTAATTTTTGAGATAATGGATGCCCCCATTGAAAAACATAACAAATTCAAAAAATTTAATGGTCAGGCATAGCCTACCCACAAATGACATGGAAACTGTCTCAAATCATACAAAGGTAAACACATGAAATACCTAATGGCGTTGTATTCAGTACAATAACATTAAAACAAAGTAAGCTGATTCAGATAATCACAGTTAATGCATAGAAAAACGCTGTGTGTACAATTTTCTTTTATGTGGGACATCAGGACAATCACGTTGGAGGCTCTAGCAGTAGTCTGCCATCATGTGTCTGTCCCATCTGCCTTGATACCTTTCCTCCATCACCTTTATATCCTGATGGAACCTCTCCCCATGTTCCTCACTAAAATCACCAAGATTATCCAGAAATCTGTCTAAGTGGCTATGGAGATAGTGTACCTTTATGCTCATATTAGTACCCAAATGTTTAAAGTTAGCGAGCATGTTTTGCACCAATTCTTCATAATTGTCTGCTTTGTGGTTACCCAAGAAGTTCTTGACAACTGAGACATAACTGCACCAGGCAGAAGCTTCAACATCATTCATAAATTTAGTGAAGTGGAGTGGTGGGAGAATGATTTTTTCTCTGTCAACCAACTGTTAATGATGTTCACTGCACCTAGTCATGTGTTCCCTTGAAGGCCATGTCACTTTTTTCCAATGATCTCGCTTTGCCCTACTATCCTACAAGCAGATGAAACAAGGGTACTTCGTGTATCCACTTTGCTGCCCAAGCAAGAAGTTCACCATCTTTAGATCAACACAAATAGACCACTGGTGCTCGTGATAGCAGAGTTTCTGCAAGACCATTTTGATATTTTCATATTCTTCTTTAAGTTTTATTGAGTGAGCAATTGGAAGAGATGCATAGCGGTTACCATTGTGCAATAAAACACATTTCAAGCTTCTGGTGGAGCTGTCTATAAAAAGCCGCCAATCTTCTGGTCGATATTCCGGTAGTCCCATTTGGAGAAGAAGTCCAGGAATGTTATTGCAGTATACAAGTTCTTCATCTTGGCTGAAGTATGGAAGAAGTCCCTCCTCTCTTGTCCGATAAGCTGTTATGTTAGCTTCCGGCTGTAGACAGTTCTTTTCCATTAGCCTGGATGCTAAAAGTTCAGATGCTTGCTTTGACAGACTGAGGTCTCGTATCAGATCATTGAGTTCTTTTTGGGAGAACTGCTCAGGTGTTGAAAAGCTTTCTTCATATCCACTTCCAGGGCTACCACCTGTGCTACACTCCACGTCCCGCATTTCTTCAACATCTGACAATGGAAGGTCAGGCAGTGAGGTAAACACTGGTATGGGAACGTCTTCGCTGTGTGGCACAGGTCGCCTTGCTGAGTCCAAATCAGGATACTCCCACTTACGTTTCTTGTAGCGATTGAAGCCTTTCACATTCACAACACAAAAATAACAATCATCATGATGGTTTTGCAGCTCTCTCCACACCATAGGCACACCAAAGTTTAAACGTTTCCTTTTTCCATTTTTCCACTGTCGTAGGCACTCTACACAGGTTTTGCAAACCTTATGGGGAGCCCAAGACTTATCTTGATCTCCAAGCTTCACTCCAAAATAAGCAAGATATGCTTGTTTTACAAAATCAGTGATGTTTTTTCTTTGTTTTTGCAGAGTGTGTGTATTCGCCACCACGGCCGGCTCCAGGAATGCGGGGGCCCTTGGGCATTAGCCTGCCCTGGGCCCCTCTGCTTCCCTTCCGCGATCCCGTGGATCGCAAGACGAGCTTCCGAACTGCCCACCATCCCCAGTGCTTCACCTACCTTTCTCTACTGTTCGTGCAGGGTTGCCATCAATAAAAATGGCAGCTGAGGTTTCCATAAGGGACTGAAGCCTTTGCCGCCATCTTGGTTGATGGCATGCAGCACGTGCATTGCTGCCATCAACCAAGATGGCGGCAGAGGCTTCAGTCCCTTACAGAAACCTCGGCCGCCATCTTTATTGATGGCAACCCTGCGCGAACAGCAGAGAAAGATAGGTGAAGCGCAGGGGATGGCAGGCAGCTCGGAAGCTCGTCTTGCGATCCATGGGATCACGGAAGGGGATTGGAGGGCCCCCCAGGGGACCCCCAGAGGCTCCTAGAGCTGCGGGGGGGCTGGGCCAGTGCCCAACCTGGCCGCCCTTTGGAACCGGCCCTGTTCGCCACAAACGTAGCAGAATGCATTAGGATTGTTTAAGCAGCCTCTTCGTGACGAACTCATATTCCTCTTAAAAAAAAAAGTATCAATATGATATTATATGCAATAGATAAACTTGCAAAACAATGTTCAAGAGTAAAAAGACAGACCAAACCCTGCTGCATATGTCAGCAGCTACAGGTTTTATTGGGGTACAATCATCATTCGAGAGGTATCCATTATCTCAAAAACTAGAGCCAATTCAGCAAAACTAATGTCATTTTTGGATTTAGCACCCCCCAAATACCCTAAAGTCATTTAAACATCCTTGGCAACTAAAAACAATTTTTTTTTTGTTGGGCTGTGTAATTAATGCCTTTATTTGGCCTTCTCTCCATATGACCTTCTACATAGCTCTGAATTTATTTTGCCAAAATGCTTCCCAAAGTTATTTATCCAAAAGCTTTAAAAAAATCTCTGTAGCAAATGAAAGCATTTCTTAAATGTAGTTACTTTTGCAAACTGGCATCTGTCAACTTTGCTTCCTTTTGAATTTGGCCATATGTCAAGAATTATTTTCTCATTTATATTTGCATTGACTTTGCCATCCAATTACAGCATATTTGTCTGCTTGCCAGGATTTTGTAATTATAATTATGAAACAGAAGGCACTCTCCTTTTTAAAAGATATACTTAATGTCATCAGTTTGACTGTGACTTTGTTTCTCGGTGGCAACAGGGAAGGTTATGATTAGCACCTTTCAGACGCATCACTTTTATTCTTCTTATCCTCATAGGGATTTCTGTGAACCTACACAGCTATTAGAAACATTTATAAAAGTATTTTAACAAACCTGAACCACTTCATACTCTATGTGCTCCTTAACAGTTGTGTGATCAGTTTGCCCGTGATTTCCCCTCCTTCCCTTTTCAGGTTCTAAAAATGCTATGTTTTAACTTGCTAACCTTTCTAGGGCCTGATTTGTGCCTGTTGATTTTTTAAAAAAAATCTCATTGCAAAAGCCCTGTTTGGCCCCAAGAGTAATTTTTGCCTTAGGTGGTTAATTCTATTATAAATTGGATTTATCTTGACACAGGAGTTAAAACTCTAATAGTGCAAACTTGCAACACTGATTTCTTATTTGTAATTGTCCTTTCTTTTTTAGTGGGGAGCAACTATTAGACTACTGAGGTACACTGCTTCTTGTGCTATCTACTATGAACCCATTATTTCACTTACACACTTGCTTGTTCGTTTCTGTTTTGTATTCTTTTCTGTTAACATTGTGTATCCTAATAGCGTCTGTGTTTTTGGAATGTGATAGTAATAAAATCTGAGGGTTTTTTTCCCTGTTAAACTGGAGTTGTTTTGAAATCATAAACTTTATTTCCAGCTAGGACTGCAATAGCAGACTGATACTGTTTAAAAAAAAATGTTGAGGAGACAGACTTCATACTTAAAATGCAGTAAGCAAGCATAGGGGCTTTTCCTGAAGGGAGTATCTCCTTTTTGCAGTATGCAGCTGTAGAATTTTATTATGAATTGTCTATGCTCAAATAGTGGCTTTCAGAGGATCAAACTAGACCTGACATTAAGTGTGGCTGTGCATTTAATGTATGGGCATTCTAGAATTTTATTCACCAAATAACTAAATTCATTTATTCACTAATAGGCAACAAAACTTGCCGTTTAAGAATGTACCTATAGCCAACAGATATTTCTACCAAACTTTAAAAAGCAGGGAAATTGGGCAGCTATAGTGAATGTACCAAGGGAGCAGGAGACCTGAGCGCAGCCTCTCGTTCCAGCCTCTCAAGCCACTGTACAGCATGTCCTACAGTTCCTATACAGAGGTCTGAAAATGGGGCTGAGGCCGAACACTCTACGTCGCCATGCCTCCACCATCTCTTCAATCTTGTCCGTCTCCTCATCGGCTGCCCCCGTGGGTGCTCACCCACTCATCAAACATTTTTTAAGAGGGGCCGCCCACCTTTCTCCAGCTGTGTGCCACTACTTCCTTTCCTGGAGTCTCTTGAAAGTCCTGCAAGCCTTACAGCGCCCTCCGTTGGAACCTCTGGCTTCAGTACCTCTCAGATTGCTATCCTTCAAGGTCCTGTTCCTCGTTGCTATTACCTCCGCGAGGCGGATCTCAGAGCTGCAAGCCTTGTCATCGGCCCGCCACCTCTGCATCTTTCATAAGGATTCAGTGGTCTTGAGGCCAGACCCATCCTTCTGTCCCAAGGTCAACTCCTTATTCCATTGTAGCCAAGACATTGTGCTCCTCTCATTCTGCCCAAAGCCGGTCCATCCCCTGGAGAAGGCCTGGCATTCGCTGGATGTCCAGAGAGCCCTCAAACTTTACCTCTCTCGCACCAGGGACATCAGACAGACAGAATCCTTATTTGTATCCTTTCATCCTAGGACATTGGGGAAGAAGGTCTCTAAATCTACTCTGTCCTGTTGGCTGCGGGCCTGTATTGCCCTGGCTTATCAGTCCCTTAACCTCCCAGTGCCGTCTAACATCACGGCTCATTCCACTAGATCAGCGGCCACTTCGGCTGCATTTGTAACTAATGCACCCCTTGCTGATATCTATAGAGCTGCGGGTTGGTCTACCCCTAACTCTTTTGTGAAGCATTATAAGATTGATCGTTATGCTTCAACTGATGCCTCCTTTGGGAGATGTGTTCTGCAACATGTCCTTTCTGAATTCTAAGCAGTTTGTGATCCCTCCCTATTGGGGGGCTGCTTTGGTACATCCCAAAGTGATGGCAGGCTACCTGTGGAAAATGGTCCATTGTACTCACCTGAAGGGTGATTTTCACAGGCACGCCTGCCATCACGTCCCTCCCTGGTGGGGGATATCTGCATGTACTGTTCCAACCTTATAGTCTACCTGCTGCACGTTTTCTGCTCTGCTTTGTTTTCTGCAGTCAAAACCTCTATTATTACGTTGTGATTTTGGTGGTTCTATATGTTTCCAGAGTTGTTGGCTCCATTTTCCTAGCTGGTGGGCCCCTTGGACTTTTGTTTCTTTCAGATCTGCCACTTCGGACTCGTTGCGAATGAAACTGGAGTGGGAGGGGCCTGAGGCCCCAGATTTTGACTTGAGTGCATTCTTGCATTTGTTTTTTTTTTTACAATAATTTTTATTCAAATTTTCATAAAACATACAAAACAAAATCATAAAACATTCAAAGACAAAAAACAAAACAAAACAAAAATGATTAAACAAAAATAAAATAAAATGTTGACTTCCCATTTGTCACAGATCAAATCAGTTATAGGTCTACAATATATAACAATCCTGTCTCTTAAATCATATTATAAAATCACTTTCCTCCAGTAGTTATCTTAATTAATCATCAAATCTCATAAACATTACTTTATTCTTTCCACAAAAAGTCAAAGAGAGGTTTCAATTCTTTAAGAAATATATCTATCAATTTTCCTCTAAATAAACATGTCGATTAATCCATCTCGTTAATAATAATAATAATCTTATTGTCATAACCATAGTCCAAATAAACATTTCGATTAATCCATCTCATCAAAATCTGTTAGGTCCAATAATTTCAATAGCCATTATTCCATTATCCCTATTAATTCCATCTTCCATCTTCAGTAGTTCTGTTAAGTCCAGTAATTTCAGTGTCCAATCTTCCATTATCAGTATTCCATAATAATCTTGCTGTCGTAGCCATAGTCATATAATAAGAGTCTGATGGGAATTTCCTCTATCCCAAATATTTTCTTGCCATCCATTCTGAATAAGTTGCTGAAATACTGTTGTAAAGTCATATCTCTGTTCTTCTTTTTTACAAAATGCACTGGCTCATCTCTTGAGAGTTTTTCCATTGTCACATGGCTGCAGTTAATTCCATAGATTTTCTCTATATCAAACTCCATCACGTCATTCCAGTCCAGAAGATTATCCAAGCCATTGATAACTTTTATCTCTAATATCTTCATTAATTTCTTCAGAGATAACGTTAAATTCCAAACAGTAGATTTTATTTCTAATATCCATAAACTCCAGATCTTTTTCCAATTCCACATTTGTTCCAATCTCCAGAGCTTGTATCTTCCCTTTATTTTTTCTTTTCTTCTCATCTCTGTTCTCATTCTCCTCTCTCACAGGATCCCCTATTTCTTTAAGCTCCTGCGTCATTTTGCTCAGTTCAATTTTCAGCTCCTTACTGCCCTGTCGCAGGGTTTGTTTTGTTATCTCAATCTCATCCATTATTTTCTGAAACATAATTACTTCCAGATTCTCAGCCACTTTCTTGATTGCCATTTTTAAAACCACGAAAACAAAGCAAAACAAAAATAAAGAAGAACCACTTCTTATTTCAGCAACAATTGGGTTAATATTCCAGGCTTGATGACATCACAGTATAAACAGAGCAGCCTGCCTTATCTCTCTATGTTCAAGAATACAAAACAAATTTAGTTCCCAGCATCAAAACAGTTAGTGGCGTCGTGAAGAAGCAGATTCGTCAAAATAATAATGTTCCTCGGAATAGAAATCCCTCTTCTGTTTATATCTTTAGAATGCACATCCAGGACAGCTTTTTGCAACAAAAACAGAGATAAGCTGTTAATTTCGTGAATAACAGAGAAGAGTTATAGCTCACCCAGAAGTTCTCCAAAGCCGATCAATCTGACAAATCTCCTTTTGCTGCAACAATTTAAACCAAGTAAAAAAAATAATGGAAAGAAGGGTGCTTGCCTGTTAGAGGAGGGTGATTGGAGCAGGGGGGAGGGAGACGGGGGAGAAGGAGGGCAGGTTTGATCATTTGCATGCTTATTGAGTTCAATGGGATTTACTCCCATGCAAGCATGCTTAGGATAAGTAAAACTGGCCATGGGGGAGGGGGGGGAGGGGAAGGAGGAGGAAGGGGAAGGAGGGAATTGGAAGGGGATGAGGGAGGGTAAGGGAGGAATTAAGGAAGGGGGAGGCAAGAGGCAAGGGGTAGGGGATAGGAGGAAGGAGGGGACGGCAGGTTTGTTCAGTATGGATGTACCTGAAGAAAGCTTTTTTGTTGCTTTTAGCATCCCTCACTAACCTCAGCTCATCCTCAGCTTTAGCCTTCCTGACACCATCCGTGCAATTCTGTGATACCTGCCTGTACTCTTCCTTTGTGGCCTGGCCTTCTTTCCACTTCCTGTATTTGTCCTTTTTTGTTTTCAGGTCATCTCTAAGCTTTTTGTGAAGCCACATTGGGTTCTTCTGCTGTTTCCCCCCTTTTTTCCTTGTTGGAATTGCTTCCGATTGCGCTTTTAGAATTTCCTTTTTTAGAAATTCCCACCCATCTTGGACTCTTTTTCTCATTAGGGTGGCTTGCCATGGAACCATACTTACAATTGTTCTGAGTTTATTGAAATTATCTTTCCTGAAGTCCAGGGTGCGCGTATGGCTACTCTCCGCTTTTGCTTCTGTTAAAATCACAAATTCAAGTATGGTGTGGTCACTTTCCCCCAGAGTTCCCGTAACTACCACTTCATCCACCAAATCATCTGTATTGGTTAGAATCAAGTCCAGGATAGCTGATCCTCTAGTTGCTTCCTCTGCTTTCTGTAGGAGAAAGTTATCTCCAACACAGGTCAGGAATTTCTTGGAGGGGCCATGTTTGGCAGAATTTGTCTCCCAACAGATATCGAGATAATTGAAGTCCCCCAGTACTATTACATCATGACTCCTTGAAACATTGGCAGTTTGATTTTCAAAAGTTACATTCTCGTCTTCTCTTGATTGGGTGGTCAGTAGTAGACTCCAAGCACCACATTCCGTTTGTTACTTGCCCCATTAATTTTAATCCAGATACTCTCGGTGGAGCTACCAAGCTCATCTTCCTGAATTTCTGTGCAGAGATATATATTTTTAACATATAGCGCGGCTCCACCTCCCTTTTTATTCCTTCTGTTCTTTTTGAACAAGTTATATCCTTCAATTGCTATATAACAGTCATGGGAGGCATCCCACCAAGTTTCAGTTATACCTATCATGTCATAATTGCCGTCCTATATTAAGAGTTCAAGTTTGTCTTGCTTGTTTCCCATACTCTGCAATTAGTATACAGACATCGAAGACCATGTGATTTATGGCTTGGCTTCCTTACTACTTTTTCTGAGGACTGTTACTAGGCCCTATTAGAGATGATCTCTCTGTTCCCATTACTGTTCACCAGCCTTCATCAGTCGTTACCACCAAGTTTACGTCTCCCTCCCCCTTAGGATTCAGTTTAAAGCCCTCCTGATGAATTTCTCCATGCTGTGGCCAAACACATTCTTCCCAGTCCTTGTGAGATGCAACCCATCACTTGTCAGCAGTCCATTTTCTAGGAAGCATAGCCCGTGGTCCCAGAATCCAAATCTCTCATGTCGGCACCACCTTCGTAGCCATTCATTCACATGGAGTATTTCCCTTTCCCTTTCTACTCCTCTTCTAAGTACTGGAAGGATGGATGAAAAAACCATCTGGACCCCAAAGTCCTTGAGTTTCCTTCCCAGAGCTTCATAGTCTGATGTGATTTCTTCAGTTCTGTTTGGCAGTATCATTTGTTCCCACATGGATGAGGAGAAAGGGATACCTTTCACATTTCTAATCCGTCCTCCTGGTAGATAGCATACCTGGCGAGTCCACGGATCTTCTTGGCATACTTGGGTTTCGATCCCACGCAGTAGGGAGTCTCCCACTACTAGTACTCTTCTCTTATTGTGTCTTCTCATCAGAATGGCATGTAGGGGATATTTTCAATTTAACATTGCGGAATGCGAAACATCCATGCTGACTATAATATGCAGCCACTCTCGTGGCGGTATAATCCTTTAATTTTGTTCTATGTTTGCAATGGCCTATGGCTCAAGCAATAAAGTTGATTATATCCTTTATCCTTTATGGTATTCTAAAATGCAAATAGCAATCATTGGTTGCTGATGACTATCTTGATGTGGATAAAGAAGTGAAGCTTTTCCTTCCCTGCAGCAGGCATTAGTGGTGGTTGACAAAATAGGGTAGAATCAGCATTGCTCATCTGGCTTCACAGTACAGAGATCGCTGTCGGTAACTAAGAGGGGGAGAGAGAAGATGGCAGGGAGGTCAGCTTGGTGTGAGTGCAGCAGCAGAGACAACCCAATGCTCCTAATACTGTGCCCACTCTGCTCTGACCTCCTCAGTCCTCTCATTCACTGGCAGAGATCTTGGTGTTGAGAAGCCACGTGAGCACCCCACTGACTGCTACTGACAGGCATAAGGAAAATCCCTCCTCTGAAGCTGGTATTTGCTTTGAGGGTGATTCCCCTATTGGCACCAATGGAGGAATTCCTCCCAGTGCAAATACCAGCATCAGAAAAAAGATTGTCCTTTTGAGTTAAACAAGGGAAGGAAGGGTTAAATTCCCCTTCATGCCTGTTGTGTCCCAGTTTTCCTTTTTTTGAACAAATCCTGCATTCAAAGATACATTTAATGTCATATCTTGTTTTACCCATAATTGGTTGAAATAATTATATTCTTTTTTCTTCTTTGTTGACATGACCTTGTTTGTTTTGCAATAAAATTAAGCCTTTAATTTTTCATGGACATTGTTGCAAAAGTGTCTTAACACAGCCTTGCTTAGGACCACTTTAAACTACACTGTTTTTAGACACATTCTTCAGAAGTTTTACGTGGAAACCTAAGAATGCAACGTGTGAGTGTAACAAATATGTGTTTAGAGCTAGAGTTAGCCAAGAGTTCAGTGCTGACTATGGCTCCCTGCTTAATGTATACATGTTTGAAACTACCTTTACTTAGAGGTCTTACACACATGCACCCATCTTGAATCACATCAGCCTTGTGAATAGATTATGTTAGAAGTGGGCACTGTACAACACTTCATAGGTATCGGGGGATTTTACCTCCATATCATGTAGTTTATCTGTCTAGGTGAGTGAATTCCCATCAATAGATCTTCTGGAGCCACTGGGTTATCTGTACACATACTTTATCTTTCTAAAGCCTCATTGATGTTTTAGTGCAGCACTACCATCATGTACTTAGCTGGCACAATTAAGTTTCTTTCTCCATACACACCTTGTTTAATTGAAAGGAGGAAGTCTTAATGTTTTCTTAGTGGGAAACATTCATGTATGAAATGAATTTGATTGAGAGAGTAAACTAATTGTTACCTGGCAATGCATATGATTCTGTACAAGTGCATTATTCAGAACTGCTTGACTGCATTAATCTCTCTCCCATTAGCTCCTTAGAATTTTAAATTCTCCAGTAACTTAAAGTGTGCCAGGTGCCTTACCTGAATGCAGATAATTCAACCAGCTGTTAGAAGATTCTGGTGCTAATGTGGAGACCAAAATGTCCAGTAATAGAGGGAGTCATGTTCATGCAGATTTCTTCCTGCAAATGTTATAGCTTTTTAATCAAAGAGAAATGTCAGTCTATTTGAATGAAATGTCACATTTTATTGAGTAATTGGATTTCCTTCTTTTCCATTATTCCCTGGGTTCTATTATTTCAAAAATGTTTTCAGTCAGAAAGCTCAGTGGTATATATCTAGCATTACTTACTTGATTAGCCTAAGGCCACTAGAATATTGCTATGCTCTCCGTAGCTAACTGAATGGTGAATAGTTTCAAGACCAATCCTCCAGGGATTAGTTTACTTTGAGTTAGGGGACTGTGGAGGTTGATGACTGTATCTGTAATATATGCTTTATATACTTAATATATGCTCAAGTACTTAAAACATCACCTCTTCTGATATCAGTTAACTTGGGCCTTATGATCGGTGGGGGAGGCATGAGGCATTGCTGGTGCTGCCACCAGTGGATGCGGCTTGGGAGTAGCTCATAACAGGACCTTCTCTGTGGTAGCATCCCAACCAGGAATTCCTCTAGTCCTAGTGAAGTGTGGTTGTTCCCTGCATTGCCATCATTCAGATGAAATCTAAAAACATTTAGTACTTGAAAGGCAGTATGATGAGCCCCTGATACTGTATATTTTTTGAAATATTTTAATTATTTTAACTTTAATTACGTTGTTCTATCATGAATGTTGTATGGCCATTCTGGGCTCCTGCAGGAGGAAAATAGGGATAAAAAAGTCAGACAAATAATAAAAGCATAATGGAAGCAAACAAGCTATGCTATCATAAGGGGCTGGCCCACGAGGACCATGCGCCAGGTCTTTTGCTTTGTGTCCTAGGGTTGCAGCATGGCACTTGTGGGAAGCAAGCAGACATTGATGAAAGAGCAGCACAACACCCATATTGCTAATCAACTATGTGGTGCGTGTGGGGGTATCAGGAGCCCCATGAGGTAGAATAGAGTAGAGGTGAGGCTGCCCACTGCCCTGTAGCACAAACTGATGTCTCAAATGCCCCAAGAAAATTTCTCGTTTCCAGGGGCTTTGTATGGGGAATGATAGGTGTGGCCATTTTTTGCTACAGTTTCTCTGGGAACTGAAATGAGTTTCCCAGGGACTTCTTGAGACTCTCTTAAAATTGCAATGTATATGCAGCAGCACAGCAGCAGTAGCAGAGCTGCTTGGCCCACTGGAGGGGGAAGCCTCCTGGGATTCAAAAGGAAGGAGTGAGGAGATGATGCAGTCTGTGTTCAAGAAGTAGGTGCTGCCTGGGCAACCTCTGCCTTCTGGCTATCCCCAAGGGGTAGGTAGAAGGCACTGCTCTCTCAGGGCGCAAAGTTGCCAAGTAGGTGGGTGACTTGAACCCAGAGCATGTGTCCAAGCCTAGCATGCAGAGTAACTCTGTGAACACAACTGGAGATGTGAGTATATGTGGTTTTGCCAGGAATACAGCCGTGGAATGGTGGTGGTGGTAAATGATGGATTCACTATGTATTGTGTGAGCCACATTTTATCTATCTATCTATCTATGGATACCAGATTATCTGGTGACTTCTGTTGTCCTCATCCCCCCTCCTGTCCCCCCCCCACAGGACTAGTAGTGGCTCCCTAAGTATGTGGCTCGACTTCAGTGCACAAGTCATCTAGAACGACTTGCTTTGCCAGCATCTTTCTGTGGTGCATCTGTTTTCCTGCCTTAGTAGCAAGCCTGTCTGAACTGCAGAGGTTTGATTGCTATAAAGGCTGATCAATGAAAGGCTACTGTCAAGATGCTGTGACCATACAGGGACATTGTATAGAAAAAGAATAGCTGTCCACCTAGGTACATGGGGGAGCCATCTTTTTCTTGGTACAATTACCCAAGAAGGGATAGCATGTGTCATAACCCACTTCCAGGGGCTTTTTCCTTAAAAAAGCCCCTCACTTTTTAAACAGTTTAAAAGAGAACCAGGGAAGTCCTTGGACCCCTTCATACAAAAAAGTAAGTTGGAGTCAACCATGCTTGGAAAGGTTTGCAGATATACAATGTAATCTGTAAGTCTGCATTCCAGTCTGAACATGATCCATGGGATGTGGACCAGTCAGGATGCTCCAGTTTATGGAGCCAAACCAAAATCCTCCATCATCCCTAACAGCAGTGGATACAATGCTTGCCTTGCTACAGTAGGCTGCATTCCACTTTGGGCTGCATCTCCATTGGATGGGGGTCGTACTCCCTCTGAAAGAGCAGGTTCGTAGTCTGGGGGTGCTCCTGGATCCATCTTTGTCACTAGCCCAGGTGACCTCCGTGGCTAGGAGTGACTTTTACCAGCTTCAGCTGATAAGACAGCTGGGGCCATTTCTGGAACAGGATAGCCTGACCAGTGTTGTCCACGCACTGGTAATGTCCAGGCTTGATTACTATAATGCGCTCTATGTGGGGCTGCCCTTGAGGTTGGTCTGGAAGCTGCAGCTGGTGCAAAATGCAGCTGCAAGGCTGCTCACTGGGGCAGGGTATTGCCAACATGTCACCCCACTGCTGAAAGAATTGCACTGGCTGCCAATTTGCTACTGGGCCAAGTTCAAGGTTCTAGTTTTGGTGTACAAAGCTCTATACAGCTCGGGACCAGGATGCCTGAAAGACCGTCTTACTCCTTATATACCCAGTCGATCACTGTGCTCTGCAGGTGAGGACCTCTTATCAGGAGGTTCATTCTGCACAATATAGGAAATGGACCTTTAGTGTGGCGGCACCTACCCTGTGGAATTCCCTCCCGTTAAATATTAGGCAGGCACCATCTCTGCTATCTTTTCGGCACCTTTTGAAGACTTTCCTCTTTCAACGAACCATTTAAGTTGAGGCCTATCCCAGTCTGCATCTGTGTTAGAATTGCTTTTAATATGTTTTTTTTAATAATATGTTTTTAATTCTTTTTTTAAAAGATGTTTTTAAAGCTTTTTAAAAATGTTTTTAACGTTGTTTTGTTTTAATGTATTTTAAGGTCTTTTTATGATGTTTTTAAGTGTTTTTAGCGATTCCGTTTGCTGCCCTGGGGTCCTGCTGGGAGGAAGGGCGGGATATAAATCAAATAAATAAAAATAAATAAAATTCCATTTACACACGTCAGATTAAAACACACACACCTAACTATTCTCTATCCAGGCAAGCAAGAGGCATTCATAATTCAAGCACACAATCCAGCCTGAAGCAATAAATGAATTCACAGAACAGGCCTGATGAGTGTGGCCTAACAAGGGGACACAATCTGGGGAGAGTTCCAGGGGCTTGCTAAAGAGGCCTGGAGGTTCTCCAGTCCTGCTTTAAACAAAGCCATAATGAGACACACTCATTCTAATGATGAACACTCAAAATCAGGAAGCAAGAGTTACCACACTGTTCATAGTGAGCATAGATAGAGTCCCCTAAATCTGTTCTCCACAGTGCATTGGAACTTTGCCGCTATTACATTGAAAGATGGAGGTAAGAAAGGAAAAGTTTCAGCTTTCAAATGATGGTAGCATGGGTTATGCCAGAATCATTGATGCTCAGAGGATGGTTCTTGGTTCTGGTAAGCTTTTGATTTACTAGAGTTTAGTGCTCATGTGCAACTGGGCTGTGGCCTTTTCATTTCTTTAAGGAGTGAGCGGTTAGCTAGATCAGAGCCAGGGTGAAATAATGAAAAGTGTAAACAAGATATCTGGTGAGCGCCTTCTTTAATTTTACTAAGTTGAGGTAGGACTGTAGTATTAGAGCAGATGGTTCTCATGGATTGATTCCATAAAGGAAGCCACAGACCTGAACTTACAAGATCTGAACAGGGTGGTTCGTGACAGATGCTGTTGGAGGTCACTGATTCATAGGGTCGCCATAAGTCATAGTCAACTTGGAGGCACATAACAACAACAAAATGCCTAATCGCTTTGTTGATCCTTAGTAAAATTTTAATGCTGTTGTAAGCATTTTTATGCCCATTGCTTCATCCCAGAACTGGTCATTGGCCTGGGTAAGCACCTAAACCAGGCCTAACTATCCAGAATCAAGTGCTATCTGTTTCTCATTACTGATTACATAGTTAGGAAATGTGCAAATATAGGAAAACATAAATTCTCAGGCTGTGTGAAAACCAGTCTGTAAACTGTAGCTAAGTTTTCATATCTCACAATAATTTAACTGTTAAATAGTATGACTGTGCTCGTATCCACAAACTTGTGACATATGGTAGAAAGAATAACACCTTAATATTCAGAAATCATTCCATTTCAAAAGAACAAAAAATATCAATAGTCATTCAAACACACATGTGATAGGATACAGTGTAAAAGGATTTCATCCATTTTAACAGTTACATTAGAGTTTGTTTTTTCCTTACAGTGAGAAAAGATCCCTCTTGTCTGCCATTTTCCAAAGTTCTAATAGTTTCTTGGGCTAAATTTCTGTAATGCAGGAGTTATAAAAGTTAATTGCATGCCTAACTACTGCAGCATATGTATCCTCTGATTTAGCTTTATGTATATTCTTAAGTCTTATTAAGACAAGGAATATTGACATTATTTGAATTAAAAATGTTATTGCTTGACAGAAGATGCAGGCTTGATGAATGCCAAACGTTAGCAGTGAAATAGCCTGATTCTGTCAAATGATAGATTTTATATTCCCTGATAGGAAAGAAGCAAAAAAAAAAGGGGGGGGGAGCTTGCAAAATGTATATTCTTAATGGTACTGTCTTCTTTTTAAGTGCAGCAAAATACATAAGAGTATGCAAGATCCTTTGTAATTATTTAACAAGTTTCAGATATAAAGTGACACTCAGAATAGATGAATCATTTTAGGTACTCCACCTATGAAATGAAATACAATAAAGCAATGAAATATAAAAACATTTATGCTAACTACCTTTACATCCATTTCTTATATTTGATGCCATCTTGAGCTTAGTTCCTTAGCATTGCTGCCCAATCAATTCATTTCAAACTGAATGGAGTAGTAATTTCAAGAACCTAACTACATTATTATGGTCACATATTATGAAGAACTGAGTGGATGGGGAAAGTATTTGGCATTCCTTTTGGTTTCATGGAGATAATTCTGTAGGCTGAAGCTTAACAGGCATGTGGGGAGGAAATCCAATGAATTGTTCTCTTTTTTTCTAGGAACAGAAATCTGAGATGCAATGAGACATGACAATTAGCCAGCTAAGACTAATAGTATTTGTCTTTCAGGGCAATGACACAAGAGATGTAAATGTTAATTCAGTTGCATTAGCAGTGTGATCCTGTCTCAGCCTATAATTCAGGAGACCTGCAAATGAATGTTTTGTGTCATGAAACTTTTTGCCAGAGGAGGATAACTTTAATGCCCTGTTGTGATTTTTAACATGTTGTGTTTCCCCTATAATCCAAAGTATCATTATACTTCTGCCAAAAGGCACTAATTCTTCCTTGCCACTCATTGTTATTTTCCTTCTTTGGGGCATTGTTTTAAATACAGATAAATCCAGGTGGATTTCTGAAGTCTCAGGGGGGGGGCAAGGGGTTTCTTGCAGATTTGGCCACCAGTCCTGTTAAGAGCCATATTAACACCATACATTTATTCCACTATTATTCCACTTTAAACAGCCATGGCTTCCTGCAAAGAATCCTGGGAAGAATAGTTTGTGAAGGGTGCTGGGAGTTGTTAGGAGAGCCATATTCACCTCACAGAACTACAAGTGTGGAACAGTCAGTCCTTCCCAGAGAACTCTGGGAGTTGCAGCTCTGTGAGGGGAATAGGGGTCTTCTAACAACTCTCACCACCCTGCACAACTATACCTAGGATTATTTGAGGGAAGCCATTACTGTTTAAAGTGGAATAATAGTGGAACAAATGTATGAATATGGACAAGGTCTGGGTCTTCACTTAGAATGAGATGACAACCTGGGCCATAGCCACAATTGTTCCCAAATGACCTTGGCCTAACCACAAAAGCAATTTAGCACCCTGGTGTACAGAGAAGCTGAAGACAATGAAGCAGCTAGTAAAGACGTAGAGTGCAAGTGGTAGAAATCTCAGAATGAGTGTGACCAACCCAATGAAGAATCCAACTTTGATCTTACTCTGTGGCAGTGATGGCAGTGAAGAGCCCTTACTGTGTAGTGTCAGCCAACAGTACTTTTTGGGGTGGTAAGGAACCTTCTGAGTAGAGGCTGAAAGCAGCAATGTCTGGAGGCCTCAAGAAGCTGCTGTGGCCATATTGCTAAGCAGTTCATAGAGAAAATTGCTCACATCCATGCTGACCTATGCATATGACAGAGTCAGTGCTGGATGGAACCAGTATTCTATCTAGCAGCATTGTGATGGATATCTTAAAGATTGCCTTGCCTGGGGATGTAGACAAGCTACCTTGAGTGGTAGGGCCTACCTATCACTGTTTGTTTGATCTCTGCCCATTCTGCCTGATTAAATCAGTGAAATAGTGAGTGGGTGTCTGGATCTCCTTGAGAGGAGTGGTTCCTGATAGTCTTAAGGTGGCACTCCTTATAAACCCAGATTTAGATCATGTGGCCTTGGACAATTGCTACTTAGTCTCTATTTTACCATTTTGGGGCAATGTATTAGAGTGGGCTGTAGCCTTGCAGACATCTTTGATTATGCTGATTATTTCGATCCATCTAAGTCTGGCTTCAGACCTGACTGGAGAGGGCAGACCTAGCCAAAGTGATTCATACTCTGGTCATGTCCAGACTAGACTACAGTAGTGTACTCTACATGGGGCTGCCTTTAAATGTGGTCTGGTTCAGCTAGTTCAAAATGTAGCTGCCATAGTCATGATGCATGTACAGTGGTCAGTTTCAATAAAACCTGCACCACTTAACACTGACTTCCAGTGCGTTTCCAGGCTCAATTTAAAGTGCTGGTTTTAACCTTTAAAGACCTAAATGGTTTGAGCCCAAGCTTTCTGGTGGACTGCCTGTACTCATATCATTCTGCCTGTGCACACTGGAATTTCAATCAAAGACCCTCTTAGTGTGTCCATTTCCTAGGTCTATGAGGTGAACAATCTTGAGAAATAGAGCCTTTTCTGTGATGGATCCACACTGTGGAATTCCCTCCCAATAGAATTGCAGCAGGTGGTTACACTTCAGGCTTTTTCAAAGGCCTTAAGTACTCTTTGATTTTTTTATGTTTCTGATGGCCTTCTGTGAATAGTTTTTTTGTCTTGTTCACTGGATGGAGGTTGGAATATTATGTTGGAGTTCTGAGTTTGTTTTTATTTTTGTGAATCTTTTTATTTTTGGTTTTTGTAATATAGTTTTTTTTAACTTGATGTTTTTATTGCTGTAAGCCGCTTTGGATGATACCCCTGTGCCTACCAACTATAACACTCTTACCCAGAAACAGACAGCAGTGAACTGAGCTGAATTTGCCAGGTGGCATCTCTTTGTCCCTTGTGCCAAGTGGAAACTTCCACAGCCAATCCTTGGAGACAAGGATGCTGAGGGGCATGAAGCCAGTCTCTCCTCAATCTCAGCCTCTGGGAAGAGATACCAAAGGGTGTGTGTGATGAAACAATAGTTCCATATACACTTCTCCAAAAGTAGGAAGGCACTAGAATGAGCCAGCTCAGCTTGCCCCTACCCTGAACACAAACTGTATACTAGATGCAGAAGATATATATATTGCAGACAGTGTACAAAGAATGCATGGGTGAAACAATATATGTATTAATGAATCTAACAGAAGAGAAATGGAGTGAGCTTTGTGTTCATGGAGGTCTAAGCCATCATTCAATGTAATCAAGAATATTCTTTTTTTTCTGTTGTAGGTCCTTATTTTGCCTATTTATGTGGTAGTTTAAGCATGACAAAGTTGCAATGGTGCAGTGTCTAAATGATCCATCTGTTTGTGCTTTTTCTTTTTTTTAAGGGCCGTAAGAGTGAAGCAGAAAAGTATTTCTTAAAGGCAATTCAGCTGGATCCTACCAAGGGAAACTGTTATATGCATTATGGTAAGGTTTCAATAGATAGTATTTCCTCACATATTCCAGTTTTACTGTTTCTCTCCTGAGTGATCAAGGATTTTAAAACTGCTACTGGCAGGGCATTACTCTAAAGGAAAAATTAATCATGCCAGTTAAAATGATTTATCCTTCCAATGTGTAAATCACAGCAGAAATAGAAAGGCCCCTTTTCTTTGTAAATTACCTGATATGCAAGTGAAGCTCACTTCAAAATTCCTTGCTCTCTCAATTAAGAACAGAAGAAAATTAGTAAGTGCTGAGGTTCATAGACAACTTTGTATTATTGAGATAATGTTATAGCCCAGGGGTGTTAGGATCTGAAGTTCAAAATCAACTGTCACAGATGCAACTGTGTCTTACAGAAAGTTAGGGTATGTGGTCATTACAATTACAATTTATGCAAAAAAAAAAATTTTTTTTATTACATACAATAACAAACACTAAATTCGTACATATAAAGTTTTTAAAGAGACGGGAAGAGTATCTCCTGAATCAAAAGTGCCTAAGTCTTTAGTCCATACTCATGAATGAATACATACATTGCTGCTATAGTGCTTTTTATATAAACTACTGGTACTCTTGCTTGTAGGCTTTAAATCTGTATCTCAATGGAGCAATAATATACGCATCTTGCTCCATTGAGATACAGATTTAAAGCCTACAAGCAAGAGTACCAGCAGTTTATATAAAAAGCACTATAGCAGCAATGTATATATTCATTCATTATTATGGACTAAAGACTTAGGCACTTTTGATTCAGGAGATACTCTTCTTGTCTCTTTAAAAACTTTATATGTACGAATTTAGTGTTTGTTATTGTATGTAATAAAAAATAAATAAATAATTTTTTAATTTTTTTTTTGCATAAATTGGAATTGTAATGACCACATACCCTAACTTTCTGTAAGACATAGCCCAGGGGTGGCCACTCCATGGCTTTCCAGATGCTGCTGGACTACAGCTTCCATCATCCCTGACCATGAGCTGTGTTGGCTGAGACTGATGGGAGCTGTAGTTCAGCAGCATCTGGAGAGCCACGGAGTGGCCACCCCTGTAATATAGCCCTTCTTGATGTTTGGACAGAATCATAGAATTGTAGAGTTGGAAGGGGCCTATAAGACCATCGAGTCCAACCCCCTGCTCAACTCAGGAATCCAAATTAAAGCATACCCCACAGGTGGCTGTCCAGCTGCCTCTTGAATGCCTCCAGCTTTGAAGACCCCACCACCTTCCTAGGTAATTGGTTCCATTGTTGTACCACTCTAACAGTTAGGAAGTTTTTCCTGATGTTTAGTCGAAATCTGGCTTCCTGCAACTTGAGACTATTTTTCTGTGTCCTGCACTCTGAGACAGTCGAGAAGAGATCCTGGCCCTCCTCTGTGTGATAACCTTTCATGTACTTAATATTTAATATTATTCAGCAGTAAACACCGGCCCGGGACAGCCAAGATTCTACTTGCAAATTTTTTATAAATATAGTCTTCTTCCATACAATATTACTTTGGCCCTAATGCACACATCACTGAGGCCACCTTTCACCATCAAGCATATGTTTCATACTTTCAGTGTCTCACAGTGTTAACCACCTGTGTGGAGGGAATAGGGATGGAGCAGAATTCCACCCAAATTGGAGTTGGGACCAGATTTTTTAAATATCCGCCCATCTGTTCTCTTCGCAGACCAATCCTGAAAGCATTGGATTTTCGCTTTATTTTCTGAGACTGAATTTTTATAAATCGAATATAATTAAAGGGTTAATGCTACAGAGATTAACAGGAAATCCTGGAGCATCTCACAAGCTGCATGGCCTCTCTGCAGCCTTCTCAGAGGAGAACGAGGGAAACCAGATTGTCCACGCAGGGGGATCTACCACTCCAGCCCAGGCTACAGCATTCTCCGCACTTTCCAACACAGCAGAGGTTGAGGAGAATTGGGATATGGCACAGTCTGTGCTGCTGCAAGGAGCTCAATGGAGCCAGCAGTAAGCCAGGAACAGGAGGGAGGGAAAGGCATGGGGCCCCAACCCTCAATTCCCTCACAAGTTCTGAATACATAATTTCTGGTTCCAAGTTCTATATCGAACCAGAACAAAGCAGAAGTTTGCAGGAAAAAAAGGCAAGTCGAAATGGAATTTCATTGCATTTTGACAGAATGTAAGCGGATCTGGCCCAGCTAGCGGATCCCAACCCTAGAAGGGAAGAAGGGAGATCTGGATTGAGTTGTGGGACTTCATGAGCATAGTACCAGGCATGCAGCCTGCAGCTGCACTTAAAGGCTTTCTAAACATATCTAAAGCCATAGACACAAAATTGGGACGTGAAGAAGGAGGTGGGTGCATGCACACACCTTGCAGTAACTTCTTATGCATGTGGTGGTTGCATTCTATCCAAGTACTGTGCAAGTACAGAAAAGTCTGTTGGTTCACAACTCTCCTTTTTTAAAAAAAAAACTGTTTTAGTAAAGCCAAAGTAATATAACGAAGGTGGGCCACAATTTTAATTTGGATTTTAAAAGTCTTTTCAGATTGTGTTGGTCTTAAATAGGCAAAGATACATCATGGTTAGCTTTTTATTTAGTTTCCAACTGCATTATGATAAATTCACTTATTTATTTTAAAGCCTTTTAAAGTAGATACTTTTATTCTAGTCTGTACTGGAATTGTTTTTAAGATAAATATGAAACCTGGAATTGGACAAATGTGAGGAAATTGAGTAAGCTTTATTGATAATGAACAATTGTCACTTTAATATATATTTTTGTGTAGTTATTTAATTTTACCTTCTGGTTCCAACTGGTGTAACTAAATTAAAAGCAGGCATAGCACACAAGTGGAAATAGTTCAAAACAGAAGCTGTCATGCAATGTCTGGGACTGATAAATTATCACAATACCTATCAAAATTTGGGGTTGTAGCAGCATCAGCATCCCACAGATTTCCCTTTCTGGATGACAGCATCTGCTGGCAATATGCTTTTTGTTTAGCATAAGTCAGTTCTTTTCTGTCCCATAGCCCTAACCTATCTGGGGATTTAAATCTCCCAGTCAGTCAGTTCACTGCAAAAGCTATATTTAGGTGGGATACTGAGAAGAGTGAGTGTGGACCTTGACAGGTGGACTAATTTGCCCCTGAGCTTTGGGACAAAGTTAGTATCCTTAAAATTAATGTTCTGCCTTGCCTGATTTGTGTCTTTATACATCCCACAAATGTGTTTCAAGAAACGTTATGCCTTATTCTGCATGTTCATTTGGGGAACAGCCTCCCCCCAATGTCACTTATGAAAATGCATTCCCAATGGCTGAGGGTGGCTTTGCTTTCCCTAATTTGGAGCTACATTACCATGCCTTCCTCCTTACTAGCATTCAGAGGTGGAAGTATCTGGTGCCACTGACTGCTGTGCCATGGATAATCTTGGAATTGTTTTACATGGCTCCATTGGAGGCTGGAGTGCTCTTGGCTCCCAATATATCAGAGGGGGTATTGCCCCACATTGGCAGTATGGCAGACAGACTAGTGAAGAAATGCAAATTTGACACTTACACCCATGAGAGGCTCATCATTTGGTGTAACCCTTGCCTGAAGTTTGTTCAGTTGTTAGGTGGAAAAGGACCTGTACATGCTAGATCAGTTGGTCCGGCAGGACAGAGAATTTCTCCCCTTTTTGAGCTTGCAGGAGCAGTATGACCTTCTCAGGGTAGCACACCAGCACCACATCCAATTGAAACATTTGTTAACTATCTGATATGGCTCTGCAGCCCTGAGCGCCTTGGAATTTTCAGAGTTGCTGGAAGACATGATTGCCTCAGCTGAGTATTACAACCCAGGCATATATATGTATCAATCACTTCTGGATAAAACTAAATTTGATTGGTGGATTTTTAGGGAGGAGTGGGACCTAGAATGCCCAGTCAGGGAGTGACAGCGGAAGGCAGTTCTGGCTTCAGGTCAAGTAATTTCCCTGGACCTTAAATTGCACTTAATCCAACAGAATATTGCATTCAAAGTGTATTGGACCCCTCAATGGCTTCACAAAAAATGCATTTTAGGTAGAGACAAATGCTGGCACTGCTGTGCATCTCCCCATTCTTTAGTACATATGGTCCTGCCCAGTGCTAGCCCCATTTTGGTCAGAGATCCTTAATCTAGTGCTAGAGAAATCTTTGGTATTTGCAGATGTTAAGGTAATGTTGAACTATATTCTGGGGTTACGGGACCTCACTGAGGGGCAGTGGCATTGGATCCTGCAGGCACTGGTGGTGACAAAGCGACTGATGCTGCAATATTGGAAAGAACATCTCTCACCCCCTATTGTGTAGTGGTCAGAAGATTTGTTCACTTTGGCAGCATATGAAGGGGCAGCTTTTCACAAGTGGTAGCAGGATGAGAAGTTCTCTGACATTTAGTCTGCATACACAGACTTGTTTACATGAACTCGAATTCGGCATTGTGTCTGAGCTTCACTGCTTAAGATGATTTGTCGAATTTAGGAGCTAGAGCAATAACCCCCTTTTTGTCCTCCTTGCTGTTTGTGTCTCTGTATGTGTGTGAGGTATGAGTGAGTGTGGATAGATGGATGGTATCTGTCTTTTAGTCACTGTGCAGTTATATAAAAATGTTGTTCGATATTGAATAAAACCCTTAAAAAAGAAAATACAATCAATCACCTATACTGAAGACAGTGAACAGAGTGAGAAAATGAAGACAACAGGCCGCACTGAAATTGACTTTGTATACTTTCTATATGGTGTTCCTTTAAGCAGTGTTTTGTATCAAATGCAAAGATCTGACCACACTAATCTAAACTTTTCCTTTTTTGCTGCTCTTATTTTAAGCTACCTATCATGCCGTATGAATCATTTGACTCCAGAACAATTACCTTTAGCAAAAGCATATCTCAAGCTGACACTCAAGACATTTGCTCTCCATTCTTCATGAATTTGCTTCAGCGAGTACACTTTATAACCCATACTCAACCACAGGGAAATGCATCCATATCACTAATGTAAATCTCAAAGCAGACTATCTTGGCATATCAAGAAGTGATAAAACTGGTGGCAATATCCCTAGAAATAGTGCAGCTCACCAAGGAGTCAAAAGGAATTTGTGACCTGGAACTTAGTAATACTCTGTGCATTATACATTTTATTTCTGAAGTGTTGAGAGCTTTTTGATTTTATTCATATGGTTCTCCCCAATACATAATTTTTAAAGTTCCTTTGTATCACCACATAGGTTTGTACGTATATTGAAATTACCTGTAAATATAGAGTGAAATCCAATTATGTCCATGCACAAGCAGAAGAGAATTCCACTCATACAACAGAACTTCACCTTCCTCTGCTCCCTCCTGTAGTTCCCTGGGTGCCGCCCTTCCCCAATCAGTTCTGGAGGGTTGGAAGAGCATGGCAAGGAGTAGAGAATGAGGAAATCCCATTGCGTGAGTGGAAGACTGATTGTACAACATTGGATTTTGCCTATAATATATATAGGAATATGAATTTTGTCCAAATTGTGATGACTAGAGCTAAAGATAAATCAGGCTTAAATAAAGGAGACATCAAAATGGCACAAGATAAGATGCTTAGGGCATTTCATTTCCGTACACCATTAAAAAAGGAGAAGGAAATCCGTAACTACTTTCTGCAGGGTGCGTCATTTTGTTGCTGGATGAAATTTTTAAAAGGTTGCTCAGTAATTAAACACATTTGATTGTAATTTGGGGGCACACTTTGAGATTTCCATATTTTTTGGGGGGAGGAGAGAGATCTCCTCCGTACTTCTATTATACCATCAGTTCAGGGACATCCCTCAGCAGCCTATTCCGCATAGTTTGCTGGAGCAGGCAGTGCCTGTATCAACACTGATCTTTCTGCAGGGAGCAGGTATATTACATTTTTTTAGGAATCTTCCTTATTAAAAATATATGGTTGTAGGGCTGTAGGGACTAGCTCCTCAAACAAATGCATATTTGTTTTCCAAACATACTCCCTCTGTTTCTCAGCCTTCCGTTTCCTACTCTAACATTAAAGAGCCATGCAACAATCACATGGTGGTAGTTATTTAGGTCCAGTTCCAGGACAGACTTGCAACACTTAAAAAACAAGTAACCCACCTTAAGACTTCAGTAAATGATCAGCTGCTGTACACTGAAAAGGATTTTCTACGGAAGAATTGCCCAGTGCAGTGACCCATGTATCTGTGGGTAGTTATACATATGGAGCTTTTTTGGATCAGAAATGCAAATGATAAAGCAGTATATAAATACCTTAAATAAATAAATCCTGATCCACAAGTGGTTTGGGGTTGCTAATATTTTCTTGATTATTCACATTAATTCTTGCCAAATATGTAGGAGCTCCTCGAAAGCTAAATCAGTGTACAAAGGGTTTCTTCAAAGGAGAAAGCTGAAGCCTGCTACACTGGGGTAGCCAATATAGGGTCCTCTACTTGATGTTGGACAACTCCCATGACTATAGGCTAGGCTGGCTGGGCCTACTGGGAGTTGGATTCCAGCAGCATCTGGAGGGACACAGGTCACCCCGCTAACAGAATGTAGAATACGTGGGATGCAATTCCCATAAGCGTGGAAATCTTCATTATAAGCTAGCCAATATACTAAACATCAACAAAATGATAAGGGAATATTAAAAAATATCTTCTCCTTACCAGACTTTCCCCTTCCATAAGCTTATTTCTTTTTGGAAGCATGATACTGAGGTAGAAGAATTGTTTGGTTGAAAATACCTGGCAATTTTCTAAAGTTCAGGAAAAAATGGTTTGCCTGTGAGGTGCTTAAATGTAAGGAAGGATAAAGGTGAGAAATAAGGAGGGTTTCAAAAATCCCACTAACTTGGATCGAAAAAGACTTGATTTATATCATAACAGACACAAACAACAAAGATGTTCTGCTGAATAACACTTTTTATTAATAACCACTGAGACTTGAAGCTAATTTCCTTTGAATAATACATTTTCCTAATAATTGTAAATCACTGAATGATTCTGTGTTATACTAAAATTGATTATTCACATTAAATTACTGTAATTATGCCCACACTTGATGTAATTTTCAATTGATCATATAGTGTGCTGTTCTCGGTAGCTGAACCTGCAGAGCTTTTGTTGGTTAATGTTTTTAATTTTTGTTCTTAGCTTGGTCTGGTTAACATGGCATGTACTTAATAAATTACAGTACATATAAGTCTATTATTGTAATTAGAACTGGATCATAGATATTCTGGAGTGCTAAAAGTATTTTTGGAATCAATTTTATTTCTTTTATTTTTTAATGTTTTAAAGTGCAATAATAATTATTGGTCCTCTAAACTTCCTTGTCAACAAATATCAGAATTTTGATCTCAGCCATGGTTTTTTGTTTTACAACCATTTTAAAAATAAAATATGTTTTCATTTTGCTTATTAATCTTTGAATGTTATATATGCAAGGTTATTGTAGCCTCTGTCAAACATAAAAAGGTTGTAGTCACCAGCTGATTTAGACCATTCACACAGATTATAAAGTATGAAACATTTAGGGTTGCATCAGGCTAAGTAATATTCAGAGATGACCCCTTGAAATCAGTGGACTTAGTAATGACTGACAAGTCCATTAATTTCAGAGGAGCTACTCTAGATATTACTTAGCTGTACACAACCCCTTTCTTTTTATTGGTTTTAATTTGTCAAAAACAATGTACTTATTTTGAATGTGTTGGTTATTGAGGTTATATTCCCCAAATTTAATGAGCAATAGCTCTTTCTTTGTTCTAGCTAAATACTAGATGTAATGAGGAAAGGGACAAGAGAGGTGATTCCTGGCAGTTGCTTTGTTCCAAGTGCAGAGCTGTGTCAAGAGACGTAATCTGCTCCTGGTGTGCAAAACCTTCAAACTCTGCCCCAGAGATGGTCACCTTACAGCCTTTGCCCCTTCTAGAGGAAGCTGATTTCTAGATCAGTTTCAGTCAGTTTAATCTAATGATGGATCTGAGACTGTTGGTGGTAAATAATATATGTCTAGTACAGTATAGGCAGAGATGTTGGTTTTCCTTAACCCCTCAATGACTTTTGATAATGCTTCTGGAGCAGTTAAAAGACTTGATGGGGTTTTTTTTAGGATACTACATTGCAATGTTTCTGGTACGAGATCGGCCACTCAAGACCTTCTCTCGGTCCCACCAGTAAAAACAGCTAGGCTGGTGCGGACCAGAGAGAGGGCTTTCTCGATTGTGACCCCCACCCTCTGGAATTCTTTGCCCTATGATCTCCGCCATGCCATGCCCCCTCCCTGTGACAAGGTAACTCCCAGTAACATAATATGCAAAATTAAAGTCCTGTCTGACTTTGTTTCCGAAGCGTAAGTGTGTGCCTTTCTTGTTGAGCTCATATCAGCCCTATATTTATTTCAGGCCAGTTTCTCCTAGAGGAATCTCGCCTGATAGAAGCAGCAGAGATGGCAAAGAAAGCAGCTGAGCTAGATAACACAGAATTTGATGTTGTCTTCAATGCAGCTCACATGCTC